>NC_089513.1:5282954-5894772 GCF_036850995.1 Saccopteryx leptura | reverse complement strand
AGTCTGTCTGACTGTCTCTCCCCGTTTCCAGCTTCAGAAAAATACAAAAAAAAAAGATAGTAATTCTCCTGGATTGAACTCCAAGGCACGGTCTCCCATATAAAGAGCTTTATCCGACTCAAGTCAGAAAAATAAGAAAAGCTGATGTGAATTAAATAAGCACTAAGCAGAGTGTCTAGCCATATCACACTCAATAAATATTAATTTCCCTTCCTTCCTCCCGTCACCCTATCACTGAGGAATTCTGACATTTTCACTCTGCACACAGACATCTGAGACTGATCTCAGCAACACCAGAGCCGTGCCAGGGTGGAAAGGTTACTCCCTGTGTGGCCCAGTGGGCCTCAGCCTCACCCAGACTGAAGACAGCTGTCCTACATGGATTAGCCCTGGTCACATATCAAATGGGACTAAAGGTGAAGATATTTTGGGGCAAATCCATCACCATTAGATAAAAAAGAGTCAACGGCATCATCTCACGTGTGCTGGGGGAAAGGGGTGTGACATTGTTTTCTCTAAACCTAGCCACTCAGAGCAACCGCGGTTGTCCAAGGCTGTGGGAAGTGCCCGACGCCCGAGCTGACGGGGCAGAATGGAGGAGACCTGCTCACCCAGACCGCTGGGGACCCGGTGCACAGTCCCCCTGAGAAGTGCTGCTCTGAGCCATTCAGCCTCACCAGGCTATTCTGTGTTGCAGACCTCACGGAAAAGCCACAGCCTGTGACACTCCCCTGTCCACTGCATTAGCTGGGCCCCAGGGATTCCCAGGAGGCTCCAGACCTGCCTCTGGCCCAGGGCCAGTCACTTTATCCTTTATTTCCAGATTCATTCGCTATACCCATTTGATTTAAACAATCAGAACATTTTTATAATATGACCAATGTATCACTCTCCAGAATCATTTAAAATCAACAACCACCAATTTTTAAATAAAGGTCTTCAATGTCACTCTGTCTGAACTTTCAAAACTGAGAAAGCTCTTACCCGGGTTCATGTTACCACTTTCCAGTATCCCAGTTACAACTCTGATAAGTAGGAACTCAAATACTGAAACACCACTTTCAAGGTAGGGAGCTGCGAGTCCAAATTCTACGTCCAGTCTTGGTGGGCCAGCGACAGGCAGAGGGCAGCAAAACCTTGTGTTTACACAGCCACACATTCACTCACTTAGTAAAGCTACACTGAACTGTATACTTGTCTACATGTGTGCTACACTATCATTTTTAACAGTTCCTAGAACAAAACTTTACAGAATTAATGTGTCTTTTCCTATAAATGATTTGTCAAAACCATTAGCCACTTATCCCTTGCAACACCGCCAAGGTCTCTTTGTACCCACGAAGTGACCAGAAGGGACGAACAACGGGATGGGCCACGCCCAGAGACACACCTTCTCCACGGGCAGCAGCGCCTGCAGCAGCCGCGTGACCAGCAGCGCCATGCTGACGAAAGCCATCCTGTGCAGCCCCGCGGCCCCATCCGTGCCCATGCCCACGCCCACGCCGCTGTGATGGTAGCGCAGGGTGTCTCCCAGGGAGCCCAGCACCAGGACCAGCTTCTCTCTCTACAAAACAGAAGAACAACCAATGTGGGCAGCAGGATGCAAATGTCACAGAGAACCACTTAAAATATCACCGTTAAATAACAAAAGCAAACTAAAATGCAATTATTCCTCTCTATAAGAGGAGTCAATACCCACTGAAATAACCAAAAAAAAAAAATAAGATAAGCAAACCTAAATTTTTAAAAAACAACTTTTAAGCATTAAATCGGATGACTTCTAAGTAATGAATAATAATAATCAATATACAAAAGCTTAATGAACCATATGTTGCTCCCAGGTTTGTGCTTAACTGTTCCGAATCTGAGCGCCCCCGTGTAAACCTCTCATCCAGTATGTATTAGCCTTACTGCATGCTAACCAGTCTCTGGTCGAGTGGAAAAAAAAACATTAGTACAAAAGACATGATCTTTGCCCTCAAAATGATCCCAAAAATCACTAGAGAAATGAAACAGGGAAAGTCAAATAATTAAAAAACAATTAAATACCCAATTATATGAGCTCTCTTCACATAATGAGGTTGCTTTGAGGGAAGATGTTCTGCCTCCATCAATTCCTTGATAACTCACTACTTAAATAAAAGCTCTATCTTTTAACTTGAAAGACATACATAAAATACAAAGAGCAAGCTCCAGTGTAGCCGACTGACTTGCAAATCCCAACAGTACAGATCAATCATATCCTCGACATGACATGGGGACTCACTCCACCCCGTTAGCAGCGGTGAGGGAACAGCACAGGGACCCCGTTAGCAGCGGTGAGGGAACAGCACGGGGACCCCGTTAGCAGCGGTGAGGGAACAGCACGGGGACCCCGTTAGCAGCGGTGAGGGAACAGCACGGGGACCCCGTTAGCAGCGGTGAGGGAACAGCACGGGGACCCCGTTAGCAGCGGTGAGGGAACAGCACGGGGACCCCGTTAGCAGCTAGTGAGGGAACAGCACGGGGACCCCGTTAGCAGCTAGTGAGGGAACAGCACGGGGACCCCGTTAGCAGCTAGTGAGGGAACAGCACGGGGACCCCGTTAGCAGCCGTGAGGGAACAGCACGGGGACCCCGTTAGCAGCCGTGAGGGAACAGCACGGGGACCCCGTTAGCAGCGGTGAGGGAACAGCACGGGGACCCCGTTAGCAGCCGTGAGGGAACAGCACGGGGACCCCGTTAGCAGCGGTAAGGTAACAGCACGGGGACCCCGTTAGCAGCGGTGAGGGAACAGCACGGGGACCCCGTTAGCAGCCGTGAGGGAACAGCACGGGGCAGACGCAGACAAGGGGGTCCTGGCCCCTCACTCCCCCCTCTCCATTGGGAATATCTGAAAATAACAATGGGGCACAGAACCTGAGACCTTCTCATGCATGTCCAAATTGATGCAAGGATGACCCAATGGGAAACAGAAGTAAAAGGTCTGAGCCCTACGAAAATTACATCAAGGGTCACAGTCCTGATGAGACAGATACCACTCACACCCACCAGGATGGCCATGGTCAAAAATAATGGAAAATAATTGCATGCACAAAAAGTTAAAAATTAAATGTTGTAGTGAAAAATTAAAAATATATATGCATATATAAAATATGAATCATCAATAACTTAATAATTCAGGGCAAAAACTTGGTTAAAGGGGGTCATTTTCTGTTGATGAAATGCATAATTAAGAATCAAGACCCAGGCCCTGGCCGGTTGGCTCAGTGGTAGAGCGTCGGCCTGGCATGCAGGAGTCCCGGGTTCGATTCCCAGCCAGGGCACACAGGAGAAGCAACCATCTGCTTCTCCACCCCTCCCCCTCTCCTTCCTCTCTGTCTCTCTCTTCCCCTCCTGCAGCCGAGACTCCATTGGAGCAAAGTTGGCCCAGGTGCTGAGGATGGCTCTGTGGCCTCTGCCTCAGGCGCTAGAATTGCTCTGGATGCAACAAAGCGACACCCCAGAGGGGCAGAGCATCGCCCCCTGGTGGGCATGCCAGGTGGATCCTGGTCGGGCGCATGCGGGAGTCTGACTGCCTCACAGTTTCCAGCTTCGGAAAAATGCAAAAAAAAAAAAAAAAAAGAGTAAAGACCCAACACAAAGGCATCTTTGTGGTCTGAAGAACACACTATCAAGCAAAACCTGTTACTGATGTGAAGATGCAGTTTACCGGTTTTAACAGTCTTTTTGAACCTAATTAGTAAAATAGATTTAAACTTTAAACATTTCAAAAAATACAACTCCTCAAGTTTCCAAGGATGCTGACAAAAGACTAACCATTTATCACTTAATTTCAAAGAAAACTTCAACATATAGTTAAAGCTATGTTCTCCAATCCCAAGGAAATAAAAATAAAAATTTAAACCAAAAGGAGGGCAACACAAAATTAAAACAAAAAAATATTTAACAGCCATTACATTAGTAATTACTGGTCTAGAGAAAACAACTTAGAAACACAGTAGCAATCCTATTATATTGGAAGGCAATTTTTCCACAGGGTACTACTCTTCCATTACAATAATACTTTTATATTTCTACAACATATCTTTTATTCAAGACTAACTTAGACAACTTACAATTTAAATCAATGAACATATTAAAGACCACAATTTTGTAGAGCTTTTACTAGAAGTCTATTTACTTGTGACATTGTTTCAAACAATCTTGCTTATTCTAATGATGAATTAAATGCTCCTCAAAATAGTATAAAAAAGAAGTACTATGTGAATCAGTCTTGTGATTTTCATTCTTTCCAGCATTTCTTTTAAGCCAAATAAAAGTGGTTGTTTTTTTTTAATGTTTTAAGAAAAGAAAGGATTAAAAAATAAGTACATGCCCTGGCCGGTTGGCTCAGTGGTAGAATGTCAGCCTGGCATGCAGAAGTCCAGGTTCAATCCCCGGCCAGGGCACACAGGAGAAGCGCCCATCTGCTTCTCCACCCCTCCCCCTCTCCTTCCTCTCTGTCTCTCTCTTCCCCTCCCGCAGCCAAGGCTCCACTGGAGCAAAGTTGGCCCGGGCGCTGAGGATGGCTCTATGGCCTCTGCCCCAGGCGCTAGAATGGCTCTGGTTACAACAGAGCGATGCCCCAGATAGGCAGAGCATCGCCCCCGGTGGGCATGCCGGGTGGATCCCGGTCGGGTGCATGCGGGAGTCTGTCTGACTGCCTCCCCGTTTCCAACTTCAGAAAATACAAAAAAAAAAAATAATAAGTACGTAACTTGTCCACAGTTTCAATTCACTGAGCTAAAGATGTGTAAATGCCTGTAAGGTAGTTGATGGGCAGAAGCATTTTCAGAGGATAGTCACAGCTTTTACAAAAGAAGGGACAGAATTAAAATATCAGATTAGCAAAATTTTCTAACTATTCCCATTAAAACAGAATTCAGGGTACATATGTGATTCCTCCCCATTCGCATACCGTGAACAGACTGTGGGTTCCGTAACGCATCTCAGGAGCAGCTGGCCTGGAATGTCCCCACATGCTTCCAGCCTGATACCCCCTTCCTCCCACACTGCAGCCGTCCCTGTCGCCAGTCAGGTCTCGGCAGGCACTGCCCTGCTGAAGGGCAGGATCCCCCACCTGCAGGATGACAGCCACGCCACTCAGCCCTGCGCAGCAGGAGGCAGACCTCTCCAAGCCCACCAGCCTCTCGCGCCATTCCCACCTCCCATCTTTGGGGTCTAGGTGCCTGCCCCCCCCACTCTTTCCTGCCAAACAGCACTCCTCATCATTCGTCCTGGCCACTCTCCCCCTCTGCCAGGTCAGAAAGCCTACCCCCATTGGCTGTGCCAGGTCAGAGTCGCCATCTGAGATGCAGTTCAGTGAGGATTTACAAGCCCTTCCAGAGATCCCAGGTTAGGAGTGTTTCGGAAGCACCCTTGGCATTACAACAGGATTAAAAACAGAGCACTGACCTTGAACGAGGACCTGCACCTCCATTTCCTCACCTAGAGTCAGGTCATCTATCCTACAGGGTCGTGATATAAACGGCCCAATAAACAGTGTTCAGGTGTGTCTATCACAGTGTAAGCCCTCCAGCTCACCCATCTTTACTTGGCTGTGACCCCTCTATGCTCTTCTCTGTGTCGGTAGGGTCACAGTAAGGACCTGTGGCCAATGGTATGGCCCACGGGAGTGAGAACTGCAGCCCATTCATCTTGCACTGCAGGGCGTGGCAAATCACAGGCAATCAGAAGTGTCCCGTGAAGGAAAAAAACTGTCTGTGACTGTGGCAACAACCGGGAAGGCGTGTCCCCGTCCCAGACCCCGCTCCCCAGTATAAGTCCAGTCTGGCGCCATCGCTGGCAGCGAGCCCGACTGGCCACCAAGCCGGGCCCACACTCCTTCCACCCCAGCTGAGCCCCAGCAGGCAGGTCTCCCAACACGCCTGGAAACGGAAGCCACCAGAGCCCTGCAGAAGCAGTGAGTCACAGAGGAGAAGACCCTGCAATGACAGGTGTGACAGGGAGAAGGCAGACACGCAAGGACACAGCCCCCAGAGGTTGTGGTTAGGTGGCAAGAGGTGAGGGCCCCCCGCTCCGAGCCCCCTCTCGGGGTGAACACGGAAACAGACGTGACTTCAGAGGGCAGGCACGCTCAGGGCAACCCAACTGGACGAGCTCAGAGACGGTTTACTTAACAAAATGTAATGATGTCAGTAAAAATGTTTTTTCTTTATTTACTTCAAGGGAAGTAAGTTTATTCGCTTGGGGAGGTTTCATTTGACTATGCCCATACAAACTGAATTATAGAGTTCCAGGTGTACCTGCTGCCAGCACTGTCTGGTAAGATCTAGGGATTTGACTCCATATACTCAGGTATTTCCTTTCTAAATTAGTAACAGCACATTCATTATTTTGTTCCTTTAATGACTCAACAAAATACTGTTTCTATCTTTCTTCTTAGACTTGGCAAAGGTAGAGACATTAAGACATTCCACTTAATTGTTTCTTTTTATTAATATATAGCCGAAGTACTGAGATTTTTCCTGAGGCATTTCATTTAAACAAGTAAAAGTAAACCAAATGTAATTTCAAGCAGTCCAGTTTTATTTAACATTTCTAACATACCAATTGGCACTTAGACAAAATATGTCAATTATACATCAATAAAGCTATTATAACCCACATAAATACATTCAACACACATAAAAAACATGGTAAGAAATATGCAAACCCTATATGAAGAAAATACTCCTGAAAGACAAAAATGTAGACATCAAGAAATGGAAAAATCAAGACCCGGAGGTCGCCAGCTTGAGCGCGGGCTCATCTGGTTTGAGCAAAGCTTACCAGCTTGGACCCAAGGTCGCTGGCTCGAGCAAGGGGTTACTCGGTCTGCTGTAGCCCCACGGTCAAGGCACATATAAGAAAGCAATCAATGAACAACTGAAGTGCCACAACGAAAAACTGATGATTGATGCTTCTCATCTCTTTCTGTTCCTGTCTGTCTGTCCCTATCTATTCCTCCCTCTGACTCTCTGTCTCTGAAAAAAAAAAAAAAAAAAAAAAGAAATGGAAAGATACAATATATTAACCCAGGTGTAAAGAGAATTTTTCTACTTTGATTCAAAATCTAGAACCAAGTTTAAAAAAAGAAAAAGGAAAGAAGAAAGAGACTGATAAATCCAGCTACATAAAAATAAATAAATGAGTAAAAGCTTTTGCATGGCCAAAAGTATCTTTAGGCAAGTGAAAAAAAAGCTAATGGAAAAATTGCAACTTGTTTCAGAAATCCAATGTCCTGAATATATAAAGAGCTCTTAGAAATCAATAAAAGGACAAAAGGTCAATCAATGACCCCCCTAAAAAAATGAACAAACGGCCTGACCTGTGGTGGCACAGTGGATAAAGCGTTGACCTGGAAATGCTGAGGTCACCGGTTCCAAACCCTGGGCTTGCCTGGTCAAGGCACATATAGGAGTTGATGCTTCCAGCTCCTCCCCCCTTCTCTCTCTCTGTCTCTCTCTCCTCTCTCTCCCTCTCTGTCTCTGTCTCTCCCTCTCTCTCTCCTCTCTAAAAAAAAAAAAAAAAAAAAATGAACAAAGGTTTGAACAGTTTACAGAGAAAGAAATGAAAATGGTTCTTAAAGTTACAAAAAAGCGTGACCTGTGGTAGCACAGTGGATAAAGCACCAGTCTGGGATGCTGAGGTTGTCAGTTCGAAACCCTGGGCTTGCTTGGTCAAGGCACATATGAGAAGCTACTACTATGAGTTGATGCTTCCTGTTCCCCCTCCCCATTCTCTCTCTCCTTTCCCTAAAATCAATAAAATCTTTAAAAAAAAAAAGTAAAGTTACAAAAGATGTTTCACTTTACTCATGGAGAGGTGCAAATTAAACTACACTGACAACCATTATTTCATTTATCAGAATGGCAAAAATCTGAGGTATGATTATAAACCCTACTGCTGAGCCTGCAGGTGAAACCGCACGCTAACCAACTTCTCTGCAGGAGACATGGTGTTTCTCTGCAGGAGAACTTGACAACATCTACAGTTAAGAATATTTACATTTTAGCACAGCAGTCCCACTTGCAAAAACTCTACCCAGGAGACACACTTGTACCAACATGGAATATGTGCACACAATTTCAGGAGACTGGGTGAACAAACACAATGTAGCCCCTGCCACGTGTAGGACAGGATGATCACGCTCTCCAGCATAACATCCACACCTATCATTCCCGTGCTCATGGAATGTATTTTCAGTTGTAAAAACAAGGTATAACCTCCTTCTATGTATGATGTGGGAGAGGGAATAAGGATCTATAAACTTAATTACTTACATTTACAAAAGCAAAAATAAAAATGGAATAAACCAGAGAACAGTGTGGCAGGGAGACATCTCTGAGTTCGTTTTGTAAAGAGAAAACAGTCCTCAGAAGTGAAAACAAATGAAAACAAATCTAACTGTGCCGTGTTGGAAACAGAAAACAATTCTGTCAAGTGGTATCTGCTGAAATTGCTCACTGAAGGCACAGTATCTTGACTGCATTTTCTTAGTGAATTGGCCTAAAGCAAAACCAACTGTAGGGAATCATGGAACTTGATTAGTATGGACCACAATGATACTAATGCTGCCATCTGACATGACTGGATGTCTGCTGGAAGTAACGCTGTTGCCGCTGGTAAAGACTGACTATGCGTTCCTATGAGCGGCAGCACAAACAAAAACATACATGTCTAAAATCACAGAACTAGCACTCTGAACTCAGGATTTTTAAAAATATCTACATATTTCCTAGTTCTATTACTAAAAGGAGAGACTGCTGTCCCAGTAACTAAAAGCAGCCCTAAGGCCTATTTGGTCTTGCTATACACTCCCCCCCCCCCCAAGTGACCAGAGTGTCCGGAGAAATAGCCTCCTCCAGAGTGGACACAAAATAAACCTGGGACTCACTGTGTCTGACAGAATGAGAGCTTTCAAAGACGAATGAGACAATGATACCAGAGAAAAACAAAATACCCATCCCCCAAGGAAATCAGTGATTCTCACCAGCTCTATAGCAAAAGGGCTGTTGTCGTCCCAGAGAGCTGCCGAGATCGCCTCCCCAGTGAGTATCAAGTCCTCCGCAAGCAATTCCAGTACTCTGATTATCATCTGACTACTACCTGGAAAAACAACCAGGAGAAAGATGGGAAAACAGTCACCTCTCCAATGAACAGCTGATGCCACACTGCTCCATCCTCCACCTAGTCATGCCTACACATTCCTGTTTCTCTTTTAATATGTTTTATGGTTTCAGAAATGTTGAAAGAAATAAAGAGGGAAGTCATAATCTATAACCATTAATGACACCTGCTCTGACCGTAATGCTACTTGACCACAAGTCAAATGTGCCCCGAGGGGAGGCTTCGAAGGAGACAGTGGTGGGACGTCACTAGAAGTGCTGGGACAGCTTCAGCTCTCAGGCTCAGAGACATCGTGTTACAAGCGCTACGTGAAGGAGCACCAGGTCAGTTTAGCAAACGCATTCTGAGAACTTCCTGCTCGGTAGCAGAAGGTTTAAGCCTCGTCATAAACTGCACCTTCCCCCACGGGAGGCACCCGGGGAGCTGAGCTTGGACCATAACTCAGGTACAAACGTCCGTGCCGGAGTCTGATGAAGGCACTTGGGGGAAATTCCATCTGAAACAAGTTCTCCAGCCTACGCTCACCTGATAGTCTAAGAAAATCCCAAAAGGGACTGTTACCAGAGTCATACCCACCAACGTAATGCCCGATCCACTCGCACGGAGTGATAAGGGCTGTCATGGTCCTAATTCCAAGTACGGGGGCCATCACATCATGACCTTCCTGTCCACACACCAAAGAACTACTAAGTCATAAGGGTCCAGATTAACTGTTTCATCAGAACAGCTGGACAAAGCTCTTTTAGAGACCTCTTATACTGAACAATTATAAATTATGCAATAACTTACCATAAAAGGGCAAGAGAACGTTTAGAAAATGTTGCGTGCCAAGTGCAGCGTTACAGTTACCAAGCTGACTCTACAGCAAACTGGGAAAAGGCTGAACGCACCATCATTAAATCTAGCGCTGGGCTTCTCCGTAGAGCACGCAGGCGAGCACCCTTTAGGACGCGGGGTTGAGTCTCCACCACATTCCTAGTACAGGAGTCAGTACGAGCCCCTAACTCCGGGAAGCAGGTCCTCGGACAGACACTGAGGTAGTTTACCTCGGGCTAAAACAAACTTGTAATACTTCCCAAATAAACACCTACTTTCTACTTTCCTTCCCAAGCAGGCAAAAAAATAGTTACGGAACTTAAAGAACCATTAGAATGTGATATATTTTTACTTGGCCAGAATAAACAAGAAAGCAAAACTCATTTATCTTCGAAATGCAAAGTGCTTAAGAGACTGGACTCTGGGTTCCAAACAGCCCTGAATCAAGCCCCTGCTCTTCGCAGTCAGGCTGTGGACACATTTCCACATCACTCTACACCTCAGTTTCCTGATCTGCAAAATGGGGTAGAAGCAGTAACCACGGCGAGGGAAGGCACAAGGGGGAACTACGGCTAGCCACCGGCAGGAGGGCCGAGCACAGCAGGGCTCGGGCCGGGTCAGGCCATCTGACCCGCCAGTGGCCACCCGCCCGCCCGCCTGCCGTGTTGTGACTGCTCTCACCCCTTACTGACTTTCCAACTCTGCCCTAGTGGGCACTGCAGTGCACGTGGCAACCTGACCTAGCACCTCAGAAAGTGGAAAATGTTTGGGTGTCTAGAGTTTTGTTGTGTTTTTTAAGGAAATACTACCACAAAGCTAAGGATCCAGTAGTAGGTTTCTAACACATTTCATAGCTGATGAAGGAACAACCCAGTGAAAAGAATGAATGAGAGCAACTCAGTAAGTTTCTAAGGAGTAAAGGCCAGAGGTTGTTTCGCTGGTCTATTCATTGCGGATCCACCTTCTCAACCTGGCCCCACGGCATGGATCCCATGCAGGCCATGCTAAAAGCAGCCGCACGGTCAGAGCCTGTGCCTGGGAAGCCCTACATGGAGGGGGCCCCACCTGAGGGGTGTGCCACGGGCCCACAATTAACTAAGATAACAAATGCCATGGAGAGTTCTTAGGAATGCTTCCCAAAGGATAAGGAAATGCAGACATAAATGCAGACTCTAAGGGTCCTAGCATCAATGGAAGGAGAGAAAAAGAGAGAATGGGGAGTCCCAGCAAACAGACGATGATTGTCCGGACAGCACTAGGACTCGGAAGCAGCTCACCTGTCCGCAGCAGCGGGGCTGCGGCCTCCAGGACGCAGACGCAGAACGCAGGCAGGCTGAGCCGCTGCGCCTGCAGCTGCAGCGTGTCCCCCGCCTCCAGCTCCGCCAGCTCCACCTGCACCACGTCCAGCGGCGAGTGGGCGGACACCCTGGAGTCCACAGGGGCGTGACTGCTGCTCCCACTGTGAAATAAACACAGCGGTGCCTGAGCACGGGGACCACCACACAGCCCGCCCACGCACTGGCCGCCTGCGCATTAGGCTCAACAGCGGACACCACCTCAGAGCTTCCCCGTTGCAATTCTGGAGGGATGTGTAGAGTCCCTGACACATTTATGAGATCAGACTCCACCAGGATGGCTCCAAACGCTTCCTATTTTGCTTTTCAAAGTGACAGTCTAGAAATGTGTCCACATTCCTGCGGCAGCCAACAACATCAGCACTGAGAACCCATGCTTTGTTAAGAAAAGCTAGCAAGTTTCCTGCAAAGTTATCATTCCTTCCGGATCAACTTATAAAGGCAAAACTATAATAGTTCATATAGTGATTTTCGCCAAATGTTCAAAGTAAGCCAATGTTAACAACTGAAGAATGCTAGAAAATGCCAGGAAAACATGAGAAATGGATTACTTTATTTAGTACATTCAACTTCACATGATGATTTTGGAAATATATGCTGGCTTCCTTCGTAAAAAACTTCTTACCTTAGGTGTAAAGTGGTAGGGTGGGCATAAAAGTGTATAAAGGCTCAAATCTACATCTGCAAAGCCCCTAAACTTTCAACTTCTGATGTCACCCACAATTGAAGCTGGGTCAGAGGTACATTAATGCTATTAAACATGAATAAATCTCAAAATGTAATACGTGTTTTGTCATCTTCTCAATTTCAATATCCCAAGCATCTCAAAAAATGAGAACAAGCCAAGCTCCACTCAAACTCCAGAAGGCCCATGTGGAAGCGGACCTGAAGGATGAGACTCTCCAAGTGGGCAGCGCACTAGACACAGCCTAGAGGGGCACACAGGCTTCATGAAAGCTCAGAGAAAGATCACCCTGAGCATACCAGCCAGCAGGGGATTAGAGCTCAGGCTCTCAGATCACACTGCCCACCCCGCCTGCCCCCTACCATGGCATGAAGAAGGGTGCACAGCCCTGCAAACCTCAGGATCTGTAAAATGGTAACAGTAACACCAACTCTCTCATGGTGTTGTTACAAGGATGACTGAAGGAGATAAAAAGTACAGCAGCACCTGACATAGTGCCAAGCATACTACTCACATGACTCATTGTTAGCCATACCTGCACCACCACAACAACACAATCAGGCCGACAGACAGGTGTTCACTTATTAGACTGACACTAGAGAAGAGGTTCAGGTTTTAATATGCCTGCAGCCTAAGGGTAACAAATACCATGCCAATCCCTTTGTGAAAACTGGACATACAAAATTCTGGGTTTATACAAACAAGTAAAACACCATACACTGTACACCGTGGAGTCTTGCTCTTACACATCTCCATCAGTCCCTTAAATAATAAACTCTAATGCATTTAAATTACATTTACACTTACAAAAATGGGTTTAAAATACTATCAGAATGTACCTCTCTTACAGCTATAATCTTTAACTAGATCACATTCCATGGGGGTGCTGAAAAACAATTCAGTGGGCTGACTCACCCTCTCTTGTTAATGAAACACAAGGACACAGAAAACACAGTTCTCTGCAGCACATGGAATCCAAGCATTATTTGGGAGCATTTTGTTTCCGTGGATACACACACACACACACACACACACACACACACACGCATGCACGCACACACACATACACCCAGTATACATGTATGTGCTAAGCACAGAGTCGAAGCGAAATCTCTGATTTCTCGCTGAGGATCATGGTCAAAGCAGTATAAAAAGCACTGGATCAACACAAAGCTGATACCTTTGGTTACATTTCAAAAGGGAAAACAGAGAAAAGTAACGATTTTCCTCTGAAATTAAATGAACAGGCAAGCTGACTGGGCTTTTTCTACAATCACCTGGAAGACACTGCGTCCCAATCCTGGCCATCTCCTCGGGGTCGCTGGCCTGTGCGTCCAACCACAGAAGGCCGGGGGCTGCTGCTTCCAGGAGAAGGATTCTGAGAATGATGAGTAACCCTTACTTCGTGACAATAAGACAAAGAAGAATTTTGGGAAACGGTATCTGGGAGAAGAAAGAAAAAGAAAATTGCCTCTTAGCAGAGACAAACTGCTGGTTATGTAGCGTTTCTAAGAACATCAAAGCAGCAGAAATGCTTCTCCAGGGGTGAAAAGTCAACATAAAGTCAGCCTTCTCCGTGAGGGTTCACCTCGATGGTTACAGGGTCTGTTCAGGGCAATAAAAAACATTTGGGAACAGATAATGGTGATGGCTGTACAACAGTGTAAATGTAATTAATGTCAACAAACTGCCGCCTGACCAGGCAGTGGCGCAGTGGGTAGAGTGTCAGACTGGGATGTGGAGGACCCAGGTTCGAGACCCTGAGGTCGCCAGCTTGAGCGCGGGCTCATCTGGCTTGAGAAAAAAAAAGCTCACCAGCTTGGACCCAAGGTCGCTGGCTCAAGCAAGGGGTTACTCAGTCTGCTGAAGGCCCATGGTCAAGGCACATATGAGAAAGCAATCAATGAGCAACTAAGGTGTTGCAACTGATCATTGATGCTTCTCATCTCTCTGCATTCCTGTCTGTCTGTCCCTATCTATCCCTCTCTCTGACTCTCTCTCTGTCCCTGTAAAAAATTAATAAAAACAAAACTGCCTAATTAAAAATGGTTATAATGGCACATTATGTTATATATATTTTTTACCATTATTTTTTTAACTAGGTAAAATAGAGGGATTTGCAAAGGATAAAAAAAAACACAACTGTCCAAGAGCTTCTCACTCACCAATATCTGCAGGTCCCATCACTGGCCCGGCTGCCAAGCTGACCTCCCTCTCCCCACTCTGCACCCACCACCTACCTTCTGCTCCTCGGCATGCCCCCCTCACCACTGACCTTCCTGCAACCTCTCCACGTGGACGGTCCTTCTTGCCCTGTGGTCCCGTCCTTTGGGAGGCTCTCCCTGACATCCTCTCCAAGTAAGCCCCAGCTCCGGCCCCAGCAGTCAGTCACCCTTCCTCCCCGCCTCCCACATGTCTCCTTGTCTGCAGCAAGTCTGTCCACCTGTCCAACCTTCTGGATGACAAGCTCATGGTGGCCGGAACCCCATCCCAGTCCTGTTCAACGTCGTAATCTCACCCCGAGACTAGAACATCGGCTGGCATGTAGGAGGTGAGCAGTAAATAGTTAATTCATGGATGAATCTTCAGATAAAACTGTTCCTATCAGTGCTGTAGCTCTTTCTGATGGGGTACAAGACCCGAAAGCTGGCTGTTCCCCATCCCCCGCAACACGCTGGGGCTCAGGAACGACACCAGGAAGCCCACCCCCCTTCAAGGAGAGCAGGGTCAGCAGCCTCTCTGGCATACAGGGATTCACTGCAGAGCGGAATCACCAAGCACTCTCAGGTAACACGGGACGTTCAAGGCACCCAGTGCGAGAACGGTGAGCCCCGGCTGCAGACCTTTCACAAGGCCAGCCCAGTGCCTTCCTTGTCCACTAGGGAGCGCTCTCTCCACAGACAGTCCAGCACCGAGAGCACGTCACACTGACGTCACAAATCGCATAAAAATGGGTCATAAAATAAAAATCAATATTTTTCAACACAATTTATTAACAAAACATATAATTTGCAAAAAAAAAAGAAAATCCAAAGTCCTACATGAATAGCTGGACTCAGGATCCTAGTCCCTGACTTGCAACGACACTGCACCAACGAAAAAGACAAACACCGTGCAAATGTCTGTTATAAAAAAAATTTTTTTTAAAAAGGGGGAGACTGGTTCATGATAGTCCTGTCACTCAGTTTGTTTTCAAAGGTGATCAGGTCCCGCTGAAGAACGGGGAGTGTCCACTGGGACCGCGCCTGCGCAGTCAGCCCTAACAGGAGGTGCACGGGGCTCTCCGGGACGCCTGCACAGGCCGAGGCCGGCGGGGCACCGCGCAGATACCTTGTCTGCTGGAGAAGAAGCCAGGGTCCCGGTGGAAGTGGAGTCGGCTCCGCAGGCACATGCACAGCTGCTGCAGGCAGGACAGCGACTGCAGGGCCAGGCGAGGCGTCCCCTCCGTGCCCAGGGCCAGTGTCAGCAGGGAGAGGAGGCTCTGGAAAGGACAAGGGCCCGCAGAGTGACACGGGCACCAGCGCCCCCCTCGGAGGGTGTGGGCTGGAGGAAGGGCACGCAGACAGCAGAGGAAATAAACCACCCAGTATGTGTAAGAAACCAGAATGGGCACAGGTGACTTAGTGTAATGCAGGAAGAGGGGATGAAATGTGAATAAACAGTCAGGACGGCTCGCAGCTCAGTCTGCTCCGTGAGCTCCTACTCTGAGAACACAGGCCTATTCCACACTCGGGACATCAACGTTCACAGTACTTTTTAAAAATCACATCAAGTTTCCTGCATCTCAGTTAAATCATTGTTCTGTGTTTTGGTAATCAATAGCTTTTCCTATGCTGTCATATGATAGTGGCCATGGTATGGATTAACAGCAGGCATTCCCGGGAGTGATCTCAGCCCTGTGACTAGGGGGCAAGGCTGCTGAGCGTCCGCAGACTCTGCGGAGACACCCCCAACCCAGCCCTGGGTCCCCAGGGCCCTACTGTGCGAGCACCAGACCACACCGCAAACTCCCCTCCAGAGCTCGCACCAACATGCCCAAGCATCCAGCCCCGGCCTCCCACAGACCAGCAAGCAGGGACAGATGTTATTCACAATGCTCAGGAGGGCTCCTGCTGCCCAACCGCAGTTCCCCACGCCCGTTCATCATTTAGGTGACCCGTAAACGGTCAATTCAGGGTGATCAAATTGGATTGCACATGTCAAATGAGAGTGACTCCTACCAGAAGAACTACCACTATCCAGATAAGTTAGAGGACAAGTGGTTAAAAAGCCAAATACTTTGTTTTGGGGGCACACTCCCCTCCTCAGGACTCCTACATGGCAAATGTGTTTCATTGACAAAAGTTCTCTATTTCAAACCTGAAACCGTCAGAGGATACAGACCTGAACAATCTTCGGCCTCTGAAGAAAAATCTCAGCAGGAAAGTCTTGCATGATAACATCCTTCAGTAGCTCACAAGTGTTCCAGATTAAAGTGTGGTTACTACTTCGTAAAGAGCTACAAAACAGAGTAGTATCTATTTTTTAAAAGTTTACCTGTACCAGATTCTGAGCAACCCTACTCACACCCTCCAGGTCTCAGCTGAGACTCATTTCCTCTGTGAAGCCTTCCTTGATCTCCTTCCCAAACAACAAACAACTCTGGGCAGGTGCTTCTTCCCCAGGTCTAGACTATGTTTGATGCTACGGCAACAGCATGCTAACTCTGTGTCCCCCACTGGTCCCTCCTCCGGACTGCAAGCCCAGACTACCACAGTGCTACAAAATGAGACTGAGGTCAAAGGGCAGAGTCCAACCACACCTGCTATGTGAATTAGGAATTAAAATAAAAAATATAGTAACTAGAGTTAAAGTCTAGGAATTAGCCTCCTTCCTGCTCTCCCTAATCTGGGTGAAGCAAGCTGGGATGCCCCTCAACTTCTCCAACAGCGCTGGCCCCCCGAGGAAGAAGCGGTGGTTCACTCCTCTCCAGCTCCCGTCCCCACCCATCCACCCACCACCCCAGGTGTGCACCGCGAGCCTCTCTCCCCATCAGGGACGGACAGCGCTGACGGACAGCGTCCGACGGGCCCCGTTCCCACGTGCATCTGCCTCCACAACATGTCGTTCCAGGAGGACGCACTGAGCCCTTGCAAGTGCCATCACCAAAAATCGTTCAGAGCACCCGCCTGTCTCTGGCCCTAATTCTAGCAAATCGGTCTTTACTGTCCAGCCTCACAAAAAAAAAAAAGAAAAAAAGACTAACTCATTTGCTGTTGCATTCAGAAATTTGTTTCAGCAAAAATATGGAACTAGACATTAAGACACTCTCCAAATTTCTACGTATCAGCTACCTACCTGCCAACCTGCATCCATTACATCGATCAGTGGCCGCATCTTACCACATAGCCCGGGTTTGAAATACACTGTCTACTACAAAGACTGCATTTATGGTTAATTTTTCCACTTTTATTAAGCAAAGGCATAGCAATGGCTGAGCAGAGAATCTGGCCACAAAGAGAGGACCAAGGAGCACACAGGATTTCAGCCACATGTGCAGCCTAATTAAGGTCAATAGGAATCTTCTGGCTTGCTTCCGAAACACTGAAAACCATTCAGAGTCCCACAGCTCCATTCACAGCCACTCAGCCTCTTTCCCTGGTGTGAAGCATAGTAATAACCACCGGACAGAACGCCTAGAAATGGACTGGGGACACCCGACCACATCAGGCACCGTACCTCTCATTGGAGGAGAGCACGTGTCTATCGGTCGTGGTCAGGGGCAGCCACGGGAACGTAGAAAACTTCACACACTTCACAGTCTGACTCTCTGTTGATGGACAGAGCAAACTTAAGCCATCGGTAAAGACAATGTTGACAGATTCCCCTTTAAAATAAGTCCCCAAATACACTTACATGTACAGTAATCTAAATATACCAAACACGTCAGCTGCAGATTTACTCCCTCACAGGATAAACGATGGAGCTCTCTTCTCATAATTTAAACAGGACACATATATTATCATTAGAAGAAGAGTGTTAAACACAAACCCATTCTGAATGACATTTATTTTCAATTACCTGTTCCATTTGATGGCTGACCAGACCTTTGACTGTAAATTTAGCATAAAGCAAACTGTCACTTGAAGATCTTTCATTATAGAAATTAAAAATTATAGTCGTTTACTATATTTAATTAGTCATGTTCAAATATCCTAAATGGTGTTAGATGTTTAAACCTCTTTGAAGACGACTTGAAGGCAATAAGGTTGAAGAACAAATTATCTTCAACCTCAAAGAAGACTGCCTACGTTTAAGGTGCACAGCACGATGCTTTGATATGCATACACTGCCGAATGACTGCCACAAGAGTTACCTACCATCCCCATCCTCTCATACAATTCCCAGTTTTTTCTTGTAGCAAGGACATTGAAGACCTACTCTCTTAACACGCCTAACACATTTTTTGCATCGTTCTGCACACGGGAGTAAAGCAGTGTTTGTTGCTATCACTAAGGCTATCATGATGGAAACACAAAGGCAATGAACGTGTAACTTCAGATCATGATCTGTGTTAGGAAGAAAACTAAACGTAGAAAGGGACCGCTGTCTGGAGTCCTCAAGAAGGCCCCTTTCAGGAGGTGGCATGTGAGCAGAGACTGGACACAGCCAGACACTAAATGACCCAGATAAGACCTCTAACTCAGAACTCCAGAATCAGCGGGACGTCGGGGTCAAGACAAAGTAACAAAGACAATGCTGAGTCTCTGGCCGCAGTGACTGGACGAACAGACAGACGGACACGGAGCGAGCTGGAGGACAAGATGAGAACGCAGCGTGCACCGTGTCACGGGACGACCGCCACACCACCACCCACCCAGACAGGTGCTCATATGCACTTAGAATGACATAAAATTTTACCATTTAGACTCTAGATCCTAAGCTACTTTCAGGGAACTGAAACACTCAGTTTGGGGCTGAAACATTCAGGTTTGACCACAGTGTGTCTTCCCAACAATGACAAGTACAGCAATTTCCGATTTACCAGGTGGGCGGGACCTGCTCCCCAAAACGCACTCACCCACGGGTCCTGGAGGCACGTCCGTCTGCTGGAAATGGCTTTTGTCTTGAGGAAAATATCCTGTTAAGATTTCAGGTCCTTGTGACAATTCTGAAAAAAAACAACATTATTGTATGTATTATTATTGATTCATTATTTGCTAATAATGAAAGGTACTCTTTTCAAAAAGAAAACCAGATAGAAGGTGACGGAAGACAATTTGACTTTGGGTGAGGGGTATGCAACATAATCAAATGTCAATATAATCTGGAGATGTTTTCTCTGAACATATGTACCCTGATTTATCAATGTCACTGCATTAAAATTAATAATAAAAAAAATAGAAGAAAAAAATTATTGTTTTCTCTTGAGGTTTTGAACTATTTTAAAAACAAAAATTATCCACCTTTTATTTTTTTCCTCTGGATAGTGTGTCTTTTCTAAAGAGGAACAAAAATATGAATGCTGAGCCAATTTCAAATTGAGGGATTTTCCCCCTTTCTCTTTTACTGTTAATACAATTATTTGATAGAATGAAAATACCCACAGTGTATGTGAAGAACCCGCTACAACGTATTTACTCATGGACTCTTCATCTCTGCTTCTAATTCCATCTCCCTCCTCCCTTGACTCCAATTATATAGTTCCTGTTCACTGCAACTTTCATTAACGTCTTCTTTAAAAGTTGTCAAAGTCAAAGGAGTCAAGCACTACCTTCTGATGCCTTTCATGATCCTATGACACATGATAACATGCTCAGCAGGGCAGATGCAATAACAATGAGAATGAAAAAAAAGGCTAAAACTAAGTTTTCTAATTGTGTTTTTGAAGTTTTCATACCAGTTCTTAACATTGAGCTAACACAAAAAAAAAGTACGTTGGGAGAGAGGGTTTCGTCTTTGGTCTCTCTCCTCAGAGTTAACCACTGGAACCAATATATTTATATTGTAACAATGCATCAGCATGATCCCAGAGAGTTACCCGCTTGACTGGTTTGGTAAGAGGCAGAACATATTGCAGGAACTTCTGAAGGAAGAATAAACAGTCCATCCAGAATGCCATCAATTTCAGCCTGGAGATTGGGCTCCACATTGGCACGAAGCTTAGATAAGACTTCAACTGCACCCAGATCAACCAACTGCTGGACTGCTAGTGGATACTGCAAGAAGAAGAGGAGAGTCTTGAGAGTAAGAATATTTATCAAAATCTCCAGACTTTATCTTATAGCAATTCGGTATACCAGATGTTTCTTTTTATAAAAACTAAATCTTGTCCCAATACGACCAAAAGTAAACAATTTGCATCAATAAGACACAGATTTACAGAAACAAAACATTCAATAACAACTCTGAGAGCAAAACCCAGACACTGAACACGAGCAATGCACACTATCACGTCCTACTTTTATTTATGAAAAGAACTGCATCTGTCCACTGACATTCACCCTACGGTCTCCTGGCTCCGGCCAGCCCAAGGGTGCCAAGGTAATAGAGTCACCCACGACTGCACAGCGATTTATTGATATATATAGCTCCGAAGGGTTCAACTCTCACTTTGACATCTGTCCCTGGCAACTAACTATTCCCAAGATATGTGGAGGAACATAAATCTGGAAAAAAGAAAGAAAAGGCGAGAAAAAGCAACTGTACACGTTTGTGCTATTTCTTCAATCATGGTCTGTAACGTTAGCTTTAAACGCGTCCCTTTTGTTAACATGTATATAACAGGATACTAGGGGAAAAGCAGAATGACGGCTAGTCACCTGCCCAGGTGAGCCCCGAACGTGGACCGGACTGGACTTAGAGAGGCCTGTGCCCAGCGGACACACCGGGCAGCGAGCACCCCGAGCGGGTCCGGGTGGGCCCCGAGCGAGTCCGGGCGGGCCCCCCGCTCCCCCAGCGGGTCCGGGCGGCACGTACCTGCAGCAGGCCGCGCAGCAGGCCCAGCGCCTCGGCGCGCAGCGGCGCGGCCGGGAGGCAGAAGCCCTGCAGCAGGTGCCGCAGCAGCCGCGCGTCCGCCGCCAGCTCGGCGCCGCGCACCAGGCCCAGCTCCAGCTTGCCCGCGATGGTGCGCAGCGCGCGCTCCCGGATCTCCGCCAGCGGGTGACCTGCCGAAGAGACGCCGCTCGCAGCCGCCCAGGACCCCGGTCCCGGCCCCGCACGAGGACAGAGGCAACCGCCCACCACCCGGGCCGCACCAAGTCCGGCGGGGCTGGCGGGTGCGGGGGTCCTCGGGGCCGCCGCTGGACAAGCCGGGGCCAGAGAGGACAAGGGGACACGGCCGTTCTCAGCAGGCGGCCGCGACCCGGGCAGCTCCGAGCGTTACCGAGCTTCCTGATGAGCGCGGTCAACACCATCTCGTCCCGCTCCACGGCCGCCGCCGGAGACTTAAACTGCCGCGCCACAGCGTCAGGCCACAATGAACGTCCCCCCTGGAAACCGGGGCTGTCTGGCTGCGGGTTCCGCAATGCCGGGGCGACCCTCCCGACCAGGAACACGCATATGTATTCCATAAGGGGCTCCCCGCCCCTGCGCCCATGAGAGAAGCGTACGGCTGTTTCTACAATGACTGTCACGCAGCTCCTAGACAGACCCTATCGAGGTAGGAACCGAAAAGAATGAGGACACAAGCAGAGGTGGAACAGGCTTCGGCCGCCATGCACGTCGGGAGTTGTAGTCTAGGCTCAGCCGTGCTCCCCGCCAGGAACTCCGGTCCAGCCACCGCGCCTGCGTGCCCGGGGTTCCCGCGTCCCCACGCGGGCTCCAGACAGCAGCCCAGCCCTCCTCTGCACCCTCGCTCAGCGGGGGTTCGTTTAGGACGCTGTCGATCTGAATTCTTAGGGCCCAGAACTTTACAGTTTAGAGTGCACTCCCCCCACCCCGCTCCGCGTTACTAAATGACTTACTCTCTTTAACTGTGGAATGTACTGCCAAGTCAAGCAGTGTTCTGAGTAAGTTCAGAATAAACAAGCAAGCCACAGAAGATGGGGGTGAGGAAATAAGAGGACAGAAGAGAAAAATTGGGGAGTCGGGGAGGGAAGCTTTGAATAAGTATTTGCATATACCGAAGTTAACTTTTGCACTGTGACAGATCTGAACAAATAGGAGGGAAATTCTAAGCCAGCAACAACAAAATTGAATTTGTAAAATGATTTGCATTTTAGAGAACATTTTATCTCACTGTCTCTTTCAGTTTCCCTGGGAAAGGGATGTCAATCAAGGCAGCTATTTTCATTTATCTACTATTTTGTGTGTGTAGGGGGGGACCAACTTAAAATTAAAGTGCCTCACCCAAGGTCCCTGCAACTAGTAAATAATGGGTTAAGGACCTGACCTCAATTTTCTTCGTAATAAATATTCTTAGTAGCTTGATGCCTCCGCGTGGGTAGAGAGTGGACCTTGAAGGGTAAGTAGAGGTTTTCACGCAAAGGAATGGAGTATGGGGATTCCGGCCACAGAGAACTCTGTATGCAAAGGTATAGATGCAGACTGAGTCTGTCGGAGTAATGAGAAATTCTAGGTGGTCAAATTACCCCTGGAAGGTAGAGAGGGCGGGAAAGAGGACTGCTAGCTTGCTGGGTGTTCTAGAGTGGCTCCCCAGCCCCACCCCTTTCCGGGCTTCCAGCCTCCAGGTCTCTTGGCTCCCAGTTGCTGTGGAAGTCAGAGAGTGGGAGGCAAGAGAGGTGTGGCTATTCAAGCAAGACTCCACTAGCCCATACCTAAGCCTACCTGGCCAAGATTGTCACAGCGGCAGCCTTCCTCCACCCTCCAGATGGTCAGGGAACAAAAAAAGTAGAAACCGTGGAGGCAGTTACACCAGCTGAGAAGTGGCAGTAGTTATCCAGGCATGGAGGTTTTACTGGTGGATCTGAAGTGTCAAGGTCTACACGCACATACAGAGGAATAATGGCAGGAACTTCTCAGTGGTATTTCTGAGACAAATAGTCTTCAATGATGGGAAACGGGGGTTTCAGTGGGTAAGGGGGTGGTGGTACTGCAAGAGAAAAATAAGTTAAAACAAGCATGTTACAGGCAAAATGTGGGTCACACTATGAAATGGTCTGTTATTATTGCTCTTTTTAAACTTGTATTGTTATTGTTGAGCATATGTTGCTTATAATGACACAAAATCATTAGATTCCGCATATTACATTCAAAGAGAAGAAACTATAATTTTCCTGTTAGACTAAATTAACCAAATTCTCTCCTCAAAGAATCAACCTTCAGTTTGTTAATTCTACTGTTAAAAGTCACACACATACATATTCTAATGTATTAACTCTACTTTTATTTATTATCAGTTACTTTATCATACCTTGATTAGGTTTGTTTTGCTGTTTCTCGTCTAAATTTTTAAGCTAAATGTTCCGTTGCTTTATTTTCACTCCTTCTTATTTAGTTTTAGAGAATTTGAAGTCCATGAATCTGCGTCTAAAAAAAAAGCATCTCTAAATCACACATGTGAATTTAGATTTATAATGTTCTAACTAGTGTTATTCACAACCATTCTGTAACTGCTATTTTGATACTTTCCTTTTCACCGGAGATCTATTTAGAAGAGTTGTTTTTTAATTGTTAAGTCTTTCTTGCGTATACTTTAGTTATTAACTTACACTTTTATTATATCCTAGTCAGCAACTGGGGCTGTTGCAGTATTGAACTTCAAGATCAAATATTTCAAGCAATAAATAAACAATCGATATCTGTATGGCTGCATGGAGAACTGTAGGAGTATATGTCTTTGTAACTTCCTGTTCATATGTACAATAGTTTTTGATGCATTTATTTGAATGCTACATTGTAATGAAAACATGTTGACTATGTGATGGTGAGAGTCATTCCACCAGCGGCACAGGTACCAATCAGGAAAGAGGTGAAGAGTAGAGACTCCACATGGTGAGGTCTGCCTGTCCTCACCAGCTGCGCAGCATTATGGAGAACGACACGTGGACCCAGAAGCACAGGTCAAACTGTACTAATTACTGGGCACCGAGTGCCACTCAATTCTCACCGACTCTCAATGTCTTGGTCAGACCCATAAGTCCCTGACAGTCACTGCCTTAGTCTATTCCATCAAATCATTCAGCTCTGATGAAGATATTTATACCCAAAGTCACAGGACACACTCAGTTCCTCTCTTCAGGGCTCATGTTAGGATCTGTGGTGATTCACTTTAAAAGAAAAAGAAACATGCATTTTTGTTCTTCCTCCTGATTCGGACATGCATTTTAATACTTGGGGTTATCCCAGTACTTGTTTTAGCGGTCATCGTATACATGTCATACCTTTTATTTCTGTTACTTGACCGACCTAAAATATCAGGCCCGTAGCCTTGAACCCTCCACCAAGTATTACATAGAACACAGACTTTGGAGCCAGACAGGTAGGGATTTGAAACCAGCTTTGCAGCCTTCTTAATCTCCTAATTGTGGCCTGACCAGGCGGTGGTACAGTGGACTGGGATACGGAGGACCCAGGTTTGAGACCCTGAGGTTGCTGGCTTGAGCACGGGCTCATCTGGCTTGAGCAAAAAGCTCACCAACTTGGATCCAAGGTCGTTGGCTCAAGCAAGGGGTTACTTGGTCTGCTGTAGCCCCATGGTCAAGGCACATATGAGAAATCAATCAATGAACAACTAAGGTGCCGCAACAAAAAACTGATGATTGATGCTTCTCATCTCTCTCCATTCCTAGGAGTCTGTCTGTTCCTATCTATCCCTCTCTCTGACTCTCTCTGTGTCCCTGTAAAAAAAAAAAAAAAAAAAAAAAATTCCTAATTGTGGGTGAGCTATTGATAATTCATTTTCTTGTTGTATGTGATAAAACTCTGACTTAAACCAAGTAAGCAGACACGAGTTACTTCTCATCTCACTCTAGAAAAGGATCTGGCCTCGGAGACTCAAAATACTTCAGCATTCTTGTTCTCAATGCCTTGGCTTTGCTGCTCTCCATATGTTTGTCTCATGCTCTTGTATTACTGGCAGGATTCCCCAACACGGAAAGGGAAGAGAGGACTGTGGTCCAGCTTCCACCCTTCTGTGTAGTGACCCAAGAAGAAAAAGAAAGCATCCCTCTCAATATCTGTATATTGAATCCATGGGGAAAAAAAAAAAAGCCCCATTGGAATCATCATTGTGAAGTTACCTGATCCTACATTGCTTATTCACGCTCTAAACAGGACAGCAGGATATTATAACCGTACCAGAGTTATAAGGGGTGATAGCAGGAAAAGGGGAAAGTACAACACTTTGGGTATGGGGGAGAGGGGAACCTGATGCCTCTATAGCAGGGATTGGGAACCTATGGCTCGCAAGCCAGATATGGCTCTTTTGATGGCTGCATCTGGTTTGCAGACAAATCTTTAGTAAAAAAAATAATAATGTTAAAAATATAAAACATTCTCATGTATTACAGTCCATTCATTTCCTACCGCTCATGTTCATGGTTGCGGGTGGCTAGAGCCAATCCCAGCTGTCCTCTAGGACAAGACAAATTTTTATTGGATAATGCGTAACATATATGGGTCGTTGTGAGGTCAGGAAGTAAACTTCCCTCCTTTTAATCAAGTAGTCAGCTAGCTAATTGCAGAAACCCTTTTGACAAAGAAGATGGCTAAAAGAAAAAAAGATGAGGAGTATCGTACTTTTCAGCAGGAATGGACAGAGGAATTCGCCTTCGTGGAGAGAGTAGGTTCTGCAGTGTGTCTCATATGCAATGATAAAATTGCATCGATGAAACAGTCAAATATAAAGAATATAAAGTGGCACTTCAACACACGCCGTACTACACTTGCATCAAAATGTCCAATGGGGGACAGCAGGAAGACAGCATGTCAAGAGCTACTGTGCAGAGTGCAAGCTAGTCAGCAGCAACTCTGTGTTTGGACCCAACAAGGTGACTGGAATTCAGCTAGCTTTGCTAGTGCTTTAGCAATTGTGAAAAACGGAAACCCATTCACAGATGGGGAGTATGCCAAAACATTCATGCTTGATGTTGTCAATGAACTTTTTGACGACTTTTCAGATAAAGACAAGATAATCAAATGAATAAAAGACATGCCTCTCTTGGCAAGAACTGTTCACGATCGGACCATCATGATGGCAAATCAAATTGAGGCAACACAAGTGAAGGACATAAATACAGCACCATTCTTTTCTCTTGCTTTGGATGAGTCAACAGATGAAAATCATTTATCCCAGTTGAGCGTGATTGCAAGGTATGCTGTCGGTGACACACTACATTAGGTAAATCTTGCTGGTTTGCCTATGAAAGAGACAAGAGGGGAGGATTTATTCAAGTCTTTCACTGAGTTTGCTAAAGAAAAAAAAAATCTACCAATGGATAAACTTATTTCGGTGTGTACTGATGTTGCTCCGTGCATGGTGGGAAAAAACAGAGGATTCGTAGTGCTTCTTCGTGAACATGAAAAGAGACCCATCCTAAGTTTTTACTGCATCCTACATCAGGAGGCACTTTGTGCTCAGATGTGTGGCGAGCAACTTGGTGAGATGATGTCACTGGTCATTTGGGTGGTCAACTTTATTGTTGCCCAAGCTTTAAATGATTGCCAGTTTAAAACACTGCTGGATGAAGTTGGAAATAATTATCCTGGTCTGCTTCTGCACAGCAATGTGCTTTGGTTGTCAAGAGGGAAGGTGCTCAGCCGTTTCGCAGCTTGTCTGAGTGAAATCTGGACTTGTCTTGACATGAAAAACATCGAGCATCCTGAGTTAGCTAACACTGAGTGGCTCCTGAAGTTCTACTATCTTGTGGACATGACTGAACATCTGAACCAGGTCAATGTGAAAATGCAAGGCATTAGAAATACAGTCTTATCCCTTCAACAAGCAGAGTTTGCATTCGAAAACAAGCTGGAACTCTTCATCGCCGACATTGAAACAGGTCATTTACTACACTTTGAAAATCTGGGAGAGTTTAAAGATGCATGCACAGCAAGTGACCCTGCTCAACATCTTGATCTCCAGCAGCTAGCGGGCATCACATCTAATCTTCTGCAGTCATTCAAAGCATGCTTTGGAGAATTTCGTGAGTGCACTTGTCTTTTTAAGTTCATCACCCATCCACACGAGTGTGCAGTGGATAGCGCCAACCTGAGTTATATTCCCGGTGTCTCCATCAGAGATTTTGAGCTACAAACTGGTGACCTGAAGGCCTCACAAATGTGGGTGAATTAGTACAAGTCACTGAATGAAGATTTGGAAAGACTTGCATGACAGCAAGCAGAGATGGCAAGCAAACACAAGTGGGGAGAAATGAAAAAACTTCAACCCACGGACCAGCTGATTATCAAAACTTGGAACACGCTTCCCGTCACATACCACACACTGCAGTGTGCAAGTATTGCTGTACTGACAAAGTTTGGCTCTAGGTATGCATGTGAGCAGTCTTTCTCACATCTAAAGAATGTTAAGACCAACCTACGATCACGTTTAGCGGATGGAAGTCTCAACGCCTGCATGAAGCTTAACCTCACCACCTATCAACCAGACTACAAAGCCACCAGCAAAACCATGCAGCACCAGAAGTCGCATTAATGGTAATAAGTACTTTAGTCAGCATTGGTTAGCAACAGCATAACAACGTTATTAAAAAGAATTCAGAGACTTATTGTACTTTAAAAGTGTTGGTCTTACATAAAATGCACACATTTACTTGTATTTAGTGTTAAACATATTGTATGGCTCTCATGGAATTACATTTTAAAATATGTGGCATTCATGGTTCTCTCAGCCAAAAAGGTTCCCGACCCCTGCTCTATAGCCTCTACGCCCTGGCTTCGACAAATAGAAGTTGCAAGTGATCATAACGGCTACGGATAACACTGTTTTCAGACCAAAGTAGACTACTTAGAAAAAGCACTGCCCCCTTCTCCCTGACAGGTAGTTACTATCAATATAAATAATCACTGCTTTACAGGCAGTTAAACATGAGGGTGCCTCTTTGGTATGGACTGAATGTCCTCGTCACCCCATAATTCATGTTAATATTGAATCCCCACCATGATGGGTAGTATTAGAGCTGGATCCTTTGGGAAATGAGATCCTAAGAGTAGAGCCCTCATGAATGGGATTAAGATTAAATAAAAAACAAACAAACAACCATCTAAGAGCTAGGAATGGGTCCTCCCCAGACACCCAATCTGCTGGCCCCTTGACGTGGGCCTTCCAGCCTCCAGAACTGAGAAATAAGTAACTGTTGTTTACACGCCTGCCAGTCTAGGGCATTTTGTTACCATAGCCCCAATGGGCTAAAATATTCCTTCTTCCAGGAATTAAGCGCATGTCAAGCCATATCCTATTCCTGCTTGCAATGTACCCACAAGGCGGCAGCTCCTCCCTCCATCATCAGGGGATCCCACAGCGCAGGAACAGCCTTGCACCCCAGAAGGGAGGCTTTGCCCATGCAGGTGCCTGCAGCCAGACAGCCGTCTGTGCAGCAAAACCCAGCAGTGCCTTGACCCTTTATTTCTCATTTTGCTGAAGGAAGAGGTTATTGGCCCAAGGGGAAATTTCTTTTATTGTTACAATTAATATAACAGCTACATGTACATTAATTGGGATACTAACTTTTCTTTTATGAAGACATTAAAAAGAAAAAAAGGCACAAACAAACAGGATTCCGAAAAAAGAGGGTTGGATCCCATAGATGTGTGGGAGGTATCCATGGCTCCCCCAGGGCAGGAAGACATTCTGTGTGCCTTACAGGAAAGTCACCTGCACCCCAGCCTGTCTTGTTTAAAAATGAAGATCATGATCTATTAATAATTCTGAC
Source organism: Saccopteryx leptura (assembly GCF_036850995.1). Classification (NCBI taxonomy): domain Eukaryota; kingdom Metazoa; phylum Chordata; class Mammalia; order Chiroptera; family Emballonuridae; genus Saccopteryx; species Saccopteryx leptura. Next base: position 5,865,935 of record NC_089513.1, on the reverse strand, counting down.
CTCTAAGAAGGAAAAAGGAAAAATATTTGGAGCCTGAGGTTTCATTCCCCCACTTACAAATTTTTCTAATCCTGCCCCATAACTGTGTCCTGTAAATTTACATAATAGCTAATTATTAATGGAACTTTCAAATTCTAATTTATCTTCCCAATGCTAAAATAGAAAATTAATAAATAGTTCATACCATTTTAAAGCAAAAGGTTTTAAAGAAGGTGTATTCCTAGTGCATTTCAAATAGCAGAGCAACATGTATCTGAACTCAGCTTTCTCTGCACAGTTGAATAAATAGAGTCCGCCATCACCATCAGGCAGGAAAAAAGAAAGAAAAGTCATCTGGGTTAGAAAGGGAGAGGAAACCTATTTTCGTTTGCAGTTGAGATGACCTTATCTATAGACAATCCTAAAGACTCCACAGAGTAATCACTAGAGTAGAGGAAAGACTCTCACAAGGTTGCAGAATACAAAATCCATGTACAACATCAACTCTGTTTCTATACACTAGCAAATCAACCATCCAAAGTCAAGAAAAGCAATTTTATTTATGACAACAGCCAAAAGAATAAAATACTTAGGAATACAATTAACACAGTAAATGTAACACTTTTACACTGAAAACTACAAAATATCATTGAACGAGATTAAAGACCTCAATAATATAGACATCCTGCCTGACCAGGCGGTGGCACAGTGACTAGAGCATCAGCCTGGGACACCAAGGACCCAGGTTCAAACCTTAAGATCACTGGCTTGAGTGTGTGCTCACCAGCTTGAGCGTGGGATCATAGACATGACCTCATGGTTGCTGGCTTGAGCCCAAAGGTCACTGGTTTGAAGCCCAAAGTTGCTGGCTTGAGCAAGGGGTCACTGGCTGGGCTTGAGCCCCATCCCCACCCCCCAGGCAAGGCACAGATGAGAAAACTCAATGAACAACTAAAGAGCCACAACAAAGAATTGATGCTTCTTATCTCTCTCCCTTCCTGTCTGTCTGTCTGTCTCTCTCTCTCACATGCGCATGCTAAAAATATTTTTAAAATAGGGGAAATAACTTTGTGGAGAAACTTGGAAACCTCATACATCGCTGTTGGGAATGTAAATTGGTGCAGTCTCTGTGGAAAGCGTGTTGAAAATTCCTCAAAAAGTTCAACATAGGATTAACATACAACCCAGCAATTCTTAAATATATACCCCCAGATATATACCCAAAAGAACTGAAAACAGGTATACAGACACATGAATGTTCATAGCAGCACTATCTGTAACAGCCAAAGGTGGAAAAACCCAAGTGTCCCCCGGGGGAGGAGTGGATTACAAAGAGCAGTGAATCCATGCAATGGGATAGTATTCAGCCTTGAGAAGGCAGGAAGTAGTGGTGCCTGCTACAACCTGCAGGAACTTTGAAAACATGATATTAAGGAAAAGAATCCAGTCACAAAAAGCCAGGTCTTATATGATACCATGTATCTGTGTGTTCGTCTGCTCAGGCAGCGGTAACAGAATGCCACAGGCTGGGCGGGTTAGACAGCACAAGTTTATTTTTGCACAGTGCTGGAGGCTGGAAGTCTGAGATTAAGATGCCGGAAAATTTGTTTCTGGTGAGTGCTGCCTGCTTGCTGTAACCTCATGTGGCCTTTACTCTGTGTACTGGGACAGAGAGAGGACATGTCTGGTGACTCTTCCTCTTCTTATAGGGACACCCGCCCTATCAGATTAGAGTCCCGCCTTTTTTTTTTAACCTCCCCCTTAATGACTTCCTTAAAGGTACTCTCTCCAAATCTGTCATATTGGGAGTTAGGGTTTCAACATATGAATTTTTTTTGGTGGGAGGCGGGGTGGACAATTTAATCCATGACAATATGAAATATTCAAAGCAGGTAAAGACATGGAGCCCCACAGCACTGGTTGTCAGGTGTTAGGGGCACAGAGAGGGGGTATGGGGAACGAATGATACATGGGTCTGACGTCTCAACACGCAGAGTCGGAAAGGTTTTGGGTGGAGAGAAAAAGGATGGTTGTACAACACTGTCAGTACACGAAATGTTGCTGAACTCTATGTACACTTGACTCTTGAATAAAAGGCGATTGTATTGGCCAAGAAAATGCCCAGCAAAGTGGGAGCTGCAGATGCCTCAGTAGGAACCAGGTCTTGGAAGAAAGACGTGTCTTCTCACAGGAGGTACAAATATCTTTTTTAAATATTTTTCACTGAGCCTGAGCAGGCGGTGGCGCAGTGGATAGAGCATCGGACTGGGATGCAGAAGACCCAGGTTCAAGACCCTGAGGTCGCCGGCTTGAGCGTGGGCTCATCTGGTTTGAGCAAAGCTCATCTCACTCCATTCCTGTCTATTTCTTTCTCTGACTCTCTCTCTGTCCCTGTTAAAAAAAATTTTTTTTTCACTGAACTGTACATTTAAAATTTTTAATTTTCTGTTATGTCAATTTCTCTTTCATTAAAAATAAGGGAATTTTTTTTTTAAGTCAGAGAATAACATGTTTTGGCAAGCCTGTGGAGAAATTAAACCCTTATGCCCTGAAATGGAAAATGTTGCAACAACTTTGGAAAATAGTCAACAGTTCCTCAAAAAGGAAAACAGAGGGATTCTGTATGACTCAGCAATCCCATTTCTGGGTATATACCCCCCCCCCCATGAAAGCATAAGTATGCACAGAAACTTGGACGTGAATGTTTACAGCAGCATTCTTTATAACTCGACCAGCAGGGGTAACCCAAGCGTCCATCACCGTATGAGTAGGTAGACATCATGTGGCTCATATAGACAAGAAAATGTTATTCAGCCTTTAAAAAAGAATGAAATTCTAACACATGCTACAACATGCACGAATGCCTGAAAGACACTGTGGGCAGTAAAGCCAGATGCAGGACAGATCCTACGTGGTCCCACTTACCATAGTGGACATTCGAGTCAGTCCAGGGACCTGGATTAGGAGGTTAGAACCGCAGAATGTAAGACTCCCAAATGGATTTAAATTGCGGTCGTGGTGAGTGTGTGTATGTGTTTGTTTGTTTGCATCCAGGGGCCCTGGACGCCCAGAACGTCAGTCAACCCCGAGCTTGTGTGTACCATTTTTTATCTGCACACAGGCACTGTTCTGAGGAGAAAGTCCATGGTGTTCATCAGATTCCCCAAGCATCCTATCAACCCGCAGGAGTGTAAAGAGATGGATCCCGTCCACGCCCACCCTTTTCAGAGGTGGAAACAGATTCTGAGAAGCAAGGCCTCAACGCCAAGGTCAGGGAGTTCGCGAGAGTAGATTCTGCTGCTCTTCCCCACGAGGCTATTTTGAGTTTCAGGTGACTTTCCCTGTGGGAGTGCTTCTGACTGTCTTTAAGGGCACTGCTGGAGCTGGCTGTCTTTGGAACAAAGGGGTAGATTGTGGCACACCCCCTGGCTCTGCTGACCCTGCCTTTACAGAGTCCTTGAGTGAGGGAGGGAAGAGGGAGACCAGAACAGAAGCAGGGAAAGGGTGCAGTGTTTGCTGACAGCAACTGGGAGGGGGAGGTGCCCGCTGGAACTCTGTGGATGTCCTTTGGCCTAAATGACTCCCCTGAGACGGAGGCAGGAACTGGGACAATGGTCCTCATATCAGAGCAGAATCTAGATGCTGCAGGGCTGGGCACAGCCCGGTCCAGCTTCCGGGGAGAGGATGGAGACATTGGAGAGCGCTTCGCCCGGGACTGTCAGCCAACAAAAGGAGAAGGAAGAAACTTGGCTGAGCACAGAGACCAACGGGCTGGCTGACAAAGCTTCGCTCCGGCCCAGGAAACGTAAGCCCTCTTCTTGTTGACAGCTAGCTGTGTTTCAGTAAAACAATCCTTTCTCAGGAAGGCAGGTGCTTTGGTGGACAAATTCTTCTCAATGAGCACCCATCAATAGGTGTGGCTGGAAACGTCCCACTGCCAAAGCACAGAATAGTTCCTTCCCGTAAGGGAAGTGCCAACGTGATTCAGTGAGTAACGGCAGGCTGCCCGGAGGCGGTGCCCTTTGCCCATCAGCCTCAAAAGTGTTGTGCCAAGAGACACAGCACTCGAAAGAAGTGTGAGTTAAATTGGTAGAGGAGAACAAGCACCCGGTTACCCCGTGGGGCACAGAATCTCCGGCTCAGAGCAGCAGTGAGCACCCAGGGCCAGTTCCAGGATGCCGGGGAGCGGTGTCGTTCCTGGGACGGAAGGGGACCTTGAAACCTCACGTGCTCAACTCAGGGGACCCACTCGATGACATGGCCACGGATATGGAAGATCCCAGCCATGAGTCACTTTCTTGTACATGACTAAGCAGCTGCCTCTGTCGGGCAATGTGGACAGCAAATATACGAGATGTCGGTTTGCTTTTGCTCGGATCCCTGAAATAAGCCGTGGGAAAGTCTGGGGCAGGGGTCTCAAACTTGCGGCCCGCGGGCCACATGTGGCCCGCCGAACAATTTTGTGCGGCCTGCAGACTAATCCACGAAGTTCAAAATATTTTGGATAAAATTAAGTAAGCCTAAGGGCCTACTTGTATTTTTCATTTCTCTAGCATCCTAGCTAGATATTAGCTTAGTTAACAGCAGTTGTGATGCGAACTACAGTTTCTGGTCGTTTTGTGACACTGAGTAAACTGCATGTACGATTGTGCTTGTTGTACTGATTTTTTTTTTGTTTTCAACTGCAGTGAGAAAAGTGTTGCGTAACAGTTGCCTTTTGTAGACCTAGTGCGGCCCGCCGAATGGCTGTGATCTTGCTCTGCGGCCCACATGCTGAGTTGAGTTTGAGACCCCTGGTCTGGGGCATGTTAGGGAGACTGTCTGGACAATGGCCTGCGGACTGCAGCCAGAATTTGGATTATTTACTCTGTGAAAAAAAAATTTTTTAAATGATTATTCTGTGATGTCAAATGTACCGGTTTCTGGTGATACAACTTTTAAAAACCATATACTGACTATTGAGCTATCTAAGAATTATCTGTAATGTTTAGCATGGATAAATTTTAATGAAGAATAAAAAAGAAACTACAAATCTGTATGGCAAAAATAAGTCCTACGTAGATACAATTTGTATCTCAAAACCATATGAGTGAATGTTACACGAGCTGCTTAGCATTAGGAATTGCAAAAATATCTCACGTGATTGAGTGGTGTCGATTTGACAGCAAATGCAGCAATTTTATTTTTAGCATCAGAAGACTAAACACACAATAAACTCTCAAGAAGGGTGTATCACCAATAGTCCAGCCTGGTTATTTTAACCAACCAAATAATTCAAGATGATTAGATTTTTGTTAAATTATATATTTTGGAGTATGCACTACAAAAGTAATCATTGTCATTGAGGACATGTTTGAAATGACAAAAAGGTGAAAAAGAGAAAAATTGCATTTACTTTTACTTTAGAAATTCTTTAGATGGGTTTCTTTGCTTAGTTTGGTTACATAGGCACAATTTTACATTGCATATCATTTTTTGTTTACCTTAAATAAAGATCATTTTCCAATGTTATTATATTTTATTTCCAATAATAACTTCTGTTATGATACCATACTTTCTAAATTGCACTTTAATAGTTGCATAACATTCCATTGGTCATTTATTATCTATAATAGCATCAGAAAACAGATAGGAATAAATTTAACCAAAGAAGAATAAAACTGTACTGAAAGTTTCAAAATGTCATTGCAAAATTTTTTAAAGACCCCAATCAATGGAAGGACATCCTGTGTCCCAGGTTGGAAGACCCAACGTTGTTACAACAGCAGTGCTCCCAAATTGATCCATAGATATAATATAATCCCTAACAAAATCTCAAAGGCCCTTTCTACAAGGAATAAACAAGGTTCCTCCTAAAGTTCCAGGACTAGAGAGGCTCACAGACACCATGGAGAGATGCTCAGCTCACGTGGTTTGTGAATCAATTCAAAACACACAGTGGTGCACGAAGGGAGGGGTGGGGTGCAGCACAGCAGGGGAAGGAACCCACTCCCGTACTCACAAGTACTGCAGCTGAGGTTGAGAGGAAATGTCTGGGATGGTAACATGCGTCCTCTGTGAGGACGAAGGGTTGAGTCGCTCTGGATTCAGTTGTGTCTTCCCACCTGGCTTCCTACTGCACAACCTTGGTTCTGCCGGCATGTCTTAACTGGAGCACAGGTGGGGGGCCAGGCGGGGCCCAGATGAGCGGCCAATTTAGGGATGCTTACCCATCAACAGAGACGTGCCACCACCAGTGCCTAATGAGGTGGTCGACTCAAACCATTCTTTCCGCACACAAACACGTTTGCTGCTTCCCTCGCATTAATCAGACGCAGGGGGTCCTTGAGTTATGACAGTCTCAACATCCGGTGTTTCAAGAGTACGACGCTCACTCCCATAAAAACTTTAAGAAAATGAGAGGGGAGTGTGTCAGCCTAGGCCATTACCGTTGTACTTACAGACTACGTCGTCCTTACCGGCCAGCCTGGGACAATTCTTTAAGAAGGCAGAAGTGTGATCTAGGGGGACCCAACCCCCACATCACAAAGCCAAGCAGAAAGTGTGGTTTGCAGCCGAAAGACAATGACTTAGAAAACGTCATGACGACCCTGTCCAATGTGCCCGCCTCATTGGCTGTGCATCACTATTCCAGAAAAGCGGGTGGCAGTGTCTCACTGACACCACAGAGACCTGTGACCTGAAGCCCCCAGGCCCAATCTTTGTTGCTTATGTGTGATGAACCCATGTTCTCTTCTAGGTGAAGCTCAAGAGTAGATCCCCCCAAAGGAGTAACATACATTTTCTCTCTTGAATGGGGAAACTGTCCTAAAATTTTGTTACCAGCTAGTGGTCAATATTTCAATATTTTACCTGAATGTTCCATTTATAATCCATACCTCCTTCAGGATTTCAGAGAGGTTTATTTAGCGGTCCCAGCTAGGACAAAATGATGTGTCTAAGCATCAAACCTCTAGTAACCGCCCCATTTCCTACACATCTAAACAGGATCACTCTCAAACGCTATGTTAAATTTTCTCTCTCTCCCATGGGTTATAAATTTGGCTGAAAATTCTCTCCTCGATTCCATCCTCCAACTGAAAGACCTTCACTATGTTCCGAAATGAGCTCCATCTCAGGGATGTTATTATACGGCTGTGTTTAGTTTTTCTGTGGAGCAAAGCTCAGTTTATCATTCATCACAGATATACAGCTTAAATTGTTTTTGGAATACTAGCAGAAGTGAAGACTATATTGGAGTTTTAATAATTAATTAGGAATGTGCAATGTTAATGAAGCTCAATATACTTTGTATGATTTGTTATAGCACAACATGTGTATAGAAAAGCATACGTTACACTATTTAAATGAGGACACAGAGGTGGGGGAAAAAACCCACTACCCATTGATAACATCCTCCCTGTTTTAATTTAAAGCAAGTTCGTATCATACTATTGAAATCAAGCATAGGACTGCCCACATAGAGCTATTTACTACAGTACATACTCTACTTGTTATAAAATGTTTTCAAAGTAACATTTTGGCATCAACAATGATATTCTTTAATTTTCTGTATCTGTTAACTAAAATAATAACAACTTTCAAAGTGTGGTAATTATAAGAATATGCAATAATTCCTTACTATAGCAGGAGATATTGTTCTCATGGAGAATATACACTACTCACAAAGATTAGAGAATATTTTATTGCTTCATATATTCATTTTGAAATATGCCCTAATTTTTGTGAGCAATATAGTTTTATAATGATAGTTTTATTTCTGAAAATATTTTTGAAAGATACATGTCCAGATTATAACTACTTTATACGTTTTAATAACAATCATTGTGCATTTAGCAATTTGCCCTTTCAAAACATCTTTTTCAAAAGATAGGAAAAGAAGTTATTGCCCTCCCCCACCTCAGTGGAACTCAGAGTTCAGTGAAATCTAGGACTTTAGCTCGAACCCTCATACATCTTTACCTTTTTTAGGCAAACTTCAGTACAATTATTGGCCTGAGAAAGCACCTGATTTCAAATTTAGATGCAATGTTTGCAAATTTTGCACAATGGTACCCTCTGGTTTAGTCTCTGCATCCTTCTTAAGGAGCCTATTGTTTGTTATCTATTTAAATAACGTGTTCAAACACCGTTCACAGAGTCTACACAGGGTCCTATAACAGGGTAAAGCACTTTCCCAGATTAGGGAAGCCAAACCAGCCTCTGTCCCCATGCTGACCCTGCGCAGTCCAGCCTCAGGCTACACGGCTTGAGTAAGTGTCCCCCCTATACTGTCCAAATTCCCAGAGTAACCCTCCTATGCCCAATTTCCCTGGAGCTGCCGACTTAATCTCTGCTAAGGCTTCAACTACGGTTAGGGGTGGGCTATTATTACTCAGGAACTGAGCTCCCTTGGAGGCCAAGCAGGACTCGACGCTTCTAGACAAGCATTGGGTGTACTGCATCTCTGGTGTCAACCTGGCCCGGACACGCGGTACACACACTGTGGTGAATGACTGAGTAAGTGAATGAACGAAAGGATGTCACAATGATAAGAGAAGGCTCATTATTTGGAATTCCCTCTACTTTTGGCTCAGCCACCAAAGCTGGGGAGAAGAGCGCCATCTCTGTCACACTGCCACAGGCCGTCTCCTCTGGTCATCTCGTCTTTCCAGCTGGAGCACTCAGACAGACACCACTCCCAGCCATCTCTGCTGCCCTCCCCCCACAGACCTACCCTTTGACTGACTCGAGAGTTTGTAGGGGAACCAGTGCATCACCTCTAATGCATGGTGCGCAGGAAGAGGAGGAGCAAGAGGTAGGGGGGCGGGATGGGGGGGCGGCAACAAAAGGCACAGTGAGGGGCGGGCAGGCTGCTCCAGGCTCCTGGGAGAATTTCAGAGCCTTGACTTTCAGAACAAAACACCATGGGAAGCTATCTAATCCAATGCCCTTCCCCATTCACCAGAAAAAAACCTGAGATCGAGCAAGAAGTGACTCCCCAAGGTCACAGAGCTCGCGCTGGGAACCAGGTCCCGTGTTCCTCATCCTTAAGGGCGGTTCCCAAATGCAGCCCCACGGCTAGTGCACACTAGGGTCATCGTCCCGCGGCCCATCACGATGAAAGACATGGGTTCACTTACTTTTCCTGAAGATGTGGCACTTCTCTCCCTCGTGCCTAAGCTGACGCAGAGATGGCCCATCTTCTTCACGCCAGAGAATATTTTGATTCCAAGCCTATCATCTTTTTTTAAAATTAAAGCCAGTAGTAGCTCCGAAGTGAAAGTGACCAGGATGGAAAAGTCACCAGGATGGAAAGTAAACAGAAATATGCCAGTGTCGGGTCACAGCGTCTTTTCTTGACTTGAATCTAAGGCTCGGCCACCATGGTGTGTGTGTGTATATATATATATATATATATTTGTATTTTTCTGAAGTTGGAAACGGGGAGGCAGTCAGACAGACTCCCACATGCGGCCGACCGGGATCCACCCAGCACACCCACCAGGGGGCGATGTTCTGCCCATCTGGGGCGTTGCTCTGTTGCATCCAGAGCCATTCCAGGGCCTGGGGCAGAGGCCACAGAGCCATCCTCAGCGCCCGGGCCAACTTTGCTCCAATGGAGCCTCGGCTGCGGGAGGGGAGGAGAGAGACAGAGAGGAAGGAGAGGGGGAGGGGTGGAGAAGCAGATGGGCGCTTCTCCTGTGTGCCCTGGCTGAGAATCGAAGTCGGGACTCCTGCACACCAGGCCGACGCTCTACCACTGAGCCATCTGGCCAGGGCCCGCCCATAGTATTTTTTAAGACGCTAAGGTAGTCTTGCTGCCATCAGGGTCAAAGTCTGCCTGTCAAAGTAGGCATGAGAGTTCCACAGTGCCCCCCTGACCGTCCCTGTCACTCGTGTGCAGACTTAGGGTGGAAACTCACACATTCCCTCTGCTATCTATGTCAGCATTCCTCCTGGTCAGAAGCACATACACTTAGCCACTTATTCAAAAAGGACAGATTAGGAACCTGGCCTGTGGTGGCACAGTGGATGGAGCGTTGACCTGGAATGATGAGGTTACTGGTTTTAAACCCTGGGCTTGCTCAGTCAAGACACACACTTGACAAGCAACCAATGAACCACTAAAGTGAAGCAACTATGAGTTGATAATTCTCACTCACCCCTCTCCTCTCTCTGTAAAATCAGTAAATAAAATCTTAAAAAAAAGGAAAAGATTATGAAATCAGAGGGTTGAATTGAAGATCGAGCCAGGCCCTCTCTGGGCTGAGAATGTCAACATCGCTGGACCCCCATGTCTATCTGTAGAGCAGAAGTGATATTAACACGTTATTCTTCAGTATTATGGAAATCAACAGTGGTGATGCATGAGGAGAGGCCCGGTGAGTCTATGCTTTCGTGTGGACCGATGCCTGTCCCAGATAGGAGACGTAATGTGTTGAGAGTAGGCTTGCCTTCAGAGATACGGCAAGACACACAGGCTGATGACCTGCTCTGAGGCACCCTAGCTTCCCGTCTGGAAACTTGATCATCACAGAGAAGAGAAGCAAAATATATCTGTCTGGATCGAAGACCAGTTGTAGATCCATTCACCCTCCTCTTGTCAAGGCTAGGCAAGTAGTATTGATAGTAACTCCCTTCAGTGCTGCTGGATTTCAGAAAGCTCTTATGCAAGTAAGTTGAGGAAGCATTGGCATTTTTTTTTTTTTTACCATGACGGTTAATGAATTGCTCACTTCACATCTATTGTATTTCTTTTTTTTTTTTTTTGTGTGTGTGTGTGTGGTATTTTTCTGAAGTTGGAAACTGGGAGGCAGTCAGACAGACTCCCGCATGCGCCCGACTGGGATCCACCCGGCATGCCCACCAGGGGGCGATGTTCTGCCCATCTGGGGCGTCGCTCTGTTGCAACCAAAACCATTCTAGCGCCTGAGGCAGAGGCCACAGAGCCATCCTCAGCGCCCGGGCCAACTTTGCTCCAATGGAGCCTTGGCTGCGGGAGGGGAAGAGAGAGACAGAGAGGAAGGAGAGGGGAAGGGGTGGAGAAGCAGATGGGCGCCTCTTCTGTGTGCCCTGGCCGGGAATCGAATCCGGGACTCCTGCACGCCAGGCCGACGCTCTACCACTGAGCCAACCGACGAGGGCACATCTACTATATTTCTAGGTTTGGAAAAAAAAATTGCACAGAACACAGCCTCAGAAAGAAAAAAAATGTCATATTTTAAAAACTCGAAGTAAAAGTGTCCTGAATGGTGATGTGAGTTCCTCTGTGGCCTCATCTATAGTTTACTCGGTGTCACTTCACATTAAAGACCCAAACCTCCATGATTTCCCAATCACAGTCACTTAAACTCCGTGGTTTCTCGCAGGTAAGCTTCCCAGGACGAATTCACCTCTCTGCACCCGGGGTAACGGGTAGTGAGCAAGCGTCTTCTTCATGGAAAACCTGTCTCTCCAAAACAGTGTTGAAGTCAACGGCTAGTTAAGTGTCTGAGGAAGGATAACAATCTTCCTTTTTAGGTGTCCATAAGCCTATTTGTTTTATTAAACTAGGTTTTCCCACTTGAAAATATTTATCAGTTTGGTCAGAGAATCCTGGGGACCGGGAGAGGGGTTATTTTACTGCAAGAAAAAGACTACATTTCACTTGGAAACTATTAGCCTTTTTCCTGAAGCAAGGTAGGTTTGGGAAATGAAACAAGTTCATATTGTGGAGCGCCAGTTAGATAGGCATTGTGGGGGCAGGAGCAAACATTCCCCTACCCTCCAGTTTCTCACAGCTGGTCTAATAACCAGATAAATGTGAGGCAGATCAGCAAATAGCCAAATGTAATGCAAACCTATGTACAGGAGCCCTGCATACAGGAGAGAGTCAGGGACCCCATATGCAGGAGAGGTTCAGACAAAAAGGGGACACGAGGACATAAGACATCCTGAACTAAGGATGAGAGAAGGTGACTAGGGGGTTTCAAAGGGTCATTGCAGGATGACAAGAAGAACAGATGCTTAGTAATTAGAAAATTATCCTCTGTCCTACCAACAGGTCAAAAAATCACCTCTGATCATCTCCCAATGTGGGCACTGCCCTTAATCCAAGTTCTTGTGAGTCATCAAGGAAGGGGCAGAAGTTTCTCTTGAGCCTGTGGCTGACGTTGCCTTTAGCTTAAAACAATGTGCACAACACAGAGGCACGTTTTGGGGCGACTGGTTCTAAACCCCCATAGTATGATGTCTAATTAGACTTAATCACTGTATATTTTAACAGCCTGGCCGTATTTTCTCTACTCAGGGACCTAAGTGTCAAAGTGCCTGGCTAATAACTATCCCAATAATATTTGAATGAATATCAATGCTGATTAACTTTTATTTTATTTTATTTTTTGTATCTCTCTTGTGCTGTGTGTGTAACTGTTGGGAGAAATTAATAACAGGGTGGAGGAGGAGGGACAGAGGAACCCACTGTTCCTGGGTTCAGAGGCTGAAGGGTGCTGTGCTGGGTTGGTGTTCGTCAAATAAGTTTGTAAATATGATATATATGTTTACTCGCTTATAGTTTGCATTGGATGTGGGGGGACAGGCTGTAAGCAAGCAGGATTCTTAGAGCCTAAGGCTTAGTTTTAAGACTAAGCCTTTCCCACTCTTTTTGATGTAGGGTGGTACACTCTCATGAGGAATCCCATTATGCCTCAGATAAGTGACTTTGTATCAGAGACTTCCTTTTTGTATATTGGATTAAAGATTTTGATTTCTACACTGTAAAGTGGGGCAGACCGGGAGCTTGCTCTCTCTAGGTTCCTGAGATTAGCATTAGAGAGGAGAGCAGAAAGGAGAGCAGAGAAAGGCCACATGGAGGAGAGGAGAAGCAGCCAAGATGGCAGAATGCTGAAGGAGAAGCCAGTTTGTGCAGAGTTTGTGCAGGAGAAGGAGATGGGGAACAGAGGTGAATAAGTCTAGTGAGCTAGAAACCTTTGATTCTAGGAAACTCGGATAAGTCAGTAGCTTTGTGAGCACTGAATGGGTGGGTTTTGGAACCCAGTGTGTGTTTTTACTTGCCCACCAGTTGCAAGTTAGGATTAAAGGTAATGGCCCACCAGTTTTTGGCTCCATTGTTTCTTTACCGTCTGTCGGAATCAAATGTGAACCTGCACGGGCCAGGCAGCTGTGGTGATGGCCGTGGCTACTGGCTTTACAGTTGGGGAACCATCTGAATCCTGAGGGTATCGCCCCCTGGGTGCAGCATGCATCCTAACAGCCCTCTCTGGGTTAGAGGAACACTTGGGTAGTTCTTTCAGCAACATATGAAAAGAAAGAGCCCAACTCTGTAAATTCAGTTTGCCAACCATTCCTCTTGGCTATCCAAACTCCAACAGGATAGGAAATGAAATCGCATCTGAGTTAATGTTCTCTTCGAAGGGTGTGCTCAGTTTTTGGGCAGATAAAATATATTATGCTCATTTTGTTAAAGATGGTGCTGCCCACATGGAAGTCTGTCGCCCAGGTGATATTAATGTGTGTTGGGAGCGGGCTGTGGGCAGGCAGAATCCTTGTAGCGTGGGGCTTGGTTTTAGGACTAAGCCTTTCCCACCCTTTTTGATGTGGGGTGGTACAATCTCATCATGTCTATGATAAGTGACTTTGTATTAGAGACTTCCCTATTTTGTGTATTGGATTAAAGGTTTTGATTTCTGCACTATAAAATGGGGGCAGAATGGGAGCTTACTCTCTTAGTTCCTGAGATTAGCACTAGAGGAGACAGCAGAGAGCAGAGAACAAAGAAAGGCCACGTGGAGGAGGCCAAGAGAAGTAGCCAAGATGGTGGAGTGTTGAGTGAGAAGACAGTTTGTGCAGGGAAAAGAAAGGAGATGAGGAACAGAGGTGAATAAGGCTGGTGAGCTAGAAACCTTTGATTCTAGGAAACTCGGATAAGTCAGTAGCTTTGTGAGCACTGAATGTAAGTGGGTTTTGGAGCCCAGTGTGTGTTTTTACTTGCCCGCCAGATGCAAGCTAGGATTAAAGATGGTGGCCCACCAGTTTTTGGCTCTGTTGTTTCTTTACCGACTGTCCGAATCCAATGCGAACCTGCATGGGCCAGGCGGCTGTGATGGTGGCCTTGGCCACTGGCCATATATCAGTCAATGAATGAAGAAGGTATTTGGGAAAATGTCCAGGTCCTAGTTGAACATTCCCAGCCTTTTCCAACAACTGCTCTCTCGTAAAGACTCATTTCTGTATTCATTTCAGCTTCCTTTAATTGCTTTAATCGCCTGAGCAGTGGTGAGGTTTTATAGAAGGAAAAAGTGACAGTCCATCCCCACATTCTTTTCAAAGGTGTGTCTCCTGCTAGGAAAAACCAACTCGGGTGTGGCAGAGGCCACAGTGGGAGGTTACAGGCTTATCCAAAAAAAAGCATGAGAGGATTCCACATCCGCAGACAATGGAAAACTCACCATGTAGTGCACTGCTTACTAACTACCTCATTCAAATTGGAGCCAGAAACAGACAAAAAGTAGTCTGATGGGAAGTTTTGAAGTCATTATTTTTTGAAAGCTTTTCTTTTTTTCTGCATAACAATGACATCTTTTTTTTTTTTTTTTTTTACACAAATTTGTAGGGCATTACAATGCAAAGCAAAATACTGCCCGAATCTGAAGGAATTCCAAATAATACATGTTGGGCAGATAAAATGTATTATGCTCACTTTGTTAAAGAGGCCATCGCCCAGGTGATATTAATGTGTGTTGGAGATCGTTGTAACCTGGGGCTTGGTTTTGGGATTAAGCCTTTCCCACCCTTTTTGCTGTAGGGCGGTACAATCCAATCATGCCTCAGAGAAGTGACTTTGTATTAGAGACTACCCTATTTTGTATATTGGATTAAAGGTTGTGAAGCTACACTATAAAATAGGGGTAGAACGGGAACTTGCCGCTTGGTTCCTGAGATTAGCAAGAGAGAGCAGAGGAGAGCAGAAGGAGGCCACGTGGAGTAGGCCAGGAGAAGCAGCCAAGATGGCGGAGTACTGAGTGAGATGCCAGTCTGTGTAGAGTTTGTATCTGGGATAAGGAAGGAGATGGGGACTGAGGAGAATAAGGTTGGTGAGCTAGAAACCTTTGATTCTAGGAAACTCGGATAAGTCAGTGGCTTTGTGAGCACTGAGTGTGACTGGGTTTTGGAACCCAGTGTGTATTTTTACTTGCCCGCCGGGTGCAAGGTAGGATTAAAGGCTATGGCCCACCAGTTTTTGGCTCCATGGTTTCTTTACCGACTGTCCGAATCCAATGCGAACCTGCATGTGAATGGCCCCGATGGCGGCTCCTGGCCTTACAATACAACAGCTTGAGTTTGAGAGAAAACCAGTAATGGGGAGTGAATATCAGTAACGGACATTGTCCACTAACTTCAGCACGCAAGAAACTCCACGTAATCCACTCACTGTGAGGGGATTGCCCCATTTACCTTTCCCGTATCCAGAAACGAAGGATCACCCAGGACTTCACTGCGGTTACAAATAAAATGCTTGGTGCTTTATTTCTTTGTTTACTCAAAATTATTTTTTACAAAACTTAATTGCAATGACACATAAGACGAAGGTCTACTGCATAACATTCACTCCCTTATCCCCTAGTAAAGAATTTTTTTAATTCACAGGAATTTCTGACAATGTTTTGGAGAAAAAAAAATGTGACATATTTTGCGTAGCAATGGAATGTTGTTTTAGTGAGTGGGAACAATAACAAGACATACTCAGAAACAGAATAGGTTTTTTTTTTCATTTAATGGAAAATACTTTTCAAACATAGTGCAGTTTATCTACAGAAAGACCAGTAAATAGAAAAGTGAAATGCATTGCTCCTTTTCAGAACTGTAAGAGTCAGACAAACACCTAAGGCTTTATTTACATGGACAGTGTGTTAAAAACTCTAATGTAAAGCAGTATTATTTAACAGAGTGATTGTGTTAGCTGCTCTAGTAATTTGTGCTTTTCTCTGTTTTTACAAACATTATGATATGGATAGGTATAGATAGATAGATAGATACACAGATACATAGATACATAGATTAGATAAATAGATAATAGATATTTAGATAGGTGATAGAGAGATAGATAGACAGATAGATAATAGGTAGACAAAGAGGAAAAACAACCAATTTATAGCAATGGGTTTCCATATGTGTATTTTAAGAATGGGGCACATTTAATGCAGAACCATTTATTTCACTTAAAAAACTGTGTTGTATCATCTCCTGTACTGCATTGCTTAGGATTGCAGGTAGATTGTTGACATAATTATCAATATCTATTAATGTGCACAATATAAAACAAACAAGTACTTGGAACTTTTAGGCCCCCAAGTGCACTAAGTGAAAAACAAAACAAAAATAAAACATGAATTCCAAGCTTGCCATTTCCTTTGGCAACACCCACCTTCCCTGAAGGCCACACAGGGAGACTTCTGCAGAGCCCTTCTCATCTGGCCATGGAGCCTTTGCTGTATCATTTCTATCATCGTGAAGTTGCCAATACTCTGATGAGAGGAGAGGACAGAGATGAGAGAGTGGCCAGGGGTTCAAAGGCTAACTGGACATCAGCACTATTTTGGGAGCTGATAAAATGTGAGTATTTTCAGTATAAATGTGTCCCAAATATCATATGCATACTTACGTGCAACATTATTTATC
The DNA here is from genome assembly GCF_036850995.1 of Saccopteryx leptura. NCBI lineage: Eukaryota > Metazoa > Chordata > Mammalia > Chiroptera > Emballonuridae > Saccopteryx > Saccopteryx leptura. The sequence continues at coordinate 5,849,297 of NC_089513.1, read as the reverse complement.
GTTTTCCTGAAATTCAAAGTCAGTAGGGCCTTCTGTGTTTTATCTGGCAACCCAAGTTGCATGGCTCTTGGTAAAACCCGATCAACACACTAGCAATTTCTAGTTTTTAAAACTTTTGTGCCTTTGTAGAGATCACTTTGGAGAACTGTAAAATAAAGATAATTCCAATCTTACTACACATAAGCTTCTGCATAACCAGAGATCACCATTTGTATTATCAGATACCCCAGTATGTTAGCAATTAAAATGCAAATTGAGGCTATTTTTCCTGATGAACAGACTTCAGAGATGGATAAAACTCATGAATAACTGATTAATGGTGGAAAATGATAGGTGGGTTTTAAAGGCATTCTGAGATAAGTCAATCAGTGAAATTGGAAGCAGGAAAAGGAATAAATGGCCATATAATTATAAGATACTCTATGGATGACACAAGAGCAAGGCATCTCCTTAGGGGAATGTGGACACAGGGCTATTTCTAGAAAGAATTGAGGAACACATAATCTTATTATGTGCTTCCTTCTCTTCCTAACCATCAATTTCTGCCCAGCTGGAATCTAGTTAAATAAATTTCAAAGGCTCCCTGGAGGGAAAAAAGAAAGGCCACAGAAAGACAGAGGGTTTGTTCCTTCTTTTGCTTTAGAAATCGGGGGTGGAGGGAGAGAGAGTGTAGGGACCGATCAATGTCACAATAACCGATGGGGAGAAGAGGTGGGAGAAAATTGGATCAACCTTTTCATTTTCTCCTGCGCTTCTACAACAACAGGCCACTTGAGACAAAGACTGATCCCACGTATGGTCAAGAAACTCTAAAATATGGTCAGCTGTCATTTATAACAGATGCCAACGTTCCAGGAGTTATCGATTTGAAGAAGCAGGAGATAAGTCATCTGTTACTTAAAAGTAATAGAAATAGCCTGACTCTCAACAGTGTGCAAAAAAACTCATCCCCAAAGATATTTCCATGCGTCATCAGGTCAGTTCATGAATGCACTGGTTCTCACAGTCAGATGTGTCCCTGGTCATCCCTCCCCCCCCCCCCCCCCCCCCCCCGCCCGCCCTTCACTCCAACACCCTGGCCTCAGACACAGGGAGAACCAGGCGGCACTCAGAGCTCCCTTGGTCAGGACCGTCTCTGGAGTCTGCCCGGCTGAAACCAGGGATACTGCCCACACCTTCCTTCTAATTCACCACCAGCAGTCCCAGCAACTGAGAGCTGGCCCTCCTTCCCGGACTTCCCCTCTTCTTCTCCTTGAGGCTTCATGTCGCTCTGGCCTGTGACTCCCTGAGACAGAGGTCAAGTGCATGAGAGGGAAGTTTGGTTCTAAGTAAAAATCAGAGTGGAACGACGTGTCTGACAATTTTGATATTAGGGTCACCCGTTTTCAAGTTGGGGAGACCTTATGTTGACATGATCTCTGATGTATGTGAGTGGAATCGACTTTCTCCCCACACACGGAGAAAGTGCAACAGATGAACGATTAGAAGAGAAGCTATAGAGAAAGCCAAGCCATACAGTGATTCAGAGCTGCCGTGAAATCACGGGTGACAGGTAGCATGAGGTTTGATCACACATGGTCCAAAGCGAAAGCAAGGGTACAATCAGACTGATAACGGTGTTTTTCCTAGCTGACTGTATCTTTCTTTGCTAGTTCAAAAAAGAATCAATCACATTAAAAACCTGAAGTTGCTTTTCCTTACGACAAACAGGGCAGTAGCTTCTGCGACATGATCTCATTGGAGAAGGAGGTGACAGAGAGCAGGGCACTTCAGGGGCAAGATGGGTGTATTATCGCCCAGGAGAAGCCCAGCAAGGGGAGACTCCTCAATTGGGCTGTTAGAACTTGTATTTTGTACAAACATGTCCATAGGTTTTGTGTTTGCTTTCCTCTAACAGGGTGTTTCCAGCAGTATTTGCTCATTTCTCACACCAGTGCTAGCGTTCCTCAGCATAGCCTTCTCTTTCATTGTTTTCACATCCTGGGTTTCCCATGGAAAAATTATTTCTCTACATATTGTCTTCCAATATGATTTTCTGAAGCCCAATATTCAATGAAGAAGAGCTATAATTTTTAATACCAGGTGCTTTAATAGTGACTTGGCAGTAATTAGTCTGGTTTTTCATTTCCCCCCAAAATTTGGTGTTTATAAAATTTACACAGAAGTTTCAAATACTATATACAGTATAAGGTGCCATTTTCAACAATAGCTTCCAACCCTCTCATTCACTTTTTATGTTGTTTTATTATTTTTTCAACAATTATATTGTTAAAACTTCAAAACAAATTTGAAAGAACAGCACAAGGAACCACCACACTGCACACATTATGAAATTTTTACCTCAATTTCAACATGCAGCTCCTAAAAATATATATATTCTCCTTCATAAAACTATCATATAACACAAGGAACGATAATGCCCTGATACCCGGGCTATTTTCAAATTTCCCCCAATTTTCTGCAAATGCTTTTTATAGCTGGCTTTATTTTAGTGTTTGTTTATTTTCTTTTTCAAATGACAGGTACTATTTGTGCTAAGTGAAAATTCTGTGCCAATTGTGCATGCGAATAAATAAGCGTGTATTCCATTTTCTTGAGTTCTACAGGCTGGATTAGAGGCATTTACGTACGCCCAGCCATTTTACATGTGGTGTGTGTACGCCATGTAACATCCCATCACAAGTGTGTGATGTCAGATTCACATAAGACGTTGCCTACCAGGCAGAATCGCTTCTGGTGAGGCTGAGACAGTCAGATCACCTACGACAAGCAGTGTTGAATTTGGGATGAAGAAGTAAAGCGAGTCCTTTACAACTTGGCCAGTGTGCTCCTAGAAAACACAAGCTATGCAAAAGTATGAAATAAAACCCCCAGAGTGCATGAGGGAAATGGGGTAGAGGTACAAATTTCAAAAAGTCCATCAGTGTCTAACCTGAGGTGGTGCATGGGATTAAGGCTCGGCCTGGAATGCTGAGGTTGCAGGTTCAAAACCTTGGGCTTGCTTGCCTGGTGAAGGCACATACGAAAGCAACTATTACAAGTTGATGCTTTCTGCTGCTCTACCACCTCCCTTTTTTTCTCTCCCAATCCTCCTTCTAAAATCAATAAATAAAATCTTTTTTTAAAAAAAATATTCATCCATAACACACTTAAACAAACACACATGCACTGGAGAAAGGGAACCTGATGCCCTGGCCAGATGGCTCGACTGGTTGGAGCATCGTCCCAAAGCCTAGAGGTTGCCAGTTCAATCTCTGGTCAGGGCACATATGGAAACAGCTCGAAGTTCCTGTCTTTCTCCCTTCCTTCTCTTTAATTAATAAAATAAACATTAAAATAAAAGAAAAAAGAAAAGGAAACCCAATAAAAATGATAGCATAGTTTTACAAATATTAAATGGCTTAGAACTAGAGAAACGCTACATAAGCAGAGTATTTTCACTTGAAAAGATCTAAAGTCAGCCTGTGAGTGTCAGGAGGGTGACTCCGGGGGATAAAAACATGCTTCCACAGTGGGAAATCTGTGGTATGCTCACGCGGTTCCTGTGGATGTTAACTGAAGTGTGGTTTTAAAACAGGTGTCACAGCAGAATGTCATCTGTGGGTTGATGCTTTAAAACCAGGCGACTACCCTGCTCCACACCAACCTTCCTCTCCCTGGTCTTAGCCTCTATTGATTGTCTCTGCCTGAGTCATTAATTTCAATGGCAGCTGCGAAGCATTGACTTTCATATTCCGTCAACACTTCTCCGTTTATAAGCGAGCATCGATTTGCACAAAGACCTCCTTCTCTTCTCCTCTCCTCCTCCTGCTGAGGATGGTTTGTGTTCCCCATTGGGAATACACACAAGTCTAATCCTTCCATACCTGGCTATTTGTTCAGCATGTTAAAGCCATGATGTTAGATTCCCTCATTACTACTCCTGTCTCCCAATTAGACATTCCCGTTTCTTTAGATCTTTCTCAGATTACATGCTTTGGAACTCCTTCAACATTTTGGTCTTTTGAATGAGCTCCAATTTTTTTTTTTTTTGTATTTTTCTGAAGCCAGAAATGGGGAGGCAGTCAGATGGACTCCTGCATGCACCCGACTGGGATCCACCCGGCATGCCCACCAGGGGGCGATGCTCTGCCCATCTGGGGCTTCGCTGTGTTGCGACCAGAGCCACTCTAGCGCCTGAGGCAGAGGCCACAGAGCCATCCCCAGCGCCTGGACCAACTTTGCTCCAATGGAGCCTTGGCTGCGGGAGGGGAAGAGAGAGACAGAGAGGAAGGAGAGGAGAAGGGGTGGAGAAGCAAATGGGCGCTTCTCCTGTGTGCTCTGGCCAGGAATCGAACCCGGGACTCCCGCACGCCAGGCCGATGCTCTACCACTGAGCCAACTGGCCAGGGCCAAATGAGCTCCAATTTTTATACAGAGAATATAATTTCCAAGTGAGGTCTTCTGATTGAGTGGATTGAGACAATCGCTTTCTTCACTCTGGACATTAGAGTTCTAGTCATGCAGTCCAGGGTCACCATACTTTTCCTAAGGTCACATCTTACTGTTGATTGATGCATTTTCCCTGATATTGCTGAGCTAAATTTCCTTCAACCATATTGTTCAAGTATTTTAAGAGCAAATATCAGCCCTGGCTAGGTAATTCGGTTGGTTGGATCGTCACCCCAGTATGCTAAAGTTGTAGGTTTGATCCCCCACCAGGGCACATACAGAAATCAATCAACCAATGAATGCATGGATAAGTGGAACAATAAGTTGATGTTCCTCTCTCTTTCTCTCTTTCATATCAACCAATAAATAAAATTTTAAAAGACCAAATAGCAAGAATTTAATGTGTTAAATTCCTTCTTACTAGATTCAACCAAAATTTCCAGCTCTTTGTATTCCTTTTTTAAAATTTATTGGTTTGGTTGATATGGTTGATCAAACTATATATTTTTCATGTGTACAACTCAATATGACACCATCTACACCCTGCATCATGTCTCCCATCCCCCCAAATGTATTCAGTCTTTTATACTAGCTAGAAATCTAAGGGGCTTTGTATTCTTGTCCAAGTCATTAATAAATTTGATCGGCAAAGGACCAAGGACAAAGCTTGCATTTTTAAAATTATGGTCACTCATCCCGAGTTCAGTCTAACCGAGCGCTCTTGCCTCTAGCTAACATTTCCCCATTGAATCCTCAAAGATATCCTATGACAGATCTTGTCCAAAGCACTGCTCAACTCCAAATACCCTGGGTCTCCAGAACGCCCTTTAATTACCCCTTTGGTCACACTGTCTAAAAAAGAAGTAAGGTTAGTGATATCACTTGTTTTTAGTGAAACCATGCATGGTCTTATGATCTTGGCTTCCTTTCTAAAAAAGTTCACAAACTGCTGAATATCAAACAACTCATTCAACATTATAACAAGAGATCTTTTTGAGAAGTAAACACAAAATTCATTCAGGGAGAATTATCTTAAAATTCAGATAAAATAATAAGTTGTCATGCTTATTTACATTTTTCTAAATTTATACGGTGTTCTGATGATGGATGAATATTGCAGAATCATGAAAATTTAATAAATAGCAATGAGAATAATTAATTTCAAAAGAAAGCTTTTCCATTTGTGTTTTTGATGTACTGTATTATGCTTTATTGCTATAGATAGATAGATAGATAGATTTAACATGTTTTCATTATCTTCAAGAGTTTGTGATTTCCCAAAGGAAACAATGCTGAAGTCAGTCCTATTCTCCAAACCTGTTTTTAAAAGTTTTACATTATTAGTTTGCCAACACTGTGGTGCAACCACGTTAAATAATGTTTCTACAGCACCACTGTTATGTGATGTTTGATAGGTCTATACATCTATCTAAACAGAGTGAGGAGGAATCAGTTAACAGGCTCTAACCAAAGCGATCGTGGTAATTTCATGGCAGGCAATACAAAAAAAGACATTGGTCTGTGTTAAAACTTTAGTAGAGCAAGCTATATCCCAGAGTGGAAATGCATGCTGTAGAGCTGACATGACATTACTTTGTACAATAAGAATTTGACTGAGAAAACATCTAGTGGCTATTTTTTTGCATAGCCGCTGAAGACATGTTTCTGGCAAGAAAGTTTCCCCAATCTAAAAACAGCACAATCTACTGTCTTTGAATTCATGTAGGAAACCAGTCAGTAGTGAAACATCCAGAATCTCTTGTGAGTTAGTGCTTTTGCAAACCAGCAGAGTGAGGCTTGTTGGCATCGTAAAGACGTGTGAATATGCTGATGCACTTAAATGTTTGTTCTGTTTGTTTTAAAGAACTAATATCCAGCCTGACCAAGCGGTGTGCAATGGTTAGAGCATCGGATTGGGATGCAGAGGACCCAGGTTCGAGACCTCGAGGTTGCCAGCTTGAGTCGGGTTCATCTGGTTTGAGCAAGGCTCACCAGCTTGGACCCAAGGTCACTGTAGTCCCACAGTCAAGGCACATCTGAAAAATCAACCAGTGAACAACTAAGGTGCCACAATGAAGAATTGATGCTCCTCATCTCTCTCCCTTCCTGTCTGTCCCTCTCTCTGACTGTCTCTCTCTCTCTCTCTCTCTCTCTCTGTCAAAAAAAAAAAAAAAAAAAAAGAACTAATATCCATGCTTAAGGTTTAGGGAGCTGACCATGAATATACAAATAACTTGATATAGACTCAAATGCTAGGCATCAAATCCAAGAGAAATAATACATTTACTATTGTCACACTATCCAAAAGGGTTATTTCACTTACAAAATAGAAAACACTGAAGTCAAACAATATCAATTCAAAAGCAATTTTAAAAAATCCTATTTAAAGGAGGATAATTTCATTACTTTGTTTTCCTTGGAAGGAAATGAGCGTACTGCACTTATTGATGGAAATTCTGCTAGGAATCCTGGAGCTAAATATTACTTGGTGATTTCCATCGGCCATTGAAATATCAATCACCCCCCCCCCCAAGCGTCCAATAATTGTCACATTAAGCAAGGAATAACATTTATAAGGCAAATGCCCTCTTTCTTTCTTTCCTCACTGAAAACAGAACAGAAACTGTCTGCCTCTGTCTCAGTGAGGTGGTTTTTTTTTTTTTTTGTATTTTTATGAAGCTGGAAATGGGGATAGACAGTCAGACAGACTCCCGCATGTGCCCGACCGGGATCCACCCGGCACGCCCACCAGGGGGCGATGCTCTGCCCCTCCGGGGCGTCGCTCTGTCGCGACCAGAGCCACTCTAGCGCCTGGGGTAGAGGCCAAGGAGCCATCCCCAGCGCCTGGGCCATCTTTGCTCCAATGGAGCCTCGCTGCGGGAGGGGAAGAGAGAGACAGAGAGGAAGGAGAGGGGGAGGGGTGGAGAAGCAGATGGGTGCTTCTCCTGTGTGCCCCTGGCTGGGAATCGAACCCGGGACTTCTGCACGCCAGGCCGACGCTCTACCACTGAGCCAACCGGCCAGGGCCCAGTGCGGTGTTTTTTTTGTTTGTTTGTTTGTTTGTTTTTTGTATTTTTCTGAAGCTGGAAACGGGGAGGCAGTCAGACTCCCGCATGCGCCCGACCGGGATCCACCCGGCACACCCACCAGGGGGCGATGCTCTGCCCATCTGGGGCCTTGCTCTGTCGCGACCAGAGCCACTCTAGCGCCTGGGGCAGAGGCCAAGGAGCCATCCCCAGCGCCTGGGCCATCTTTGCTCCAATGGAGCCTCGCTGCGGGAGGGGAAGAGAGAGACAGAGAGGAAGGAAAAGGGGAGGGGTGGAGAAGCAAATGGGCGCTTCTCCTATGTGCCCTGGCCGGGAATCGAACCCCGGTCCCCCACACGCCAGGCCAACGCTCTACCGCTGTGCCAACTGGCCAGGGCAGTGAGATGTTTTTTAATCTAGGTAATTACTGTGGTTTTGGTCCTCTTGTTTATCTTGACAGCCGACCTTTTAGAAAATTATGGGGTATATATCCTACCAATGAAATCAATTTGTTACTACTAAGTTGTACACAGCATCTTTTCCTGTGGAAAAGTTTAATGTTCCTTTTTTATGACCTTCCTGTGAATTTATTTCTCTTCCCTGCCTTCACCCCATCTAAACAAACTGTATTAATTATAAATTAAGCTCTGGCTCAGGAAATGACTGACCATGCTTTTCATTGGTTTGTAGTGAGCTCCCCTGAACTATAAAATTAGTGGAATAGAACATTGTCCAGGTTCTGTACCAATTATTTTTAAAATAAACATTTTTCATCTAAAATGAACACCATACAAATATATGATTTAGAAAATAGTTTTTTTAAATTAGAAGGAAGTCTTGGCTAGTTTCTCTAATGGTGTAACATTGCCCAAGTCCATTACTGTCTTCAGATTGATGAGTCCCATTGTGGATGGCATTTCATTACATAAAATAATGCATACTCTTCTACATAGGAATGATCTTGTTTATCCTTAAGAGGGAGATCACATAGCAAAGAAAGTCATATTAAATAATTATTATATAATACTTTTCAGGCTGGTGAAGCTGAAAGGATTTTGATTTCTAGATATGTATTGTTATACTCAATAACTCTATATTATTGTAATTTCACACACTGACAAATTAAGATGCTATTTTCCCCCCTTCTAGTCTTTTTGGAACCAAAGGTCTTGTGATTCTTAGATATGCCGGTCATGTTTATGATACTTATTTTGACATGAATAAACTTTTTCCCTTTTCTTTTGTTTTTAAAAATTATTTTTATTTATTTATTCATTTTAGAGAAGAGAGAGAGAAGGGGGGAGGAGCAGGAAGCATCAACTCCCATATGTGCCTTGACCAGGCAAGCCCAGGGTTTTGAACCAGCGACCTCAGCATTCCAAGTTGATGCTTTATCCACTGCGCCACCACAGGTCAGGTTCCCTTTTCTAATATAAAAATGTTCAGATACGATTCATAGTCTTACCTGAGCCATAAAAACAAAAGCATTCATAGAAAAGAAAGCCCTGACATAATTTATTTTGAGAGTTACTGTCTAATATATCATGCCACATTTTCCATCCAATATGAATAGCAGACTGTGCATTAGAGTCTTAACTTGGAAGGAAATAATTCCAAAATAAGAAAGAAAATATAAATGTAGCCACTTCTAGACTACACAGACAAAAAGAAAAGACTAATTAGGACCCTTTGTTTCACACAGAAGACACAGTTGACATAATAATGAGTTCAAACATGTGAACAAATTCTACAGGAAGAATAGGGGAAATGTGTCTGCAACAAATGTCCCAATCAGAAATGAGCTCACGTGGAGGAATTTTTATTGGACCAAAGAAAGAAGGTCTTTACCTTCCATTTGTAAAACACTGGAATGGAAGCAGGGTGATTTATTCTTTTAGCAAAAGAATAAATAAAATTTCCAACCAATGTAGACATTTGTAAACTACAGAGAAAAAGGGAGAGAAAGAATGGGATTGATATGGATGACTGAAATGCACAGGTCATTTAAACTTTACAAGTTCATGACTTTTATAATTTTTTTTTTTTTTTTACAAAAACTAATAACTATCATACAATAGTTAGAGGAATTACAGAAATAGCTAAGTTGAATTTCAGTTTAATTTCCAAATCTCAGCCTTTGTGAGGATGCTAATGGCCTCAAAGCAGGCATCCCGGTTGACACTAATTAGTTAACTATGTTCTCAAAGAGAATACGATTTGAGTGTTATCTCTAAGATGTTTTAGAAGCTAATGAGACTGAACTATCTGTGAATAGTTTTTTTAAATCATCATTTGAAAATGCAACCAACTATTCTGAACTCTGATATCTGAAAAAAAAGAAAAGCGAGCGAGGCTCTGCAATTATAGTTGAAATAGTGTTAATGAAGAAGAGAGCCTGACCTGCGGTGGCTCAGTGGGTAAGCGTTGACCTGGAGTGCTGAGGTCATGGGTTCGACACCCTGGGCTTGCCCAGTCAAGGCACTTATGACAAGCAACTACTACAAGTTGATGCCCCTATCTCTCTCTTTCTCTCTCTCTTTCTCCTCTATCTCTAGACTCAATAAATAAAATTTTGAAAAAAAGAAAAAAGTTAAGTATTTTAATATATACACATAGGAGGATGAAAGAATGGTGGAATAACTACATGAGGGTTTTTACTAGGGACACAGAACCACTGTGGACATGCTTTATTCTACAGATATCGCTGTAGGCGTTGACCTTACCCAATCTTGGAAACTGGTTAGATAGTCTCTGGAAGGCTGTCATCTTCCTGTCCGGTGTTTGACTGTCAGTCTGCAGAGCCCCAACAGGAAGAGAAGACGGTGAGAAGTGGAGGAGAGGGACCTGGGGGACCTATGAGCGTGAGCAGCAGTCCCCAAAGATTGCCGGGAGCGTGAGCAGCAGTCCCCAAAGATTGCCGGGAGCCTGGTGCGTCTGGCACCGCTTTGGAGGTTGGTGCTGCCGCGTCCTGCAGGGGCTGCAGGCACCTTTGAGCTCAGAACTAAGTGCCTGGCCCAGGGGTTAGAAAGGAGATAGCAGGTGTGTGTGTGGGTGTATGTGTGTGTGAAGCAGCCATCCGTCCACCCCGGTCCTGCCCACGCAGGGGAGGTGGGCCAGCAGGAAAATGACCACACACGTGAGGTGCCAGCACACCTATATCTCTCCCTGGACTTCCTGAGCTACGAGTAACAGAGTAACAGGACAGTTACTTCACTCCCCTTCTCCAGTGTCTCTGTGACATTCTCTAACGACAGGTCTATGGGACGAGGACTCCGGGACACACTGTTCAGCCTCGACTCGTTAGCACAATGCCAGGCTGCCAGAATGTGCTAGGGATTATTCAGAAAATAAAAATGACAGCATGGTTCCAAACTGTCCACTCCAGTGACACTCCTCCAAGCAAGAGACCTGAATCACATCCATCAGCCTTCTGTGCCAAAGCGGGTCCCTGTCAATCAGAGCGCTGGCAGACGCAGGAGGCAGGCCCAGAGGGCTAAGCCACGGAGGACAGGCAGGAGAAAGGCGGCGGGCAGAGCTCAGGACTGGCAAGGGACAATGACACCCTGGAACGAGCAAGACTGGGAAGCCATGACCCCCGCCCAGTCCCCAGAGCGGCCTGATTGGGCAAGAAAAGGGGACAGCTCCAGTGGGTAAGGGGGGGCTGAGAGGCACCCTCACAAGCCCTGGAGCCCAGGAAGCCAGCCCTTGTCCGAACTGCAGCCCAGTGCGGGGGGGAGGCGGGGGGAGCAAGCACCCCAAGTGTTCTCTCTCTGCTCCAGGTCTCCACTCACACACGATCTCCTGACAGTGCTGGGCCCGCGTGGACACCAGCAGGCCTTCCGGCCCAGGCGATCTCTCGGTGGAGGGCAGCCTCCCCGGACAAGGCGCAGGGCAGAGAGGGGCGGGGAACGGGTTTGAGTGGAAGACAGGGTAAACAGCACAGTGATCAAGCTGAAGCAAAATGTCTTTTCATGAAGTTGTTTTTTTTTAAATTTTTTTATTTATTCATTTTAGAGAGGAGAGGGAGAGACAGAGAGAGAGAAGGGGGGGAGGAGCTGGAAGCATCAACTCCCATATGTGCCTTGACCAGGCAAGCCCAGGGTTTCGAACTGGCGACCTCAGCATTTCCAGGTCGACGCTTTATCCACTGCACCACCACAGGTCAGGCCAACAGTTTTTTTTTTTTTTTAAATGACATTTGCTGATCTTCCTGGGAAGTTACCAGTCCACAACAGAATCACATAGATGACTAAGGATAACGCATTTCTGAGAAATGCTAACATAACTCAGAGGGCCATTGTTCCTAAGGGTCCGTCTGTCTACCCATCAGGATGGTTTTTATTGGCTGTTTATGTCATGCTCCCTCAGGGGCCAGGACACTCGCAGAGCAGGGGCAGACCCTCCCAGGTGCCCCTACCCACTGCCTGATGTGTGTGCAGCTCGCCACCGGCTGGGTCCTGCTTGCTCCCCGGATCTCACACCCCACCGCACCTCAGTGTGGAGCCAGCACTCCTCGGCCTGAGCTGGGGACAGGCAAGTGGAGGCAGCGTCTCCCCTGCCCACGGGCCTGCTGCCCTACCTGAGGCACTGCAGCTTCAGCCAAGGGACACAGTGCGTACCTGGGATGAGGACAGGCAAGCACCTGGCCCTGCCAGTCACCCTGGATAAGCCATGGTGCTGCCAGCCCCAGGTGGAGACAGCTTCTGCCACGCCCCAGGCCAAGTTGCTGTGGTCCCTTACCCACAACAGAACCAAGGTGGGCCCTAGGCATCCAGGAGGGGGAGAGCAGGTGGGTCCTAGGGCAGGGGCCTGACTCTGTGGGAGCTGGACCATGTGAGCTGGGGCTCCAGGGCCCTAGGACATATGCCATTGCTCATGGGATTTCACTTAACAAATTCAGATTCAAGGAGAAGGCCATTCAGAATTCCACTACAGAACGTTAACCCACAATGGTGATCTCCTTCTGACTGTGGGCCTCCCGGGTAAGGGGCTGGTCCCAGGCCCATGAAGCCTGCCCTGGGTAGGGCTTAAGGGTAATTTTTTTTTTTTTCCTAGAAATTCTCTCAGGAATTTTAAGCATCATTAAAATAAAGCCAATTTCCTGTGTCTGGAACATCTTACAAATATTCATGAAACGAGACTCCATTGAGTAATTGTTGAATGTCTTGGACCTTGAAATAGAGATTTCTTTTTCTAATTTAGTGTAGGGGCTTTCTATTTATTAATCAGTCACTGAGTGATGTTTACTTATACTATGGCTATAGTACCATATTTCCAATAACAAGACATGGATAATACTGACCTAGGAGGAGAAGGAATTTTATTTTGAAAGACACTTGGGATTGTTGTGAACCTGAGGCAGCTGGAAGACATTTTATAAAGCTACAGTTTTAATTCTGACTCTAAAAATCCAGCTAATTACTTCTTTCCAGATGTTAAGGTTTTAACGTTTTATTCTCTCCCGTGTCACATAAAATTATAGTAAATAAATTTGTATGCATTTGGGGGGGGCGTGTAAAGTGAACCTCACTAGTCAGCTAGGGACAACATAGAAGGAGCATCAAAGATCTTCTAGATACGTTTTACAACCACCATGACTTTTATTTTGCTCATCAATTGTGTTCACCAATCAACTCTTTTTTCTTTTCTTTTCTTTCTTTTTTTTTGTATTTTTCTGAAGTGAGAAGCGGGAGGCAGAGAGACACAGTCCTGTATGAGCCTGACCGGGATCCACCCAGCATGCCCACCAGGGGGCGATGCTCTGCCCCTCAGGGCATCGCTCTGTTGTGACCAGAGCCATTCTAGCACCTGAGGCAGAAGCCATAAGAGCCATCCTCAGCGCCCGGGCCATCTTTGCTCCAATGGAGCCTTGGCTGCGGGAGGGGAAGAGAGAAATAGAAAGGAAGGAGAGAGAGAGGGTGGAGAAGCAGATGGGCACTTCTCCTGTGTGTCCTGATCGGAAACTGAACCCGGGACTTCCGCACGCCAGGCCAGTGCTCTATCACTGAGCCAACTGGCCAGGGCCTTCACCACTGAACTCTTAACTCCAACTAAACCCATTCACTGAACTTCCACGACCCCCATTCTAGTCCAAACTGCCGTCATGTCTTCCTGGGCTCTCTACTCCTCCTACTTTCCACTTGGTCCTGCTAAAATCCATTCTCCATTCAGACGAGAGGGGCCTTTTAAAAATGAAAACTAGTTTGCAACATCCCCTGATGAAAATGGTCGTTCCTTTCCATCGCTCTGAGACCAATGCTGGAGCTCTGTCCCCGTGAGGCGTGTCCAGGTTTGGCCGCAGCCTCCATTCTGACTTCATCGTCTTTCTCCCAAGTACCTTTCACCATGCTCCAGCCGGACCGGTCTTCTCTGTTCCGCGAATATACCAAGTTCTGTCACAGTGTGGAGATTTCCCAAGACGGCTTCTTTGCAACCATGCTTCCTCTTCCTCCTCCTTCAAGTCACTTCTTTGGAGTGGCCTTCCTGGAACAACTGTGTAAAGTGCCACCAATCCCTTCTCCAGTTACTGTTGACCCCATCATCCTTATTTTCTACATATCGTATCTGTAATTTTTTTGTTGTTCAATTGCTTAATAATTCGGTGTTGGCTCTTTCCTCCACCTCCTTTCACCCATTCCCACTAAATGCATCTCTTTAAGGTCAGGCTTGGGCTGCTCTGTCCACTCCCTTATGCCCTGCACCTAGAACAAATGCTTGGAACCTAGGAGATGTTCAGTAAATACTTGAATATTGAGTGGATGAAAGTTAACACCTTGCTCCATGGCTCTCAGCAGTCTACAGGATGCTGTTTCTGCTCCTTGAAGGAGATTAATACTCTAAGTCAGCGGTAGTCAACCTGGTCCCTACCGCCCCCTAGTGGGCATTCCAGCTGTCATGGTAGGTGGTAGCGGAGCAACCAAAGTATAAATAAAAAGATAGATTTAACTATACTAAGTTGTTTTATAAAGATTTATTCTGCCAAACTTAGCGAAAATCTGACATAAAGTACTTGGTAAGTAATTATTATTATATGCTTTAACCTGCTATAACTCTGCTTTATAAATTTTATAAAGTAAAGTTACTTCCCTACTTTATAAATCACCATTACTGTGGAACTGGTGGGTAGTTACTACCAATATTAACAGGGATACAATAAAGTGGGCAGTAGGTATAAAAAGGTTGACTGCCCCTGATCTAAGTTATTTGTGTAGCTTCCCTTGGCTCCTTTGGCCAGGAATAACCCACTGGGTGGCTTACGACAATAGACATGTTCCCTCACAGAGCTGGAGGCTGCAAGTCTGAGACCAGGGTGCTGGCAGGGGCCATGCCACTTGTGAAGGCACCGGAGGAGAATCCTTCCTGCCTCTTGGGTATAGTGGTTGGAAGTAATTCTCCTGCCTTTGCTTATAGGAGCAGCATGCCCATCTCCACCTGCGCCTTCGCAGGGTGTTGTCCTGGTGGGTCGTTGATGAATACTCCTCTCCTAAGGAGCCAGTTGGGGGTGGATACAGCCCACTCCCACCTGGCATTACCTCATATTAAATAGACCACATCTGCAAAGACCCTATTCCCAAATAAAGTCACATGGACAGGTATGAGGGATTGAGACTTCAACATATCTTTTGGGTGACACATTGAACCCACAGCAGTACCTAACACGGTAACGAAACCCAGGGCTCCGAAAAGGAAATTCCTTTCAACTGTTTTATTGGTGACCCCCTCCTTGAGATTCCCTGCTTAGATGGGAAGCCAGCCCCCAGCAGCCCAGTTCTCTGTGGCTCTGACTCCCTCTAAGCCTTCCTGCGCTCTTCCTTTCACAGGCTGAGACCTGGTGGATTCATCGTTCTGATGGGACCCGCTGGGCCACTTGCTACCCATCCCTCCAGAGCCAACCGTGACAGCCCCAGAACGGCTTTCGTAGCACATATACTATACTGGATCTCCAGACTGATTCAATATTGATTCTAGTTGTATCATTTAATTAAATCATAGGCATATATATATATATATATATATATATGAGCTAATCTGAGAATCTAATGACCATTTATAACATCGCATTTTTCCTTAGAAACAATGACTTGTAAATTGAATTTATAATCCAAATTACAAATAAACTTGTGGAATAGAATTGCATAGGTAACTTGGGGAACACTTAGCTATAAAAAAACACATTAAAGATAATGTGAGAATCAAATAACAGTATGAGAGTACCATACAATCACAGGGTAATAAACTACTAGTGACATTTAATTTCCTTACATTGATTGATTTTAGAGACAGAGAGAGGAAGAGGGGAAAGAGAGAGAGAGGCATTCATCGGTTGCTCCACTTAGATGTGCGTTCATTGTTCACTTCCCATATGTGCCTGGATCAGGGATCAAACCCTCAACCTCGGTGCTTTGGGACCCTGCTCTAACAGACTGTGCTAACCGGCCAGGGCCACAGCAAGTGACATTGACACGTGCTCTTGATGCCAGGGAGGTAAAACTCCAAATCTCCAAGTTCAAAGCTCTGACACAGAACTTCCTTGGTGACATAGGAAGGGCAGTGTGTTTTCCTTCCTCTGGATCGCCAGGCCACCCTGTTGCTCTAGAATGACAAACATGGATAAAAATTCATTTTATCTGAACGTGCTGACCATGCTACGGATTTCCAGCTTCTGAATTCAGTTTGCTAACAACTTCTCATCTTGCAGTAGAGAAGGGAACTTTCAGAAATGTGATTCCACCCAGGGTAGAGGTCTCACTGGGGAGAGATGGCAGTTCAAGGCCATGCTGAGCTGGTCATATGAGTTCTGGCTCTCTGCCTCTTGGAGGGAAGAATTACAGTACCTTCTTCCACTGTAGGGTGAATGGGGGGAGCGAATTTTATGTGATGTTATTCTCTACTCTAGGACATTCGCCCTCCTAAGCTTCCAGAAGAGACAAACACTAGCCATTCACTCCTTATGGGAGCAGGGGGTATTTGCTGGATTGCTTTGCCCTGAATCCATAATGTCCCCTTACGTAGTGAAAGACTCCTTAGCAGTCAGGGGGCCCTGAGTCCTGGAAAGACAGAGGGAAGACAGGAGTGAGAGATTTCTCTGAATTGTCTCCACATAGAAATCTTCGACCTGAAACAGAAGATAACGTGAAGCTGGGCCTGATGTACCAGGGACTCTTGTCACCTTCGAACACCATTTGGCCGAAGTGTTATTACCTTTCTGAGTAAGCCAACAGGTACCCACATCCCTTCCAGGTCTTAAAATCCTCAGTACCCCTTGTCCTGGGAGGTTGGCATCCTTCCTTTGATGTTGGCATGTTCCCAGAGATCAGAACCCAGTGGCCAATGGAGAGAGCACAGACATTGCCCCTTAATAATCATGCTCTGGAAGGCGGGGCTACTTCTCACTCCCCGAAGGTTAAACCAGCCGCCCCCATGCCTTAGAGCAGTGGTTCTCAACCTGTGGGTCACGACCCCGGCAGGGGTCGAACGACCAAAACACAGGGGTCGCCTAAAGCCATCGGAAAATACATATTTATTATACATTTTTTTTTTTTGTATATTTTTTCTGAAGTTGGAAACGGGGAGAGACAGACAGACTCCCGCATGCGCCCAACCGGGATCCACCCGGCACGCCCACCAAGGGCGACGCTCTGCCCACCAGGGGGCGATGCTCTGCCCCTCCGGGGCGTCGCTCTGCCACGACCAGAGCCACTCTAGCGCCTGGGGCAGAGGCCAAGGAGCCATCCCCAGCGCCTGGGCCATCTTTGCTCCAATGGAGCCTTGACTGCGGAAGGGGAAGAGAGAGACAGAGAGGAAGGAGGGGGGGGGGTGGAGAAGCAAATGGGCGCTTCTCCTATGTGCCCTGGCCGGGAATCGAACCCGGGTCCCCCGCACGCCAGGCCGACGCTCTACCGCTGAGCCAACCTGGCCAGGGCCATATTTATTATACATTTTTAAATTTATTATACATTTTAAAATTTATTATACAATACATTTTTAAATAAAATATGTATTTTATAATAACATTATAAACACAGGGGAAGGGCAGAGGGAACACAGAGTTCATTATAACCTGGCTCTGTTCTAGATAAACCAGGACCTATAGTGACACTAGTGATTGGGAAACTGCAAGAGCTTTGATTGGGAGGAGACTGCAGTGACTCTATGACAAAGAACAGAGGTGGGGCTGGGGGGGGAGGGGCGGGAAGGCCCAGGAATACCTTAATAGTGCCCTATGGCTGGCACCACAAAGTACCACAGACTGGGTGCTTACGTAATAGAAATACATTCTCTCATGGTTCTGGAGGCTAGCAGGTACAAGGTCAAGGTGTTGGCAGCGCTGTGCTCTCTCTCAAGGTTCTACGGGAGGATCCTTCTCCACCTCCTCCTAGCTTCCGGTGTTGACCACAGTCCTTGGCTTGTGGCCAAATCACCACAAGGTCTGCCTTGGGGGCATTGTCCACAGGTCTTCCTGCTGCATGTCTGTCTCTGTGTCTCTTCTCTCATAGAAACACCAATCGCATTGGATTGAGGCCCGACCCCACTAGTACGCCCTCATGCTAACTTCACTGCGTATGCAAAGATCTTCTCCTTCCAAGCAGGGGCACATGTGGAGGCTCTGGGAAGGATATGAATGTTGGGGACCATCCTTTACCCAGCACAAGTAGCAAACAGGGAAGCTGGAATGAGTGGAGGCTGCTTGTGACACTCAGGCAGTAGGGTAGAGGGACATGGGAGAGGAAGTCCAGAGTGTGGAACTGGGTTCACTTGGGCCCCGGGGGTGTACTTAGCACTGAAAGTGCACTTGGCATGTCAGGACGAGGCTGGAAGGCTACCCACTGTATTCCACCTGCGTCTGCCCAATTCTCTCAAGTCTGGCTTCCTTTTTTCCCCCTTCTGAAAGGAGGGGAAGCAGACAGACTCCTGCATGCGCCCCAACCAGGATCCACCCAGCATGTCCATGAGGGGGTGATACTGTTCATCTGGGGCGTTGCTCTGTTGCAATCAAAGCCATTTTTTAGCGCCTGAGGCAGAGGCCATGGTGCTGTCCTGAGCGTTCAGGCAAAACAGGGATGTATTCAAAGGCTGTCGGGGGCTGGCACCAAGGACAACCTGGCCCAGGGACCTGACTAGGGTGCATCTGGTTTCCTCTCCTGTCCCATGAACCTCCATGTTCACATCTCTTGCTCCAGGGTTAGTCCTGGGCGAGTCTCTCAGTCATGAGCACACCTTCCAGCTATATTGGGCGTGAGCCGGAAGAAGATAAGAATTCCCCCCAAACATCCACTTGGATTGTATATGGCATCTCAAAATCAGCATATCCAACATTCCTATATCTCTTATGTCAGTTTCTGTCCCTGCCTTCCAACCCTAAACCAAAAGTAATTCATCCTTGACTTCTTTTAACTCACCCATCCGTAGCCTCCCTAATCAACCACTAAATCCTGCTGAGAATAGCTTCTAAATATTTCTCAAAGACATCCTCTTAAATCTATCCCTAATACCATTGTTCTAGTGTAAGTGCTCATCATCTCTGCTGGGCTTCCTCCTAGTCTTTTCTTCCTCTTAATATCCACCTTCCTACCGCAGCCAAAATTATCTAATTTGAGGTTGATTATCAACCTAAAAACAAAAGCCAGAAGACAAGATGGCGCTGGAGTAGGCGGACGTACCAACATCCACCTCCCAGAACCAAAGTGGATTACAAACTAATTTTAAGAACTATCATCTGGAAAAGCCAACTTTGGACTAAACTAAGAGGACTCTTCAACCAAGGAACACTGAAGAAGCCACACCGAGACTGGTAGAAAAAGCAGAAATGCGGAGAGGGCTGCCTAGCTCCCCAGAGTGAACGGCAGCCGGGAGAGACTTGCATGGTGGGAAGTGAGTTTAGCAGAGAGGGGAGGGTCCTGAATCCCAGGAACAAAGCCCCAGCCTGCAGCCCCAGAGCCCAGAAAAGGCATAAGGACAGTATTTATCTGGAAACAAGTCAGGATACTGTTTGTGAGAAAGAGACTGATTTCTCAGACCCAGGATCTTTCTTAAAGGGACAGCGCAGAACACCTCTCTCACAACCACTCACCCGGGGCTCCGTGGGATGGGGAGAGAGGAGAGGACCGGATTGCAGGAAGAGAGTGTAATCTAGGAGGCACAGGTAGAAATATTTTGGGAGACAGCCACCCTAACCCCTGGGACGAGTCACTCCCCGAATCTGAAGTGAACATTTCCCCCGGAAACAGCAATACCAGCAAAGGGAAGCAGGACACCAGCCAAACAAGCTCCCCCGCAGCACTCAGAGCAGAGTCGCTTAGAAGGAGGGAGTTTTCGGGGCAACAGTAGTGAGTGTTAGGGTCTGAGCTACAGCGCCCCCACCCACACGGCTGAGGGCTCGCCAGAGAGCGGCGGCGGGATGTGGAAGTGCGGTGCTGTTGGCAAGGGTAGAAGCCGGGTGGCCACCACTGGGCTCACGTGTGAGCTCAGTCTTGCCCTGCTGGGGAGGAGGGGGGGTGCAAAAACAGTCAAGCCCAGCTGCCGGCAGCCTGTAATGCAGCCTGCGGGAGAAGGGCGGGAACCCCGGAAAGCGTGGAGACCCGCCCGTGAGCAAGGGCGCAGGAGCACAGCCTTGCCCCGCTTGTGCAACCCAGGCTTGTGGTCTGACTTGGGAGCCGGCTCCTCCTGCGGGGGTGGAGCCAAAAGCCCAGAACAGGAGAAGTTCTGCTACTGAGCTGAGCGTGGGCACACAGTCCTGCCCTGCTGGTAGAGCCAAGGCTAGCAGCCATTCCACGAACAGGCTCCTCCTGCAAGGGCGGGGCGAAAGCCCGGAAACAGGTGGAGACCCACAGCTGAGCAAAGGTGCTCGCCAGTGCCCTCAGGACCGAGCATAATGCCAAACACGGGGGCGGGGCAAAGGCCAAGGCCACCAAGGCTAGTGCACTCGAGTAAGTGATTCACAGCCACTCCCGTGAAGAGAAAATGCGGAGACAGAGAAATGCAACACAAATGAACCAAGAGAAATCCCCAGAAAAGGACCTAAATGAATCAGATAAAACCAAATTGCCAGATGCAGAGTTTAAAATAACGATTGTTAGGATGCTCAAAGATATTAGAACAACCATAGATGGCCATTACAAAAACCTAAATAAAGAGCAGATATAAAAAAGGACATTGAAATAATAAAGAATCAGTCAGAAATAACAAATGCAATATCTGAAATAAAGAATACAATGGAATTAAAAGCAGGATGGATGAAGCTGAGAATCGAATCAGTGAGTTAGAGGACACGATAAATAAAGGCACGGAAGCAGAGCAGAAAAAAGAAAAGAGACTCAAAAAGTCTGAGGAAACTCTAAGAGAGCTCTGTGACAACATGAAGAGAAATAACATCCGTATCATAGGGGTTCCTGAAGAAGAAGAGAAAGAACAAGGGATAGAGACTTTGTTCAATCATATCATAGCTGAAAACTTCCCTCAGTTAAGGCAGGAAAACATCTCACATGTTCAGGAAGCACAGAGAACTCCATTAAGGAGAAACTCAAAGAAATCAACACCAAGACACAGCATAATTAAAATACCAAAGCTCAGTGATAAAGAGAAAATATTAAAAGCTGCTAGAGAAAAAAAGACTATACCTACAAAGGAGCCCCCATAAGGATGACATCTGACTTCTCAACAGAAACACTTGAGGCCAGAAGGGAATGGCAAGAAATATTCAAAGTAATGCAGAACAAGAGCCTACAACCAAGACTACTTTATCCAGCAAGGCTATCGTTTAAAGTTGAAGGAGAAATAAAAAGCTTTACAGACAAAAAAACCTCAAGGAATTCACTACAACCAAACCAAGGCTGCAAGAAATGCTAAGGGACCTGTTGTAAACAGATCAAAGGAGAAAAAGAATATAGCAAAAGAGGAATACAGTTTTAAAGAATAAAATGGCAATAAGCAATTACATATCAATAATAACCTTAAATGTAAATGGATTAAATGATCCGATCAAAAGACATAGGGTAGCTGCGTGGATAAGAAAACAGGACCCATACATATGCTGTCTACAAGAGACACACCTTAAATCAAAAGTTGCACACAGACTGAAGATAAAAGGATGGAAAACAATATTTCACGCAAATGGAAATGAAAAAAAAGCTGGGGTAGCAATACTTATATCAGACAAAATGGACTTTAAAACAAAGACTATAGGTAGATATAAAGAAGGTCACTACATAATGATAAAGGGAGCAATCCAAAAGGAAGATATAACCGTTATAAACATCTACGCACCTAATATAGGAGCACCTAAATATATAAAGCAGACTTTGATGGACTTAAAGGGCGAGATCAACAGCAATACTATAATAGTAGGGGATTTCAATACCCCATTAACATCACTAGATAGATCCTCAAGAAAAAAAATTAACAGAAATAGACTTAAAGGGCATATTAGATCAACTCGATTTAATAGATATCTTCAGAACCTTTCACCCTAAAACAGCAGAATATACATTCTTTTCAAGCGCTCATGGTACATTCTCTAGGATAGAACACATGTTAGGGCACAAAAGCGGGCTCAACAAATTTAAGAAGATTGAAATCATATTGAGCACTTTCTCTGATCACAGTGGCATTAAACTAGAAATCAACCACAACAGAAAAACTGAAAAACACTCAAACACTTGGAAACTAAATAGCATGTTACTAAATAACGAATGGGTAAACAATGAGATCAAAAAAGAAATTAAAAAATTCCTGGAAACAAACGACAATGAGCATCATACATCAACTCAAAATTTATGGGACACAGCAAAAGCAGTACTGAGAGGGAACTTTATAGCATTATAGTCATACCTCAAGAAGCTAGAAAAAGCTCAAATAAACAACTTGACCCTACATCTAAAAGAACTAGAAAAAGAACAGCAGAAAAGCCCAGACCTAGTAGAAGGAAGGAAATAATAATGATCAGAGCAGAAATAAATGACATAGAGGCTAAAGAAACAATAGAGAGGATCAATGAAACCAGTAGCTGGTTCTTTGAAAAGGTAAACAAGATCAATGAACCTTTAACCAGACTCACCAAGAAAAAAAGAGAGAGGACTCAAGTAAATAAAATTAGAAATGAGAGTGGAGAAATAACAACTGACACAACAGAAATACAAAATATTGTAAGAAAATACTATGAAGAACTATACGCCAAAAAACTAGACAACCTAGATGAAATGGACAAATTCCTTGAAACATATAATCTTTTAAAAATCAATCTGGAAGAATCAGAAAACCTAAACAGACCAATTACAACAAATGAGATTGAAACAGCTATCAAAAAACTCCCAAAAAAGAAAAGTCCTGGGCCTGATGGCACAAGTGAATTCTACCAAATATTCAAAGAAGAACTAATTCCTATCCTTCTCAAACTATTTCAAAACATTCAAGAGGAAGGAAGACTTCCAAGCTCCTTTTATGAGGCGAGCATAATTCTGATTCTAAAACCAGGCAAAGACAACACAAAAAAAGAAAATTATAGGCCAATATCCCTGATGAATATAGATGCAAAAATCCTCAACAAAATATTAGCAAACCGCATCCAGCAATATATGAAAAAGTCATACACCATGATCAAGTGGGATTTATTCTTGGGAGGCAAGGCTGGTACAATATTCGCAAATCAATCAATGTGATTCATCACATAAACAAAAGGAAGGAGAAAAACCACATGATAATTTCAATAGATGCAGAAAAAGCATTTGATAAAATCCAGCACCCATTCAGGATCAAAACTCTCAGCAAAGTGAGAATACAGGGAACATACCTCAACATGATAAAGGCCATCTATGACAAACCCACAGCCAACATACTCAATGGGCAAAAATCAAAAGCAATCCCCTTAAGAGCAGGAACAAGGCAGGGGTGCCCCCTTTCACCACTCTTATTCAACATAGTTCTGGTAGTCCTAGCCACAGCAATCAGACAAGAAATAGAAATAAAAGGCATCCAAATTGGAAAAGAAGAAGTAAAACTATCATTATTTGCAGATGATATGATATTGTATATAGAAAACCCTAAAGTCTCAGTCAAAAAACTACTAGACCTGAATAATGAACTCGGCAAAGTGGCAGGATATAAAATCAATACTCAGAAATTAGAGGCATTTTTATACACTAACAATGAACTGTCAGAAAGAGAAATTAAGGAATCAATCCCCTTTACCATTACAACCAAAAAAATAAAGTACCTAGGAATAAATTTAACCAGGGAGATTCAAGACTTGTCTCGGAAAATTATAAAACATTGATAAAAGAAATCAGGGAAGATACAAACAAGTGGAGGCATATACAGTGCTCATGGTTAGGAAGAATAAACATCATTAAAATGTCTCTGTTACCCAAAGCAATTTATAAATTCAATGCAATACCGATTAAAATACCAATGACTTACTTCAAAGATATAGAACACATATTCCAAAACTTTATATGGAACCAAAAGAGAACACGAATATCCTCAGCAATCTTGAAAAGGAAGAATAAAGCGGGAGGTATCACACTTCCTGATATCAAGTTATATTATAAGGCCATTGTACTCAAAACAGCCTGATACTGGCATAGAAACAGGCATATAGATCAATGGAACAGAACAGAGAACCCAGAAATAAACCCAGAGCTCTATGGACAACTGATATTTGACAAAGGAGGTAAGAACATACATTGGAGTAAAGACAGTCTCCTCAACATGGTGTAGGGAAAATTGGACAGCTACCTGCAAAAAAATGAAACTAGACCACCAACTTACACCATTCACAAAAATAAACTCAAAATGGATAAAAGATTTAAATGTAAGCCGTGAAACCTTAAGCATCTTAGAAGAAAACATAGGTAGTAAGCTCTCTGACATCTCTCGCAGCAATATATTTGCCGATTTATCTCCACAGGCAAGTGAAATAAAAGACAGGATAAACAAATGGGACTTTATCAAACTAAAAAGTTTCTGCACAGCTAAAGACAATAAGAACAGAATAAAAAGACAAACTATACAATGGGAGAATATATTTGACATTGCGTCTGATAAGGGGTTAATAACCAAAATTTATAAAGAACTTGTAAAACTTAATACCAGGAAGACAAACAATCCAATCCAAAAATGGGCAAAAGAAATGAATAGTCACTTCTCCAAAGAGGACATACAGATGGCCAATAGGCATATGAAAAAATGCTCAACATCACTAATTATTAGAGAAATGCAAATTAAAACCATAATGAGACATCACCTCACACCAGTCAGAATGGCGCTCATCAACAAAACAACACAGAATAAGTGCTGGCGAGGATGTGGAGAAAAGGGAACCCTCCTGCACTGCTGGTGGGAATGCAGACTGGTGCAGCCACTGTGGAAAACAGTATGGAGATTCCTCAAGGAATTAAAAATCTAATGGCCTTTTGACCCAGCTATACCACTGTTAGGAATATACCCCAAGAACACCATAGCACTGTTTGAAAAGAAGAAATGCACCCCCATGTTTATGGCAGCATTGTTCACAATAGCAAAGATCTGGAAACAGCCCAAGTGTCCATCAGAGGACGAGTGGATTAAAAAGCTTTGGTACATATATACTATGGAATAGAATCAGCCATAAGAAATGATGACATCGGATCTTTTACAACAACATGGATGGACCTTGATAACATTATACGGAGTGAAATAAGTAAATCAGGTAAAACTAAGAACTATATGATTCCATACATAGGTGGGACATAAAAATGAGACTCGGAGACATGGACAACAGTGTTGGGGTTACAGGGTGGGGGGGAGCAGAGGGAGGGGGTTGGGGGAGGGAAGAGGCACAAAGAAAACCAGTTAGAATGTGACGGAAGACAATTTTATCAATGTCACCCCATCAAAATTAATAAAAAAAACCCTGCTCTGGAAGCAGTGATTCTGGCAGTCTTTCCATTTTGAAATACAAAAGCTGGTTTTTGTTTTGTTTTGTATAATGACAAAAATGAAAAAAAAATCACTGTAAAATTGAACATGAAAGAAACACTTACAATTTGGAATTATGATTTCATTATATCCTTCATTAACAGAATTTGACAACAAAAATTATATTTATTTTCACTTACATTTGATAATCAGTACTGTATACCAAGGATTCTATTTCACTGCACAAGTTGGTACACTGTAGCCTAATGCGTAATGGATATTTCATGGAGGATCCTGTACAGAGGATACATATTTGATAAAAATCAAATTTTCAGTGAACTAGGATTATTTATTCAGGGCAGCAAATCTGTAATTAATTTCTTCTAACTCCATGTGAGCAAATCTCATTTTCTACCCACTTAGACAGCCTAAACACTAATATATTCAAATTTATAGAGTAAGATACCAGAAATAATCTTGACTGATGTTTCAGATATGGCTAATGGTTTGTTGTCAGTTGTGAAAATTGCAAATAACAATGTTCATTTTTCTAAAAAAAACAAAAAACAAAACAAACCCCCCCCCAAAAAAAAACAAAACAAACAAACAAAAAAGCCAGAGAACATTTGAGATCTTGCTCCCTGGCATATGTCATCAGTTTGGCTCAAATAAACTCTTAACAAAAATTCAAAAAAAAAAAGAATTCCCCCCAAGGGGAACGAGGTGCTGATAAAGGGACAGGTGGGATGGTGTACAGCCAGCAGTGCTTGGGATTCAGCCAAGAATGGAGATTTTTTTTTTAATACATAGTATATTTAAACCACCCATTGCTCTACACTAAGACAGTTGCTGTATTATTGTACTGTTATCCCTATTATCTTAATTTAGCAGTTAGGAATCTCATGTTCTGGAGTCAGAGAGACCTAAGTCTTAATTCCAGCTTTGCCCCACAGTGGCAGTGTGACTTTCAGAATGTCATTTACTACTTACACTTGCCTACTAGGAGCCTGTTTCCTCATCTGTACAGTGGGATGATAATGCTGGCCTTGTAGATTGTTGTTAAAATGAAAGGAGATAATATACACCAAAGATCGTAATGGCCCAGAAAACATACATTCCCGCCTAACGGCAATCATTATGGGTCAGGCACCAGGTTAAGTGGTTTCTGTGCCCTGTCCCATGTAATCGTCACAACTGCTTGACACAGTTCATATCAAAGACCCCTCCCCTCTCACCATCCCCCTTCTACGGAAGTAGAAACTGAGGCTACAACTTGAACTGTCAAAGCCAAGATGCCAGACCGGCTCTGCCAGACTCAAAAGCCCAGGGTCCTGACTATGTGTCCCAAACCCAGCCCACTGCATGCTCAGTGCTCACCAGCCCTGCTGCACAATGTCCAGGCCCTAGTCTTGGGATCAGGGACGGAGGCTTGTGCCCCAGATGCTGCGATCCACCCTAAGCCTACTTTAGAACGGGCTTAAAACAAGAGGCAGTGCGGTGCAAGAGTTTGCTTCTCTTCTAAGTACTCCTTGTTATGACCACTTACCTCTCCGACAACTCTTTCAGCCTAAGTCCACTGTGATGAGATATTTGAGAATTGAGTTGCATTGAAATTTGGGAAAGAAGATGACAGTGGTCTGGTGAACCACACACAGCAGATGACATCAACCTTATTTATACCATTCGGTCACACAAACCGACTGAGTCACCTGACCAACCCAGTTTTTAAATATATTTTTTAAAGATTTGATTTATAGATTTTAGAGAGGGGGAGAGAGACGAAGGGAGGGAGTGAGATCATAGCGGCTTCACTGTAGCCGACCATTGCTTGCTTCTTGTATGCGCCCTGACCAGGCAAGCCCAGGGTTTCAAACCCACGACCTCAGCATTCCAGGTGGACTCTATCAGTGGATAATTTAAATTATCACCAACGTTTAAATTATTAATCTAGATATTGTGTTTAGATGAGTTTTGTACGTCATACATTTTTAGAAAGTAAGATCAATTAGTGGAACTTTTTCTTAAATAACAGCTTTATTGTGGTATAATTCAAATATAAATTCACACATGACCAACTTGAAGAATTTTTCCCCCTACCCTTTCTTTGTTTCCATTTTTAAAAATCCCTATTATTGCAGACACAGAACTTTCTAAAAAAAGTTTTGTTGTTCATTTTTTAGAGACAGAGAGGAAAGGGGAGAGATAGACAAATATTGATTTGTTGTCCCACTTATTCATGCCCTCATTGGTTGATTCTTGTATGTGCTCTGACCAGAGATCCAATCCCCACAACCTCACCAAGTCAGGAGGACGCCATAACCAACTGGGCAACCCCGCCGCCCGGCCCGGACACACACCACTTAAAGTCACCAAAAATTCAAGTTAGACTATATGGATACTTACCTGTAATGGCTTTTCATCAAAAGAGAAATAAAGTTTTTTCCTGTGGATTCCCATTGACAAAAATCAACTGTTGCTGTTGTTGCTACACATTAGTAGCACATTCGGCCAACTTCCAAAGAGCTGAGTCAGGGCACCGGCATCACAGCACCCTGGAACTCGGCGGCAGAAGCCGGAGCGAAGGCTTCCCTGTGGCCGACGCCACTAAGGAGGACCGCATGGCGAAGTGGGTGGCCTGAGACAGCGACCAAGCTTTCTACCAACGAGCACATTTCACGGTTAAGCCCGAGGGAGTGTGGGAAGGGCTTCCCCGCGGCGGCCCTGTCCCGGGTCCCTCCCCGCGGGGACCAGGCAGGTGACGGAGCCTCGGTCACAGGGGCCAGCAGGGTGAGGGGCGACCAGGAGGGCGGAGAGCGCTGCCCTTACCGCGTCGGCAGGCCCTTTGCGGGGAGCAGAGGGGAGGCCTGTAGCCAGAGGAGTGCCTCCCGGGGAAGCAAGGGGGTAGGCGCGGCTCGGACCCCAGTGCACCGCGGGACGTCCCCGGGGCCCCCACCGCTCGGCTCCCGCGTACACTCAACCCCGCGCCGCTCCTCGCGCACCCCGTGCTCCGCGCGGGACGCCCCTAGCGCGCTCCCGCCCCCCGCGCGCCCCCGCCCCCCAGCCGGACGCCCCTAGCGCGCCCCCGCCCCTTGCGCGCCGCCGCTCCTCGTGCGCCCCCGCCGGACGCTCCTAGCGCGCCCCTGGCCTCCGCGCGCCCCCGCCCCCCGCGCCGTACGCCCGCCTGCGCCACGGGCTAAGTGGAGGGCGCGGGGCAGCCCGCTCGGCGGCGGCGGTGGCGGAGGAGGAAGACGAGAGCAGGAGGAGAAGGAGGAGGAGGAGGAGGAGGAGGAGGAAGCGGAGGAGGGAGGCGGCGGGAGGAGGGCCGAGCGCGGCAGTCGCGCCGGCGCTGGGCGAGGAAGCGGAGCGGCCGCCTCCGGTGAGCGTCTGCGGGCTGGGCCGGGCCGGGGCCGGGCGCTGCGTCTGCTCCTGCTCGGTGGCCGCTCCCCGGGGCGGCTGGGCCCGGCGGGCGCTGCAGCCTCGGGGCCGGGCGGCGCGAGGCCTTGCGCGTCCGCGGCCGGCGGGCGGGGAGCGGCATCCGGGGAGCCGGCGGGAGGCCGAGGCCTGCTTCCGCCGCCCCAGGCCGCCCTGGCCCCGGCCTCCCGGGCTGCCGCGCGCCGCCCGGCCGCCGCCTTCGTGACCCCAGCCGGCCGCGAGAGGCCGGGGCTCGGCCCGGCCTGGGGCGGCGGCGCGGGGCCTGCGCGTTCCACCCCGCGTCGCACACCCCGCGCCCGGGCCGCTCGGACCCCGCGGACAGCTTGGCTTGGCCCGGCCGGGGGCCCGGGGCGGGGCGGCGGGGGGTGGGGGGCAGTTCACTTGCGGGGCAGCGAGGTGTCCAGCAGATGTCCTGGAAGCGAGGCAGGCCGCGGGGGCCAGTTTGCTCCAGGAGTCGGCAACTTCGGGGACACCGTGGTGGCTCGTCGCGGGGCAGCACTGTTTACATGCCCAGTGCGGGTCCTGGCACAGAACTTGGGCTGTGTGCAGGGATCTGTGTGCCAACGTCCGTGCAGTCAGAATGTGGAATTCGGGGCCTCATCCCCACAGCTGGGATTTAGGGCCAGGTGGGCACACGCGGGAGACCAGGCTTCCGGGAAGGAAACGGAAAATGGAATGAATTCAGAGCCACACACGTTCCCTAACCGTCTCTGCCCTGGACCAGGAGATGGGCATCACCATAATAACGTGAATGGGACGCGGAATGGTTCCCAAACACGTTTCTAACTGAACGTGTTCCTTGGGATAAAGACATATTTATCATCAAACAAAAGTGAGCTGTCATCTCCTTCTAGGTGAAATATCGGGAGTATTTGCAACCTCTGGAGGCTCTTTCTCCTGACGGTTTCTCTTAACCCTGCAAATACATGAAATACGCTTCACTTCCTTGAATGAATGGATTGTAAGTGGCATATTTAGCGCCATGGAGAGTCCAGCCTTGTTTTGAAAACATGAATGGCATGGTTGACCAAGTTTCACAGGTGCAGCCCCCAGACAGGGCCTGTGATAAAACTTTCCTCGGGTTGCTCAGGGCCGGGTCACCAGGGGCAGGTGGTGAGGTTTGGAATCTCTCCCGCAGTGATGGGAATGGGTGGTCTCCACCCTTAGGTTCCAGCACCTTTCCTGATGTTCTCTTATTGCCTCTGGGGAAGCTGACTCTGATGGGTGACTCTAAGGATTCTTAGAAGAACTTAACTTACTCTCTGGGGTTTGCCAAGTGCTTGCTACTGTGTGGTCTGGGTGAGGATCAGGCAGGTTATCCACCAGAACCTTGGTCTGTGTTAGGACCCTCTTCAGCATCACTTTGAAACACGTCCTCTTTCTTATGATCCTCAGGTATCTTCTGAGTTGGTAGGAAGTCCACAGGCCCTCCCCTCTTTGTTGGGGAGACTGGAAGGCCTTAAACAGTACTATGAAGGCTCGGGGACCCCCCCAGGGCTCCCCAGTGCCCTCCCCAGGCAGCACCTTGCAGGGAGTGGCTCAGAAAGGGTTCTGGTGAACCCACTGACCTGGTCTGTTCCATGACGTGGGAGGACAAGCCAGCTGTACGGGCTATATTCCTACTCACTTCTTGGTCCTGAGGGTTCCTTTCAATGGCCCTCTTGGTACAGAACGGAAACAAGAATCTCAAGACTGTCTTGTTTCGTATTATAATTTCACTCCTCACAGGTCATTCTGCAGCTTTCCCCGTGGTGGTCAGTTGTCAGAAAACTGTCCTGTTATTGATAGTAAGTATCTTTTATGTTGCTCATGGAAGTCATTTTGAGATCTCATGTAAAAGTTGTAATATACGCTGAAGAAAGGAAGTTTGTGGCAGTTAAACTGTTTGTTCTTCTCTCTGAAATAGGCAGCCCTGTGAGATGGGTTGGTAGGGAACAATGTTGCAGTATGGTCTTGATTTATTTACCGTCTGGTACAAGTAATGGGTGTGCGTGTGCAACTATATGTTAATACTTGGTACCGTGGACATGTAAGCGACCCGTTTGCTGTCGCATCTTGTGAGGCAGGTGAAGGTTGTCTCTTTCAGTTCTCTGTCCCTGTCCCTCCCCTCGTGGCCTCCAGTTGTGGCAGTGGTGTGTCCATGGTGTTTGAGCACTTTTGGACAATTTATTCCTTTTATGGGGGAGGAATATATCATCCTACCATATGCTATGGAAAGGAGAAACTTGCTTGTGTGACCAGATTGATCCAAAGGTGGTAAAGTAGGCACGGCAGTGGGGCAGTGATTTAAGTTGGACTGACAGTGAGCTCGGCCTTCCTGTGTTATGGCTAATCTATTATGCTGTAGAGCAGTGGTCCCCAACCCCCGGGCTGTGGACCAGTACCAGTCCATGGGCCATTTGGTACCGGTCTGCAGAGAAAGAATAAATAACTACATTATTTCCCTTTTTTTATATTTAAGTCTGAACGATGTTTTATTTTTAAAAAATGACCAGATTCCCTCTGTTACATCCATCTAAGACTCACTCTTGACACTTGTCTCGGTCACGTGATACATTTATCTGTCCCACCCTAAAGGCTGGTCTGTGAAAATATTTTCTGACATTAAACCGGTCCGTGGCCCAGAAAAGGTTGGGGACCACTGCTGTAGAGTGCAATAAGGAGTGAAGGCTTTAGGACCAAGGGCACGTTTTACTTTCCATTCAGGGTCGTTGATGATTCACACAAACATCACATTTTACTTAGTTGGAACAGCTGATTTTTAGGTGGCTGTTGGTCTTATTGATAGTTTGAGAATGGACCAGATAAAGCCATTTAAGATTTCAGTTCTCGCATTGCACCCAGAGGACATTCTGGAGGTGTTAGATACTTAGGAAAGAGTAAACATTACCAGCTTCATGACTTTGAACACATTTTATGCCCCCTTTGAGTCTTGTTCCTCTTACGGGGCTAATCATCCATTTGACACAGTTATTGTGAGCATATTTTGTTTAAAGCGAAATCTAAACTCTACTGTGGGTTACACGATTTCTGTCTGGTTCTGCAGAAATTCATAGGGGTCAGTTTTTAAAATAAACTTAAGTCTTGCCCCGGTTGGATAGCTTGGTTGGTTTGAGCATCATCCCGAAGCTGGTTCGATCCCAGGTCAGGACACATACAGGAACAGACTGATGTTTCTCTCTCTCTCTCTCTCTCTCTCTCTCTCTCTCTCAAATCATTCAATACAATTTAAAAAATAAAATAAACTTAAGTCTCACTTGCCTTACCTGTAAAATTGTGCCTTTCTCGGTATTGGTGTGAAAATGAAATGAGCTGACGCATGTGCAAGTTCAGTGCCTGGTGTATAACAAGCACGGGAAGTAATAATTAGTTTAAAATATACTGTGATTGATTAAAAGGAGTGTTCTGGTTTATCACCGAACGTCTCTGTCAGACTTTTCTTTTCCGGTTAAGGAAACCCTGGGTGGGGGAAAGGTGAGGGGCCACGGGGACCAGAAAAGTGGAAATAAGAGGCGAGAATGGGAGTCCACAGAACTGTGAGGGTGACAGGTACTTACAGGTGCCAGCAACCATTGGGTTACGTGGCCCTGGGTCATGGCAGTCAGCTGATGGGGGACCAAAACGAAAGGGTCCTACAGGTGGCCTTTTGCGGGGCCCATACTCATTTCATACTGTTTTATCACTCTTAGGAGCCATCACACTGAAAAAAATTTTTTTTAATTATTAAAAGGGCATCATCCTTGATGACTATGTTTGGGGAGTGGTGGCTGTCCTCTTGTCCTTGGGAGCAGACTGTTGAGTAGAGAAGAGGAAAGAGGAGAAGAAAGAAGGAAGACAAGACCGAATCTGAAGGCTGGGAGACGAACAGTTACCCGAGTGTCACCGAACCCCGAAGGTGTCACGATGCCATCCTGAAACTTCCCAGCAGGTAAATCTGGTTATCTGAATTGGCATCTATCAACAGTAGTTGAATGGCAAGATGAGATGATATTTAATACATACACTTGTGTTCAAAGTGTTTTTTTTTTAAAGAAAGCATACGGTTCCCATTAGATAAGATTTTCATCAGAAACAATTTTAAGTGTTGAATGCTGTTCTTTGGAACTCTGGACACAAGGTGTGTATTCGCTGGGTGGTCTAGAGAGACTCTTACTCCACGCTGCTTCCGGCTGTACTTGCAGCCACGGCCACACCAGAAACATGCTAGATGCCTGAAGCCAAAGCCACGCGCTTCTAAAAGTAAGACGAGTTCCTGCCATAGGCCTGTTACTCTGCATGGCTTCCCTTTTATGAGCTTTGTTGCGACATTTATGATAACGAGGGTGTCTGTTACTAAAGCTTAATTTGGGCCCTGGCCAGTTGGCTCAGTGGTAGAGTATTGGCCTGGTGTGCAGGAGTCCCGGGTTCGATTCCCAGCCAGGGCACACAGGAGAAGCGCCCATCTGCTTCTCCACCCCTCTCCCTCTCCTTCCTCTCTCTCTGTCTCTCTCTTTCCCTCCCACAGCCAAGGCTCCATTGGAGCAAAGTTTGCCAGGTGCTGAGGATGGCTCTGTGGCCTCTGCCTCAGGTGCTTGAATGGCTCTGGTTGCAACAGAGTAATGCCCCAGATGGGCAGAGCATCGCTCCCTGGTGGGCATGCTGGGTGGATCCCGGTTGGGTGCATGCGGGAGTCTGTCTGACTGCCTCCCCGTTTCCAGCTTCAGAAAAATACAAATAAATAAATAAATAAATAAATCTTAATTTCGGTTTTAAAGGAAATAATCCCCCTTTTCACAATAGTCATTTTTGTCTGTTGACACTGCTTTTAAGGTGAATGCACAAAAAAATAAAGTGCATGCACACACACAGGCTTAGGGAATACATTATTACCAAATGCCACAGACTGAGAGTGTGTAAGCATGGGCACCAAACAGAATTAAATGAGGGTTTTGGTGGTTTGGCCCACTTGCAGAATTACTTCATTGTAGTGTTAGAAGGACCCTTCTGATGATTGACCAGCTTCATTCTTACCCCGATGGTGAGGACATTGAGACCGGGAATGGTTACGTAATGCCCGAGTCCCATGCCACATGACAGACTTCACAGTGGCGGCTGGTGGAGGCTACCCTTCTTGCCGTTGATGCACGATGTGTATTTACTTGTGGGAGCAAGGGAAATGGGATCTGTGTCTTCATGGAAGATGTCACAGGAGAGCTGGCTCTGGGAGGGTGACCAGTGTCTGATCGGGAAGAGCTAAGGACAACAGGGACATTATCTCAGACAGGCCAGGTCAGTTGAGATTCGTGTCATCCATCCACCTGGAGTCTTTCTTTTCTTTTGCATGTGGGGTTGCCTGTTTTCTGGAGCTCATCCTCCTAGGGACTTCCTAGAGAGGTGATGAGGGGCGGGGGTTGTGTGTTTGAGTTTGACATCGTGCATGTCCAAAAATGTTTGTGTTCTACATATTTGACTTATAGTCCGGCTGCATACAGATTTCTAGGTGACATGAGTCAGCAGCCACCTCGCTCTGAATCTCAGGGCGTGAGGCAGGGCATGTTTCTCGCTTTCACCACACCTGCCTGTGGTGGGCCCGGGGCTCCTGGGGCTTCTTCCTTGTGGTTCAGGCTGGTCTTGCCTGCGTCCCCTCCTCGCACCCCAGGGTGCAGGGAGAGCTGACAGGGCGCAGGCTGGCACTGGAGTATTTGGCACAGAAGTGACACATGTCACGTTTGCTCATGCTCCACTGTCCAGAATGAGTCACGTGCCGCCACGGGGATGCACAGAGGAAGTCACAGATGGAATGTGTGACGTGTTGAAAGTCAGTTTCTCCTGGAGTTTTGAAGGTGCCACTCTGCCAGCCTCCAGTGCCACCCCTCAGTCAGCTGTCCCCCACGTCCTAGCCCTAGCCGTTTGACTGTAATTCTTCTCTCTTCTGAATGCTTTCTCATGCCTTTGGATTATCCTCCAAATTCTAAAATGTTACCGTGATGTGCCTGGTTGTTATTGTTTTCTCTTTTTGGACATGTGGGCACTCTGTGGATCCCTAGACTCTGGGAACTGCTATTCTTGGGTTCTGGGGAAAACGTTTAAAATTTATTTTATAATTTCTTCCTCTTGAATTTTTTTTTTCTTTTCCAGACTTCATCCCTTTGTTGGTTGTTAGACATCATGAATTATTATTTTATTTTTTTTTAGCTTTCTTTTCTCAATTTTTAAAAATCAGCCTTTTTTTGTTGTTTGTTTCCACTTTTCTTTTGAACTGTAACCTTGGCTATTGGAGTTTTTGGTTTCTAACTGTTCTCCTCATTTTAAAAATAAATAGCATATGACCTGTCTCAGAATCGATACCTTTTCTTCGATGTGTTTTTTGTTGCCTTCCCTTCAGCAGGCTTAGGCTTCAGCTCCCCCTCCGGGGTCTCGAGGTGGGGATCACTGCTTCTGCTTTCCATTTCTCAGTGTCCTGTGGTTTTCCGCGCGTGGAAGGGGGCGTGGATAATGGAGATAAAGAGATATATGTTTCATAACCTCGAGCAGAGGTTTTGTTTTTTTTTATAGTTTGTGTTTGTTTTCCTATGGTCAGTGAATAGTAAAACCTTTTACCTTGGGGGAAATGCACATAAAGTTTTTCTTTAAATAAAGGTTTTCAGTTAGCCCGTCAGTCAGGAGGTCACCACGATGTCCCCAGCTCTGTGTGACTTACATAGGAAAGTCCTGCTGAGGCACAGTGGGCCATTACAGATGATTTTAAGTCAATCATTTTAAAATCAAGAGATCCCACATTTGGCAACTGATGGTAAATGATTACGTTGGACAGTTATCACTTTACAGAGCATGTGAAATTTTCCATTTTGTGAGGTTTTTATATGGTTTGTTTAATAGGGCTGCGTAATGAATTTGAGTAATTCCTGCTGCCCAGGATCCCCTTTATTGCTAAAGATCAGTGAAGGGGGTTTACATTTGCTCCTGATACGCACATAGTATATCTCACATGGGATGGCTTTTTGTATCCTGAATCTTCTTCATTCCGGTGCACTGATAGAAAATGAAGGAAGATTATTTTAACTGAAAGCTCATAGTCTCTAATGCACGCTGAACGGAAAACTCACACATTTTATGCGAAAGCCTTTGACTGGCTGACAACTTGGTTTTAAAATTAGAGCTTTCTGTTCAGGTCTAAAGACCGACTGAGCACGTTCAAAGCGGTTTGTCACTTTCTGGTTATTTTCATGTGCACATTGCCTTCAGGGGTTAAAAACTTGTGCTTCAGTGGATGAAGATATTTAAGAGATTTCTGTGTGTAAATGAATAACTTGAGACTTTGAAGAATGAAAAGTGGTGAAAGCCCTGTTTCATTGTACTGTTTGGTGTGGCACCCTCGCTGCAGAATGAAAACAAACAGCAGACCCGTCGTTGGGCCCACGTCATTGTCGGGATGTATCAAAAATTCTCGAAAGATCCAACCTGACTGGGAGCGTACACCGTGAGGTCATTCCCTCCCAGA
Source organism: Saccopteryx leptura (assembly GCF_036850995.1). Classification (NCBI taxonomy): domain Eukaryota; kingdom Metazoa; phylum Chordata; class Mammalia; order Chiroptera; family Emballonuridae; genus Saccopteryx; species Saccopteryx leptura. The sequence goes on along the minus strand of NC_089513.1, from coordinate 5,813,039 downwards.
GGCAGTCAAAGTGGTGAGATTGTTTAGGGAATTTGTCATGTTTTTAGCTAAAATATTGGCAACTACCTAGAAAGGTATAAAAATATGGACATTAAAATTTAATATGCACATAACTGATGGATTGTTATGTAAGCGTACTGCTTTTTGAATCCAACATGTTAAAAACCCAAATTGGAAAATTGAGGAGTGAGTTTATTTCCTTAACTAATTCTTATCAACCCACTGCATTAATATTTTAAATGACTGAATTTATGAACATTTGTCTCATATTCAGTTTAATAGGAACGTGCTGAACATAGTTACAAGAAAAATGCTTAGAAATGCTCACATAAGAGTTCTCTGCAAGTTTAATATCAAAATATCTGCGTATTTTTCTTCTCGTTGAATCAGATACTTTAAGAACTGAGCGTGGTGTAGAGATCAACTTGTTTATATGGCTGACTTGGGGGACCCTCAGCGTCCCAGCATGGCGTTAACCTTCTATTGTTAAATCAGTCGACTACCCAGTGGGAGTGAATCACCTGAAAATTTATTAGGGCTTTTGCTGTAATTATAAATTCATTCTTAATTTATTAAACCTTAAATTATATGACAGCTTCAAGTCCATTTTCTGAATTTTACATTTATTTGTTTAACTTTTGTTGGGCCAATAAGTTGTAAAATTTGTGTTATTTGGTTTTGCTCACTTTGATTGTTAAAAATGGTGCTTCTGCCCATGTGAATGGGCGTCACCTAGGTGATAGGTGATAATAGTAATTACCTTCCTGCTTGGGCAGGGGCTTGGTTATGCTAATGTGTGCTGGGGGAGGGATTGTCCTGTGGAAAGGTTTAAAAGGAGGAGCCAGGAGGCCATTTTTGGAGGAGGACACTGTGTTGTTCCAAGGCAGAGAGGCCAGGGGGTTGGGAGGGAGGAGGCAGCCAAAATGGCCGTGAACAGAGTTGGGAGCCTTTGATTCAAGGAAAAAACCAGAAAGAATGGGTTTTGGTGCCCGTGTGTTTGTTTTTACTCATTGGCCAGTATGAGTCTAGAATAAAGGAAAATGGTCCACCAGTTCTTGGCTCTGTTGTTTCTCTTTTTTTTTTTTTTTTGGTATTTTTCCGAAGTGAGAAGCGGGAGGCAGACAGACAGACTCCTGCATGCACCTGACCAGGATCCACCCAGCATGCCCACCACGGGGTGATGCTCTGCCCATCCGGGCTGTTGCTCTGTGGCAACTGGAGCCATTCTAGTGCCTGAGGCAGAGGCCATGGAGCCATCCTCAGCACCTGGGCCAACTTTGCTCCCATGGAGCCTTGGCTGCAGGAGGGGAAGAGAGAGATAGAGAAAAGGAGAGGGGAAAGGGTGGATTAGCAGATGAATGCTTCTCTTGTGTGCCCTGGCTGGGAATTGAACCTGGGACTTCCACATGCCAGGCTGACGCTCTACTGCTGAGCCAAAGGCCAGGGCCTTTTCCATTGTTTCTCTACGATCAGCCCGAATCTAATGTGGAAAACTGGCCCGGGCCGGGCGGTTGTGATGGTGGCCGCAGTTACTGGCCTTAAAACTCTGAATTTCCTTACCCACCTTTGTCGCCATGCTGTCTTCATGTTGCTTTTTAAGATAAAGCTCATTGTGGTAAGAGCTGGAGGCCCTAAAGCAGGGGTCTCAAACTCGTGGCCCGCAGGCCGCATGGGCCGGAGTTTGAGACCCCTGCCCTAAAGGAAGGCAGAGCAGTTCTGTCACGTTGACTGTGTCTCAGCTCCTGTTATTCGCTTGCCGCTTGGAGCCTGTGAAGAGTTGGAGATTCCACCCCCTGTGCACACTGACAGGTTAGCCTGCAGCCCTTACCTGGTTGCTGCCTCAGGCGTGAGACTCCTGGGCCGGACATGAAGGCCTTTGTGGAGGAGAGTGTCTGTCGCCTGGGGGTCAGCACGTGTGCCACCTCCCGGGCACCAGCACCATGCTCAGAAAAGAATGGAGGGGCCCAGGGTGGGGAGCAGAGATGCCAGCGGGACAGGACCACAGTGTGGCCCAGCGCGGCGGTCGACAGGGACAGGGAGCCGCAGGCGTGCTGACGGCGGAGAGCAGGCCTTGGTGACACACTGGGTGTGGAGTGTGAGGGGGAGGCAGGGGCCCCGGCTGGTTGCTGACAGTGTGGTCAGAGCAGCTGGCAGAGTGGAGTAGCTGGGACTGAAGGTGGGAAGAGTTGCAAGGGGAGCAGGCTGGGGTTAGGGGGGTGCGGGGGTCCAGAGTGCCGTGTGGAACACATGACATGTCAGGAGTCTCTGAGACAGGGAAGGGGTGAAATTTGGGGAGATGGCTGAACGAGCAAAGTTGCTAAAGGCCTGAGTGTTGGAGGAGAAATGACCAATGTCGGTGCCGGGGAGTTCTGAAGTCAGAAGGCTGGACGCAGTCCACGCGGGACCAGCCGTGTGGGGTGTGGTGGACAGCACCCGTGAGCCCAGGGCTGAGAGCTGGGGCGGCATCCGCGGGTGGGGGAGGGGATGTCAGCAGCGCCCCGACCAGAGCGGCTTCTGAGTGGCGGTGGTGGGGTCGGCGTCCCGCGTGGGCTAAGAGAGCCTGGGAGCTGGGAGAGGAGGCTGTGGGTCTGCACGGGTCCCCAAGGCGTTTGCTGCAGAGGGCATTAAAAGACAGAGCCTCTTTCTGCACCCATAGCTGGTGGGGAAGGTGGGGCAGATCTGTTTATTATCCGTGTGAGAACTGACCTTCTGAAGGGTGATCCCGCCGTCGTGGGATTGGGCTGTGAAGGAGGTCACAGGGCCAGTGGGGGGACCTTTAGAGAGGTGCGTGCACCTGCTCAGTCACAGGAAGGAAGGAGAGAAGGAAGCCCGTGTGCCCAGCTCAGGAGAAGTGTGCTGGAGTGGGAAGTGTTCCTGTGACGTGTGTCATTTTCTCAGTGGAACAAGACGTGGGGCCGTCAGCAGAGATCCACGATAGGGGTGGGGGTGGGGGTGGGGTAAGTGAGCTAGGTGCGGGAAAGCTGTGTCGTGGTCTGCGAGCAAAGGGAGGGAGTGAGGGGACCAGGGCAGTGCAGTTGGGTTTCCAGGCAGCGTGGAGCCCCCCCCCCCCAAAGGTCGTGGTCCTGACTGTGCACTGAGACCAGTCTGAGTGGTTATTGGTTTCTCCTGCCACGTGGCCCTGTAAGGGTGGAGTTGTAGTCTGGGCAGAGCTGCAGTTAACCCATGTTGCAGATTTGCAGAGAGAGTTTTTCTGAGCGAGAGTGGGGGAGGGAGTCGAGGTCTGGGCGGGGGGAGGGGTTATAATGGATCCTGGGGATAAGGAGGAAGCTGAGCAAGGAGGGAGAGGGGCACTGAGAATGGGCGCTCTTACTCCCGTCCTCTAGACTGGGACTATTTCAGGGCATTCCTTGAGTCTGTATCCACCAAACAAAATGTGAAAATTTGCAAAAACTTATTTTGGGTGCTGTGAGTGGAAGGAGGAGGCCGCCTCGGTTCTGATGAGAGAAATGTAATAATACAGTGTCCTTACCTGCAGACGCATAGTTCTGTTTGACCCTCCTGGTGTCGGGTTGTGCTTGAACCTGGGGGCTTTCCCCCGCCATTCCCTTTCAACCAAGTGCCAACGAGCTCACGGACTTTGTTCTTATAAATAAGAGCCCCCGGGTTTGTAAGAGAAGAATTTAAAAAGAAAGTACTGAAAATAATATTTACCAGGACTCCTGCGACCCAGCGGATAGTTCTGCTGGATTTCTTGCTGGTCCGGTTTTCCTCCCTATTCTTTCCACATAATTGAGACCACGCTTTACATACGATTTTGTTTCCTGTGTTTTTGCACTTACCAAGCGAACAATATGAACTTTTTCTCCCATGTTATTTATAACTCTGTATAAATATCAGTTTTAGTGGTTCCCTACTAAAGTCCCATTGTGTAGTAGACGTGCAGAATTGTGTTTACCGTGCCCGTACCGCTGGAGATCAGAATGCTTCTGATAGTTAAGATTTAAATTTTCTTTTTATCGCGTATACTAATGAAGGGGACATAATGCATTGGTCTCATATTCTTTAAGATTTATAAAAATAGCATTGGGTCATAGAGTATGATTTTTTGTGTGTGTGTGTGTGACAGAGACAGAGAGAGACAGAGAGAGGGACAGATAAGGACAGACAGACCAGAAGGGAGAGAGATGAGAAGCATCAATTCTTTGTTGTGGCTCCATAGTTTCTCATTGATTGCTTTCTCATATGTGCCTTGACCGGGGGGGGGGGGGGGGGGGGGGGCTACAACAGCAGAGCGAGTGACCCCTTGCTCAAGCCAGCGACCTTGGGCTCAAGCTGATGAGCTTTGCTTAAACCAGATGAACCTGTGCTCAAGCTGGTGACCTCGAGGTTTTGAACCTGGGTCCTCTGCATCCCAGTTCGACGCTCTATCCACTGCACCACCGCCTGGTCAAGAGTATTAATATTTTTAAGAGTTAGAGATCGCCAAGCTATATTTTTGTAACTATATTAAGGTGTCTTCATGAAATGAATAGCATTTAGAAAAATCTTTGCTGATTTCACTTGTGAAAAATCATTACTGTTTTAGTTTGCATGCCTTTGATACTTAGGAGGGTCAGTATTTTTCTGGGATTGTGTTGAGCCTGTAGGTTACTTATATGGAAAAATGCTTATTATCCCCTGCTTCACCGTAAATCAATACTAGGTTAACCAAGGACTTACATTTGAAAAGCACCATTTCAGTACTTTTATAGGAAGTACAGGAGAATTGAATGCTTTCAAGTGTCAGAGGATTTATTAAGATAAAGAGGGGCAAACAGTAGAGGAGGATGGACAAAGTGGACTGAATAAAATGCCAAACTTCATCGTTCGAGGAACCACAAGAAAACAGAAAGTCAGGATGCAGGTAGGACAGGGCTGCCCAGGAGAGAGAGCTGACTCTGCGTGAACCGACGGGGGTGATGTCTAGCGTCTGCAACGTGTTGTTCTCTGTAGTTCACCGTGCATTTAAAATTTTTTCCCCTCAGATAATAAAAAGAGGTGTTTATAAGCCAGCCAATTTTATACTCCCACCATGAAGGTTCCAGTTTTCCTACATTCATGCCAACACGAAGCTTGGCATTCTCGCGGTGTGCGGTGGTGTCTGGTGTGGCTTTCATTTACAGCAGGGGTCAGGAACCTATGACCCGCGAGCCAGATGTGGCTCTTTTGATGGCTGCATCCGGCTCGCAGACAAATCTTTAATAAAAAAAATAATAACGTTAAAAATATAAAACATTCTCATGTATTACAATCCATTCATTTCCTACCGCTCATGTTCATGGTTGCGGGTGGCAGGAGCCAATCACAGCTGTTCTCCGGGACAACAGCAAATTTTTATTGGATAATGCATAATGTACATGGGTCATTGTATGGCTCTCACGGAATTACATTTTAAAATATGTGGCGTTCATGACTCTCTCAGCCAAAAAGTTTCCTGACCCCTGATTTACAGTGTCCCAGTGACCAGCGCTGTGAAGCACCTTTGCATATGGTTATTAGTCATGTGTCTGTCTTCTTTACTGAGAGGTCTACTCTAGTCTTGTGCTCATTTTAAAAATCGGGTTATTTGTTCTAAATATGTGTTCTGGGTGCTACAAATCCTTATCAGATATAGGATAGGCAAATATTTCCTCTCTGTCTGTGGCTTGTCTTTCTGTCAACAGTGCGTTTTGGATCTCAAAAGTTTGGAATTTTAATGACGTCCCGAAGTTGAGTGGTTTTCACGGGTAAATGTCTCAGTCGGTGCTGTCTGTCTTCCAGGTGCTGGAAGGGTTGCTTCGGACGGTGTGGTCCAGCTTGAGGGGCCGTGTGCTGAGAGTTTATCAGCGTCTTCGTCCCATCGTGCCAGAATTGAGTCCCCCTGGGTGGGTGCTGTTGTTATTCCCATTTTCAGATGACGAAACTGAGATGTGGGTGCCTCAGAGTCTTAGGAGGTGGTGGCCTCAGCACTGGGCTCTTAATCACTAGGCTCTGTCCTCCCGTGCCCTGTGTTTGGTAACACAGATAAAGGAGGAGTTTCTGATCATGGTCCAAGAGGATCAGCACTTGTGTCTGTTTCTTGGTGGCTTCCTTTGTGGCTGTGAGCCCGTCATTGAAGTTTTGAAGGTTGAGTGTGCTCTTCTCAAAAATGGAGATACAGTACTTTCCAAATAGAGTTCCTGGGAGGATTCAAGCAGATGAAGGCACATTTTTGTAGTATGGACATTGTAACTTTGGGTGGTGTGTTAGTAACAGAAGGAGTAGTGTGTTGAGGGGAAACTTCCCTTCCTCCTCCTGGTATATGAGTTGGGCATCTCTCAGTGATGGTAGTATCCTAAACACTTTTCTCTTACAGCCCTTCTCAGCGTCTTCTGCACCTGTTTGCTTGTTCATATTCTGTGCTGGTGCCTAAGGAAGGTCCTTGCGGGTGTAAGGACTTGATGTTTCACTCTGGGGTGGGGTTTTACTGTGGTTTGCAGCTTCTCCTTATGCTTTTTGAGGGAGTGCCGTGTTTTATCGTGTCAAGACCAGGATGTGACCTACAGTGGTGAAATAGGCAGGTGAGGGAGGCAAGGAGGTGGGCTTACATGATGGAAATCTATAGAATCGTAGTGGATGGTGAGGACCACTTGCTGTATGGGTGACTGCGGGTGCCAAGGTTGGTAGATGGCAGGTGTTTGGCTGGATACAATGTTCATTCCTGGTATTCATAGGAGCAGGGTCACCAGAGGATCTGAGTTGTAAAGAGGGAAGCTAAAGACTGAAATGTGAGTATGAGGTCCAGGAATGAGGCAGGGCGTGGTGGGGAGGACAGCCTCATGGGTTAGATGGCAGGAAGAACCAGGAATGGTTTGGGAAGGGTTAGGAAGAGGATTGAGGACAGCTGTTGAGACCTTTGACCCAAGGGCATCAGAGTCCTGCTTCTCCTGACTCCAGGTGGCTGAGACACACGGACACACATTCTTTCACCTGGACGACCTGTTTTCTTTTGTAAGTGTGGATGGCGTGGTTATTTTGTAGTATAATAAAATCTGCCCAATGGTTACAAAAAGAACTAATATGGAAAATATGTGACTGCTTGGCCTCCTACTCCCCTTTCCTGTTCACTGGAGGCAGTCACCAATTTTTGGATATTCTCTTATACACTTACTGTACATACTTAGGCAAATAAATATAGGCACACATGGGGTCGTATTTGCGTTGTGTTTTGTAGCTTGCCTTCTTCCAACAATGTCTCTTGGATCTCTTTTTTTATCTGCATAATATTTCATTGTTGGATGATAACTTACTAAAACAAGTCTACTGACTTTTGATGTGTATTATTATTATTGTTGTTTCTTAGAAAATATTTAGGTTAAGCCCATGTTTTTACCAAAATGAATCAGGCAGTCCAATTCTGTGTAGAATCAATTGGGTGATTTTAGACCAGAGCCTTAATCTCTGCCTCAACTTCCCCATCTAGCAGTGGGAACATACCCTTGTTACTACTGCTGTTAGCCACAAGCGCCTCTCACTAGCCTCATTTAAAGGACCTCACATGTATGAGCGCATTTAAACCTCACAGCTGACTTGAGTGGTACTAAACAGTGGAGCTGGACTATACATGCATGGATTTACGCATTCTGTTTCCAGACCAGCGCGTCCACTATGTTAGCCCTCTGCGTGCACAGTTCCGAATTTATCGGGTTGTGAGGTTTACATGAGACACAGCATATTCAAATGGTTTCAACCAAGGCCCAGCGCCTGTTAGGTTGACATAGGGCCTTTTTTTTTGTTTTAACAACAATAGGCCAATACTAGGAAAATGATCAAGTAGTATTATCCTTTTTTCAATTCATGTTGTGAGAACATCGTTTTCCATATGCCCTTGTTTTTGGCATGAGTATACAGTGTGTCCATAAAGTCATGGTGCACTTTTGACCAGTCACAGGAAAGCAACAAAAGATGATAGAAATGTGAAATCTGCACCAAATAAAAGGAAAACTCTCCCAGTTTCATACCTATTCAGTGCAGTTTGATGTGGGCTCACGCACAGATTTTTTAGGGCTCCTTAGGTAGCTATCCCGTATAGCCTCTACAGACTCGTCACTGACTGATGGCCTACCAGAATGGGGTTTCTCCACCAAACTTGCCGGTTTCCTTCAACTGCTTATCCCACTGAGTAATGTTATCCTATGTGGTGGCGCTTCGTTATAAATGCGCCGATATTCATGTTGCACTTTGGTCATGGATTTGAATTTAGCAAGCCACAGAACACACTGAACTTTCCTCTGTACCGTTCACATCTCAACTGGCATGGCCGTGGGCTGCTCCGCTGTATACATGGTGTTATGTCATCATCTGCACATGCGCACATGCTGCCACATCATCCTACAGAAACTGGGAGGGTTTTCCTTTTATTTGGTGCAGATTTCACATTTCTATCGTCTTTTGTTGCTTTCCTGTGACCGGTGAAAAGTGCACCATGACTTTACGGACACACTGTACATCCAAAAGACAAATTCCTAGTAGCATAATTACTTGGCGAAAACACATGTGAATTGAAAGTTGTGATCAGTATTTCAAATAATCCTCCACAAATTGTACCATTTACACTTAAACAGCCTCTCCAACATGGTTAGTGACTTAACTTTTCCGACTCAAAGGTGAAAGACAGCTTGCTTTGGACTGACTTTCCTTTCTGGGGGATTTTTGGAGCTGAGGTCCAGTTCCCATGCAGTGAGCTTGGTGCTGTACAGCGCCATCTGCTGTTTACACAGGTGCATTCGGTCATATAACCGCCCCCACACCAAGGCTTAGGACAGTCCCCGTCACCCCAGATTTCTTTGGTTCCCTTGTGATAAATGTGCTGAGAATGTTCTAGGTTCGTGGTCAGCAAACTCATTCATCAACAGAGTCAAATAACCAAGAGTACAACGATTGAAATTTCTTTTGAGAGCCAAGTTTTTTAAACTTAACCTATATAGGTAGGTACAGTCCTTATCAACATAGCGCCCGCACATGGTCTTTTGTGGAAGAGCCACACTCAAGGGGCCGAAGAGCCGCATGTGGCTTGCGAGCCGCGGTTTGCCAACCATGGTTCTGTTGATCAGCCCCTTCGGAGGAGTTCACCCCTCTCTGGCTTGTTTTCCTACGTGTCCTCCTCCTTTCTTTCCTTGTGTCATTCTTGCGCAGGCGCTGTCCATTGGGGTGCTTTGCCATTTGCTTTATGGGATTGTGTAACTTGCCCTCAAGGATTCCGAGAGCACCGTCTACAAGACAGAAACCAAGCTTTTGTTATGAGTGTTGGTAGTTTTCCTCCCATTTATCTTCACGCTTACACCGTTTTTCCTTGGCAGTCCAGACACTTATAAATTTGCTTTACTGGATGTATTGATCTTTTCCTTCATGCATTCAAGGTTTTGCGTAATGCACAGAAAGGCTTTCTGCCGTGCAGTTTTATTGGAATATTTCCAACTTTTATGTTTAATGATTGCATATTTGATGATCCTGGGATTTATTTTTATGTAAGTAATACAGGAGAAAGCCTTGCTTTCCCCCTCCACTCCAAAGTGGTTCTCCAGTCAGCTCATCCTCGTTTTTGGAACAGGCTGTGCCCCCCGTAGTTGAACGTGTACTCTTAGTCACATACTCTTGATTACGTGTCTTGCTTTGTTTCTTGACATTCTAGCCTTCTTTCTCTGCCCGTTTTACGCTGTTGCAGTGTGTTTTTAAACCATCGCATGCAGGTCATTCTCCCTCAGTTGACCTTTAGAAAACTCTTTTCATTGTTTATTTGTCAAAGCTAGCTTCTCTATCATTTTGTCAGGTTTCTTGCAAAATTGCTGTTGATGTGTTCTTGGGGTCGTGACTTCATACTTTGGCTGGAGTGAGTTGATTTATCTGAGAGCAAGGTGTGTTTCTATGCATCTGCAGAACAAGGGTTATCCCTGGAGTCACATTCTTTTTTTTCAAAGACAGAGAAAGGGATAGACAGGGACAGACAGGAACGAAGAGATGAGAAGCATCAATCAGTTTTTCGTTGTGTATTGCAACACCTTAATTGTTCAATGATTGCTTTCTCATATGTGCCTTGACCACGGACCTTCAGCAGACCGAGTAACCCCTTGCTCGAGCCAGCGACCTTGGGTCCAAGCTGATGAGCTTTTGCTCAAACCAGATGAGCCCACGCTCAAGCTGGCGACCTCGGGGTCTCGAACCTGGGTCCTTGGCATCCGAGTCCGATGCTCTATCCACTGCGCCACCGCCTGGTCAAGCTGGAGTTACATTCTTGATACGGTTTCCGGTTTCACAGTGTGGCTGACTTCAGACACCATCGCTGGATGAAGTTCGGTATAGTGTCACAGAAGACTGTCCACAGTTCAATGAAATGGTAGTTAAACAAAACACTCCTCCCCCTTCCTGCTATGTCTGTGAGGGAGGCTGGATTTTCTTCTTACACTTGAATGGAGACAATGTATCAGAACAGAGTGCAGTCCTGACGAGGGTCCCGCCCTCTAAAGGCAGACAGCAGGAGGATTTCCAGTCAATGGAAAACTGCCATGCAGGCTGAGTCCTCACTGTTTGAAAAACAGTGTATTTTTGGTGAAAATATTTATGTTAACATCAGTGCATGTATTGTCATTTTTAAAATGAATGAATAATGAAGTATGTTTGAATCTTCTCAGATTTGATTTCTGAGGGGGCACCCTTCACTAGGTATATCCCACTCAGACAGAGCTTGTCCTGTGGGCCTCACTCAGGTTTTGAAAAGGTGGGGGACTGCGCCAGCCCAGGTGTGGGCAGCTGGGCACAGATGCTGGGCGGGCTCTCCTACTGGAGACGTATTGAACTTCACCGGGGAAATTCTCCTCTTTCTGAGGCCGTTTCCTCCCTTGTAAAATGACAGTAAAAATGCTGTTTCCTTCTCAAAGATTGTTGTTTTTACGTTTTTAAAAATTACTATTGTCCCAATGACAGGCACTATGATCTCTGATCGTTTTTTAAAAAAGAGATGGTGACATTTCCCCAAAATATGTTATTTTCTGCCCGTCTGTGTAAAATATTCACGTCTGAAACCCTCTCCCTTGCAACCTGATACACATTTTCTTTTTTTTTTTTTTTTTTTTTTGTATTTTTTTGAAGCTGGAAACGGGGAGGCAGTCAGACAGACTCCCACATGCACCTGACTGGGATCCACCCAGCATGCTCACCAGGGGGCGATACTCTGCCCATCTTGGGGTGTCACTCTGCCACAATCAGAGCCATTTTAGCGCCTAAGGCAGAGGCCACAGAGCCATCCTCAGTGCCCGGGCAAACTTTGCTCCAGTGGAGCCTTGGCTGCGGGGGGGGGGGGGGGGGGGGGGGAGACAGAGAGGAAGGAAAGGGGAGGGGTGGAGAAGCAGATGGGCGCTTCTCCTGTGAGCCGGGAATTGAACCTGGGACTCCTGCAAGCCAGGCCGATGCTCTACCACTGAGCCAACTGGCCAGGGCCCTGATACACATTTTCAAGTATACGTGTAAACTTAAATTTTTACGATTAGAAAAGCGGTAACACTAATTCAGAACATTGACTTAGGCGTGATGAGACAGATGGTAATCCTATAAAAAGATGGCATATATTTTTAGAAGTTCAAACAGAAAAACAGATATTCTTAAAAAATTGTAGAGTGATCTTTGCCTAGAAAATGAAGGGGAGAGATAAAAGGCCAGGTGGCCTCAGATAGCTTGTGATAGTGTCTGATCCCTAGAAGGAAAGTTTGTGTATTTAATGTCAGTATTGAGTTCATATGGATTGGTGGTTGAAAAAGGAATAACTAATCAAGTAGAAAATTACCAAGTATTCTCCGCTGGTTATCAGTCTCTTGCTTTGTATGAAATGGATACAGTGCCTGACCAGGCCATGGCACAGTGGATAGAGTGTCAGCCTGGGATTATGAGGACCCAGGTTCAAAACCCCAACATCACCAGCTTGAGCACAGGCTCATCTGGTTTAAGCCGCGGGGTAACCAGCTTGAGTGCAGGATCGCCAGCTTGAACGTGGGATCATAGACATGACCCCATGGTCGTTGGCTTGAGCCCCAAGGTTGCTGGCTTGAACCCTAATGTCATGCTGGCTTGAGCAAGGGGTCACTGGCTGATCTGGAGCCCCCTGGTTAAGGCACGTCTGAGAAAGCAATCAATGAACAATTAAGGTGCCACAACTATGAGTTGATGCTTCTCATACTTCTCTCTTCGAGTCTGCCTGACCCTGTCTGTTCCCCCTCCTCTAAAAGAAAGAAAGAAGGGGGGGGGGGAGGGAGGGAAAAAATGGCTGCAGTAGTGGGAAGCCGAATGATGTGATCCCAGATTTAGTGAGGTTAATTTAAATGTGGATACTTGACACATGGGAACAGTTACATACGTCAGCGTCAAGTTGCCTGTCCTTGCAGAGCAGTGTTATTCAGAGCACTCCACTGTTCACTCAGCACTTACTTAGTGAGTTCCTTCTTTGGGCCAGGTGTGAGCTAGGTGCTGAGGATAAAATTTTGAGAGAAGGAAGTTGACCTCCTCCCTGCTTTCATGTAGATAATAATCTGCCAGGAAGATAGGCATCAGTCCAGTGATTATACAGCAGTCTAAGCACACGTAGTGGATGAAAAGTATGGGCAGAGAGGTAGGCAGTTCCCTTAGAGCCCAGGGCTGGGGCTTTCACGTGGTAGGAGAGTGCAAGGTGTGGTTCTTGAGGAATGGAGACGTGAGCAGATTAATCAAAGAGGGGAATGAAAGAAAAATTTCAACTCAAAGAGCTGGTAGCTTAAAAAAGTTCTGTATTGAGAGAATTGGTGACTATGAATGTGTTCAGTGTGAGCGGAGCAGAAACCAAGTCAGGAATGGACCGTGTAAGATCTTATAGCCTGCGTTAAGGAGTGTTATAACTTTATCTTAAATAGTGATCAGTTATCCCTCAGGCCTGACCAGGTGGTGGCACAGTGTATAGAGCATTGGCTGGGTTCAAAAGCCCGCTGTCACTGGTTTGAGTGCAGGCTCACCAGCTTGAGTGTGGGGTTGCCAACTTGAGCATGGGATCATAGACATGACCCCATGGTCGCTGGCTTGAGCCGAAGGTCACTGACTTAAACCCAAGGTCGCAGTCTTGAACGCAAGGTCGCTGGCTTGAGCCCAAGGTCATTGGCTCGGCTGGAGCCACCTCAATCAAGGAACATATGAAAAAGCAATCAATGAACAACTAAGGAGCCGCAACTATGAGTTGATGCTTCTCATACTTCTCCTTTCCTGTCTGCCTGTCCCTGTCTGCCTGTCTGTCTCTCTCGCTTAAAAAATAAAAAAAGATCCTTTCAGGCAAGGAGTAAGAGAGATGGAGGTGGCCAATCCTTCTTTAAAATGTGGCAATCTGATATCCCTGGATTGTTTTGTTATTTATTTGTCATCAGAGTTACATTCCTGGTTGGTTTGTGTGTGTGTGATTTGAAGAGTGTGATGTGTGGGCTCAACACTTGGAAGTATACCTATAAACTAGACCATGTTGATATTTGAAACCCTTTACTAGTTCTCATTGCACTTTGAATCAGACCCAAATACCTTAAACTTGGCCAGGTGTGCCCCATGCATTCACGCCCTAGGCGTTAGACACACTGGGCTTCTCGGTGTCTGTATCTGCTGGTTCCTACCTCAGGCCCTTTGCATATGCCCTTCCTTCAATGTTGAAAGTTGTTCCTTCCACCTCAATCTTCCCTTTGCATGACTTGCTCCTTCTCATCATTCCAGCATTGGCCTAAATATTGGCTCATCAAGGAGGCCTTGGACGGCCTTGGGTGTTCACGGAATCTGGAGTAAGAACCTCGTCGTCCTCTCTGATCACCTCCTGCGTTAGGGTACCTGCCACAGTTACCGGTTATCATGTCCTCCTTGGCTGACTTGCTTTGTGTCTGTACGGCCCAGACGTCCCTGGGTCCTTTTGTGCTCTCCTTTGAACTTGTTTTGTTGTTTATCGTTTCTGTACCTTGTTTAAAAAAGTGTTTAAATGTATTTTATATTTTATTCTAACTCAGCTTAGATTTTTAATATAATCTATTGTGGTGTGAGGTATGGAATGCATTATTTTTCCGGATCTGTAACCGCTTGTCTTGGTACTGTCGGTGGAATAGCATCCTTTCTTTCCCCTTGGTTTGCCTTCCGTTCTCATGTCAAGTTTCTGTGTGCACACAGGTCTGCTTCCCTGCATGATAGCATTTCTTTGTTTACGAAAGAGTTCTTCAAATATTCCCATGGTATATATATTTGTAACGTTATAAAATTACTTTATATTAGTTTAGAATATCAGTTAGTTGCAGCAGAACTTGTAACTGACTTTCAAACATTTTAAAAACTTCATACTACTGTATTATGAAGGAGTCATATTATAAAGGATTCATAATACATACAGTGTGAGGATTTTCATGAAGATATTTTTGCCTTTCTAAAATACTTCTGCAGAAAGGCAAATTGATGAAGTCAGTATATAGATGCTGAGCATGGTAGGTTATGGTGAGTCATTGACTGACAGCCTCAGGGCTAGCCACAGGGGTGCGCTACAGAGCTTGTGGGGGTGTGGATGCAGCAAGGAGTGGTCAGAGTGAGGGGCTCACCCATCTGCAGGCTTGTAGACCCGACTCACGTGATACAAACATGTTATGTGTACTTTTTACTAGAGAGACATTCATTTTTGCTTACTATTTATTTATTTGTGTTTTACTATTTCTATTGATATTTTTCCTTGTTTTTTTAATTTCAAAATAATTTTATATATATTGTTATTCCCAAAAGAACAAATTATTTTACTTACATTTTATATAAGCTGTTTTCTAGTGGCAGGTAGTCATTCATCTTAATCATGTATCAATAAAATATCTAAATTCCATTACATAATGGTTTTATATTGACAGTAGCACAGTACATGGCGTCTTATTCTTGTCAAAAGAGATTAGATATTGAGATATGTCTTTGAGTACAAAACCTATACTGTCTTGCCAGCTAAAGTACACTGTCATCTGATTTTTATGAATGGCCATATTTTTGTCAAAAATGATAAATGTTGATAAATGTTCTGTCAATGCATGGATAGAAGATGGGGGTACTTGGATAGTGAGTTCATCTAATATACAGTAACATTTTTTTTGTTATGTATACAACAAACATTTATTTTTTAAAATTAATTTTAATGGGGAGACATTGATAATCAGGGTACATATGTTCAGAGAAAACATCTCTACGTTATTTTAACATTTGATTATGCTGCATTCCCATCACCCAAAGTCCAATTGTCTTCTGTCACCTTCTAACTGGTTTTCTTTGTGCCCCTCCCCTCTCCCAACCCCCTGCCTCTCCTCCACCCACCCCGTAACCTCCACACTCTTGTCATGTCTCTGAGTCTCATTTTTATGTCCCACCTATGTATGGAATCATATAGTTCTTAGTTTTTTCTGGTTTACTTATTTCACTCCATATAATGTTATCAAGGTCCATCCATGTTGTTGTAAAAGATCCGATGTCATCATTTCTTATGGCTGATTGTATTCCATAGTATCTATTTACCAAAGCTTTTTAATCCACTCGTCCTCTGACGGACTCTTGGGCTGTTTCCAGATCTTGGCTATTGTGAACAATGCTGCCATAAACATGGAGGTGCATTTCTTCTTTTCAAACAGTGCTATGGTATTCTTGGGGTATATTCCCTAACAGTGGTATAGCTGGGTCAAAAGGCCATTCGATTTTTAATTTCTTGAGGAATCTCCATACTGTTTTCCACAGTGGCTGCACCAGTCTGCATTCCCACCAGCAGTGCAGGAGGGTTCCTTTTTCTTCACATTCTCGCCAGCACTTATTCTGTGTTGTTTTATTGATGAGCGCCATTCTGACTGGTGTGAAGTGTTATCTCATTGTGGTTTTAATTTGCATTTCTCTAATGATTAGAGATGTTGAGCATTTTTTCATATGCCTGTTGGCCATCTGTATGTCCTCTTTGGAGAAGTGTCTATTCATTTGTTTCGCCCATTTTTTGATTGGATTGTTTGTCTTCCTGATGTTGAGTTTTACAAGTTCTTTATACATTTTGGTTATTAACCCCTTATCAGACATATTGTCAAATATGTTCTATTGTGTAGTTTATCTTTTTATTCTGTTCTTATTGTCTTTAGCTGTGCAAAAGCTTTTTAGTTTGATGTAGTGCCATTTGTTTATCCTGTCTTTTATTTCACTTGCCCATGGAGATAAATCAGCAGATATATTGCTGCGAGAGATGTCAGAGAGCTTACTGCCTATGTTTTCTTCTAAGATACTTATGGTTTCACAGCTTACATTTAAGTCTTTTATCCATTTTGAGTTTATTTTTGTGAATGGTGTAAGTTGGTGGTCTGGTTTCATTTTTTTTGCAGGTAGATGTCCAATTTTCCCAACACCATTTGTTGAAGAGGCTGTCATTACTCCATTGTATGCTCTTACCTCCTTTGTCAAATATCAGTTGTCCATAGAGCTGTGGGTTTATTTCTGGGTTCTTAGTTCTGTTCCATTGATCTATATGCCTGTTCTTATGCCAATATCAGGCTGTTTTGAGTACAATGGCCTTGTATACTAGTATAACTTGATATACGGAAGTGTGATACCTCCCACTTTTTTCTTCCTTTTCAAGATTGCTGAGGCTATTCGTGTTCTCTTTTGGTTCCATATAAAGTTTGGAATATGTGTTCTATGTCTTTGAAGTAAGTCATTGGTATTTTAATCGGTATTGCATTGAATTTATAAATTGCTTTGGGTAACAGAGACATTTTAATGATATTTATTCTTCCTAACCATGAGCACTGTATATGCCTCCACTTGTTCATATCTACCCTGATTTCTTTTATCAATGTTTTATAATTTTCCGAGACAAGTCTTGAATCTCCCTGGTTAAATTTATTCCTAGGTACTTTATTTTTTTGGTTGTAATGGTAAAGAGGATTGATTCCTTAATTTCTCTTTCTGACAGTTCATTGTTAGTGTATAAAAATGCCTCTAATTTCTGAGTATTGATTTTATATCCTGCCACTTTGCCGAATTCATTATTCAGGTCTAGTAGTTTTTTGACTGAGACTTTAGGGTTTTCTATATACAATATCATATCATCTGCAAATAATGATAGTTTTACTTCTTCTTTTCCAATTTGGATGCCTTTTATTTCTATTTCTTGTCTGATTGCTGTGGCTAGGACTACCAGAACTATGTTGAATAAGAGTGGTGAAAGGGGGCACCCCTGCCTTGTTCCTGCTCTTAAGGGGATTGCTTTTGATTTTTGCCCATTGAGTATGATGTTGGCTGTGGGTTTGTCATAGATGGCCTTTATCATGTTGAGGTGTGTTCCCTGTATTCTCACTTTGCTGAGAGTTTTGATCATGAATGGGTGCTGGATTTTATCAAATGCTTTTTCTGCATCTATTGAAATTATCATGTGGTTTTTCTCCTTCCTTTTGTTTATGTGATGAATCACATTGATTGATTTGCGAATATTGTACCAGCCTTGCCTCCCAAGAATAAATCCCACCTGATCATGGTGTATGACTTTTTCATATATTGCTGGATGCGGTTTGCTAATATTTTGCTGAGGATTTTTGCATCTAAATTCATCAGGGATATTGGCCTATAATTTTCTTTCTTTGTGTTGTCTTTGCCTGGTTTTGGAATCAGAATTATACTCGCCTCATAAAAGGAGTTTGGAAGTCTTCCTTCCTCTTGAATTTTTTGAAATAGCTTGAGAAGAATAGGAGTTAGTTCTTCTTTGAATATTTGGTAGAATTCACTTGTGAAGCCATCAGGCCCAGGACTTTTCTTTTTTGGGAGTTTTTTGATAGCTGTTTGAATCTCATTTGTTGTAATTGGTCTCTTTAGGTTTTCTGATTCTTCCAGATTAATTTTTGGAAGATTATATGTTTCAAGGAATTTGTCCATTTCATCTGGGTTGTCCAGTTTTTTGGCGTACAGTTCTTCATAGTATTTTCTTACAATATTTTGTATTTCTGCTGTGTCAGTTGTTATTTCTCCACTCTCATTTCTAATTTCATTTGAGTCCTCTCTCTTTTTTTCTTGGTGAGTCTGGTTAAAGGTTCATTGATCTTGTTTACCTTTTCAAAGAACCAGCTTCTGGTTTCATTGATCCTCTCTATTGTTTCTTTAGCCTCTATGTCATTTCTATCTGCTCTGATCTTTATTATTTCCTTCCTTCTACTAGCTCTGGGCTTTACTTGCTGTTCTTGTTCTAGTTTTTTTAGATGCAGGGTCAAGTTGTTTATTTGAGCTTTTTCTAGCTTCTTGAGATATGCCTGCAGGGCTATGAACTTCCCTCTCAGGACTGCTTTTGCTGTGTCCCATAAATTTTGAGTTGATGTATACTTATCGTTTGTTTCTAGGAATTTTTAAATTTCTTCTTTGATCTCATTTTTAACCCATTCATTATTTAATAACATGCTATTTAGTTTCCAAGTGTTTGAGTATTTTTCAGTTTTTCTGTTGTGGTTGATTTCTAGTTTCGTGCCATTGTGATCAGAGAAAGTGCTGATATGATTTCAATCTTCTTAAATTTGTTGAGATCGCTTTTGTGCCCTCACATGTGGTCTATCCTAGAGAATGTCGCATGAGCACTTGAAAAGAATGTATATTCTGCTGCTTTAGGGTGAAAGGTTCTGAAGATATCTATTAAATCGAGTTGATCTAGTATGTCCTTTAAGTCTTTTGTTCTTTGTTAATTTTCTTTCTTGAGGATTTATCTAGTGATGTTAGTGGGGTATTGAAATCTAGTACTATTATAGTATTTCTGTTGATCTCGCCCATTAAATCCATCAAAGTCTGCTTTATATAATTAGGTGCTTCTATATAAGGTGCGTAGATATTTATAATGGTTATTTCTTCCTGTTGGATTGCTCCCTTTATCATTATGTAGTGACTTTCTTTATCTCTAACTATAGTCTTTGTTTTAAAGTCCATTTTGTCTGATATAAGTATTGCTACCCCAGCTTTTTTTTCATTTCCATTTGAGTAAAATGGGTTTTTCCATCCTTTTATCTTCAGTCTATGTGCATCTTTTTTTTTAAGGTGTGTCTCTTGTAGACAGCATATGTATGGGTCCTGTTTTCTTATCCACACAGCTACCCTATGTCTCTTGATGGGATCATTTAATCCATTTACATTTAAGGTTATTATTGATATGTAATTGTTTATTGCCATTTTATTCTTTAAAACTGTATTTCTCTTTTGCTATATTCTTTTTCTACTTTGATCTGTTAATAACAGGCCCCTTAGCATTTTTTGTAGCCTTGGTTTGGTTGTAGTGAATTCCTTGATGTTTTTTTTTTGTTGTTTGGAAAGCTTTTTATTTCTCCTTCAATTTTGAACAATAGCGTTGCTAGATAAAGTAGTCCTGGTTGTAGGCTCTTGTTCTGCACTGCTTTTAATATTTCTTGTCATTCCCTTCTGGCCTCAAGTGTTTCTGTTGAGAAGTCTGATGTCATCCTTATGGGGGCTCCTTTTTAGGTGATAGCCTTTTTTCCCTCGCAGCTTTTAATATTTTCTCTTTATCACTTAGCTTTGGTATTTTAATTTTGATGTGTCTTGGTGTATGTTTCTTTGGGTTTCTCTTTAATAGAGTTCTCTGTGCTTGAACTTGTGAGATGTTTTCCTGCCTTAATTGAGGGAAGTTTTCAGCTATGATATGTTTGAACAAAGTCTGTATCCCTTGTTCTTTCTCGGTACCCCTATGATGCAGATGTTATTTCTCTTCATGTTGTCACAGAGCTCTCTTAGAGTTTCCTCAGACTTTTTGAGTCTCTTCTTTTTCTGCTCTGCTTCCGTGCCTTTATTCATCGTGTCCTCTAACTCACTGATTCGATTCTCAGCTTCATCCATCCTGCTTTTAATTCCTTCCATTGTGTTCTTCATTTCTGATATTGTATTTGTCATCTGACTGATTCTTTTTTATTATTTCAATGTCCTTTTTAAATATTTGCTATCTCTTTATTTAGGTGTTCATAATGACTATCTATTGTTGTTCTAATATCTTTGAGCATCCTAACAATTGTTATTTTAAACTCTGCATCTGGTAATTTGGTTATATCTGATTCATTCAGGTCCTTTTCTGGGTATTTCTCTGGATTCATTTGTGTTGCATTTCTCTGCTTTTTCATTTTGTCTGTGTAAAAGAAGGTTTTGGCCACTGGAGTCCACTGGGTTTGTCCTCTGTGTTCCCTAGGTGTGGTCTGTCTGCAGGCCCTCCACCCCTTCTGCTGTTTCTGCCTAGGGCGTTCATGTATGGGCATTGCCGGTGCCTGCCCACTGGGCTGTTGCTGTGGTTTCTGCCTCTCCTTCACGGGAGTGGCTGTGATCACATGCTTGTGTGTACAAGCCTCGGTGGCCTTGGCCTTCGCACTGCCCCCGCGGGTGGCGTTATGCCCGGCCCTGAGGGTAGGGGTGAGCACCTTTGCTTAGCTGCAGGTCTCCGCCTAATTCTGGGAAGCCCACCCTTGCAGGAGGAGCCGGCTCGTGGGACGGCTGCAAGCCTTGGCTCCACAGGCTGGGTGGGACTGCGTGCCCACTCTCAGTAATGAGACTCTGCCTGTTCTAGGCTTTTGGCTCCACCCCCGTGGGATGTGCCAGCTTCCAAGTCAGGCCACAAGCCTCGGTTCCTGGGCAGGGAAGGGCTGTTCTTCTTGCTCAAGGGCAGGTCTCTGCCCCTTCCGGATTTCTGCCCTTCCCCTGCAGGCTGGATTGCAGGCGACCCACAGCTGGGCTTGACCACTTTTGCACGTCCCCTCCTCCCCAGCCGGGCAAGACTTAGCGCACACCTGGGCCTCAGTGGTGGCCAGCCGGCTTCCGCCCTTGTCGAGGTAACCATGCTTCTGTGTTCCGCCCCAGCCCTCTGGCAAGCCCTCAGCCGTGTGGGAGGGGGCGCTGCAGCTCAGAACCTAACACTCACTACTATAGTCCCAAAAGCTCCCTCCTTCTAAGCGACTCTGCTCTGAGTGCCGTGGGAGAGCTTGTTTGGCTGGTATCCTGCTTCCCTTTGCTGGTATTGCTGTTTCCAGGGGAAATATTCACTTCAGGTTTGGGGAGTGACTCATCCCAGAGGTTAGGGTGGCTGTCTCTCAAAATGTTTTTCCCTGTGCCTCCTAGATTACAGTCTCTTCCTGCTACTCCGGTCCTCTCCTCTCTCCCCGTCCCCCGGAGTCCCGGTTGAGTGGTTGTGAGAGAGGTGTTCTGTGCGGTCCCTTTAAGAAGGATCCTGGGTCTGAGAAATCAGTCTCTTTCTTGCAAACAGTATCCTGACTTGTTTCCAGCTAATACTGTCCATATGCCTCTTCTGGGCTCTGGGCTGCAGGCTGGGGCTTTGTTCCTGGGACTCAGTACCTTCCCCTCTCTGCTAAACTCACTTCCCGCCATGCAAATCTCTCCGGGCTGCCTTTCACTCCAAGGAGCTGGGCAGCCCTCTCCGCATTTCCGCTTTTCCTACCAGTCTCGGTGTGGCTTCTTCAGTGTTCCTTGGTTGAAGAGTCCTCTTAGTTTAGTCCAAAGTTGTTTTTTCCAGATGATGGTTCTTAAAATTAGTTTGTAATCCACTTTGTTTCTGGGAGGTGGAAGTTGGTACGTCTGCCTACTCGATCACCATCTTGTCTCTCCTAATATACAGTAACATTTAAGAGTAACTGCTTGGCCCTGTGGCCGGTGGCTCAGTGAATAGATCATCAGCCTGGTGTATGGACATCCAGTTTTGATTCCTGGTCAGGGCACACAGAAGAGGTGACCATCTGCTTCTCCACCTCTCCCCCTCTCCCTTCTCTCCCTTCTCTCCCTTCTCTCCCTCTTTCTCTCCTGGAGCCAGCTGGTCAGTTGGTTTGATTGTGGCCCTCGGTGCTGAGATTAGGTCAGTTGGTCCGAGCAAGTCAGCTTAAGGTGCTAAAATGAACTCAGTATTCGAACATTGCTGCAGGCCAGGTTGCCAGGTGGATCCCCAGTCGGGGCACATGCAGGAGGAGTCTGTCTCACTACCTTCCCTCCTTTCACCTAAAATACTTATATGTATTTTATTTTTTCCCTAATGTGCTCAATAACATAGGGACATGAGAGAAAGACTTTTTATAACTACCTCTTCCTTTCTAGGGGTGAGCCTGCGCTGCCACCGGTTGCCCGATCTGAGTGGTCTTTACTGTAAGGGTGTCACGTAGGCTCCACCTGCGCAGCAGGGAAGCTGCGTTCAGCTGAAGCACGTGTGCAAGGTGCAGCTCCCTTCTGCCTCCACGGTGCACCCTCCTCGCTGCCTTACTGACGGGCTCCCGTTATCACTTGCCATCGGTCAGCCTCTCTCACAGATGATGAGACCGTGACCCGTGTGTCCGCCTGCATTTCAGCACACAGCGGGGGGTGCGTGGCAGGCTCCCCGGGAGCGCAGTGAACTGACGGCCGCCTTGGGGTGGCCCGGAGGTCTTTTACCCACTCAAGTGAGTGGTGCTGAGCCGATGGGTTGGGGGGGGGGTTGTATCCTTTGTTCTGCGAGCCATTTGCTCAAGTCCAGGTAATCCCCTCGTTGTACCTTGTGCCCTGATGGTCATGCAGACGGCAGAACACGTCCACCGCAGAGATGAAACACGCATAAACACAGAATGGTTCCCATGATCGGTTTATAGGACTGATGAGGTCCAAACGTTTTCATCTGAAAAGACTTTCAGAAAGTCTACAGATTTGAAATCCTATCATTTCAGTGATGGAGCAGTGTACAAAACAAAGTTTAGGAATTACATTTCTGGATGCAAAAATAAAATGTTGACTTTGAAAATTATAAAAAAAAAAAGGAAGAGGAAGACATGGTTCTGAACTGTGCTTATGATCTTGCAGACAGACCCATGCCAGACACGCCCGGTTGCTCCAGTTTGGGGGGGGGCCAGGGTGCTGGGGTGAGTGGGTGCTGGGTTGAGCCCCGGGGTGCTGGGGTGAGCCCTGGGGTGTGGGGGTGAGCGGGTGCCGGGGCTGAGCCCCAAGGTGCGGGGGTGAGCCCCGGGGTGCGGGGGTGAGTGGGTGCTAGGGTGAGCCCTGGGGTGCGGGGGTGAGCGGGTGCTGGGGTGAGTGGGTTCTGGGGTGAGCCCTGGGGTGCGGGGGTGAGTGGGTTCTGGGGTGAGCCCTGGGGTGCGGGGGTGAGTGGGTACTGGGGTGAGCCCCGGGGTGTGGGGGTGAGTGGGTGCTAGGGTGAGCCCTGGGGTGCAGGGGTGAGCGGGTGCTGGGGTGAGTGGGTTCTGGGGTGAGCCCAGGGTGCGGGGGTGAGCGGGTGCTGGAGTGAGTGGGTTCTGGGGTGAGCCCGGGGTGCTGTGGTGAGCTCCGGGGTGGGGGGGGTGAGCGGGTGCAGGGGTGAGCCCCGGGGTGGGGGGGGTGAGCGGGTGCTGGGGTGAGCCCCGGGGTGGGGGGGTGAGTGGGTGCAGGGGTGAGCCCCGGGGTGGGGGGGTGAGCGGGTGCTGGGGTGAGCTCCGGGGTGGGGGGGTGAGCGGGTGCAGGGGTGAGCCCCGGGGTGGGGGGGTGAGCGGGTGCAGGGGTGAGCTCCGGGGTGGGGGGGGTGAGCGGGTGCTGGGGTGAGCCCCGGGGTGGGGGGGTGGGGGGGTGAGCGGGTGCTGTGGTGAGCCCTGGGGTGGGGGGGTGAGCGGGTGCAGGGGTGAGCCCCGGGGTGGGGGGGTGAGCGGGTGCTGGGGTGAGCTCCGGGGTGGGGGGGGTGGGGGGGGTGAGCGGGTGCTGTGGTGAGCCCCGGGGTGGGGGGGTGAGCGGGTGCAGGGGTGAGCCCCGGGGTGGGGGGGTGAGCGGGTGCTGGGGTGAGCTCCGGGGTGGGGGGGTGGGGGGGTGAGCGGGTGCTGGGGTGAGCCCCGGGGTGGGGGGGTGAGCGGGTGCTGGGGTGAGCCCCGGGGTGGGGGGGTAGGGGGGTGAGCGGGTGCTGTGGTGAGCCCCGGGGTGGGGGGGTGAGCGGGTGCAGGGGTGAGCCCCGGGGTGGGGGGGTGAGCGGGTGCTGGGGTGAGGTCCGGGGTGGGGGGGTGGGGGGGTGAGCGGGTGCTGTGGTGAGCCCCGGGGTGGGGGGGTGAGCGGGTGCAGGGGTGAGCCCCGGGGTGGGGGGGTGAGCGGGTGCTGGGGTGAGCCCCGGGGTGGGGGGGTGGGCGGGTGCTGTGGTGAGCCCCGGGGTGGGGGGGTGAGCGGGTGCTGTGGTGAGCCCCGGGGTGGGGGGGGTGAGCGGGTGCTGTGGTGAGCCCCGGGGTGGGGGGGTGAGCGGGTGCTGGGGTGAGCCCCGGGGTGGGGGGGTGGGGGGGTGAGCCCCGGGGTGGGGGGGTGCGGGGGTGAGCGGGTGCTGTGGTGAGCTCCGGGGTGGGGGTGTGAGCGGGTGCTGGGGTGAGCCCCGGGGTGCGGGGGCGAGCGGGTGCTGGGGTGAGCTCCGGGGTGGGGGCGTGAGCGGGTGCTGGGGTGAGCCCCGGGGTGCGGGGGCGAGCGGGTGCTGGGGTGAGCCCCCGGGTGCGGGGGCGAGTGGGTGCTGGGGTGAGCCCCGGGGTGGGGGGGCGAGCGGGTGCTGGGGTGAGCCCCAGGGTGCGGGGGTGAGCGGGTGCTGGGGTGAGCTCCGGGGTGGGGGGGTGAGCGGGTGCTGGGGTGAGCCCCCGGGTGCGGGGGTGAGCGGGTGCTGGGGTGAGCCCCCGGGTGCGGGGGTGAGTGGGCTCACGGGGAGAGAGCCACGCCGCGCAGGGCTCCCCCCAGGTAACATCGCAGCCATTGGGGTGCTTTTTGTTCATTGTTACTGATGTTTTACATTTTTTAAACTACGTCTGAGTCCTTGAGGGTCCAATAGGCTTGTTTCTCCTCCATTGTAACATGGTGCCCTTCCTCTGGGTGCGTGCTGGCCATGGGGCCCAGCGGGAGTCTGTGCCGACGATGAGGACCCTGGCCGGCGGTTCAGGAAAAGTGAGGTCACGAGGAAGCAGGTGGACCAGGGTCTGTGCTGTCAGCGTTAAGGAGCCCTTGTCCAACGCCAGCTGCCTGGTTGGCGTGGAGCTGCCCGGGGGGCGGGACGGGAGCCGTCCTTGTCCGGCGGCCCTGACCTTCTTACCAAGTGTGCGGGGTGTCCCTGTGCCAGAGCTAAGGCAGTGCAGCTGAGTAAGATAAATGTTCTGTGGGAAATGCTTCCATGAGACCTTTAAAACTTTTTTCAATTTCTTTTTCTTTTAGAAGATGGCACCGAAGGGCAAATGATGCTGGAGAGACACTCAGACGCAGCCCGGCCGACAGCCCGCCCAGATGTGCGCGGGTGACATTCCGGAGAGAAAGTGAGCCCCGCGGAGTAGGTCCGACGTCAGAATGAAGAAGATTAGTCTGAAAACCTTCCGGAAATCTTTCAACTTGAATAAAAGCAAAGAAGAAACGGATTTCATGGTCGTGCAACCCCCGTCCCTGGCCAGCGACTTGGGGAAGGAGGACTCCCTGTTCGGGAGCTGCTACGGGAAGGATGTGGCCAGCTGCGAGATCCATGGGGAGGTCGAGAAGGTGGGGGGCAAGGGCAGGGTCAAGAGCGAGAGCCTCATGGGCACGTTGAAGCGGCGACTCTCCGCCAAGCAGAAGCCCAAGGCCAAGGGTGGCACCCCTGCTGGAGGCTCCGCCGACGATGATGCCTTCTCCTCCTCCTCGGCGCCCATCTTCAAGGACGTGCGAGCCCAGCGGCCCATCCGGTCCACATCCCTCCGCAGTCACCACTACAGCCCGACGCCGTGGCCCCTGCGGCCCACGAACTCCGAGGAGACGTGCATTAAGATGGAGGTGCGAGTCAAGGCCCTGGTCCACTCGTCCAGTCCCAGCCCGGTGCTGAATGGCGTCCGGAAGGACTTCCATGACCTGCCGTCGGACACCGTGTGCCAAGAACCAAACAGTTCCCTGAAGGGTTCCGAGTCCTCGAACGGGGACTTGCACCTGCACCTCGATGAGCATGTGCCTGTCGTTATCGGACTTATGCCTCAGGACTACATCCAGTATACTGTGCCTTTAGAGGAGGGGATGTACCCCCTGGCGGGGCCGCGTGGCTACTGTCTGGACGGCCCTTCGCCCATGGAGGTCTCAGCTGTCCCCGCTCTGGGCGGAGGGAGCGCCTTCGCCGAGGATGAGCCCCCGGGCGCCCCGGAGCTGGTCGTGGCCCCGGAGATCTTCGTGGACCAGTCGGTGAACGGCTTGCTGATCGGCACCACGGGTGTCTTGCTGCAGAGCCCCGGCGCAAGTCACGAAGACATGCCCCCGCTCTCACCGTTGCTACCTCCTATGCAGACGAGTCAAATCCAAAGGAACTTCGGCGGGCTGGCGGGCACGGATGCCCAGGTGGCGGAGAGCGTGCGCTGCCACTTGAACTTCGATCCGAACTCTGCCCCGGGGGTGGCCCGCGTCTACGACTCGGTGCAGAGCAGCGGGCCCATGGTGGTGACGAGCCTGACGGAGGAGCTGAAGAAACTGGCCAAACAAGGGTGGTACTGGGGACCAATCACGCGCTGGGAGGCAGAAGGAAAGCTGGCCAACGTGCCCGACGGCTCTTTCCTGGTCCGGGACAGCTCCGACGACCGGTACCTCCTCAGCCTGAGCTTCCGCTCCCACGGCAAGACCCTTCACACCAGGATCGAACACTCCAACGGGAGGTTCAGCTTCTACGAGCAGCCAGATGTGGAGGGGCACACGTCGATAGTGGACCTGATCGAGCATTCCATCAGGGACTCGGAAAACGGGGCTTTCTGTTACTCGAGGTCGCGGTTGCCTGGGTCTGCCACGTACCCGGTCAGGCTGACCAACCCGGTGTCGCGGTTCATGCAGGTGCGCTCTCTGCAGTACCTGTGCCGTTTCGTCATACGTCAGTACACCCGGATAGACCTGATTCAGAAACTGCCTTTGCCAAACAAAATGAAGGACTATTTACAGGAGAAGCACTACTGAAGTTAGGGGAGCCCTATGTCCTGCACTTTGGGAGGAAGAGAAAGAGATGGGAATACCGTTTACAAGACATTCGTTGCTATCGGAATCTTTGCTGCCATACTCTTTCAGTCCTTTGCATAAAAGGGTAATCCGTGCGTTTCCCGGTGGGGGAGTGTCTGTCGGCAAGGTGTTCTGGGTTTATTTTGCTTCTTTAAAAAGGGAAGTCTTGAGGTTTTAGAAGTGTGAATTCTCTTTTATCAATGTGCAGAAGAATCACAATGTGAATGATCAGATTCTCCCCCCTCCCCGTCCTTTGCTGCTAGCCACTGTGATTTTTATGCATTAAAAGCACATTTCATGTGTATCCAACCCTAAGTAAAGTCGAATGAAACTTACAGAATGAAAATTGTTATGTCTCTTTTAATGGCCCATTTTGAAAGATACTGTTGAGTCAGCATACCCGTTTGACAAAACAGAATTTATGCATACACTGAAAATGAGTTTTTGATCTCATACTTAAGAAAGATTTATTTAGAATTATGAATTGATGTAATCTTGGGTACTGGAGCGCATACCTGCAACATATCTTTTACAACACTCATTTCTAAATTATTTTTAAGGTTGGGCTGGGGCTGTTTTGTTTTGGTTTGGTTGTGGAAATTTGAATTTTCTGTTGCCTTCATTTTCATCTTGTGGTTTGTCTATTTTATTAAATGGCCTTACATGAAAAAATCATAAAGAAATGTATACCACCAAGTTAGAAGTTGTTGCCTTTTCTGTCGTTAAGCTCTGGTACAAATTGGTGTAACATATAAAGACATATGGAACTAGAACTATTAAAGAAATACTAGATGGTCATAGTTTCCTGTGATAGCAGTTTGTTTGTTTTTTTGTGTTACCTGTATTTTCCTTTGCTAAAATATTTGTGATTCCTTTAGTTTAGTCAACATTTTCTTTGGTGAACTTGATGTATAACTGATTTCGTGAACGGGCTAGATTCTATTGGAACATTCAAGTTATATAGAGTTTTAAATTGATTTGACTAAAGAGAAAATTGTTTTTTAAAGCTGGGTTTTTCTTTTTCTTTTATGTAGTCACTCTTAAGATTTGCTAGATTTGACCCTTTATATATCCCACTAGAACACACAACAAACCCCAGTGACTTTAGTTGAAATATTGTGGAAATTGTGGAACACCAAGAAAATTATTGAAACTATGTCATATATATGGAAGTCTTTATTGGTTACCATATAGACTGCCAATTAAAAACAGGTTTTCTATTTGTTTCTTTTTAAGTTTTAGGTAAATTGGCATCATTAGTTACTTTATCTCTGATTTAGTTTTTGTTTGTTTGTTTGTTTTGGGGGGAGGGGGGAAGGTGATATACCCAACACTTTTTAGTTATTTTGAAGTGTAGTGTTTACTCACTGCATGAGTCTTAAGTGTAGTATTTGGGGATGACCTCCAAACAATGTTTCCATCTCAGATGAAACACGTCATTGAAAACATTTTTGCCTTTGTCACTGTTTTCCTAGCTCTTACCCCCATTTAAGAACAGGATAAAGGTATTAGGTCGAACTTACTGGCTTGGTCGTTCAGACATATCAGTGTCCCCATTTTTCCCTCTATTTGTCTTTTAGGGTCAGAACTAACAATTAACAGGAGAAGACACAATGCTGTAATATCACATTTATGGTATTTTGACTTAAAGGAGAAGAGGTACTTAATTTTTGTAGAATATTGATTGTACCTTGTTACAAAGACTCGTTTTTTCTGATATTCTCACCTAATAAGATGGAATATTGAGTATACTGTAATAATATAATTTAAGTGTTCACTATAAGCTATTTGGATTAAGAACTATTACAGAGTTGTAATCTTATCAAATTAATGCAAGACATTTAAACTATTTTTTTGCAAAACTATTTATTTTTAAACAATTTAAAATATATCTAGGGTGAGTTACAAGTCCCTGTGCATCTATATTAGATGGCAGGTATTGTCACAGAGTCACTATGTGTTAGTAATAGATGTTGAGATGGCTTCTCTATGTTTCTAGAAGCATTTACTGTACTCTTCTGGAGCTCACGGTGCACAGAGGCCTTTGGACTGCCCTGAACCTTGTCTTAGCCTGTGGGCATAGCCTGTCTCCATGTTTTCCTCATGGGATGTGTTTAAGATCTAGCTGTTTAGTTTCAAGTTAAGCTTACTCTGATTTGCATCTGAATGTTTTGAAAATTATATTTTGTGTTTTTATGGTGGGCAAATCTTGATAACTATTTTAATTTAGAAAGCCAATTCTTACGTGCTTTTGTATATTTGGAACATCAAATGCTTTAAAGTAAAATGCCCTGTTCTAATCCAGTTTGAAATTCCTAGGGTCTGATACCATGTCAATAAAAATGAAAACATTTTCCAAGAAATTATTTACAAACAAGGAAGTATTGCAGTATTTTCTACTTTTGCATTAGAACCATTTGGTGTAGGCAGACAGCATGATATAAAAGGTTGGCTTTATAGGATCCTAACATAGTCTAGTTAAGAGTGAAAGGGGAAAAAGAGAGAAATCTTCAACCAGTTGTTCGGTTATTTTCATTTTGGATAAATTTCTGGATTATCTTGAATGGCAGCTAGATGATGTGGACACAAGCAATGGATGATTTTAAACGTGATTCCAGAACTCTGAGCTCAAGGCATGCAAAAGAAAACAGGAAGGCTGTCTCTCTTTGACACAGTAAATGAATGAGCTGTTTTTAGCAAATATTTCACCACAAAATATAGAGGCCAAAAGCTATTTCCAGGCTTATTTAGGACACTATTATGCATTTTTATAAAAAGCAAGCATAGAAAGTACTTGAAAAATATCTCACTCTCTTTCTAAGGAAAACTGTTCTCTTTCTACTTGGTGCAATAATCTGAAGACTTAGAAGATCCAAAAAATCTTATATCACAGGAAAGGATCATTGAGCTAAAAATAGTACTTAAGGAAACCAGCTACACAGGGCAACCGTCTTGCTATTGAAGGAAATTGCGTGCCAAAGGTTACATCATGGGCACATAGGAAATAAAACAAGTATCGTCATTATTTCTGAGCCAGTATTATCGAAGCAGGATACAAGTTACATCTTAACAGAGATTATATGCAGCGACTAGACTTGTGCTAAAAGTCGACGTATCTTTCTTAACCATGCTTACAGAAATGCGGGTTTAATCATTGAATACTTCACATGTATACAAGAGGGATCTGCTTTCTGAGTGATGCCGATAGTGTATTTTCAGTCTTAGTGGGTTTTCATCGAACATGAATTCTTAATTTGAAATTTAAATCGCTACCAGCAATAGACAACTTTGTTGAAAACTGTATAAGGAATAATCTCCAGTTCCATAAATAACTTAAAAATTCTAAAATAAAGGTATGGGTACGCTAGTAATTGCAGATTCGGTTTCTTCGAATACTTTTTTAATCCTGCAGAGAAGGGTTTTTTGTCACGAATATCCTTTATATAAATCAGTCACGACATGGCCAGTGCGTCGTTGCTGTTTCTGAAAAGCAAGCCAAACATCCTATCCAGAGATGATGGAGAAGTTCTTAGGGAATTTTGTAATAAGTATCCATGTTGGGTTAAAGAAATTTTATAGTCTTTGGCAGTGCCATTGGAATTAATCCTTGCAATCCAGATTGCTGTAGTTTACACTTTTCTCTATGTTTCAAATCAGGTGAATTTGATCCAAAGCCCATTGATTTTAATATGTGTTTTTGGTTTGTACACAAATTATAGTAATTTCTTGCACATTTTTGGAAATTGATTGTATAAGAATTTATGTATCTGCTTCTAGATACAGTGTGTAAATAAAAAATTTCGTTCACAGGATCTGCCTTGTCGTCTGTTTAGTGCCCAGACAGAGGTTTGAACTTGTATCGGGTGGAGGAGATACATCCTGGGTGTGCCGGAAACTGGGTACAGACTGGAGGCTGAGGGACCAGCAGATTTTAGTCAAGAGGGAAAGTGGAGTAGTGTTGTTCATGGGGGACGTCCAGTGAGGAGTTGTACAGTTTTGCTAATGTCCTTAGCCTTCAACACAAAGACTGGAGTGAATGGGCAGAACAATTAAACAATGAGTAGTTACAATTCATAGTAAGAATATGTTGCATTGTGACATTGAGAAAAGCATGCCTCCTGTTACTTAGTAGCCTTTCATAGACCCAGAGCCAGGTTCCCCAAGCACATTGTATAGAAGTCCTTTAGAAGTTCAGAGCTCAGAATGGTTCCTTGTAGCTACTGAAATGAATGATACACTGTTGAAGTTATTAAACTCCAAATTGGCTTCAAGATTCACTTTAAAATTTTGTTGCTCTAGTGTTCTTGCACAAGGCTTTAAAAAAAAATATTCTAGCTAATTCAAAGATAAGTTTTTAAATGGTTGGAAGCATCACCCATTGTGACTTTAATAAAACCCAAGTTACCCGACATGCTCACATGCCAGAGGTGGTCTTAGTCAATAGTGCTGACCCTAACTTCAATGTTGCATTTCATCTGTCGGCGAGGGATTGTGCTGAAATACAGAATTAGGCAAGGAGCATGGTCCGACCTCTGGAGCCGTGTGGAAGACTGGACTCGGCAGGCTCCCTCCATGCCATAAACAGGTGGATTCTCATTTGCCCCTTCTTGGGTTCCTTCAATCTAATAGAGCAATGGGGGGTGGGGGCCGTGCTGCTAGCGGGCTGGGGTCCCGGCAGGTACCTGGAGCAGGGCAGGGGTTGGAGTACAAACACACGCATACCTACGCACACGCACTGTGCCCTGTGTGAAGACTACAGCCCTTTGCCACAGTAGGTGATTTACTGAGAACATGAGGTCAGCCTCTGAACTTATGTAAGTTTTCGTTATGGTGACGGTAGCCAAGTCCTTTTATCCCCTGCCACCCCACCTTTAAATTCTCAACTGTGTTTTAACCTCACCGGTTCTACTTAACCCTTTACTAGGCTTTCAACTTTCTGTATCAGAAATATTTAACCTTTCTTTCCCTTGGATTTAGCAACTACCATCTATGACCTTTGTAAATCTGTTGATTATATCAGTTGGTGCACATCACGTTTTGATAGAGATCAAGGAAAAAAGGTAAAAATCATGTCAGAATAAAAGCCTTTTTAAAAAAAAAAAAAAAATTGTTCTGGACAAGGGATAATAGAAACCAAGAAAAAATAACATGTATTGGGAATTCTTATTTTAAGTCAGTTTTCAAGAAGCACTGGGGTGGGGAATAGAGGGGAGGTTTTCTGAATTTTACTACTGCTTTGACTCCGTTTTAATTTTAATACATAGAGCCTAAACTGAAACACTTTTAAAAATTCAAAAGTATCTTAAGAATCACTCTGACTAATAATCTTCCAACAGCTAATAATTTTCAGATATGTGAATTGCAGAATCAACACCAGATTTCCTCAGCGCAAAATTTCCTACATCCTCTTCATTTTCTATTCTTTTCCCCTTAAAAAAACGTGCCTGCAGTGGTATAAAGACTCTGCTGCACCCAGAACATGTGCTTCGTAGAACAGTCTCAGATACCGAATGTACAGTTGACCCATATATGGACTAAAGACTGAATTATTTAAAGAGACAGCTTTTATAATAAAGTTGAGAATTTAATATGCCTAATGGGCAGGACTTAAATGTTTTCCCCATTGAAAAAATTTACGTTTACTTGTGAGGATATTTCTCATCATACCTAGGATTCTATCGTGGTATTTTGGTTGTTGAACAGCTAGACCAGCCCAAGCCATCACCAAGAGAACTTTTTCCCCTCGTATTTTCAGTTGGATCCACTCTGGACAGAAAACATTCTGTAAATGGCTCCCCCTCTGCCCTGCACCCCGTGCCAGGCGTCTTCCAACACTAAGCCAGCCTCTTTTGCTTTCCAGAAACGGTGTTTTTATAATTCTGTATCCCACTTATATGTTATGTTACAGGATCTAACAAAATTCCCTGTTCAAAACCAAGCATTGATTTCTTTTGTGTCGGGATTCAGTTCTAAAATATTTCATCTGGTCTTCACATGTGAATCAATTAAAGGTGAAGGAATTTATATTTTTAATGGCAAAAGGAAATTTAAGTGGCAGAAAACTGTTCTATTAAAGGTAAAAACCTACAACCTCTCTTTCCTTTGCTACAAACCTCTTCTTGATGCATTTCCAAGGGAAGCCATTTTAATGGAAAACAAAATAGGACAAAGCATAAGATGAACATAGAAATCAATACTTTTTTTCAGCAGTGACTTTGGGGCTTTCAATAAAATGTTTCTAAAGTATGCCTGCGTGCCCCTCAGTAATTTGCGGAACAATTTTTTTCATGGCTTTGATCACTTTCTAAGCTGGGGGGGGGGGGGTCTTCATCTACCCAGGCAATGGCCTCATTTTCATATGGGAATGCCTCTAGAGGAAGCAATGATATTGGGAAACCAAACTTTGATCTATAGCCTTTGATTATGGGAAAAATATGAATGTAATTCACTTACTAGACACCGTGCGATCTGGGGAGCCTTTGGTTGGCAAGTAACAGCTCAAGTGTGGTATAGGGAAGTTTATATATACTGCTCACAAAAATTAGGAAAGATTTCAAAATTAATATGACGTGATAAAACATCCCCTAATTCTTGTGAGAAGTATATTTATATCTTTGAGGGCTCACTCAAATACGGACAACTCATTTCTCTAGTAATGATGGCTGATGGTTGGTTTAGATAGCTTTAAAAAGTGGCTCTGTGTGTGTGTGTGTGTGTGTGTGTGTGTGTGTGTGTGTGTTTTATGACGTCTGAGGAAGTAGTTTTTCACTGTTTAGAATTTGAAGACAATTGGTGGAATCCAGAAATTCAGCCAATACCAACTAGAAAAGGAAATCTGAGCTTGAGTTTTTAGAGCAATTAGCACAAGATGCTGATTTCTTTTTCCTGTCCTGCTTTATATTTTAAAATACCTACACATTTATATGATTTCTACTCATTTGTGGCTTTTAAGCCATCTACGTTGGCTGTGTGAAAAGAAGAGTTGATGTAAATTCTACATTTAAGTAAGTTAATAATTTGAGTTGCTAATTATACCTCCGGGGTACGAAAGAGCTCATCTAAGTACATTAAATATGTAACAGCTATCAACTACTAAATGCTAAACCTCGCCGATTGATAGAACCTCAGATTTTAACCTTGCTGTTGAACCGTTTCTGTGGAAAGGGTCTCTGTGGGAGCTGAGTAATAAGGCTTAATAGGGTGGGAGTATATTTCTATTGTTTTCAGAGGAAGTTCAGATGCAAGTGTAAACGTTCAGCTCACTAAAAACTCTTGAGTGAAGCTCAGAGTAAAAGACACACATGTACTTCCTATTTTTTTATTTTTCAGATTTCATTTCCACGTTAGCCTTAGGGTAAAACTTCACTTTTAATATCATTGTGCTCATTACTCTTCAGAACGTGTGGTGGAAATGAATGTGCTGGGCCCAGAGGTGGAACAGATATTAAGGGAATCTGTTTGCATTTTAGCATGAAGTTTTCAGCTGCATATCTTAAAACTGTACAGCTTAGTGATTTTTATTTTTCATCTAAATAGATTATAGGATAGAGTTCTGGAGCAAACTCCATAATTGCCTAGGTCTTTCACAATGCTGAATCTTATTCTAGGTCCATGATCGGCAAACTCCTTAGTCAACAGAGCCAAATATCAACAGTACAATGATTGAAATTTCTTTTGAGAGCCAATTTTTTCTTTTTTCTTTTTTTTTTTTTTTTACAGAGACAGAGAGAGAGTCAGAGAGAGGGATAGATAGGGACAGATAGACAGGAACAGAGCGATATGAGAAGCATCAATCATCAGTTTTTCATTGTGACACCTTAGTTGTTCATTGATTGCTTTCTCATATGTGCCTTGACTGGGGGGCTACAGCAGACTGAGTAACCCCCTGCTCAAGCCAGTGACCTTGGATCCAAGCTGGTGAGTTTTTTGCTCAAACCAGATGAACCCACGCTCAAACTGGTGACCTCGGGGTCTCGAACCTGGGTCCTCCGCATCCCAGTTTGATGCTCTATCCACTGCGCCACTGCCTGGTCAGGCGAGAGCCAAATATTTTAAACTTAAACTAGATAGGTAGGTACATTCCTTATTGAGGTAGCACCTGCATGTGGCATTTTGTGGAAGAGCCACACTCAAAGGGCCAAAGAGCCGCATGTGGCTTGTGAGCTGCAGTTTGCTGACCAGGGTTCTAGGTCTCATGTGGCTTGCGAGCTGCAGTTTGCTGACCAGGGTTCTAGGTCTCATGTGGCTTGCGAGCTGCAGTTTGCTGACCAGGGTTCTAGGTCTCATGTGGCTTGCGAGCTGCAGTTTGCTGACCAGGGCTCTAGGTGTGTAGCTCTCACGTTAGCAGTTAGTCATTGACTGTGTAACTGTTCACTGTGTAGCTCTCACGTTAGCAGTTAGTCATTGACTGTGTAACTGTTCACTGTGTAGCTCTCAAGTCCAGTGGCGTAGCGAACATAGCTGGCGCCCGGGGCACGACTCTATTGGCGCCCCCGCCCCTTCTACTGTGCTTTTCTTGTTTGTCTTGGAGACCATTTGGTGCCCGAGGCATGATAGACCCCTTTGCCCCCCCTCGCTACGCTACTGCTCTGGTCTCTACACAGAGGGGATAAAAACCTGGAAAGTAGGGTTATAACTCTGCCATAATATCCAGTATCTAGGACTTGATTATTTTCTTTAAAATTTTGCTAAAGTTAATAATAATTTTCATTAGCGGGCACATTGCCAAAATTGTTCACAAGAGACATAAGGGGGGTTAGAAGTCTGTCTTTTCTCTCTTATTTTGAATCCTTAAATGTCATGAGTCTTTTTTTATTTTTTATTTAGTGAGAGGTGGGGAGGCAGAGAGACAGACTCCCACAGGCGCCCTGACCAGGATCTACCCGGTAAGCCCCCTACGGGGCGATGCTCTGCCCATCTGGGGCCTTGCTCCTTTGGTAACTGAACTATCTTCATGCCTGAGGTGAGTCCATGGAGCCATCCTCACCATCTGGGGCCAACTTGCTTCAATTGAGCCATGGCTGCAGGAGGGGAAGAGAGAGAGAGAGAGAGAGAGAGAGAGAGAGAGAGAGAAAGGAAGAAGTGAGAGGGGGAGAAGTGGAGAAGCAGATGGGTGCTTCTCCTGTGTGCCCTGACTGGGAACTGAACCTGGGACTTCCGCATGCAAGGCTGATGCCCCACCACTGAGCAAACCGGCCAGGGCTAGAGTTGCCTTTTCGCTCTCTTCTTCCTTCATGGGTACTGAGGGGAAGGCAGAGTGATTGTTATCCCTCTATAAGTAAGCTGTTCTCCCTCCCCCCTCTCCCTGTCTGCTTTCAGGATTTTCTATCTGTGATTCTCTGTAGTTTGAAAATGATACGCCTAGGTGTGGACTTTTATTTTTTTCTTTGTTTGCATTTATCCTGCTTGGTGTACTCTAAGCTTCCTCAGGAAAACTCACCTTAAATGAGGTAAGAGCCCTTGGAGGCCAGTGCTGTCCTTGCTCCTACAGTAAACGTGATCCTCAAGCTCGTGGCAGTGAGAGGGTCAGTCACAGGGCGAGTGTGTCACAGGGCCGGGCAAGGGGTTTTATTTCTGCTCTAAAGGCTCTATGGTTTGTGTAGACTTGATTGCAAGCCACCTCACATTATTTTGAAAGGGTTGTCATGTGACATACTAACAACTGAAAATAAAATGCTGACTCTACCTCAGGTGAACCTGCTACTTAACATTTCTGAAGTACTTCTTCCCTCTCTGCTGCCCCTGTCACCTCATTCTTGCTTACTTTGTAGACATTCTTTGAGCA
This sequence comes from Saccopteryx leptura, assembly GCF_036850995.1. Taxonomy (NCBI): domain Eukaryota; kingdom Metazoa; phylum Chordata; class Mammalia; order Chiroptera; family Emballonuridae; genus Saccopteryx; species Saccopteryx leptura. Next base: position 5,776,285 of record NC_089513.1, on the reverse strand, counting down.
TGTCTCTGACTGTTAAGTATTCTTGTGTATTTATTCTTTTGTGTTGGTGCTGGCCTTAGAGTTTTCTCCTTTTCTGTTTCTATTTATCTGTTTTTGGTTTTTTATTTTTTCCCCTTTTTTTTGTATTTTTTCTGAAGCTGGAAACGGAGAGAGACAGTCAGACAGACTCCCGCATGCGCCTGACTGGGATCCACCCGGCACGCCCACCAGGGGCGATGCTCTGCCCACCAGGGGGTGATGCTCTGCCCCTCCGGGGCGTCACTCTGTTGCAACCAGAGCCACTCTAGCTCCTGAGGCAGAAGCCAAGGAGCCATCCCCAGCGCCTGGGCCATCTTTACTCCAACGGAGACTTGGCTGCGGGAGGGGAAGAGAGAGACAGAGAGGAAGGAGAGAGGGAGGGGTGGAGAAGCAGATGGGCGCTTCTCCTGTGTGCCCTGGCCGGGAATCGAACCTGGGACTTCTGAACACCAGGCCGACGCTCTACCACTGAGCAACCGGCCAGGGCCAGTTTTTTGATTTTTTATTCCAAATGTTTGGGAGTCAAAACATGACTCGGGCGCCATCACTACAATGGTTTGAATGAGCTGGTTTGGTTTGCCTTTTCGATCTGTGTTCTCTCTGCATCCAGCAGAGTTTCTGGGAGGTGCAAAGGGCTGAGTGATTCATTTGGGTCATCCGTGCGTCAGCAGGAGAGTGCCCGAGGGACAGAGGCTGGACTGGATTTAAGGTATCTGGAATCTAACCTCTGCTGGTTTACTGGCCGTCTCTGCATGGGGCAACGTTTTGACTATGGCTTAAAAGTAATAACTTAATTTTACATTCTTTGTATCTTTCCCCCTTTAAAATGGTAGCAATTACCCTTGATCCCTCCTGCTCTCCACCAGGATATTGCAGAGATGAAATATTATTAAAACAAAATGAAATGACTAGTCTCTTCAGAGATGTCTTCTCTACAAGTACACAAGAAACGATTCTCATGAACCCTGTGGTCTTCTCAGCCATGCCTGTAAGGTGAGAAAGAGCAAAGCCATTGAATAGGCTGTGTTGAAATTCCTTCCAGAGATGCCTGGCATTTATTCAAAATGGACCCAGCAGCTGAGGACACCTGGAATTGTTCCAGCAGATTCTTACTCTGCAGGTAAATGTTTCCATGAACTGATGAGCCGTTTCAGATGGGTTGCTCGTGAGCTGTTGCATTGTTCTGGAGTTGCTTTTGTCTCATGTTTGGGGAACCCCTGTAATCTTGTAGGTCCTAGTGCTTAACTTGGGTCAGCACTTGTTCTTGAGTCAGCTGCAGAAATCTAGAGCTGGGAGCAATGATCTCCCTGTTAAGTAAGCAAGGACCCTTGGTGTCAACTGTGTATGATGTTTAGAGGTGGGTGTTTCCAGATTAGTTGGACACAATGTCACGGAGCCTGTTTTAATTTGGTCTTCAGTTTTGTTTGTTTGTTTGTTTTGTATTTTCTGAAGTGAGAAGCAGGGAGGCAGAGAGACAGACTCCCGCATGCGCCTGACTGGGATCCACCCGGCATGCCCACCAGGGGGCGATGCTCTGTCCATCTGGGGCGTTGCTCCATTGCAACCAGAGCCATTCTACCGCCTGAGGCGGAGGCCATGGAGCCATCCTGAGCACCCGGGCCAACTTTGCTCCAATGGAGCCTTGACTGCGGGAGAGGAAGAGAGAGATAGAGAAGAAGGAGAGGAGGAAGGGTGGAGAAGCAGATGGGTGCTTCTCCTGTGTGCCCTGACTGGGAATCAAACCCAAGACTTCCACATGCTGGGCCGATGCTCTACTGCTGAGCCAACCAGCCAGGGCTTGGTCTTCAGTTTTGATGCTTCCTGGTTACCAAACGATGGCCCCGTCTGCAGAAAGCAGGTCTCACGTAGCCTTGTGCCAGTGTAGAAACAGAGGTCTGTCAAGGTGGCACGAGGGAAGAACATGCCTTTCTTCCACTTGTATCCAGGAGCAAAAGCCTTTCCCAATAGTCCCTCCACCTTTCATGCGTTGGGGCAGAAGAGGTACTCTTGCATTTTCAGTGTTTGCACTGAGAGACAGGTAGTCAAAGAAGAGAAGGAGGCATCAGGGACCAGCGTTCTTGTCACAGCTAACCAGGTCTGTTTCCTTCTTTTCCTTCTGTGATGCTTCTTTCACTTAGCCTCATGGTTTCAAGTTTCATCCATCTTATAGCATGTATCAGTCTGTCGTTCCTTTTCATGGCTGAGTAATATTTCATTGCACGGATATACAACACTTTGTTTACCAGTTCCTTGACTAATGGATATTTGAGTTACTCCCACTTTTTAACTATTAGTGGATAATTTTGCTATGAACATTCACATATAAATTTTTGTGTGGACACATGTTTTTAGTTTTCTTAGGTATGTGCCTATAAGCGGAGTTGTTGCATCATAAGGCAACCCTATGTTTAACTTTTTGCGTAACTAGTAGACTGTTTTCCAAAGTGGCTGCACTGGACAAGAAAATATGACTTCTGTTCTCATGAAGTTTATAGCCACCAGTGTTTCATCGACTGCGAACATCAGCTTTGAAAGACTAGACCAGAAAGAAGTCTTGCAGCATCCAGTACACAGTGGCAGCCTTTAGTGTAACACAAACTCCCTCTGAATCCCTTACTATAGGACAGAAACTTGGTCCCCCAGTAGTAACCCCTAGGAAAATAGTGATGTGTATTGTGTTTTTCCCATTCTGACACTAGCAGCCTTTAAACTGGGTGTTCCTCTTCTATCCCAACTGAGCCGTTAGTCATTTATAAATCCTGGGCAGCCCCTGATTGGGGATTTATTATTACCGTCGGAACTGCCAAGGAGCTGTTGGGTCAACAGACGTCTTTAAAATTCTTTTAAAAATGTTAGAGCATTGGGAATGAAAACTATTAGCAACATTATCTGGATTCAGAAATTGTCACGAGCTGTAAAAGACACCAAATGCTTGAGGTGACTGTGACCGTTCGGGAAGAACAGGAACCGAGAGGGCCCAGCAAGCATATCCGACGCAGGGCACGCCTGCTTTTTCCACATTATTCTGTTGCAGGCGCTAGGATGTGTCAGCTCACCTGCGGTGCTGTGTGCACAGACCTAATGGCAAGGGGGGTGTTGAAAATGCGACAGAGCCTGTCTTTCCTTCCTCTTAGCTGCCTCACGGATTGCCGTGATTTGCCAACACGCCATTGGAAATCGTCTTATGATGATTAACTGGTGAAATTAGAAAAAAGACTTGAGGAAGATGCTAAGGGAAAGTCTGCATGGTCTCCAGACTCCTCTGGGCTCCCAGTGGCCCACGGAGAGGTCAGACAGAGGGGTCCAACATGGCTCCCGTCTTACAGGAGCTAGGAGTTTCCTCAGATGAACTGCACATCATGTCCTAACGAGGTAAATCAGAGGCAGTGATTACACGAAGTAATGCTTCAGTTAGGCAAAGATGGGTCCCCTCACTGGGCTGTACCAATCGGGAAGGCTTCCTGGAGAAGGTGGGGGGAGGTGAGCCAGACCTGGGACAGTGGCGGGTTTGGGGAAAGGCATGGAGCAGTGGAGAGGCAGGGAGGTCAAGGCACAGAGTGAACGGAAGTGGGAGGGAGCGGACCTTGGAGAGACGGTGCACTGATTTCCTTCCCTGGGTAGACGACAATCTGGGTTGGAGGTAGAAGTAAATGAGGAACAAGAAATCAGGTTTAAAACTGAAGTCAAGGCCAGTCCTCTGCTCAGAACTGTATGACCACTGATGCCCGTTTAAGACAAATTAGAAGTCAAGTTCTTCCAGGGCTTGTGAGGTCCTGCTCCCCTTGGTCCTTCCATAGCCCAAGGCCCTTCTCTGTCCCTCGAGGGTATTTGTGTGACCAGCTCCCTGTCCCCTGCAACTCATGCTCAGGTCTCACCTTCTCAGAGGCCCACCTGGCCCCTTGCTTAAAACTGCGAGCCTTCTGGCATTCCTGCCCCCAGCCCGGGTTTACTGTCTCCATAGCCCTTTGGGCAAGCCCGTTACATGGCTTACACATCACTGTTCCTATCTGACTTTCCTTGCTACCTGTGGGCTCTAAGTTTCCATCTGTGTGATCACAACATATCCTCTGGGCCAGGGTAGCAGGTGGGACATAGTCGGCCCCCAGTGTGTGTCCGAGGGCAGAGAGGGTCTGAGAGGAGGGACTCCTCCCACTATGATGAGCAGGGGACAGCTGGGACAGGCAAGGCCCCAGGGGCAGAGCAAGGGGCGGCGGGGGCATGCAAAGAGAGCTGGCTGGCAGCGGGCTCTGAGCACCAGTGCTCCCGTTTCTGGGAAGACCGCGGGATACTGGGCGGTACGGTGAAATGCCGAGTGACTAGAATATCTGGTGCAGGAGGAAGTCACTCTTAGCCGAAACTGTATCTGTGGACATTTGAGACTGTCTTATGATTTTACATATAAAAAAAGAAGAATGTACATGTGCACTTATGCTTAAAACTAACTAATAAGATGATGGAATGGCATTATACAAAGTAAAAACAAGTGTTCATGCTTCAGCCGTGAGGGTCATTGTTCTTATTTATTTATTTATTTATTTATTTTTACGTGAGAGGTGAGGAGGTAGAGAGACAGACTCCCGCATGAACCCCGACCAAGATCCACACATCAAGCCCACTAGGGGGCGATGCTCTGCCCATCTGAGGCGTTGCTTCGTTGCTCAGTAACCAAGCTATCTTTGTGATGCTTGAGGTGAGGCCATGGAGCCATCCTCAGTCCTTGGGGGCCAACTTGCCCGAACCATTTGAGCCATGGCTGCAGGAGGAGAAAGAAGAGAGAGAGAAGTGAGAGGGGGAGGGTTGGAGAAGCAGATGGTCATCTCTCCTGTGTATCCTGACCGGGAATCAAATCCAAAACATCCACACTCCAGGCTGATGCTCTACCATAGAGCCAATCAGCTAGGGCCAATTTTTCTTTTCTTTTAAACATGTATAAATATTATATAATTTCTACTTATTTGGTGTCCTTGTATCAAATTAATAAAAATAAGAAACTGGTTTTCCATTGTTTTCTCTTTTCCTGCTGAGATCAGATAAAATAAAAAGGAGGCTAATATTTATTGTGAAAATAACAATTTTACAATGATACCCTCCAGGGGTCAGAGGCAAAGGATCCAAAAATAAATAAAATAAATAAAGTTTTAGTTTATTTGGTAAAGCAAGCAAATATTCCATACCACACACTCCTTTTTAAAACTACCGTGGCTGCTTGTGGAATTTTTATGAGTTTGCAGTTTGATATGAGCCAACTTGATATTAAAAATGGAACAGTTTTTAGTCAGCCATAACACAAGAGAACAACTTGAGCCAATTCTTGGAACAAACCTCATTACATATTCACATGCATCCTGAGTGAAAGGTGTCTCCTATATCATATTGCGCCGTGCAGCTGAGTGGTAGTCTCCCTCCTGAGAGAATTACTTGGGCTGTTTTGATATAATTTTGTTACTTAGCCTCACGCAGGTTTGTGTTTAGGTGCAGCGGTGCAAGGTCTTCCCTGTTGGGTCTTCTGCTGTCCGGAGACCTTTTACTCTGGTGTTGACAGGGTCAGCATTTTATTCTTATTATTTGCCCAAGCCATTTAATCATCTGACTGGTGCTGGTGCATTACAGCGTTTCATAAAAGATAACGTCTTTTTTTGTGGGATGCAGATGTCCAGAATTGAGAAGAGTCTCAGGTTATTGGACAGAAGAAGGTGACCAACAGCAAACTCGGTTTGAAATAGCAGCTTTAAAATACTGCCGTCGTGGGGAACGACAGGAGGATAAGAGCCAGTTTATTTTAGCTTCCTGGAAAACTTATGAAAATTAATACTGAAGTTTGAAAACTAGCTTCACCATCATAGGAGCTTTTACAGATATGAGAACACTGTCTTTACGTGTACACACGTGTGTGAGGTTTTATCATGTATATTTCCTGCTGTGATTTAGCAGCTGAAGATTCATGGCGATCTTTTTTTGTCATAGCTTTTTCTATCATTACCAAATAACCCTTTGACGCATTCTATTACATTTTATATGACCTTTTATTAATATTGCTATTCTTGTATCTTTTTTGTATTTACCTGATACATTACTGCCCATCCTTTGTAGTTGACCCATTTATATTATTCCTATTTCAACATTTCTACAACTACCACCACACAGGGCTGAAAACCATGCTGATCTGGTTCCTGAATTCACCTTGATCCTACTTGTCTCCAGAGCAAAGAAGGTGTTGCCCTGTTGGTAGACAAGGACACTCTCTCAGCATTACGTGTCCGTGTTCTGGAAGAATTTGAGGGTCCCGAATCCCACGATTTTCTGTGCTCTGGTGATGCACTTGTTGGACGATCATCAGAAGAACACATAAAGTGTAGTACCTTTCCAGTTGAATCCTTTGCAAAGTTTGCTGCAGCTAAGGGAAAAGAAAATAGTAATTTCATGACCTGGACACTTCATTTCCGAGTCAATGTGTCAGGGGAACCAGAATGGACACAGTGTGCCCACGCGGGCTCCTGCTTGCTCCTAATTTTGTGATGTTGGATTCTAGAAATAAGCAGAGCCTCCTGATCCTGCAAATACTTCTCAAAAGCTCCTTTTGTGTCCAGAATGCACTGGCTAGGATGTTCTCTGTCAACAAACATTCCAAGTCCTTGCACAGAGAGCTGTAAATTCCCACGGCACATTCTTTAATCTCCAGCACCAGTTCCTGAGGCTTGGAACTTAGAGACGGGTGGCAAACGTCGCGTTAATTTAATACCGGGTAATGAATTGGAGGTGCCTTTCCTGCTTCCACCAAAGGGTCCATCCCCTCCACCAGGACTGGTTACCACCCACCCCTGGGTCATCTTGCTCAATTGTCACCTACACAAAGCCTTTCTTTCTTCTCCTCGGACAGTGCCACTGGCTGCCTCCTCTGGGTCCTCGGGCCCTTTGTGTGTGATATATTGAGAACTAAACTGATTGTCCTGTAAGGACTTGTTTATACTTGTGCGTCTTCCAGGAGGTGATGAGCTCTGTGGAGCCAGAGAGCTATGTCCTCATTGTTTTTATACACCTGTCCCCTCGTGCTGAATAAACCTCAGAGTCCATTTTCAACCCTTTCTGAACTCCTTTCCATGATTCCCACCGTCACCAGCCCAGGCGCCCAAGTCCATTTCTGTCTGGTGCCTCCACACCGTCAGGGTGTCCTGAGCACGTTGGGTTCTCTCTCCCCTCTCTTGACCCATAATGTGAACCCAGAACCGGAACCGGTCTCGCCAACATCCCCACTCTGGGTTCACTCCTCCTCTCTCTCCGGCCCATTAGGAACGCACGCTGGGTGCTCCTACAGCATTCGGTCCTTTTCCCAACACGTGGGTAACACCTGCTGCTGTGGGTACCTGCTTGGTGGCTGCTTTACCCCTAGAGGGAAAGCTCCCTGAGCTGGGAGCCTGGTCCGCAATAAATATTTGTGGATTATGTTTCTTACCAAATCGCTGTCATGGACCTTGCACTTTCTAATACAGTAGAATGAGCACGTAACCAGAAAGTAGAAAACCTGCGTCCGTATCTAGGTTCTGCTGTTTGCAGCGGGGAGGAAAACGAACCATCAAAGCTTGCCTCTGTGTAGGAGCGCTTCAGCACAAAGTAGACACAAGCAAAGAAAAACAGGGGCTGCCAGGAAGTCACACCCAAAGTACAAGGACAGAGAGAAAACAGACAGGTCCACTTAGCAGCACCTGAGGTCAACTCTTGATGGCACAACAGCCCGGCAATGCAAGAAGCAGGGCAGGCCTGTGCCCAGCCGGATGGCCCCAAGACTGCCCCAGTGACCAAAGGAAAGAATCAGTCATTGGTTTTGGGTAAAAATGGGACATCAGACCTGAGGTTTATTTATTTATGTGCACGTCTGTCCTGTATTCGCTGGGGGAAGCCATTGGGACAGATCCACCAGCCATGTGGCCTTGCTGCACGGAAGGGACATGGCCATGCTCCACTTTGGCAAGGTTTGTGACATGATTGGCATGTGACAGCCGCTTGAACTGCTTGTCCTGGTGTTGTCAACATGGACTCTCTGTGTGAGTGATGGCCGTTTCTGTTCGTGGTCACTCAGGGCATTGAGTTCCAGGCGGGCAGATAGGTGTCTTGTGTCCCTCTGTGCCACAGCTGAGCTATCCAACTCAGCTGTCACACAGGGCAGCTATTTTAAAACGCAGTTCACTCTGATGAATGGAAACCCATCTCTCTCCGGTGGGTCAGCGACCTCAAGCCTCTGTATTGTACCGTATCTGCCATTTCTTTCCAGCGTCTTCACTGCGCAGGGATTTGTGACATGCCCCTCGTCTGTGTCAGGACCGAGGGCGGGAGATCCCAGATGCAGGGAATGGCGATGCTGTCTTGCTCCTGCCAGCCGCGACGATTCAGGGTGGCGTATTGTGGTTGAGATCAGCCGGTCAGCGTATTTTGAGAACTTGGTACTCTGAAGGCAGAGCGGTGGCGGCTGGCTGACATTACACGGGCTAAGATTCGGACTACCTTCTGTCCCTCTCCCCGCCTCCCACCATCGCGTGCCTTTGGCCAGTTACTGCCTTCTCCAGACCTCAATTCACCACTTGTGGGGTGACAGTAACAGGTTCCTGCCTCATCAGATTTACACGGGGCGTCCGTGGGGCCATGCGCGCAAGCCCAGATGCGCTCCACTGTTACTTGTTCCTTACTGAGTTCTGACCTGTCTTGTCAAGTGGGTGTCGCTGTCCCTGCAGAACAGATGAAGGGCAGGAACTTGAGTCAGCGTAAGTAAGTTAAGATGACACTTCCATGAAGTGGCCGATTGCTGTTTTGAAGCGGTTTTGTCAGATACCTAAAGAGGAGCTCTTTCCATGTGCCGCGCTGACTTAGAGGTGGTCCTTATAAACTGAGGGAACTTTCTTTTGGTCCTTTTCTGGTTCCTCGCCTGCAAATCAACGTGTCTTCTGGCCCCTTTGTCCTTTCTTATATAGCAGCAGTTCTCAACCTGTGGGTTGCGACCCCGGCGGGGGTCGAACGACCAAAACATCCCCTGTGTTTTGGTCGTTCGACCCCCGCCGGGGTCGCGACCTACAGGTTGAGAATCGCTGTTATATAGTTAGAAGCTGTCCTTTCCAATAGGGTTTCCTCCTGCCCATGGCCAGGTGCTCAGGGAAGGGACCCTATTTTCCTGAGCATCTGGGGCACTCACAGTTACCACCTCCTTTCTGGGGGACCAGGCTCATGCATGCTGTGTGGGGGGAGGCTGGGGAGGAGGAGTCTTCTGCAGGAAGCCCAGACCTCTAAGAAAGGAATGCAGAAGATGGGAGGGCCCGACAGGGATGGAGAGAATCAGCGTCCCTCTTGTTGCTCACGTGTGATTGAAGCCGCCCGACCTGTGATCGCATGGAATGAGGCTTTCTGCTATGAGACATGATAACACTGACTTGCTTCAGAGTTATTCAGAGAGAAAGGCAGAGAGAGGGACAGACAGACAAGAAGGGAGAGAGATGAGAAGCATCAATTCTTCATTGCAGCACCTTAGTTTCTCATTGATTGCTTTCTTATATATGCCTTGACTGGGAGGCTACAGCAGAATGAGTGACCCCTTGCTCAAGCTGTTGAGCTTTGCTCAAACCAGATGAGCCCATGCTCAAGCTGGCAACCTCAGGGTTTCAAACCTGGGTACTCTGAGTCCCGGTCCAACGCTCTATCCACTGTGCCACCGCCTGGTCAGGCCAGAGTTATTTCTAATAGGAACTTTTGTTCCCTGTTGCTGAAGAATCGAAGGGGTCTTATTTGTGTGTGCCTGAATCATGGCAGCGATCCGCCCAGCTGCTTTGACCACTGCACAAGTGGCTGCCAGCCTCTTCCCCAGTCATTAATGTAGACTGTGAGAAAATGGGTTTAGCTGAATCTTATTGCTGTTGGTGTAAGAAACATCCAACTCTGTAGAAAAATTTTATAGGGAGGATTTGAGCCAAGCTGACCACATGTGCCAGGAAGCAATCTGGACACACACGAAGGGCTGTTTTCATCACCCACCTGTGCTCCTGGAACCCCTGAGTCTCTTTGGGGGGCTTTCGATTCCAATTCTCTACCTCAATCTGATAGCCTCTCATCAGCATTGCACCACTGTTGGACTTATGGAAGTTTAAAACTGTCATGTCAAGCCTCATTGGGCAAGTAGGTGATCAGGGTTGCCTTTATTACTAAATTAATAGCAGTCAGGATCAATGAGTTGGATAAACGTGAATACAGGTTCTGACTAGTAGATGTAAAAAGTGACTCCGACTACTTAACTCGGTATTCCCACTGGAAGCATTTGCCATTGGTTTTCTTGCTGTGGATTGGCTTCCGATGTCCAATTTCTTTCTTTCTTTCTTGTATTTTTATTGAAAAAATGTTCTTTTCATTGATAAGAGAGAGAGAAAGGAGTGAAGGGAGAGGTAGAGAGAGAAGCATCAACTTCTTGTTCCACATTGTTGTTCCATTTACTTGTGCACTCATTGATTGCTCCTCCTATGTGCCCTGACTGGGGATCGAACCCATGAACATGGTGTGTTGGGAGGGTACTTCACTCACGGAGCCACCCAGCCAGGACCCACGACCAATTTCTTTTGCCTGAGAAAAATAACATGAGGGGAGTCATCTCCTTATCTCTGCCATCCCGAATATCTTTTGTCATCTGAAGAAAGTGTGGCATTACTATGTAAACTTCATTCACATATATGTGAATGTCCCTTTTCCTGTGGAAAAGTGTCACTTTTTTTTTTTTTTTTCATTTTTCTGAAGCTGGAAACATGGAGAGACAGTCAGACAGACTCCCGCATGCGCCCGACCGGGATCCACCCGGCACGCCCACCACGGGCGATGCTCTGCCCACCAGGGGGCGATGCTCTGCCCATCCTGGGCGTCGCCATGTTGCGACCAGAGCCACTCTAGCGCCTGAGGCAGAGGCCACAGAGCCATCCCCAGTGCCCGGGCCATCTTTGCTCCAATGGAGCCTTGGCTGCGGGAGGGGAAGAGAGAGACAGAGAGGAAAGCGCGGCGGAGGGGTGGAGAAGCAAATGAGCGCTTCTCCTGTGTGCCCTGGCCGGGAATCGAACCCGGGTCCTCCGCACGCTAGGCCAACGCTCTACCGCTGAGCCAACCGGCCAGGGCAAAGTGTCACCTTTTGAACTTGTGTGCACACAAATTTGAACAGAAAAAGGAATACCTATGGGAATCGTGTCTGTGGGTTACTCAAAGGTGTGCTTGCCAGGATCAGTTCAGTTTATCACCATGTTCAGAAAAGCCTTTTTCTTTCTTTCTTTCTTTTTTCTTTACAGAGACAGGGATAGATAGGGACAGACAGACAGGAACGGAGAGAGATGAAAAGCATCAATCATCAGTTTTTCGTTGCGACATCTTAGTTGTTCATTGATTGCTTTCTCATATGTGCCTTGACCGTGGGGCTACAGCAGACCGAGTGACCCCTTGCTCAAGCCAGCGACCTTGGGTCCAAGCCAGTGAGCTTTTGCTCAAGCCAGATGAGCCTGTGCTCAAACTGGCGACCTCGGGGTCTCGAACCTGGGTCCTCCGCATCCCAGTTCGACGCTCTATCCACTGTGCCACCGCCTGGTCAGGTGGAAAAGCCTTTTATTTAAATTTTTTTTTATTTTTGTCACTATTAAAATTTGAAATAATCATAGTTTCACAGGAAGTTGCAAAGAAATGGGGTCCTGTGTACATTCTCCCCTATTAACATTTCATAGGACCAGAGAGCACAGTGTCTACACCACTGGTACAGCCCATGGCCCGGCCCTGAGTTCACCATGATATACAACTCATTTGTGTGTGCATCTCTGTGCAATTTTTAACACGTGTGTGGCTCTGCATAATCATCACTACAGTTAAGGTCCTTGGTATGGTCCCTATGGATTCCCTCATGTTACTTCTTTAAAAAAATTTTTTTTTTTGTATTTTTCTGAAGTTAGAAGTGGGGAGGCAGTCAGACAGACTCCCGCATGCGTCCAACCAGGATCCACCCGATATGCCCACCAGGGGGCAATGCTCTGTCCATCTGGGGTGTTGCTCCATTGCAACCGGGCTATTCTAGCATCTGAGGAGGAGGCCATGGAGCTGTCCTCAGCGCCCGGGCCAACTTTGCTCCAATGGAGCCTTGGCTGCGGGAGGGGAAGAGAGAGATAGAGAGGAAGGAGAGGAGGAAAGATGGAGAAGCAGATGGGCACTTCTCCTGTGTGCCCTGACCAGGAATCGAACCCAGAACATCCACATACCAGGCCGATGCTCTACTATAGAGCCAACCAGCCAGGGCCTCATGTTACTTCTTCATGGCCATCCTTGTCCTCTTCCCCATCCCTAACCCTCGTCAACTACTAATCTCTTCTCATTTCTGTGATTTTTGTCATTTCAAACATGATGTATAAATGGAATCATATGGGAAACAGCCTTTCCCGATGGGCCATTTCCACCCAGCACGATTCCCTGGCTATTCATCCAGAAAACGTTTGTTCCTTTCTATTGCTGAGTTGTTTTCCAGGGTAGGAATGTACCAGTTTGATAAACCATTCACCCATCAAAGGACATGTGAGTAGTTTCCAGTTTGGGTCTCTTATGATGGAAGCAGCTATGGGCATTTATAGACAAGTTTCTGTGTGAAAACAAGTCTTGATTTTTCTGGGATAAGTGTCCAGATTGCAATTGTTGGGTTATGTGTTTAAGACCACTTTTTGGTTTTGAGAGGGACTGCCAACTCATTCTCCAGAGTGGCTTGCAGAAAGCCATTTATTTAAAATAATCATAGTCTGACATTTTCATTCCCGTAGAGCATCTTTATTTGTTCCCTGCTTAAAAAATCACCTGTGTCTAAGATGTGACACACATAACAAATTTGATAATATTCCTTTTCTATTTTGTAACTTCTTTGCAATTTTATCTTCTTTTTTTTATTGCTCTGTTGATAGGTTTTAGCATTTATTTTCTCAGGTGTTTATCTGTTCCTGCTTTAATCAGGACCCCCCCCCCCCCTCCCTGGTTTCCCTGGAAAATCAGGAACCTTAAAAATAGATCCTGACATGTAAGTAATTTCTAGGGTTTGGCTACCATGAATAAAGCTGTTGTGGACATTTGTGTACACATCGTTGTCCAGGTATGTGCCTTCCTTCCTCTTGGGCAGATGCTTCGAAGAGGAGGTGCGAAGTGCGTGGTTCACTTTACAAGAAACAGCAAACAGTTTTCCGGAGTCGCAGGGCCATTTCCCCTTCTCACTAGCAGCAGGGGAGAGATCCCGTTGCTCTGTGTCCCCCACGGCACTTGGAATTGTCGGGGTTCTTTCTTCACCTTCTAATAGATGTGTGCTGGTGTCTCCTTGTCATTTAATTGGCATATCTCTAGTAGCTAATGATGTGAGAATTTTTTAGTGTACTTATCACCATCCGTGTAACCTCTTTGGTGGACTGTCAGTTCACCTATTTTGATGGCTTGTAAAATAGAGTTAGTAAAACTGAAGAGGCCATTAGGCACTGCATACCTGTAGGAAGTACCAGCCCCACCTGCGTGTCCTCGGGAAGGAGGACAGAGTAGGAAGGACCATCTTTTCTCTTTAAGGACCTCTCCCAGGATTAGACAGTCCACTTATACGCATCCCCGTGGATGGGCTGGGCATTTAGCCAAATGGTCATACTTACTACAGGCAAGGTTGTAAGACAGAGTTTTTATTCTGAATGGCTGTGTCCCCAGTTGAGACCGAGGGTCTGCATTTCTGAGGAGGAAGTGGGAAATGAACAGGTCGCAGTCTTCGTAATGATAGCACTCAAGTTAAAAAAAGAACTGGCCTCGTGTGTACCTTACTCTGTTTCTCATCAGCTATTTCCTTCTTCGGGTTGGTATTGCAGAAGTGGGTTTCCTTTCCAACACATTTTCTAATTTGGGATTGGTTTTTGTTTATTAGTTCCATGTGGTTTTTTTTATTGCTTCTAATAATTTTAAGTCACTTCTTTTTTCTCTGTATTCAAGTCCATCATCAGAAATGAATTCCAAATACCATTATTTTATAGTTTTGTATATTTTTTCCTTTAATTTAATTTCATTGGCTAATACCTCCAGGACAATTTTAATAATAATCATGATGCTGGTATCTTTGTTTTTCATTTTAAAGGGACTGCATCTAGTACTTTTTCACTAATAATGTGTGTATACTTACAGAGCTTTAGTTTTCTATGTGCTAGGCTTAGGTATTGAGGTTTTTTGAAATGTAAGAATGTCCAGTTTTAACAATGCCTGATAGCATCTATAAAGATCATTATTTAATTTTCTCTTAATATGGCAAAATGTATTAATATCCTAATAGTAAATCATTTCTTCATTTAGCAATGAAGAAATAGATTATTTTTTTTAATGTGCTGCTGGATTCTGTTCACTATATTTTAGGCTTTTGCACACATGTTCAGGATTGAAGTGTGTCTGTAATGTGTACACATGGGTTTTATCTGTGTCAGATCCTTGGAATCAAGAATTGAGTCTTCCTGAAAAGAATTTTTGACTTTTTGATTGTTTCAGCCTAAATAACATTGGAATTATATTTTTCCTTACCAGTTTGGTAAACTTTTCTTTTGAAAATGCCCAGATTTGGTAGTTTTTTTGGGGGAGATAATATATTGACAATTATAATAACTATTCTATTTCAATCTTGTGTTTCCTTTGAGATCCAGTTTGGTAATTTGTACTTATATTTTGATAATTTATATTTATTCTTTTGGGAAAGTCAATTTTTATACCTAGATATTCCAAATTATTTGGCTAGAGTTGAGCAGGGAATTCCTTCTGATGATGCCTTTTATTGAAAAAGATATAAAATAGTATTCAGGAAACACTAACGGATCTGTACCATGAAAGGCTCCCCCACCTCCTGAATCCTATCCTTCCTATTTTTTCAAAAACTAACTTTCCTCCACATCTTCAGCTAGTTTGATAATTCTGTCAGCTTTATTATTTACTATTGATTTGTATTTGAATCTCAATTTCACTTTGATTCCTGTGATCTACATTTACTATTCCTCTCTCCTTGATGACTTCAGCCTTTAAATATTTGTACTACCTGCTGCAGATGCCTACTTAGTTAATGTTTGCCTAAGTTAAGACCATTTCGTTAGACTTTGGTCCTAGTTGTGTAACACTTTTGCCATTCCTCTTCATGTCCTCCTGGACTTCTGGTCATTGGAGAACATCACAATCAAAAAATCATGAAGAAATACAGGGGGGACCACTTTGTAAAGTATGTGCTTGTCTAACCACTAGGCTGCACGCTGAAACCAATGCAGAAGGAAAATGTAGATTTCCACTGGAAAAAAAACTATGATGAAAACCAGCGATCTGTAAAGTAACAAAAGCTGTTAGTAAAAATCGACAGTAAAAATTTAGTTACCAAGTCCCTCTGAGCAAGACGACAGAGAAGAACAAAACAGCTTCAGGCACTGGGAGGGAGATCCCAGCCTAGGCTCAGAAAGCCCCCACCCCAATTTACAAGGAAAAAGTTGAAAGTCTGGGTGAGATAGAAACCCAGAGCTCCTTCTCTGAGTCATTGAATTCAATAAAAATCAATGGGACAGATTCAGTTTCCTGATCACTTCAAATATATTAAAAATCTAATTATGTGTCATTACTTATGCTTTAAATGATTAATCTATGGAGAAAATCCTGAAGCACCCCCACTTATTAGCCACTGAAGGGGATGCTTCTGAATATCCCTGGAGTAAGAAGACTCCTGTAGGACAGGCAGGGACCCGTGGAGGGCAAGGGGCATCCCGGACTGTTCACAACCAGAAAACCAACACAAAGGCTGGGTCTGGGAACAACATTCTGGCTAATGTTTGAAAGTTATGAAGAAAGGACCCTACTGCTAACTCAACATAAGATTATAAATACTAAGCTATTAATACCATGTGATTAAATAACTTTAAAGAACTTCAACTGCTGTTTCTGTAGTAACATCTTAATTACTCCATCAGGAGGGGTCATTAGGAACATGTGAGGTGCTCCTCACAGAAGTGACGGCCAGTGTTTGAAGGACAGGTGCATGCCACACTGGGGTGTGGCTGGGAGAAGCCCCCAGCTGACCCAATGCTTCACATTTCGTGTCTTAGACTGCTGGGATACGACCGTTGCCCTAGTGATCACACGGATGAACTACAAACAGTTACAGCGTAAGTTAGTCTCAATGGCTGGGCGTACCTGCTTTCTGAGATGGGGAGTTAGCTGGTCCTAAGGTCAAAGAAAGAATGTCCTCGATGACTAGACACAAAAGCGGTGGTGAAGTCAGGGAACTGGATGAACTCATTTAACACTTATGAAACTTTTGGGGAAACTGAGGCCAAGGTCACATAGCTAGTGGAGGAGCGCTCGATGTGAATGCACACTCCTTCACAGCTTTATTGCTGACTCCCCTTGCCTCGCTACAAAGACCTGGAGCGTAAAGGCATATGCTAAGTACTCATTCTTTTTCTTTTTTTTTTTTGTATGTTTCTGAAGTGAGAAGCGGGGAGGCAGAAAGACAGACTCCCGCATGCGCCCGACTGGGATCCACCCGCCATGCCCACCAGGGGGCGATGCTCTGCCCATCTGGGCTGTTGCCCCATTGTGGCTGGAGCCATTCTGGTGCCTGAGACGGAAGCCATAGTGCCGGCCTCAGCGCCTGGGCCAACTTTGCTCTAGTGGAGCCTTGGCTGTGGGAGGAGAAAAGAGGGCTAGAGAGAAAGGAGATGGGGAAGGGTGGAGAAGCAGATGGGTGCTTCTCCTGTGTGCCCTGACTGGGAATCAAACCCGGGACTTCCACACGCTGGGCCGATGCTCTACTGCTGAGCCAACTGGCCAGAGCTAGTACTCATTCATTTTGACTGCCATTTTTATAGTCTTGATCTTAAGAAGTAGCTCCTTGAAGTAGAAACAGCTTGAGCTTCTCCTCTTGGCGATGAGGATCAGCTGTACAAAGGGACCGATTCTGCCTCGCAGACACTGCATCTTGGTGCTGGCCTTTTTCTAAGGCAGCAGGTTGCCCCAACGGTCATTATTTCTGGCCAGGATACTGCAATAGCCTCTGCCTCTCCTTCCTGCCCCCAGTCCTTCCCCATTCCCACCCCGCTCCCAGGGGGCAACCAGTCACCTTCCTAAATGTCACCCTGCTTTCCTTTGTGTACTTCATCAGGCACTAGCCATCAATGGATATTCTAGAATGGATGAATGCAATGAATCAAATAGAAGACGTCATTGGCTATAGTTCTCTCTCCATTAGGGAATGCGTAAACAGTAGAAGGTCTCATCTATTTCTAGTGTCCTTTACTAACAATTTCCTCTTCCAGGGAATTAATCCTCTCAACATTTTATTCAGTCCACCAGGTGATGTTGTGGGGACTGAACAGGTAATATGAACAGCAGTGTTATTGTGTTTTATACACTAAGGCAGTGGTTCTCAAAGTGTGCACCAGGGTGCACTGGTGTACCCTAGAAGATTTCCAGGTGTGCCCTATGGTATTCCAGAGAAATATGTGCCTGTTGGGGACCAAAACACCAACAGGGTTTTTGGAGTTTAAATTTTGGGGGGACAGAGGTGTGGGGGATCAGCTATAAGCTGACAGTCTGCCCAACCCCCCACCTCACTTGCCTGATTAGGTTGCAAAAGGCTGTTAAGCTGTGGTGCTGGATTGTTACACTACCCCCATGTTCCCTGGAAATACTGGAGGCAAGTTTCCTCTATCCTTTGTTTGGTGTAAAGTTAAGATGATATGTATGGTGGGGGTTTTCTGCACTTGGTAAAATTCTTGGGTTGCCTTGGAAATATGATCAAAGATCTCACTGATTTGCTAATGGCCCACTTTGCCCTATAAATAAAGCAAGATGCGGTTTTTGGGCATGCTTTGTTCTTGCCAGCAGCAATTACAGGGCCCTCTGGACCCTGTATTTTTTTAATTCTGCACTGTTCCCACTCGGGACCTGGAATTACTAGCTGCGCTGGTTTGTGGCATGTGCCCAGATATAATAATAAATATAGTTACTCTATTATACCATTTCATTATGGAAATACCACTCTTTTTGTTAACACATCATTATTATATTTATTATTAACACATCATTATATTATTTTTAGATAAATACACCCAAATAAAATGGATAGATTTCTCAAAAAGAAGCATGATATTGAAGAATCTGATTCTGGAAGTGAGCATAAGTTAAGTGTAAATAAAATAGGACTTGAAGGCTGATGAGCAGAATTTAATTTATAGCATTTTCCATCACTTAACACTGAACAATATGATTGGATTAGAAAACCATTTATAGAAGCTTCAAGTGATTTTAGTTTAACATTAACAGAAGAAGACCTAGCAGCTATATCCACTGATCGTGGATTGATGATTAAACATAAGGAATTGTCTCTTGCAGCCTTTTGAATTTCTATAAGAGAAGAATATGTGGCAATATCTAAAAAAAGCTTTGAACATTTTACTACAATTTTCAACATCCTATTTATGTGAATTACGATATTCTACCCTCAACACAATTAAGAGTAAAAAAAGGAATACCTCAATGTATTGATGAGGAAATGAGAGTTTGCCTTTCAAATATATGCCCAAACATGGAAGAAATCACTAGGACACATCAGGCTCATGTTTCTGATAAACACAAGTGTAAAGCCAGTGGCCACTGCCAACATCACAGCAGCCTGGCCCATGCAGGTTCGCATTGGATTCAGACAGTCGGTAATGAAACAACAGAGCCAGAAACTGGTGGGCCATTATCTTTAATCCTAGCTTGCACCCAGCTGGCAAGTAAAAACACACACTGGGCTCCAAAATCCACTTATTCAGCACTCACAAAGCTACTGACTTATCTGAGTTTCCTAGAATCAAAGGTGTCTACCTCACCAGCCTCATTCTCCTTTGTTCCCCATCTCCTTCTCTCTGCACTAACTGGCTTCTCACTCAGCACTCCACCATCTTGGCTGCTTCTCCTGGCCTCCTCCACGTGGCCCTTCTCTGCTCTCCTCTCTAATGCTAATCTCAGGAACCGAGAGAGCAAGCTCCCGGTCTGCCCCACTTTATAGTGCAGAAATCAAAACCTTTAATCCAATATACAAAATAGGGAAGTCTCTAATATATATATAAGTCATTTATCTGAGGCATGATGGGATTGCACCACCCCACATCAAAAAGGGTGGGAAAGGCTTAGTTCTAAAACCAAGCCCTAGGCTACAAGGATCCTGCCTGCCCAAAGCCCGCCCCCAACACACATTAATATCACCTGGGCGACAGGCTTTCATGTGGGCAGTGCCATCTTTAATAAAGTGAGCATAATATATTTTATCTGCCCAACAATCCACCCCTATGCTCACTTTACTACCCACAATCTATACCACCGGCATCCCTGTGCAAGGTAATTAGGCACATTACACAAATTACAAATACAATTTCAACAATTACAAAGGTACATTTCACCAGTCTCTGAGCACTTTGCCAAAAGTGCAAAATGTCCTCGGCCTTCTTTCTAGCCATGGGAAAAGCTTCCTGGGGCAGGGGAGTGCTTCCAGCAAAGCCACCCCCACCCCCATTAGGGTATTTCACATTGTCCAAAATCCGTAAGTCCATCCAACAAAGGAGCCAGTGCCCACTCCGGTCTTAGTCCAGGAATCAGTCCATGCACATGAGACCTCAGCCACCCTCCTCATCCCTGCCGTCCTGGCAGATCTTACACTGTCCCAAAGAGGAGCACGTGGCAATGGCAGTCAGCATTTCCATCTCTGCTCCGGAAAGCATGATGGCATTCACCCCTATGTCCCAAAATCGTAGACCTACCAGGAATGTAGCAGGTATTTCTTCCAGCTGGACTTTCACCATCTGGAGACTGCGGATTGCAACTCGAGCCCAATTTTCCTCATCCTCCAAAGAAGAACTGGAAACATCAGCTCCCACCACCGGGCTCGAGCCCCGGGCTGCCGCCGCCTTCTGCTCCGCAGACCTTGCAGCTCCGGCCCCGGCCTCCTGCCGCTGCTGGCTCTCCTCAATGTCCAGGGCAATCTGCAACTCACGAACCTGTGAATCCTCCTCCAGTGGCTGCTTCATTTCCAGGCGAATCTCGCAAACCTGGTCGGCCTCCTCCTCCAGCACTTCCTCCAGCTCCAGGGTCGGCATCTCTTTATCCCACGTTTGCTCCAGCTCCTTCCACTGCTCGGTTTGCAGGTCCCGGGCAATCTCTTCCACAGAGCTCTCGGTTTCCTCTCGCATGGCTGTAAAAGTCAGCCAGCCTGCGGTTCCCCACAAGAACAGCCATGGGGAACCATAAAAGCAGCCAGTCCTCTACTCCGCCACTCAAAGGTGGTGGCGGCTCCATACTCATCTGTATCGAATCCTGCCACAGACTACGCCAAATGTATGGCCAGTAGCCAAGGCCACCATCACAGCCGCCTGGCCCATGCAGGTTTGCATTGGATTCAGACAGACGGTAATGAAACAACAGAGCCAGAAACTGGTGGGCCATTAACTTTAATCCTAGCTTGCACCCGGCCGGCAAGTGAAAACACACACTGGGCTCCAAAACCCACTCTTTCAGCACTCACAAAGCTACTGACTTATCCGAGTTTCCTAGAATCAAAGGTTTTTAGTTCACCAGACTTATTCACCTCTGTTCCCCATCTCCTTCTCCCTGCACAATCTCTGCACAAACTGGCTTCTCACTCAGCACTCCACCATCTTGGGTGCTTCTCCTGGCCTCCTCCACGTGGCATTTCTCTGCTCTGTACTCTAATGCTAATCTCAGGAACTGAGAGAGCAAGCTCTCGTTCTGCCCCCCATTTTATAGTGAAGAAATCAAAACCTTTAATCCAATATACAAAATAGGGAAGTCTCTAATACAAAGTCACTTATCTGAGGCATAATGGGATTGCACCACCCCACATCAAAAAGGGTGGGAAAGGCTTAGTCCTAAAACCAAGTCCCAGGCTACAAGGATCCTGCCTGCCCACAGCCCACCCCCAACACACATTAATATCACCTGGGCGACAGGCTTCCACGTGGGCAGCGCTATCTTTAACAAAGTGAGCATAATATATTTTATCTGCCCAACAACAAGAATGAAAAAACTTAACACATTTGCACCAGGACCTGCCGAATTTACTAAGTCTTACTAAGAATGTATCTATATATATAAAAAGATAACTTTTTTGTCATTTTTTAATTTTTTAACCCCTTTTTTATGAATTTTATTTTTTTTATTTTTTTCATTTTTCTGAAGCTGAAAACAGGGAGAGACAGTCAGACAGACTCCCGCATGCGCCCGACCGGGATCCACCCGGCACGCCCACCACGGGCGAAGCTCTGCCCACTAGGGGGCGATGCTCTGCCCATCCTGGGCGTCACCATGTTGCGACCAGAGCCACTCTAGCGCCTGGGGCAGAGGCCACAGAGCCATCCCCAGCGCCCGGGCCATCTTTGCTCCAATGGAGCCTTGGCTGCGGGAGGGGAAGAGAGAGACAGAGAGGAAAGCGCGGCGGAGGGGTGGAGAAGCAAATGGGCACTTCTCCTGTGTGCCCTGGCCGGGAATCGAACCCGGGTCCTCCGCACGCTAGGCCGACGCTCTACCGCTGAGCCAACCGGCCAGGGCCTTTATGAATTTTAAAAAGCATAACTCAAAAAATGTAACAAAAAATGTTTTTTAATGTCAGAATGTTGTAAAGTAGCGTTCTGTGGGTTTACATAGAGACACCAAAGCAGGATACAGAAGAATTTTTAAGAGATTTATTGATTAAGCCAGCGGCATATGACATACACAGGGTATAGCTGACCCAAATCGTGTAGTGTTAAATATAGCTCTGAGGCTGGTTATATACCCTTGACCACATACAGGAGGGGGAGCGTGACACAATCATTAACAAGCTTATAACATTTGTCTAGAGGAGCTACAAAAAACATTAAAACTTTCAAGGTAACACAATAGTGATGTCATTTTACATATCAAAGACATTCACAAATTTTTTAGTGTCTATCTCCCCTCCTTTGCCTAGAGGTATGTTACTCTCAGGATTCCAGGAAGGGAGGGAGAGTTAAAATCAGTGTAGGGTATGTAAATATTGTCTCTTATTGAAAGGGAAAGGAAGTTCTTCAGATAACCTTTATTCTATAGTTAAACTAAATGACCCAGTTGTCCTTGCAAGCCAGAAAGCTTCTGCATTCTTCTCCCTCCATTCTCCAAAGAAAGGACGGGGCAAGAAGCCTTTATTAATTTTCCTCCAAAAAATTAATATTAATATTTACATTTGCAATTTTTTGGTACCTTACCACAAGAATAAATTTAATTTTGTTGTATTTATTTCACTTAATTACCATATGTTGGGCGGATAAAATGTATTATGCTCACTTTGTTAAAGATAACACGAGGAGGCAGTCGCCCAGGTGATATTAATGTGTGTTGGAGATCGTTGAACCTGGGGCTTGGTTTTGGGATTAAGCCTTTCCCACCCTTTTTGCTGTAGGGCGGTACAATCCAATCATGCCTCAGAGAAGTGACTTTGTATTAGAGACTACCCTATTTTGTATATTGGATTAAGCTACACTATAAAATGGGGGCAGAACGGGACTTGATTCTTGGTTCCTGAGGTTAGCATGAGAGAGCGGAGAGAGTAGAGCCAGCAGCTAAAGGAGGCCACGTGGAGGAGGCCAGGAGAAGCAGCCAAGATGGCGGAGTGCTGAGTGAGATGCCAGTTTGTACAGAGTTTGTATCTGGGATAAGGAAGATGGGGAACTGAGGGAAATAAGGCTGGTGAGCTAGAAACCTTTGATTCTAGGAAACTCGGATAAATCAGTAGCTTTGTGAGCACTGAGTGTGACTGGGTTTTGGAGCCCAGTGTGTATTTTTACTTGCCCGCCGGGTGCAAGGTAGGACTAAAGGCTATGGCCCACCAGTTTTTGGCTCCATGGTTTCTTTACCGACTGTCCGAATCCAATGCGAACCTGCATGGGCCAGGCGGCTGTGATAGTGGCCCTGGCCCTGCTTACTGGCTTTACACCATAAAAGCACGCTTGGACTTTATATTTTTTTCTTTAATGTTTGACTTAATTATTATAACATTTCTCAGAAATTTGTATATAGTGCACCTACAAATATCTGTAGGATTTTAAATGCAGCCACTTCCCTAAGGTCTCTTTACAGCCTCCATTTTCTAATTGCTCTGCAATTTTAAGTAAATGACTGTAATTCATATTGGTCTCATGCTCATGAGGCTAGATCTCAGTTATTTTTTTCTCTTCATTTTGTTACTTATCTAGTATCTATAAACTGTCACCACACCCATCACTGTCATCTCCACAGCGTCCTTCCTATTAGTCAGCCACCATGTGACCCTTGAACCCTCTCCCCTTCCCCACTTCAGTCACTGTTACGGACTGAATTGTGCCCCCACCCCCTAAGTCCTATGTTGAAGCCCTAAACCCCATGTGATTGTACTTGGAATTGTAGGGAGGTAATTAAGGTTAATTGAGGTCATAAGGGTGGGCCATAAGCTGACCAGACCATAGCCTGATAAGAAGAAAAAGAGACACCAGAAAAAATCCAGCTTTACCAGAAACCAACCCCAGCTCCTTGACCTTGGACTTCCAGCCCCCAGAAGTGCGATTCAAGTCCACGGTCTGGGGTCTTTGCTGCAGCCGCCGGAGCTGACGGGGATGCTCGCGTAGCCATGAGTATCAGTGTCACACCAGCTGTCCCCTCTCTCCTCTCCCTTCCCAGGACCCCAGGTGGGGCTGAGTTCTGCAGGGAGCCCAGCATCCTTACCTTGAGCGTGCAGGGCAAGGGGGTGGGCACCCCACGGGCGAGGGCACAGGACAGGAGGGAATAATGCCTCTCGGGTTTCAAGCACCTGGAAGTTGTGGGGTGTTCATGCTGGAACGAGCGGAAGTTGTTGGAGGAAGAAAGTGAAGGAGGAAGGCCACCATCCTTCCATGTGGACATCCGGGCGAGGCGCCCCTGCCAGCGAATGGTTCGCTCTAACCTGGGCTTTCTGAGACCTTGGCTCAGAGTCGGGGGGGGGGGGGTCGTGAGTAAAGCGGGGAGCTGCTGCCCTCTCTCTGGGTGTGTCTGATCACCTTAAAACACACCCGGATTTACCTTCAGAACTGCCGTGGGCCCAAGTCAGTGTCAGCTATAGCCTCCCTTTAAGTGTATTTGACTTTTCATGTTACCACTTAGAGGCAAAGGGAAAGTCTCTTGTACAACTATGTTTCATTCATGAATATAAACTATGTGTCCCGTCCCCGCCCCCCGACCCCGGGGAGGGGTTGAGGAAGTCCTGGGTGAGGAAGTTACGTGGAAAAGGGAAGGGGACGTGAGGATCCGCGGGCGGGGTGAACGTCAGGAGACAGACGCTCCTGCTTCGGGGGTCAGTAAGGTCATCGGACCTGGAGAAATACAACCGGGTCATCACTTACTCCCGGTTCTTCTGGGCCAAACGTGACCTCAGCAGGCACTGCGGTAGGGAGCAGGGGAGAGAAGAGAGAATAAGCGTCCGCGTTTCATCCACGCTTCACGTTCTCCGCCATTCGGTCAGTGATTCTCCCCGGGGGCAGCCGCGTGGGCTCCCCTGCGGGGTGCCAGGGTCACGCCGGCTTCCACCCTCAGTCCCCTTGAACCTCCGTGTCAGATAATAACTGTGTATATAGTGTCACGGGGTGGGGACTCAACTTGTGGGGAGGTCACTTGGAAGTGGTATCAATGTCTAACCACTCTGCTGCACACCTGAACAATATTGAATGTCAACTGTAATTGAAAACAAACAAATCTAAACCGTCATCTGAAAGGGTTCCCGCACTGGCAGCGGCTACGTCGCACAGGCTGTCACGGAAACTTGTCATGACAGGCGGGGAGAGGTGTCCGTAAATGAAACGTCTG
Organism: Saccopteryx leptura; assembly: GCF_036850995.1. Lineage (NCBI taxonomy): Eukaryota > Metazoa > Chordata > Mammalia > Chiroptera > Emballonuridae > Saccopteryx > Saccopteryx leptura. The sequence goes on along the minus strand of NC_089513.1, from coordinate 5,751,373 downwards.
CCCCCGACCTCACTTTGGGTTTCCGCCGGCGCAGCTGGGCTGGCCCCCAGTCTTGGGACAGCATGGACTGCATGCGTGGATGCCACTCGGTGCAGGTGGCTGCTGCCTAGCCTCCTGTGGCTGGCTCCTCCCGGGGCACAGCAGGTCGGCCACACCGATGGGAGCTTGCGGTGTGGCCCTCCCAGCCCTCCGCAGGGCTGGAGAAAGAGTCCATCCCGGTTCCAAGGAAGCAAAGCACTTGTTTTTCTCTGGACACAGTGTCCCCATCCGCCTTAGGGTGCTTAGGATCCCGCGTTCTGAATAAACGTAACTCCCTGGCTGGGGCTTTGCTCTGGGAACCGGGACGAAGGTTCTTGCAGCCTCGCAGAGCCAGCCCTCAACAGAGCCACTCATCCATCAGACCCGGGCGCGGAGCGCTCGGGTGGCCTGTGACTCCGTCCTGCAGGGCAGGGGTGCCACGGCAGAGGGAGAAATGTCCCCCCAGGGCCGGGGCATCGCACGGGGTGGCCAAGAGAAGGCTGTGGTGGTGGCGTGTGTCACTGCAAATGGTGCTTCATTCCACTCCGGATGTGACCACACTGCACCGTTCGTGGCAGGGGACCAAGGTCAGGGAGGCTAGGGCACCAGACGCCAGCCGGGCAGACGAGAAAGGGCCAAGACTGCAGCTGGAAGGGACAGTCCTGGGCGGGGCCCAGCAACGTAACCATGACGACGCAGTGATGGGCAGGCCTTTCTACAATGGTCTGGATGCTGAGATAGGCGTGGCTTAACTCCTGATTCTTTTATTCAATTAATATTTCATTAGTGTGCGGCGTCAGGTAGGCAAAAATATGTATGTGTATTACCCATTCACGGAGAGACTGTCAAAGTGCTTGCTTTGTAGAAAACAAAAACTTAGCCAGTTTTCAACCTGTGACGGATTACCTTTTCCAATTGCAAAAAAATACACGTGTATCTTGAAAAAGTATATTTGCTCTGTAAGAAATTCAAAATATAGAAAATAAAAAGAGTGGAACTACCCCCTAATTCCTCCCCTCAGATATGACCACAGTTCATGGAGTCTATCTTTACAACCTCCTTAATATACTTTGAAACACCAATTTGGGAGTTTTTAAAAAATGAAGAAAGATAATATTAAAAATTCAGGGGATGGGAAGGGATTGAAGTATCAGTTAAACAAAAACAATCACAAACACCTCCCCCGGTCTTATGTTCACGTGTCACTAGACGTGCTGTATGTCACCAGAAGGATGTTCTTGGTTAATTCGTAGCTGGGACTTGCATCAAGGGCGTCTCTCCAGGGATCAGGCATGGACCCCATGCCATTAGCTGGTCTGAGCTGCGTCCATGGAGCCTGTGTCCATATCCCTACCTCTGTGACCGCTCACTCAGGGAGCGCCCCACGGCGCAAATGCAATTGATCTTCTGAAACGCAGCTGCCCCAGGACCCTCAGGCTTGACATTGAACAGCTCATTGCCCTTGACCAATACAGTGCACACTTGATGGGATGGTGTCTAGTTTTCTGAAGGTCTAAGAGATGGCTTACCATGCTGACCCTAAGCTGTGACACTCTTTTTTTTTTTAGTTTTAAACTTTTTAAAAAAATTATTTTTATTTATTTATTTATTCATTTTAAAGGGGAGAGAGAGAGTGAGAGAGAGGAGGGGGAGGGAGGAGCAGGAAGCTTCAACTCCCATATGTGCCTTGACCAGGCAAGGCCAGGGTTTTGAACCGGCAACCTCAGCATTCCAGGTCGACGCTTTATCCACTGCGCCACCACAGGTCAGGCTAAGCGGTGACACTCTTATCTGGAGAGACAGTAGGTTCCCTCGTCCATGGAGCTGGCCCAAAAGGAGGTAAAGACGCCACAGGTGTGTTTGGGGGCCTTCCCCCCTGCTAAAGGTACTGCCTCAATAACTGGGGGCCGGCTGTGTCAGCTGAGATCACGTTAGGAAGAATTCTGTAAACCACTGTAAAGGAATGCCTTTGCTCTCTCTGTTCATCTCCCCAGAATGCTTTTCGTCTCAATTTGCCTGTCCAAATCTTCTCCTCCATTCTTTAGACCTGGGCTTTACTCTCATGTTTGGTGTGTGGCCAAGAATGTTTCCCATTGTCATTTTTATTTATACTTTTAAAAATGTATCCTTCACTTTAATGATAGAGAATTGTCATTAGCCGTTTCCTTCACCTGATAGAAAACTCCTTAAAGGCAACAGTGATTTATCTCCATGGAAACTAAGTTAGCTCCATTCAGTATAAGTAGATGTTCAGTGAACGTATATTGGAGGAACATATGCAGTGGTCCGTACTGGGTGTGAAGGTGACTATGCTGAGTGATTACGAGGGTGGACACTCCCACAGGGACAGACGTGACAGCGCTCGGGTGTCTAGCCGAGAGGGAGAACACATGGTCCGTGTGTCCGAAGGCTCACTGCTTCTGCTACCACCTGCTCTCCCGCGCTGTCGAGTCACGGAGCAAACCCTCCTACACTACTCCTGCCTTTACCTTTCTCAGGACTAGTAATCGTCGGCCAAGGTGAATTGAATGTCACTTGTCTTCTCTTTTGCTTTTGATTTTTTTCCTTCACCTCCTACTTGTACCACCATGCACTCCAAGTTTGGTTTCCTTAGGCGTGATGTATGCTTCCAACCGTAGGTCATTCCTTCCCTGCTGCTTTGTACAAAGGCTTCTCTGAACAAGGGTCCTCCTCCTTTGTAGCTTTGTTACAGTTTCGACAGAACACCCGGGTGTCTGTTTTCCTCTTGGAAAAACGGCGTGGTCAAGGCATTCTGTTCTGAGTTCCGTATTTATAATGAGCAAAGAAGGTATTCATCGGAAAGAGCACCTGTTCCAAACCCGGGATTTTTACCTGTGAGCCGCCCCCAATGTTAATCCAAATTCGGAGGGACCCAAAACATGAAAGACAGAAATAAGGTCCGTAGTTTACACACCAAAGCTTTATCGTTTAGCTTGGCCAAGCAGCGGCAGCTCCGACAGAAATCTGAGGGAGAGCGTGCCAGCCCTTTTTTCTACTTAGGTTTTATAGTTTTGTAAGTGGGAGGTACAGAAGCAAAAATTGCAATTAGGAGCCCCTTACCACTATTGGTTATAGTCATATGTCCTTTAACATGATAGGACCACATTCAATTTGCAAGCTATACATTATTTTGGGGAAAACAAAGTTTACAAGCCAACACAATGGTAGAAAGATGTCTCTTTACATATTAAAGGCATTCCTATATTATCTAGTGTTTATCTGCTATCTCTCTGTCCAGAGTCACACACACATTTACATAGGAGAGGTAGTTTCTGTGGGGACAAATGCCCGCAAATGACTCATTGCTATAAGAAAAGGTTTATTTTGGCTTTTCTCTTCCTGCACCTGGCTAGCCATTCACCCCTTTCCCCACAGGTGTGGTGGAATGTCTGGGAATCCATGTTTTCCTCCCCTCGCATTTACAATACAATGCCAAGGGCCATCCTGGTTATGCCAATCACACAGTACAGAGACTATTCTCACAATTTCTCTGCACACCTTAACACAAATTAATAAAATGTTCTCCAAGCCTCCCAAAACATTAATATTAATTCTGTAGTCTTTGGTACCCCACAACACCTGCGGGTGAAATGGCTCAGTGGCTCCTCACCCAAGAGCCCCCCTGGGGTGAGAGGTCAGGCCAGCGACCTGCAGGGCTGGCCAGCAAAGCACCCCCCCCTCTCCAGGTGCACAGTTCTCCCTCCAGAAGATTCCATCTTCCACTCTTCACTCCTACTTGCCTATCAGACAGCCATCGGCCTTATCAGTGCTTCTTCATCTGGAGACAGAACAAGTCACTCTTGGTCAAGCCCTGTGATTCATTTCCTTACTTCCAAGCAAAGGTCACCACAGTTCCGCGTCCAGAGCTCTGCCCAGAGCTCCCCTTGGGGGCGGGGCGCAGCTTGTGACCTCTTGACCCAACAGAGCTCTGGTGGGCCGGTGAGTCATGAATTCCCCAGCGTCTTCTCCAAGCGCAGATAAAACCTGCGGTCCATTAAACGATGGGGCAAGGTGTGGGATGAAGTTTGGCTCTGCTCTTGGGAAAAACAACAACAACCACAAAAGAAAACACATTTTCTTTTCCAAAGTGAACTACATATTTATTTTCATTGGCTCACAATAAATAGTAGAGGTAATAGCAACTCACAAAAGAGAAGTGCGCTTTGGAGAGCTGGCCTAGTGTAAAAAAGAGAAAAAATAGGACACAGAGAAGGGGACGTTTTGCATCCATCTTCTTTGTGACTTAGAGCCATTTCATAGGATGATGCACTCTGCTGGCATGAGTAGCTCTGTCGCGCCATTTAGAACCCCAGAGTTTCAGAGCTGGGAGACACATTAGGAATCACTGATTTGACCACCTTTGTATTGCAGATGAAAACAAATGAACAAAGCCAGCGTGGTCACAGACCAGACGGATTTCCCTGTTCTCGAGCACCGCCCATCGAAAAGTTCAGATGAATCACAAACCTCCATTGCCGTCGACATCCAGATGTTCAGAAATGCCGCCGCCACAGGCTGTCACCTCTCCCGTGTTCCCAGGGTATCCAGGCTGGGGTAAGGGGGTCGCCCTCCTTGAGGTGCTCTGTGCGCCCGAGTCTCAGCTGGTTTGCCAGGGCTCCTAGCTGGGTGGGGGTGCAGGCTCCCCAGGCCTCTGTGTGTCTCTCAGACGTTCAGGTCAGTGGTAGGCTCCCCCGGGCTCTGCGGCTGTCCGGGTGTTTGGAATGTGGCATGCAGGTGATCCTGAAGACGGAGTATTTCTGTTCTGTTGTTCAAATAAGTTTGTAAATTGATATATATGTTTGCTCGCTTATAGTTTGTATTGTGTGTCAGGGACAGGTTGTAAGTAGGCTGGGTTGTTATAGCTTGAGGCTTAGTTTTAAGACTAAGCTTTTCCCCACACCCTTGACTATTGCATGATGTGGGTGGTGCACTCTTATGAGACATCCCATCATGCCTCTGATAAGTGACTTTGTATCAGAGACTTCCTTGTTTGTATATTGAATTAAAGGTTTTGACTTCTATACTATAAAGTGGGGCAGACCGGGAGCTTGCTCTCTCTCGGTTCCTGCTATCACCATTGCAGGGGCCTCCCTGATCCGTTGCCCTTCATGAGAAAAACAGGTTTTCTGCTTTTCCCTTGTCTTCTCTTGTGGTTTGCCTGTCTTGGTGAGACACCAATAAACAGAATGGCCCACCATCCTCCAACTCTGCCATTTCTTTACCATCTGCCTGAATCCAATGGGAACCTGCATGTGAATGGGCACAATGGCGGCTCCTGGCCTTACATTTTCCCTCGTATGTTAGTTACTCTTCTGCTTAGAAGTTTTCAAAAGCCCTTCATGGCCAACACCGATGTTTTAAAATGTGGGTTTTGTTTTTATTTGGGCATGGTGATCAGCAGTTGCCATTGGAAAGATGTGTTTGTACCATTGCCAGAGGCAGGGGCACGCCACGCAGGGCAGCCTGGGGCGGGTCAGGGCACCGAGGAGCCCTTTGTGTGGTTTCCTCAGGAAAAGAAAGGCCAGGCAGGGTAAGCAGCCTTAGAGCTGGCTTGTTAAACACTCTCGGGGCTCTCTGGGGAGCAGAGGCCCCTCTCGCTGGCTGAGGCTGGCCCTGGGACAATGAGGACAGAGGGACGCAGGGCTCCTGCCTGGGCTGTCAGAGCCAGCGGAGGAGGGGCGGGGGCTCTGCTCCCTGGGGCAGGCAAGTGAGCTCCCAGGTGAGCTCCCAGGTGAGCTCCCAGGTGAGCGCCCAGGTGAACAGTCTGCTGTCTTGAAGGGCCAGCCGGCCCTGGGGGTGAGCACGACCTCAGATGCCAGAGTACCAAGAATTCGGAAAATGCAGTTCACACAGCTGCTCTCTGCAGAAGTGTGCACCTCGGGACGGCATTCCTGGGGCAGGGGGTCCCGTCGCCCACGGGCACGGCTGCGCACGGCGCCTCGTTGGCAGACGCTGATAGATGCAGTATGACTCTGATTGGGGGATGGCGCTGTGAGGAACCTGTTTGTCCTCACTGGGCACTGCTGTGCAGGCTGGTGCAACCACAACGTCCTTCTGGAAAACGTTCCGTGCAGTTTTAAAGCTCCCTGGGTGTGGGGTGTCAGACACGAGGCTGGATGTTGCTTTGACCGCAACCCAGCATTTAGGTCCTCCCCTGGGGCTGCTCGTGAGAACCGGGCACAGCAGGCAGGCGGGTTTCACCAGGGTCCCTGCTGTCCGGGCTCTGTGGTGCCTCGTGCTCTGTACTGAACCCAAGTCTTTCTAGAACCACCTCCTCTGGGAAGCCCTTGCCAGCTTCCTGAACCCACAAGTACATGTCGTGTATGACGCGTCAGCCACGCTTCTCAGCATGTCACAATTTTCCCACCTTCATTGTCGCAAGAGCCTATGAGGCAAGCACTGGATCCCTGTTTTATAGACGAGGCACTTGAGATACAGAGATGCCGAGTGACTTGTCCAAGGTCACAGAGCTAAGAGATGTTTGGGTTGTCCTTGGCAACGATGCTCTTCGATGAAATGCAAACGTTTGTCGGGTTCAGGCAGGTTACCTCTGATAGACATGTGCCTGTTTCTATATGTTTTAAATCAGAGGGCATCTCTCTTCTCTTTCTCCCTCCCCCCTCCCCTCCCTCAACATTCTAGAACTTTATTAAGACTCAACCCATTCAGGATTCGCACCTGGAATTTTAAAGCTTAGCTTGACTTAGCAAGATGTCTTTTAAGTTCTTCCTCTGAGAGAAAATTCTACGTTCTTTAGGAAACTAGAACGCAGGGGAAATGTTACACCACTTAAACCTACCCTGACCCAAATATAGCATCTTCTTTTATTTTAAAATTGTATTCCCCTGACCTGTGGTGGAGGAGGGGTTAGAGCGTCCATCTGAAACGCTGAGGTCGCAGGTTAGAAAGCCTGGGCTTGCTCGGTCAAAGTACATACAACAAGCAGTCAATGAACAACTAAAGTGAAGCAACTATGAGTTGATACTTCTTGCTCTCCTCTACTCTCTCCTCTCTCTGTAAAATCAATAAATAAAATCTTTTAACAAATTGTATCTGTTTTATTTAACATTAACATTGTTTTCATTTTAAATGTACCAGATAGTGATTTGATAGACTGTAAAGTGATCATTTTCAAAGACCTGTGTTCCATCAGCATCTTTCCAGGGGGTTCTCCCAGATGAGTTTGGGACAAGTCCCTGAAACTTTCCCGACAGGCCAGGCAATGGCCTTTCACAGGGAGGGTCCTCGCGCTGGACGCAACGTGGCCACGCTGCTTGTAAGACCTGAGCATGTTTAGAGACCTTTCTAGGCACTAAGCCAGTCTTCCAGGTCGCTTTCTCTGGACGCCAACAAGTGTGTTTTATCATCTTCTTGTTATGAAAAAGGACGCTGAGGCAGGGAAGGCGTTTTCCCAGCTGCCATTCTAGAATTGGTGACGTTGACCCCCACCTTGGGGCTCGGGATGAAACTGAGCACTAAACTCGCTCTTCTTGCTGGGTGGGCTCCAACACCCACGCCTAGGTGGGGTGCCCAGGAAAAAAAAATCTCTGATTCTCTCCCCCAAAGCTTCTTCCCTGGCCCTCCTGGCAATGGCAGGAAACCCAGCCTCATTTGCCAGCAGTGATATACATATATATATATATATATATATATATATATATATATATATATATTTTTTTTTTTTTTTTTTTTTTTTTTTTTTTCATTTGCTTTGGCAAGAGAGCAGCACACGGTCTCCTGGGGAGGAGAGTGACAGTTGCCGCCTCTGCGCCCGCGACAAGGGTGTCACCAGAGACACCTCCTCGCCGCCGGGCTCCCGGCTGCTCCAGGCTCAGGAGGGGGTGTGACGAGCGGCACGGAGGATGTTTTCCCCGCATGTCCACGGCTCTCTGGTGGAGACCGCATGCTTGTCCTCCCCGTGGGGAGGCTGCGCTCCCGTGTCAGGAAGTCTGGATGGAGAAGTTCCTGCTGACTGTGCACAGGGAACCAGCACAGCACCTGGTCTGCGTCCTTTCCCCCAGCTCAGCTTTGTGCCGCACCTGGGACACGGTGACACCCTCCGAGGGAGGGGTCTTGCTTCGTGTCCACCTCGCTTCCCGGCAGAGAGCTGCAGATGCAGCAGGGGCCCAGCAGACGCTGGTTCCGCAAACGCATTAATGGATGTGCTGAAGGTTGTCTAGGTTGACCCAAAGGGATGGGTGGTTTCTCAGAGTCCAAAGCTCCTAGGGACAAGAATTCAGAAGGGGTTGTCCTGGGTGAAGTGCCCCATAATGTAGGGCACCTCTGACTTCTATAAAAGGGTTCAGATGAGTCCAAGTACCCAGGAGCAACATCCATGTCTTAAGACTCCCCTTTGGTGAGTTGGGTTGTAGGGACTTTGGTACCATTATCACTGCATGGTTTGTGTTTTGAGAGACTATTTACTCCTGCTGTTGATTTAAAGGCTATTACTTAGGTTAGGGAGAGCCTCAGCGTGGTAAGCAGGTCTAGGAAAGGGGATTCAGGGTGGAGTAAATGTTGTTGCGATAGGAGTTGAGTGAATAATCATGAAATTGAATCAATAAAAGCTACTCTGTTTAGTTCTAATCCGAACAATCTACCATATTTTTCACTCCATGAGGTGCATGTTTTCTCCCCAAAGTGGAGGGGGAAATGCCCGTGCGTCTTGTGAAGTGAAAAATACAATATTTTATAAAATATTTTAACACATCGTTTGGTTCAGAATATTTTTTTTTTCCTCCTTAAAACTCTAGGTGTGTCTAATGGCCAGGTGCGTCTTCAGGGACATGGTGAAAGTCAGTGCTGGCTGACATTCAGATATTGGTAGGGTGTCATCGGCAAACAGAACTGGGGCAGGCTGGGCTCATTTCAACTCTTGAAATCTACCTACAGGAATGGTCAAAATGTGGGGAGAGGTGGCTTCTGAAGCGAACCTCTAACAGTGGAGAAATGATGGGATTTTTCGCAGTGTGGGGACCGATGAACCTTGACATGGAGGGCTGGGGTTCCAGCCTGTCCCTGGTCCCCAGCGGCAGCCTGACTTTCTCCCTCCTCGAGTCGGGATGCCAGCGTGTTGGAATCTTTTGCTCTCTGTTCAAACTCAGCCAGGCATTCATTGACATTTTCCAAGAAATTAGCACAATATTCTTTTATTTTATTTATTATTTTCTTCTTATTATTTTTTTACTACTGGGATGCATGCCAAATGAGAGGAATCACCGTGTTTTGTTTTTGTTTTTTTTGCGTTTCTGTCACACAACACCATTTAGATGAATACATGTCGGAGGGAGAGATGAGAGACTAGCAAGCCCAGAGAAAAGCATGGACGTCTTCATCACGCCCAAGTTTACAGCCCGAGCACCTGGAGTCCCTCCCTCTGTTCTCACTGATCTGTGTCACCTTCGCGTGGTGCTGCCGCAGAGCGACTGGGGTTTTGTGTGGAAGAGCAGTCAACCAAGGGCGTTACGTAAAAACAGCGACTATAAGGATAAAAACAGCTTCTAAAATGAGGGTGGGGGGTAACAGGCTGGATGGAGTTCCAGGACATCCAGACTTCGGGCCACAAGAATTCTTCACCAGTTTAGAAATCCAGTCCTGACACATCAACCAACACACCAGGAGAAGGGCTCTGGGTGCAAAGGACACATGATGCAAGAGGAAGGGGAGTCTCCAGAGTGTGCCAGCACTCAGTCAATCAGCAGTCTCACTGCCTGCTATTAAATGATCTCACGGCCCAGTGACAGGGCACAGAAATTGCACCACCCCCGAGTGTGCAGGCAGAGTGTTCTCAGAGTGTCACCGTGCAGGAGCAGTGTGCATGTTGAAGGAAGGCGTGACCGGGACAAGAGCCAAGTGGAGGGCTTGTGATGAGAGTGAACATCCCTCCCACAAAGTGTCGTAGTCAATGTTGCTACACCGCTGTGTTCTCAGCAAGGGTTCACTGATCAGGGACACGGCTCACACGAGTGAAGACCCCAGGGTGGCCGACAGTGGTACTAGAACATACTCAACCTTGATGGAAACCAAAGAGGCAAATACAGACAGAAAGGGATGTTCCATTTGGCAGAGACTATAAAGGGAAGGTAACGGTCACTGTCTGTGAGGGCATCAGGAAATGGTGGCTCCGATCAGACCCACATGGAAAAAGTGTGAACCGATACAAACCTCATTCATTGCCTTCTTAGAAATATTAATATAAAAACATATTTCACTGCCTGGGAACTACAAATTGTAGCAACTTAGACTATCTTCACAGTAGGAAAATGATACAATGACTTATGGTATTAACATATCCATACAATAAAATACACTGTAGCAATGAAAAAGAAAAACCTACATAGAGAATATTTAAGAACCAGAAGGATACTCAGAATAGATTTGTGGTAGGCTGAATAACAGCCCCTTTCCCAAAGGTGTCCATACCTGTCCCTGAAACTTGTGAATACATTCTGTGGCATGGTAAAGGGGAATTAAGGTTAAAGATGGAACTAAGGTTCTAATGAGTTGACTGTGAGATGGGAGATCATCCTGGGTTATCCAGATGGACCCAGTGTAACACTGGGTCTTCCTGCAAGAAAGAGAGAGGCAGGAGAGTCCATCTGAATGTGGCGATGCCATGTGTGAGCGAGACCCAGCCCACCCTTGCTGGCTTTAGCCATTACAATGACATCTCAGTGACTTTTCTTGATTTTAAATGGCTGGATATAGAAAGAACAGAGACTCCATGTGGGAGGTGGCAGTGGCCAGCAAAATCATGTTCCCCATCATTTTGGGGTAGGGATATCATTGAAAGGGGACCTGAAGAAAAATCAGGGTTTTAGAGGAGGAGATTGTGCTAATAATTCTGCCATTGCCTGGTGCCCCCAGGGAAATGACTAGGCCCATCACTGTGGGCCACAACGTTGTTCTTAACGGAAAAAATTGAGATTTGGAAGATTTGTGAGCAGGTTGTTGGTTAGAAAAGCACACCATCGTCACAAAGAAGCCTTTTTTATTTGCAGATTTGGCCTGTGTGTTTTGATGTTTGATTCGTGTCCGATACTTGGAGAGCATGTCATCATTATCAGAGTGGGAGTGTTGCTAACAAGAAGAAAACATCTAAGGTGAGTGTTGAGTGGGGCCGGAAAGCTGCCAATCTTAAGGGGGTGTGAGGTCAGTGAGGAAGAGCCCACCCCCTGGCTAAAGAAGGCTGGGCATCGTCATGTGTTATATGAGAGACATTTCATAAAGCTTGAATGCTATAATATTTATAACATGGCTGGGCGAGGACTTGTCAGAAGTAACTTCTCCAAATACTGTGACAGAACCAAGGAGAGAGAACATCTTTGCGTTGTTCAATTTTTTAAAAATTATGAAATATGTCATCATTATAGAAAAGTACAGAGAAAACACAACATGTGCTCCTGCCTCTCCTCGTGACCAAAGCTCAACGTTCGGCGGTATTTGCTTCAGATGGCTTCCCATGAGGACTCGGAACAGACACACCTGATTCCCCTTGGTGAGGTCTCTCTCTCCTACACCCTCCCCCACTCCATTTCAGACAAGGGGGCGGTGGTGGTGTTTAAACTCCCATGAGTGCTTTTTTAAAAATCACCTTCTCACTTCAGTATGCAACTCTGAATTATTGATAAAATGTTTTTTTTTAAAAAGACTTTATTCATTTTATAGAGAAGAGAGACAGTGATATCAAGAGAAAGAGAGAGAAGAGGAGAGGAGCAGGAAGCATCAACTCCTATGTGTGCCTTGACCAGGCAAGCCCAGGGTTTCAAACCAGTGACCTCAGCGTTTCAAGTCAACGCTTTATCCACTGCGCCACCACACGTCAGGCATCCATACAGGTCTTGCCCATATTTTAAAGGATTTATTTCTTTGCATCTTGTAGTTTAGTACAACGTTTTTAGCCTCATTTTTTCTTTCCTATTAAATTCTGTACTTGGGGTGATGGGCACACAACACAATAACAGTTCATCAGAAACCTATATATTCTTATTGATCAATGTTACCCCATGAAATTTAATTTCAAAATAAAAAAATTGCACTTGGTTATTACTTGTTTATTCAGCTAATGCTGAATTCTTTAAGGGTCTTGCTTGCTTTTTTACTACAAAGCAGGAACTGGTAGACACACTGCCCTGTGATTCTGCCCCCACTCATTTCCCTTCACTGCCTCGTACAGCGCTTATTTTTAAAAACGTTTTTGTATTTTTTACCAAGAGGTGTCGTGAATGTGTGTGTCTGACCTCATCAGTTACAGAGTGTGTAGAGATTTTATTTTTATTTTTTCTTAGTACTGAGGTCTGAGTGGAATTGAACTCACACACACACACGTATATATATCAGAGAGGACACACATGTTACACATGTGCAAATAAATTCCCCCATCCGTTTCTCTTCCTGCTTTTGAATGGTGGAGCCAAGTTCATTTTTTTCCTGAAATATATATTTTTAACAAGTTTATTTTTTTAACAAGTTGGTATTTTATGGTGTGCTGCAACCATCTGTCCTCAGTGAGTCTAAGAATCAGCTACATTGAACTAAATTTTTTTTTTTTTAAGAAGAAAATGTAATCATGGCTTTAGGACCTTTCTATCCCCAAACGGATTTAGGGTAATTTTGCTTTAAAGCAACAATGATGCCCTGTGGCCAGTAGGGTATTTTTTTTTGTATTTTTCCAAAGTTAGAAGCAGGGAGGCAGAGAGACAGACTCCTGCATGTACCCGACTGGAATACACCAGGCAAGCCCACCAGGGGGCGATGCTCTGCTCATCTGAGCCCTTGCTCCGTTGTAACTGGAGCCATTCTAGTGCCTGAGGCAGAGGCCATGGAGCCATCCTCAGTGCCTGGGGCCAACTTTGCTTCAATGGAGCCTTGGCTGTGGGAGAGGAAGACAGAGACAGAGAGGAAAGGGAGGGGGAAGGATGGAGAAGGAGATGGGCTCTTCTCCTGTATGCCCTGGCCTGGAATTGAACCAAGACTTCCACACGCTGGCCAATGCTCTACCGCTGAGCCAACTGGCCAGGGCAGGAGGGTCTTAAATATATATATATTTTTTGTTTCCTTTTCACTAAGAGTTTTCTTTCTAATAATGTCTCTGTCCTACAAATAGTTGTTTTCAGTCCAGAAAATTTATTTTAACTTAACCATGGTTCGATCTATAATTCTTGCGGACCAAAGGCCACCCGTAAGAAAGGATCCTCCGCTCTTTGTCCAACGTGAGGGAACCCTCTTGCGTGTGGGGGCCTCACGGAGCAGGAGGCGCTGTGTTCGAACAGGGGGTCCCTAAGTACGTGGCTATTTCCTGCATTGGTAGCACGTACCCCTTTCCTTCCATTTCTGCAAAGGAGTCTGTTCTGTTAAGCGAGTCTCAGGACAGCCTCGGAGTCAGCGGGTCCCGGTTCGGCTGCAGCTCCTTCTTCTCACTCCGCCCATTTCTCCTTTCCCACATCCTGAGTCCCGTCCCTTTCCACACTCTCCGCCTTTGTCTCCAGCTGCTTGGAAGATAGATGACAGTGGGCTCCGCCACCCCTGAGGTGCCTTCCCTAATTTCACTCCTACCTTTTTCTTTAAATTGAGGTATAACTGACACATAACATCGTCTTTGTTTCAGGGGTCCCACTTAGATATTCAAGTATTTGCATGCATTGTGAAATGATCACCGCCATAAGCCCGGTGACGTGCCATCACTGCGTCAGAGTTACAGAATTTTTAATCTCGTGATGAGAACGTGGGACGTCTACCCTCCCAGCAGCATCCGGTACGCAGCACAGTATCCTTAGCTGTAGTCACTGGCTAGACCTCCCATCTTCAGGACGTCTTCATTTCTCTGGCTTTTATTTTATTTATTTTGTTAAATGGAATTTATTGTGGTGACATTGGTTCAAATTATACAGGTTTTAGGTGCACAATTCCTCCACACATCTCTGTACGCTGTACTGTGTGTTCACGACACCCAAGTCATCTCTGTCCATCACCATTTATCCCCCACATACCTCTTCCCCTCCCTGCCCTCAGCAATCACCACACTATCTGTGTTCATCAGTTTTTTTCTCTTTTTTGTCTTTCCCTTCTCAATCCGTCCACCCCCACCGCTCAGCCGTGCTCCCCACGGCTGTCAGCCTGCTCTCTGTGAGTCTCTCTCTATTTTTCTGGTGGGTTCATTTTGTGCCTTGGAGTCCACAGATAAGTGAAATCATCCCCCGACTCACAAAAATTAGGGGATCAGGGAACATGCAGATACTCCAGTACTTTCAGCCTTTTGTCTAGTGCGTTTTCACCAGTTAAATAAAAGTTGGTTTTGCATCTCATTTGCATAATTGAACAACTTTCTTTGACTTGTCGTTTGCTTTTCTGATGTTCTTATTTAATAAAAGAAAATAAAATGCTGCTTTTTTTTTTTTATCGCTTCGTATCCATTTTGGAACATTTTTGTGAGCAGTATATCTTTTGACCCCCTGGGCCTGTCGCAGCCACCCCAGCCTGTTGCCTGTCCCTCCATGTGTCCTCGACTCCTCAGGAGTCCCCTCCGGGGCCTGTCCTGGGACCGGCTCACCCTCCTGGGTCTGTGATAAGACAAGGCGCTAAGTTCCCATAGTCTATGACAATTGGACAGTCGTTATGCGTCTGTCTGGATCGAATGAGAGAATGTGGATACTTGGGTCGTCACTGTCTTTTCTATGTCGCGGTCCAGACCTCTGCTGCTATTGCATTTCATTGTCTAGTGACCTCGAGCTTCAGCTCAGCCGCCCCTCCTCTTCCTCACATCAGCCCCGTTGGGGTCCCGGGACCTCGGCCTGCATCCCCCAACCCCGCTTTCCCTTTGCTTAGGTTTCTGGGCCGACCGCACCTCGGCTCTAACTGAGATGCCCACCCAGGTGGGACCGCGGCGTCCAGGTCCGCGTCACATTTGCTTCCTCTTCGGATTTTCCTGGCTGTTGGACACCTTACACATTTCCCTCTCCACTCGTCCCTGTGCTGATCACCATGACCACAGGTCCAGCACAGGTGGCCTCCTGCAACTCCGCCCCTTGCTCCATCGCCATCGTATGGCAGAGGAGACTGAGACACGGGGTGTTCATCCCATAGTCATGGCCACAAGGGTTGTCAGAGGTGGAGAGTAGATCATAGGCTGTCAATCTTGTCTTTGGATTTTTCTGTGAGATAAACATCATGAAGTCTAGAGAGGGAGAGATTGACGTTCAATGTCCTGGGCCACAGAGCCAGTGGAGGATTGATCTGAACACGTCAGTTAATGTCGGTTTCCTTGGGCCACCGAAATAAATCACTACAAGCGGACAACTTAAAACAACGAATTTATTATCTCACAGTGTGGGAGGCGACAAGTCTGAAATCAAGGTTTTGGAAGGCTTGCTTCCTTTTCAGGACGAAAGGGGAGTCAGCTCCCTGCCTTTCTCTGTCCTCGCTTCTTGCGGTGGCCGGCGAGTGGTCCTCAGCGTTCCTTGCCTGTCGCTGCATCACTGTCCACCTCCAGTGATCCACGGCCTTCTCTTCTCTGCATCTCTGGGTCAAGTTCCCTTCCTTTTCTCTTGTAAGGACACCCATCATAGGTTAGGGCCACCTCCCCATCTTAAGATCCTTCCTTAACCATTGCATCTGTGAAGACCCTACTTCTAAGTAACATCGTGTCCATAGGTTTCCGGGGTTAGGACATGAACATATCTTTCTGGAGGACACTATGCAACCCACCAGGGGTTCTTTAACTCCACAAGCCAGCCCCTGTCTGTTGTCAATCACTCTGTGCTGTGCAATTTTGTATTTGATGCTCTAGCTTAGTAGTCCCCAACCCCCAGGCCGCGGACCAAAAAACGTTGGGGACCACTGCTCTAGCTCGCTGGACTGGTAGCTTGTTGTTTCACAAGGCTGAGTTTTCTTAAGCTGCTGGTGCCCAAGGACCGCGCATTAGCCAGCACCCTCAGGCCCGGCGCCTCTCAGGGAGCACGTAATGGAAACGGCGGGTGTCCGGGGAGGAGACAGGCTTGGATGGTAGAGCCTTCCCGAATTCCACATCACGGCATATACGAAGAGCGTTGACAGCTATAGATAAAACTATTTTTGTGTGTAAGTCAAGAGAGGGATGTCCCCACCAACAAAAACAAAAAGTGTGGTTTAAGTCCCAGGAGAGAGCTAATAATGATTTAGCTTCTAACTACATGCTCACTATCACCCATTTAATTGTGCTATTTAATTCATGCTTTGTCCACTAGATCAGAGCAGCATGTGGTGGGGTAGCTAAAACAGCTGAGTCGCAGTCGATGTGGGGGTAGTACGTTAGGTTAACAAGATGGAATAAAAATGATGTTTTTGTGGTTTGTTCTGAAAATGATTCCTGACGCATATCACGAGTCTTATCCATCACATAAATGCTTTTATTAAAAAGGCAGCAACCGAGCACTGGGAGAGAGACTCTGTTTTTGTATTGTCACTCATGGGTAGGCTTTTGCAGCGGAATAATAAAACCAGTGACGTCGGGTCCTCGTGTGTCAGCGGTTCTGTGGCGACCCCATCCAGGGGAAATTAAGAACAGTGGCTTCCGTTCTGGGCATGACAAAGCCTGACACAGAATTTCAGAGGTCGGTTTTTCATCTGAAACATTCAGGAGTTAGGTTTTATTTTGGTTTGTTTGCCTTATTATTATTATTTTTTTCACTTGGCCCTTGAGAAGGTAACATAAAAGCCAGCATTTTGAACTGATGTCATATGCAGAGTAACTGGAGGCTGGTTGGTGACTGGTGGTGGTAGTGGGGGGTGTCACATGAAAGACCTCCCCCTGCCCTCAGGGTACTCAGCGTTGAGATGTTTGATAAACGGAGACTGTTAACCAAGTAGAGTGAAGAGTAACTATATCTCCAGTCTAATGCTCTATTGAAAAGAAGCCCGGACCGGACCGTCACTAGGAAGTCAGATAAGGGAAGCTAGGCTCTGGGAGTCCCTTGTGTTTGCCTTTTGATACAGGGTCTTTACATGTGACGCTCTATTTCTGGATACGTGTCCTCAAATGTGTTCTTGTTCTCAAACCTCTCCCCTTCTTTTGTGAATCGTGGGAGTTTATCTCCCTCTCCCAGGAGGGTGGAAATTGCAAGATGATTGAACTGTGTTTTGTCGCTGTGGCTGAAGGGAGGGAGCCCGTTGGTTTATCAGCAGCGCCCCCTAGTGACATTTATAAGGCATTTCTCAATTCTAAACTGGAAAATTTTTTTCCTGGACAAGAAGAGGCTCAGTTTGATTTATAAACAATATTTTTGTTTTTCAGGTTGTTGCTGTTATTATTATTATTTTTTCTCTTGCCATACCTGTTTATTCAGGCTAAAATTTATTCTTCCGGCATGGAGAACTGGTCTACTGAGACTAGCTTTAGGATGGAGCCTGTGGTTCTGGGCGGACTGAGCCGGAGTGTCGTGTATGGTTTGAAGACGTTGCACTCACAGTGAACACTAAGTCCCTGTCAGAAATTCTTGTCAAATTCTTGCACTTCACTTGCTTTTAAACACTTGAATGCTTTAATTTTAAAAATATACTTTTCTCAAGACTGAGGTATTTTTGTTACTATTGTTATTTCATTCCTTTTATCTTTATTTGAACCCAGGATATAAATTCTGAAGGCTTTCTTTCCCCACTGACTACTAAAATGTATATCTTGTGCAACACTTTATAAGCTCCTACTCAACGTAAATGCTGTGTGAAATTATTTGGAAATTGTTGAATGAGAATTTCACATGTGAGAGGTATAAACTCAGCAAATTAGGACTACCTTAGGCTTTTGAATTTCTAAAAGAAAAACCCTTCATGTTTCAAATCATAGAATTAAAACTTAGAATTAATGTGGTTCCCACGAGCTGAATATCTGTCTATGAGCTTTGCTCTAACTCTAGAGTTGAAACATGTTAAAACTTCTTCTTGACAATGTTTTTTTTTAGTTCATCAAGTTTCCTGTCGCTAGAACTACTTTTCCTTCTGTTCTTCAAGTTCTGGTCTTGTTTGAGTAATTTAGATTAGACTCGCAGGGGTCTCAAACTCAACTCAGCATGTGGGCCGCAGAGCAAGATCACAGCCGTTCGGTGGGCCGCACTAGGTCTACAAAAGGCAACTGTTACGCAACACTTTTCAGTGTCACAAAATGACCAGAAACTGTAGTTCGTGGATTAGTCTGCGGGCCGCAAAAAATTGTTCGGCGGGCCGCATGCGGCCCACGGGCCGCGAGTTTGAGACCTCTGGTAGAGGGTCATTCAGAGATGATTTCAAATACAATTGTGCCGAGACCGTATTGCATACTATGTTTGAGGGGGATTAATGAAGGCTTAGCTGTAAAAACAATCAGATCTAGGGCAACTGGGTGAGAGGCCAGGACTTTTCTTGTATGTGTATCTGTTTCTCTGTGTTGATTAGCATGCTGTGTGTATTTAAAAATTGCACTGGGTTTACATGTGTTTTGAGTGTATGTTTTGGGGGAAAATTAGAACCCTTTCTTGAAGGGTTTGGTGTCAGCTTCTTTACTTAGACTCATACCTTCAGTTTCTTCAGCTGTCATCTGGGCTATAGCTTTTTAAGTAAAATCACACCTTGTGTTATCTAACTCATTACCCTGAGAAGTGCTTTGGGTTTGCCTCATGAAAACTGTGCTAGGATAATTAAACTACAAGTATAAGTCCTACAGTGACCTGTGTCTCTCACAGCATATGTGGCATACTTTCTGTGACCTGCTGACTTTTGAACCTGTAAGATCATTCACCTCTGACTTGTAGTAGGTGGTGGCTGCATTCTTTTATGAGGAAAAAAATCTTTTAAAGAGATTTCTAGAACTTTATGAAAATGTTGGGTCTTCTTATTAATACGAGCTTTCCTTTGCATGCTAGCTAGTTTATTCATTTATTTCAATTGTGGTAATATTCACATAATATAAAATTTACCATCTGAATCATTTTTTTAAAAAGTATACAACAGTTCAGTAGTGCTAACTATTCACATACTTGTGCAACAGATGGCTAGTAATTTTTCATCTGGCAAAACTGAAACTCTTCAGTCTTTGGAACAACTTCCTCCTTCCGTGCCCCCTGCAGGGCCTTTTTCTTCAGATGTCTGGGACCAGTGGTGACAAAGCAAGGCAGAGACTCAGGAAGGTGGCAGTGCAGGGAGAAAGGCAGTTGGGTGGTGCTAAAAAATAAAAAAGAAAGCTGATTTTTATGATAATCAGCTCATTGTGCTCACCCATTTTTCATGGAAAGTAAATTACTCTTCTCCCCACCCCCTTACGTTTTATCAAAATGCTTCACGATATAATTTCTTTTAAAGGACACCATCTCATCTCACTGATTAATAGAGCTTTATTTTTATGAATTCTCCTCCCCTTATGTTTTCTTAAGGCCAGTTTTGTTGATTTTTTGAAAATCCAATTTCATGTATGGGGCAAGAACCCATGGCATGATTTGTGCTAGACAGCTTTGATATTTTTTTATAAATTAAATTGATTGGGGTGACGTTGGTCAATAAGACTACGATAGGTTTCCAGTGTACATGTCTATACTATCTCCTCTGTCCACTGCCTGTGTGCCCAGCACCCAGAGTTAAATTCTCTTCTGTCACTATTACTGGGCCCCCGCTCCCTCTTACTACCCTACGCCCCACCCCTCCCCTCTGGTAACCACCATGCTGATGTCTGTGTTGATGAATTTTGCTTTCACATCCCACACGTGAGTGAAATCTTGTGGTTTTCAGCTTTCTTTCTGGCTGGCTTACTGCGCTCAGCATGATATTGTCAAGGTCTGTCCCTGTTGTCACGAAAAGCAGAATTTCTGAGAAGACATTTCTGATTTGAGGTCATTAGGTTTTTCGTATGCTTCTTGGATTGAAGGATCTAGCTCTTTCTACAAGATTGGGATGTTCTCATCAACTATTTGTGTGAACAGGCACCTGTCGCACAGACAACAGGTACTGTATCTGTTAGGTAATTAAGTAAAATGAAAAGGATGAGTGATGACACTTCAGCAAAATGCTATGGTACAGGCCCCCATGTCTCCTCCTGGCCCCACTTTACAGGAGTAGCTCCAAACAGCCTGACCAGGCGGTGGCACAGCGGGTAGAGCATTGGACTGGGAAGCGGAGGACACAGGTTTGAGATCCCGAGGTCGCCGGCTTGAGCGCGGGCACATCTGGCTTGAGGAAGGGCTCACCAGCTTGAGCCCAAGGTCGCTGGCTTGAGCAAGGGGTCACTCAGTCTGCTCTAGCCCCCCAGTCAAGGCACATATGAGAAAGTAATCAATGAACAACTAAGGTGCCGCAACGAAGAGTTGATGCTTCTCATCTCTCTCCCTTCCTGTCTGTCCCTGTCTCTCTCTCTGTCTCTCTCTGTCTCTGTTACCAAAAAAGAGTAGCCCCAAACAGCATGTGCTGGTATGCCACTGAAGACATGACAAGAGATGGGGGTCTTGCAGAGGAGTAACAAAGTATTGGACGGCGGAAAACCAGCAGTGGAAGGGAAGGTATGTCCCACCAGTAAATTCCACCAGCAGTGGGAGGAGGTGGTGAGTGGGGGGGGGGGGGGACAGGTGACATGAATGTGAGAGACAGACGGGGCTTATCCTGATCTCAGAGCCGTCGATTATGGAATCAACGCACAGAGCCACATGAAAAACAACAGGTTGCCCCATATTGCTACTGTAAAAAGAAGAGTAAATGACTTCATTCAAGAAAGGTGCTTTAACTGTTGAAAGAATGCCAGCAAAATGAATAGAGCGTCCCCCCCCCTCATGGTGGAAAGTCACAGTGGGTTCTAATTCCAAGGTTCAATGACCAATGACCGGGGTGGGTGTGTGGGGACATCGCACAGCCCAGTCACTTCGATTTCAATCTCAGGCATGTGCCTTATCTTTTGCTAGCTTTTGGTATGACTCGCTGCAATTTCCTCAACCAAAACCTAATTTTAGGAGCAAAAATGTCAAGAAAAGATGAAAAAGAAGAGCCTGGTTGTGCAGAGGCTTAGATTTAAAAAAGACAAACAAAAGAACTTGGGTTGCATTTGTAAGCTTACCTGTCAAATCAGTCACCACAGAAACCTCTCTGATGTTTTCACTGTGCTGTGAGGAATTTAAAACAGAACAGAAAGACAAATGCATTTGTCCCATTCCTTCATCACCAACGTAGGGTGGCATTCTGTGGCAGATGACCCTTAAATTTTGAGCTGTCCTGATGTTTTTAAAATAATTTTTTCCCCATTGATTTGAGAAAGAGAGAGAGAGAGAGAGAGAGAGACATCAACTTGTTCCACTTAGTTGTTCCATTTAGTCTGATCTGATGATTTAAGACTTTTTTTTTTTATTTGTGTGAGCATTTGACATCACGAACACGTTGTTTGGTGGCTGCTTATCTGGTGCAGTTGTATTGTAAGGACAGGAATGAAACGTATAGAAGGAGGGAAAAAGAACTTTCACTTTTCTAGGCTGATATTTCAGCTTTTCACCGCACAAGAGGAATGATCTGTTTAGTTCCCAGAATGTCTAAAATAAAACCATCAGCAGGCGTCGTAATCAGTCCATATGGAGAGGTCTCGAGCACAGGGCAGCATGCCTAAGCATTCTGGAACATGCTGCCTAGGTCTTATCCAAACTCCTCCTGCGGCAGTTCTGGGGAAGCTGGTCTTCTCCCAGCAATAGGAAAATCACAAAACCGTGTTCCAGTTACCCTCTGTGTTCTTGGGAAGTCAGACTTCAGATCTCCAGGCCCGGCCGCTCTCTCAGACCTGCTGACCGGGTTTCCTCCTGGGCCTTTCGCCGTGTTTGCTCTCTGGTGTGACCCTCTGTTTCAGGGCTGCCCTCACCGGCCAGCCAAGACAGCAGCTGCTGTCAGCTTTATTGCCTCATTATTTCAAGACTATTGTTATTTACTACTAATCTATTCTAAGAATGTATCACAGCATATAGCAACTGAAAAAAAAAAAAATCCCAACGTTTGATCCCCCTCCTTGCCCCCCCACTGTCGACAATCACTATTGGTAGGCGTTATGAATGCAAAAGAGTCCCAAATCTGGAGGGACGGAAGTGGGGGCGGGGCTCCTTTCCCCCAGGGGAGGGCCCTGTAAACCAGGTCAGGGCAGCGGAGCGCTGGACTGGGCTGGGGTCGCTCTGCCCCCCCCCCCTCTGAAGAGTAATTTGCCAGGGGGAGGGCTCCTCAGCAAGAGGGGGGCGATGGGCGCGGGCTGGGCTTCACCTGGGACACTCCGCCCCTGCCCACGGCACACCTCCACAGTTTAGGGTACCGGTTAGGGCTCTGGGCTAAGCCTAACCCTCTCCAGACCCGGGGGTCTGCCTCATGCCTCAGTTTCCCTCCTCCCAGAGATTAGCCACGTTGAACCCCCAGGCCCTGACCTAACACAAACAGCTCCCATAACATACCACGTTTGGGCCATCGTGTGGCTGCAAGCCCCCGGAGCCTGCCGGGGTCACTGTGGGCAACCCCTCAGCAAACACAAACAAAACCCTTTTCTAGGCCTCAGAGATCAACCCAAGAGGATGGGTACTGATGCCACCGCCCCAAGCACGCTTTGTCTCCTGTACTCGATTGACCGAAGACAACAGCCCCTGCCCCCACACTCATGCAGGCCCAGAAGCATGGCGGGGGGACAGAGGGTCCATCCACCACGAACTCTCGTGGGCAGTAAGGCCAGAGGGCCTCACTCGGGTATCTGGTCTGTTCATTCGGTGCCCAATTCTGCAGCAGTGCTGGGCCACAGGGCAGGGCTGACCATCCCTGGTTATGTGCTCCACACACCCTTGGAGGCCCCGGCTACCTGGGCAGGCACTCCTCCCTCCTCCTTCCGGGCCAGGTTCGGGCAGCCACGTGGGAGCCGAGGAGTGGGTGCAGACCTACACAGGCTGCACCTGGGTCACGTAGTACAGTGCTGGGCGCGCCTCATCGGGTCCCGGTGTGGTCATTATGTTTGATGCGTATGTAGCTGGAGGGGCGGGCGCGCTATTGCGCACAGGTAAACAAGACGAGGGGTGCACGTGGCCGGGCGGGGCGCTGGGATGCCAGGGAGAAGGAGGGGCGGGGACTGCGGCCTGCACGTGGTTCGCCTAGGTTGCACGTGGTGGCACCTGGTGGTGCGCAGGCGCTCCAGGGCCATGCAGAAGTCCAGTGCCGGGACCCCCGTGCTGCTTGCGCACGGTGGGGCTCGAGACCCCAGCGCGGGCCGGCTCTGGCTGGGAAGCAGCAGGGCATGTGGGTCACCTGAAGGAGTCCACACTGACCCCCAGCAGGCGCCTACCCCTGCTGGACGCTGAGACCAGGTCCAGCCGTCCCCGTCCGCCACGCTGTCGCCAGCTTCTGCTCCGCGGCCTCCTGAGTGTCAGTGCGGGAACCAGGTCCCTCCTCCCGGCTCAGCTGGAGGGCTGCCTCGCTGTGCACATCCACGCAACGCGTGGTTTTACCGGCACCTGAGACAGTTTACATTTGTGTGACTTTTGGCCAAGTCTGTCCTTTATGAAGGTGGCCCCGAGCCCAGGACACGGTCTGCAGAGCTCTCCTTGATTTCTTTCTGGAAAATCCCTGCTCTCTTCTAAGGTAAGAGTGTTCACGTATGTGCATGTTCAGGTGTGTGTGTGTGTGTGCGTCATACATGTGTGTGTGTGTGAGAGAGATGTGCGTGCTGAGTTGGAGGTGGGTGGCGTGTGGGAGGGAGAGGGTGGGGCAGGCGTGGCCAACAGTTTTTGCCCCGGGCCAGATTAGAAAGAAAACTTTTTGACGAGCGGGATGAAATATTAAAATTAAAAAATGTTAAATACAAAAATGACTCGTTTAAGTAAACAAAATTTTATTATGTAATTTGTTTATGAATAAATGTAAGTCATTTAGTACAACAAATTAACAAAAAAACTAATTTGACGTTTTGAGGCGCTTTGCATCGCCTATTATTTTTTTAATATCTGGCTCTATACTTGTAGTAGCTATTCTTAACACAGCCTCCAAATGTAAATCATTCAGTCTTGATCTTGTACTTTTATTTAAAATCATTAAAGAAAAAGTTCACAAATATAAGTTCAGCTGAAGATTACTAATATTCCTTGGCAAGTTTTTTAAAATTTCCATATTTTCCATTATTCAATTGCTTATAAAAATTGTACAGATGAGTACAAAAGTTGTAAATCTTTATAATAGAATTTTTTAAAAAATAAAGAAGTATCGTGAATCCATTTGACCAATTATAAGTTAACCCTAGATTAGTCACACATGTATTTCTTTTCCGCGTATCACTATCTTCTTAAATATCTCGATTTCCAATAATCAAAGACGCTTCCGCTTCTGACTAGCTGAGGTTTTAACTTTCATTGTGTACAATGGTTAGATATCGTAGTTTTTGTATAATGATTTAAAAGTACCCCTTACTTCATTTACACAGTGTATCGTGAGGAGAACATTAAAAATTTAATCGTGGGCCGCATAAACTCATTACAGGGCCGGATGCTGGCCATGCCTGCGTTAGGGCACAGTGCCTCCCTGAGTTCTGGGTAGTGTGCAAGGCATGCTGGGACAAGGGATTCAGCAGAGCTTTGGTTTTTTCTGTTAACATAAAAGTACAAATTTAAAGTCACTAGCCTTTTGCGAAGAGATCAAACTTACACTTTTTGTTTTTTTGACCTTGCAGCTACCTATTTTTATTCCACAGACATGTTCTCATGAGATTGGGGCTCTTTCATTTTGGAATGAAAAATTAACCCCTCCCCCCAGTTATTTCCAGGAATGCGCCCATTCTTGTTTCAGGGAGTTCAGAATCCTTCAGGGTAAAGTGCCCATTACAGAGCTGTTGCTCCTGGAAGGAAATCTGGATGAATATCGGGCAGTTTCACCAATTCTCTTCCCTGCATCTGTCTTTCATAAACTCCAGGATACTTTGAATTAGCAACGAAATAAAAATACCAGTCATATGCCGAAGGAATGAAAACTGAAACCAAAAAGTTGGGACAGGATTTGACAAAGATTGAATAGACCGAGTGTGGATTTCCTCAGTGTGGAAGAACTAACTCACAAGCTTTAACCGACATCTTGCTTTCATCTTGGCTTTCAGTTCTTTGTAAAATGATAGAATCACATACTTGCACCCAGGGGTCCGTTTTCTCCCCCACGTGAGATGTTTTCTAGGTGAGTAAAGTCAAAAAATTTGAGACCTGGAGGGCTTTGCACACCATTACCAGGCTAGTGAGGGGCCATTTGGAGTGACTTCAGACCTGTGGTGACGGGGGCTTTGCTGTCTGGGCACTGTGACTCTTACCTGCACCTGACTGGTGGTGAATTTTATGGTGCCCCCTTGGCTGGGCTGGGGATGGACAGCTGGTAGCCTGTTATTTCTGGGTGTATCTGGGAGGGTGTCTCCAGCTGAGGTCAGCATTTAAATCAGCAGCCTGAGGGGTCCAGGTGGGCTTTCCCCAGTCCCTGGGCACCTAGACAGCAGGGGAAGGGCAGATTCGCTTTCTCTGCTCCACCTGGGCCGTCCACCCTCTCCTGCCCTTGGACATCCGTGCTCCTGGTGGTCGGGCCTTTGGGCTCAGACGGGGATTACAGCACCAGCTTCCCTGGGTCCCCAGCTTACAGATGGCCCAGAGTGGGCTTTCTCGGCCTCCCTGACCTCATGAGCCGACCCCTGTGAGAGCCATCCTCATGTAGATCTGTTTGGACCCATTGGATCCGTTTCTCTGCAGAACCCTGCCATACACTGATGGTTCCCTCTTGCTCGTGATGGAAATTCCCCTGTCATCACCCTTTATGCTAAGCAGGGTCCTCACCTTGCCCCCTTTTAAAAAATGCAGTGACTGGGCTGCCTCCTCCCTCCCCCAGCATTTTCTGTGGCAATAGGTTGATGAGTCCAAGAAAGCTAGAAACTACTAGAAGTGCCTAAATGTAAACAAGGGGAAGAACAATCTAAAAGATTTAGGAAAGCAAAAAACAAAAAACGGCTGTAATTCATAATTTGGACCACACAGGGGCCTTGTACTATTGATTTAAGTAACAAGTCAGGTCACGAAAGTGTCAGAATTTCTCACTATGGGAGAAGCAAGGGATAATTATTATTATTTTTTGTTTCCAGAACCATTCAAAATGTAACTGATTGAGGCAGATTCATTGCAACATTTTCAACATCCTCTTAATTTATAATCAGGATTCCTTACTATGGCAACATGAAAGACCCCTTCAAGAAATGGAAACATTAGGGTAGCTTGTGTTTAGTGTATCATTACTAGTTAACAAATAAGGAGATGCTACACCTAGTAACTCTTGAACTTGATCCCAATGAATTTTCAGATAGCTGCCACATGGTACCAAGAACTTACAATAAAGAACTCTCAGCTTGGTGGGGTGTGGGGGAGAGTTCTCAGCTTGTTGTCCTGGAAAATTTCATTTTAATGAATACACAGAGCTGAGAATGTCTTATTATTAGCAGCCAAGCACTGCCGGCTTCTCTCTCTCTCTCTCTCTCTCTTTTGAAAATGCCACCATTTACAAAAGTTTAATGTTTTAATTTGAAAATTTCACATTAAATCTTCATCAGCATTAATAAATAATCAGCTCTGTTAATACGTGGGGAGAGGTGCTGAAGAGATGCAGGAGATGGGAGTTGTAAGGTTTTATTTTATTCTCCTTTTTTTTGCAAGACTCCTAGGGAAAAATATATTCAAAACAACACGTGACCCATCCGAATGGCCCTTCTTAGTATTGCAGGGTGGAGCAGAAGTAGGTTTGCAGTGGTTCGTTGGAAAAAGGATATAATAAGAACGATAATACAAGAATAAAGTCTGTGTTTTACATACAACCATAAGCTTACTTCTGCCCCCCCCCCCCCACACTGTGTAAGCACCACCTAACCCTGATGACAGCACCATGTGTTTGGGAGGGGATAGTCTTTAGGCCTCTTCACAGAGAAGGGCACAGATGCAGAAGCCCCCATGCCTCTATCCCGGGCGTGTGAGCAGGACGTGGAAGTGCAGGGCTTGCGTCTGGGTTTTGGCGGAGTGCGGCTTAAGCATCCTCTCCCGAACTTGACGGTGATGCTTTCCCCCGGGAACCCTCAGCTCTCTCTCTTGCTATTCCAAAACATCCGTGGTGTTGGAAAGCCCATGCCTGTGTCTGCGGGCGAGTCTCCCTGGCTGCTTACGTCGGGATCGTCGACCCAGTGAAATGCTCAGCGATGTCGCAGGTGCCTTGCTCTCTTGTCCCCCTCGCGCCCTGCTCAGGGGACCCCCGTGGGTGAGTGGGAATTCCCGGCCTCACCCGGGATGCCTGTGCTGTCTCTGAGTCTGTGCCAAGGGTGATGGGGTGAGAGGTTACGGGCTGGTAGACCTCTACTTCCTCAGCAAGGTGGCCCTGAAACACTGCATTCGCTTTTCTGGGTTTCCCCCTTTTCTTTGGAATGAGCAATTTGTGGGTATTCAGTGTCTGTTGAGGCGACTCTTCCCCTCTGCAAATGGCCCAGTCTCTTTATTTCAGCGCTGGATGTGGGGAACGGTGTCACATGCCTTCGCAAGCAGCGTGACAGAACGGGGTAGGTGGGTAATGTGCCTCTTCCGGACCGGACCGGGCGAACCTCACGCCGGGCTGGGTCAGGCCAACCATGCCTTCTCATCACACCGTAAATGAAGTTGAAATCAGCCCAGGGAACGGTGTTCTCCCAGGACGTTAAAGTCATTACTTACTTGGCTGGCCCTCCGGTCTGGCTCTTGGGCAGCCGTCCACCGCAGTGATGATTCCTTCTTGCTAATGAAGTTAGGGTTGTTAGTGTGTGTGCTCTCGGGTGACATGGCCCCTGGGGCACAGGGACCGTGAGACTGGAGTCGTGGAAGCCATGGCTGTGTGCAGGACAGTGTTCTGCGGGCCATGTGGGTTCGGCGTCTGGTTACTTTCTGTTTTGACTGCTGAAGGGGAGGAAGGACTATTCCTCCCCACCACGTTTGATGGCTGGGTCCCTGATATAGTCAGAGGAGCAGCAGGTTAACAGGGGAGAAGGTTTACAGGTATGTGCATGGGGAAATCTTCCAGGCATGCTAAGAGGGGGTTGCCGCTGACTCAAGGGACAGTAAATGATTTTGAGAGAAATGAATGGACTTGTTCTCTCAGGGAGGGAGTTTGTCACAAGTGAGTTCCTCCTGGGGACTGTCACTAGGCAGACAAGGGAGTTTAGAGAAAGCCTCGCCCCATGCTAGCTGTTTTCATGTGGCTTTCTGCTCACAATAATCAGTATTCCAAAGCAGCATATTTTGGGGTAGTATGTCCAGAACCCCTTCACCCAGGGGACAGATTAGGACATTTTTCACTCAGGATGGCTTCCTTGGAAGCCATGAGGGGGAAGTCACAGTGCTGGGTGGGCACCTACAGCACAGGGCATGAAGGGGCAGAGACTGAACATTGCTTAGAGTTGGCAGAGGCCAGCCTTGGGGCACAGCTGGGGCTCATGGTCTCCCCTCCACTCTGTCACTGTCAGGCATGTCACATTGTCCCCGATTTCCTTCAGTAGCAGTGGTGCCATCATTGCTGCCGACGCCCCGCCTTCTCCTTTCTGCCTCGAGCTCGCTCCGTAAGGGTCTGGGGGACATCAGGCCACTTTCTCTTTGTTTCTGCTGTAAATTAAAACCAAGAAGGGTCTGTGGGGAGGTGACCCACACACGAGATGAGTCCCCAGAGCAGGGAGCTGGGCGGGACACAGTGGCAAGAGCAGAATCTTGAGACGGAAGAAGAGGGCAGATCAGGACAGTGGGTGGCAGACTGTGTTTTGTTGTGGGGTGATGGCACTGTGGGCAAATTGATTCTTTTTTGACAGAGAGAGGGACAGACAGGAAGGGAGAGAGAGAGATGAGAAGTATCAATTCTTCATTGCAGCACCTTAGACATTCATTGATTGTTTTCTCAGATGTGCCTTGACCGGGGGCTCCAGCTGAGCCAGGGATGCCTTGCTCAAGCCAGTGATCTTAGGCTCAAGCTGGCGACCTTGGGATTTTGAACCTGGGTCCTCTGCATCCCAGTCTGGTCAGGCTGGGCAAATTGACTCTTAAACTGTTAGGAATTGACAGGACTGATTACTGAAGCCAAGTGTTGTGAGATACAGATCAAGGACATGTTTTATGGGAAGTCATTACATTCCTGTCTCTGGATATTACTTTTAGTGGGGTCATATCGTCCCCTAAAAAGAACCTTTTATTTTTTCTAATTATAAAAGGAAAAGATGCTTCTTACTAGTACTTTAAAAATACAGATAAGTATAGCAAAGAAAACAAAAACCACCTGTAATTCCATATAAGAAGAGGTAACCACAGCAAATACTTTGGGAGTATTTTAGTATTTTGGACTACATACCCAGTTTTGTATAATGTAATATTCAGGACCTACCACATTTAGAGATGTTGCATTTTGTTTTTATTACACAAATTCATTGAGCTATCACTTATATAGTATAATATCTGCCCACTTTAAATGCACAACGAAATGATTTTTAGTAAGAGCATCAAGTTAATCATCTCCACCCTCCGTTTGGGATCATGCCCATCGCTCCAGGAGCAGTCCTCTGTCCATTTGCAGTTAATTCTCGTCCTCACCCCAGGAAACCGCTGCTGTGCTTTCTGTCTCCATAAATGTGCATTTTCTGGACATTTCAGGTAAATAGTACCATGCAACTGATAGCCTTTTGTATCTGGTTTCACTTAGCACACACTTTTGAGAACAGTTCCGTATTGGGTAGCACATATCAGGACTTCATTCACGTTAACTGGAGACCAGTATTCCATTGTGTGGATAGGCCATGTTTATCCATTCACCTGTTTTCGGTTATGATGACTATTGTCTCTGTGGACATTGAATTCACCTGTGTTTGGGCGGGCACACCTTTTTTTTGGTGTGTGTGCTGTCAATTTACGTTTAACTTTTTAAGAAACTGCCAGACTATTTTCCACAGTGGGTGCCCCATTTCATGTTCCCAGGGGCGGTGGGGGAGGGTTCGTGTCTCCATCCCTGCAATGCTGGCTACTGCCTGCTGTTCGGATACGCTGGCCTGCTGTTGCTGGGCTGGTCCTCACTGCGGGTTAATGATGTGCGGCTGCTTTGCCCATGCTCCTGCACCAGGCATACAGTCTTGGCAGTGAAATGTCCAGATCTTTTGCCCGTTTAGAACATAGACTTGTCCGCGCACGACTGAATTAGGACTTCTTTATTCCAGGTGCAGTTCCTGTTCCGGATAACCTGATTAGCAAGTTCGTTCTTTCCCCCGTTTGCTTGTGAGCTTTTCACTTTCCTAGTGTTATCGTTTGAAGTGCAAAAGTTTTTTTTTTTGATTAATTTTAATGGGGTGACATTGGTAAATCAGGGTACATATGTTTAGAGAAAACATCTCTAGGTTATTTTGACATTTGATTATGCTGCATTCCCATCACCCAAAGTCCAATTGTCTTCTGTCACCTTCTAACTAATTTTCTTTGAGCCCCTCCCCTCCCCCAACCCACTCCCTCTCCTCCATCCCCACCCTCTAACCCCCACACTCTTGTCCATGTCTCTGAGTCTCATTTTTATGTCCCACCTATGTATGGAATCATATAGTTCTTATTTTTTTCTGATTTACTTATTTTGCTCAGTATAATGTTATTAAGGTCCATCCATGTTGTTGTAAATGATCCGATGTCATCATTTCTTATGGCTGAGTAGTATTCCATAGTGTATATGTACCAAAGCTTTTTAATCCACTCATCCAAAGAGGACATACAGATGACCAATAGGCATGTGAAAAAATGCTCAACATCATTAATCATTAGAGAAATGCAAATTAAAACCACAATGAGATATCACCTCACACCAGTCAGAATGGCGCTCATCAACATAACGACACAGAATAAGTGCTGGCGAGGATGTGGAGAAAAGGGAACCCTCCTGCACTGCTGGTGGGAATGCAGACTAGTGCAGCCTCTGTGGAAAACAGTATGGAGATTCCTCAAGAAATTAAAAATTGAACTGCCTTTTGATGCAGCTATCCCACTTTTAGGAATATACCCCAAGAACACCATAGCACTGTTTGAAAAGGAGAAATGCACCCCCATGTTTATGGCAGCATTGTTCACAATAGTGAAGATCTGGAAGTGCAAAAGTTTTTAATTTCAGTGAAGCGAGATTTATTTTTCTTTTGTGGATTGTGTCTTTGGTGTTGTATTTGATTTTTTTTTTTTTTTGTATTTTTCTGAAGCTGAAAACGGGGAGAGACAGTCAGACAGACTCCCGCATGCGCCCGACTGGGATCCACCCGGCACGCCCACCAGGGGGCGACGTTCTGCCCACCAGGGGGCGATGCTCTGCCCCTCTGGGGCGTCACTCTGTTGCGACCAGAGCCACTCTAGCGCCTGGGGCAGAGGCCAAGGAGCCATCCCCAGCACCCGGGCCATCTTTGCTCCAATGGAGCCTCGCTGCGGGAGGGGAAGAGAGAGACAGAGAGGAAGGAGAGGGGGAGGGGTGGAGAAGCAGATGGGCGCTTCTCCTGTGTGCCCTGGTTGGGAATCTAACCCAGGATTTCTGCACGCCAGGCCGACGCTCTACCACTGAGCCAAACGGCCAGGGCCTTTTTTGTTTTTTTTTGTGTGTGTTTTTCCGAAGCTGGAAACGGGGAGGCAGTCAGACAGACTCCCGCATGCACCTGACCGGGATCCACCCAGCATGCCCACCAGCGGGCGATGTTCTGCCCATCCGAGGCGTTGCTCTGTTGCATCCAGAGCCATTCTAGTGCCTGAGGCAGAGGCCACAGAGCCATCCTCAGTACCTGGACCAACTTGGCTCCAATGGAGCCTTGGCTGCGGGAGGGGAAGAGAGAGACAGAGAGGAAGGAGAGGGGGAGGGGTGGAGAAGCAGATTGGGTGCCTCTCCTGTGTGCCCTGGCTGGGAATCGAACCTGGGACTCCTGCACGGCAGGCCGACGCTCTACCACTGAGCCAACCGGCCAGGGTCTTGGTGTTGTATTTGAGAACTCTTGGTCTGACCCAGGGTCATTGCAAATTTCTCTGATGTTTTCATGTAGACGTTTGATAGTTGGGTTCTTGCAGTTGGGTATCAAATCCATTTAGAAGTTAGAGTCTGTGTACAGGATAAGGGTTTCAGTTATTTTTTGGTTTTTTCTTTCTGCAAGTGGCTCTTCAATGTTCCCAGCACCATTTGTTGAGATGCCTTGGCACCTTCGTCAGAATCTCCTGACTGTTAATGTAAAGTTCATCTGGGGGCTTTCAGTTCTGTTCTGCTGATCTGTGTGCCTGTCCTGCTGCCGCCTGCCCTGCTGACTGGGACTGCATGGGGGAGCTGGGTTGTGGAAGTCTTCCAACTGGGTCCTTATTTGACAAATTTGGGCTGTTTTAGGTCCTTCGCGTTGTACAAACACACTTTTGAGAATCAGCTTATGAATTTCTGCAACAAAGCTTGTTTTGAATTTTATAAAGATTATTTTATCAGAGCACTTTCCCGCATCTTCCTAATTCTGATACTTTTTACTGGCGTAGTTTGGGGGCATTCCTGATGGGGAAAAGGGAGTCGGGCTAGATCACTTTTCAGTGCCCCCTTGCATCTCAGAATCCACTCAGCGTTGGCACTGTGACACCTAAATTTGCAAAAGAAAGGATGGGTCTGAACAACGGAGAAAGAAGCTTGTGACTGTCCCTTTGTCACTCAGCATCTTCCTGAGTTATCCCCGCAGGTGCACTGGTGACCCGCAGGCAGTGACTGTCTGGGTTAATCGTGGAGGCCGGGGATCACACTGATGGGCCAGTCCTCCTTGTGCCACCAAGAGTGTAGGTTGCCAACGGTAATTCTATAGAGGTGGCAGGGGTACATGCCAATTACTGGCCGGTGGGCGGGCATCCTCCTGCCACTTCCTGATGCCAAGCTCTGCAGCAGGCAGTGTCCTGCCGAGTAAGTGGACAGGATGCCCTACACCCCCCCCCCCCAGCCCAGGAACTGCCTTCTGGCCCCTTCCTGGACCCCGTGGTACATGTGGTGGGGTGTGCAGCTCTCACTACTGAGGTTCTTAGGTCAGAGGCAGTGACCTTGGGCGAGTTTACACTCGATTTTATTTTTATTGCTTCATGAAATAGGAATTGCTATCTGCCAGTCAATAAAGCAGCCGGTGCCCTGCCGCGTAATGGATGTGGCTTGGTCATCACTGCCTGCGAGGCTCTGGGGTGGCGGGGCCGTCCTCTTAGTGGGGGCTTCTGAGCGGCGGAACGCAGCCCCCGCAGGGCTCAGCTTTTACCCGTCAGCATGAATGCCGTCACAGAGAACAGGTTGCGGCCACTTCAGAAGGAGGGGAAGTTCCAAGTCTCTGAAGTTTAAAATGCACCAAGGAGGAAAGGAGTGGAGAGAGCCAGGGGACTGAGCGGTCAGGCGGGCAGCAGAGACATGTCTGACGTGCAAGCCCAGTGATCAGACGCCCCGGGTGTGACGCGGCGGCCGGCCTTGCAGTTGAGAGACACGGTGTGGAGTGAAGCAGCCACACCGCCGGGGAGACGCACCTGCTGAGGGCAGAGATCGTCACGAGTGTAGGGATGGGGAAAACAGTCGTCACTGCCCCCGTGAGTTATGAAACACACCACAGAGCAGCCTCCATATTCCCAGTTGCCTATCCAAATTGAGCAGAACTCTTCCTGAACTCACAGGAGAGAGAGAGCAGGTCCTCACAGGGACGCCACTCTGCTGTGGAGGGCCAGAGGAGCGTCCTCGTCATCCTTGAGTTGTATCATCTGAAAGTGATTTGTATTCTTGTTCAGGGCCTAACGAAATGCAGGGATGTCAGCTCAGGAGGGATGGGGCGGAGGGGAGAACCCTAGACCATGTTGGATGTAGGCTACAAAGAACTCAGAGAATTGATTCTTCAAAGGTGACTTGGGACATCGAGGAACAGTGTGGGTAACAAAGCATGGTAATGGAATGGACCAGAGTGTGTGTGTGTGAGTGACAGCTGAGAGAAGAGTCTCCACTTATTCTTAGTGCCTATATTTAAATTAGGTAATGATGGGTATTATAACAGGTCCTTTTATTTTTATGTTTCAGAGTTTAAAGAACATGCTAACATGAACATCTGCATAACCAGTTTTGGGGGCCAAGCTGGTCACTTACCGATGGGGCCACCTGGAAGACCAGGTCACCCCATGGCAATTCCCGTCGCTTTTCCTCTCCCACCAGCCCCTTTCTGCATCCCTGCCCCCCTTCCTCTTTTTTTTTTTTTGCTATTCATTTTAGAGAGGTGGGGGTGGTGGGGGGGGAGAGAGGGGGAGAGAGAGAGAGAGAAAGAGAGAGAAGGGCAGGGGGAGGAGCCGGAAGCATCATCTCCCATATGTGCCTTGACCAGGGTTTCCAACTGTCACCCTCAGCGTTCCAGGTGGATGCTTTACCCACCGCGCCACCACAGGCCAGGGCCCTTCCTCTTTTTTGCCTTTTCCATAGCACATGTCACCTTTTTGTATGCTCTTTTACTTACTATGTCTGCCTGCCTCTCCTCCCTGCAGTCTTGCTCGCATGTGGCACTCAATACTGTAACTGATTGACTGAAAAAAGACCCAATGGGGGAAAAGGGGGCAGGTTCTTAGCCAGAGAGGAAGTAAAGACATAACTTCTCAGGGAAGTCAGAGTTGTCCTAATGGAGCATTAATCTCGGCTACAACTGTCTTTCCTTTCCTGGTCAGGGCGGGGGTAAACGTCATCCTAAACAGTGTGTCTTTTTTTTATTTTTATTTTTCTGAAGTTGGAAATGGGGAGGCAGTCAGACAGACCCCCGCATGCACCCGACCGGGATCCACCCGGCATGCCCACCAGGGGGCGATGCTCTGCCCATCTACGGCATCGCTCTGTTGCAACCAGAGCCATTCTAGCACCTGAGGCAGGGGCCACAGAGCCATCCTCAGCACCCGGGCCAACTTTGCTCCAATGGAGCCTTGGCTGCGGGAGGGGAAGAGAGAGACAGAGAGGAAGGAGAGGGGGAGGGGTGGAGAAGCAGATGGGCACTTCTCCTGTGTGCCCTGGCCAGGAATCGAACCTGGGACTCCTGCACGGCAGGCCGATGCTCTACCACTGAGCCAACCGGCCAGGGCCCACAGTGTGTCTTAATAGTAGCTGCGATCAATGCAGGCTGGGAATGTGTGTGCAACTCTGGGATATGGTGAGCGGCCCTGAGGTTTTCTGTTTATTTTTTTATTTTTTCTTATGAGCCTGCAGGCTTTGGACTGGGGAGGAGAGGCCATAGGAGTGAGCAATCAGGCAGGGAGGGTCCCAGCAGAAGGAAGCCGCCCGTCTTTAGAACACGCACATTGTGAACACTACATCCCAGGGCTAATAGTACGTGGCCTTCTCAAGCCACTGCATTGTAAGGATGTGCCGTTTGACAGGTCTCTGCTTAAAACCCAGAGGCTTTATGTAATTTAAGAAGAGGTCAAATAAAAATAAATAAATAAAAGAAAATAGCAAATGCAGAGTAGGTCGACACGTGCGGGCCACTGGACGGGTTGTGTGAGAGGGAAGGTGGATGGCCCACAACTGCATCTGCTCATGGTGACAGTCGGGGCTTGTCATCCTCTGAGGACGGCTCTGTGACAGCGGCCGCGATGAAGGCATTGGGTCTGTGACTTGGACGTGATTTACGGGAAACCCGTGAGCACTACGGGGCCGGCAGGCAGCGTAGCGTTTGTCCGGACAAGGCAGACTCCAGTCCCCACCTGCCCGGTCTGCAAAGGAAAGGTCGGCGCTGCCCGGAGGATTGTCCCCACACGGAGCCTTGGCCCTGCTCCCTGGCTGTTCGGGGTCAGCAGGGTTGGTAGGAAGTCCAGGCATTGGTGAGTCCCACCAGCATCCCAGATGTGGCTCACTTGGGCAGGTCAGTAGTGAACGTCCCTGCGAGGAATGCCCTGTGCTCTGTTCTCTGGCCCTGCGTCTGCGTCTCAGCTGCCCCGAGTTCCTGGACGTGCTCCCTTCGCTGCTTTCCCAACATCCTCTCCTCCTGAGCCACGGAGAGCAGGAGGTGCAGCGGTGACTCCCGCCCGACTTGTGGGAAGGCTGGGGCTGTAGGACCCATGCAGACCTGGGGGGTCAAGACCCACCACGATGGCTTGCCTTTCTACTTTATTCCTTGAGTCTCTCATCTCCCCACCAGATGGAGGCCTCTCAGGGTTGTGACAAGGTCCTGTGGTCTTTCTGCGTTGTAGATTGACATTCATGGTTAGAGCTACTGGCTTCTCAACAGTCTTAGTTCTGCCAGGTTGCTCTGTGAGGACCCCACCTCCTTAACCCCCACCCCCAAGCCCGGGCCAAGGAGAGGGGAGAATCATTTCTCTTGCAGAAGGGCAACTTTGTACCCTCTGGCCAGCATCTGCCCATCTCCCCATGTCCCTGTGCATGGTAACCACCATTCTACTCTCTGTGTCTGTGAACTTGGCTTTTTCAGATGCTGCATACAAGTGAGATCATGTAGCAGTTTTCTTGGCATGTCTGGCTTACTAGAGAATACTTAGAATAGTGTTTTTCACATTCATTCACCTTGTCACATACATACAGCACGGTGACATAACTAATACTACTGTATTGTGTCCTGGACCCTTGCTGAGAGAGTGGATCTCAAGTTCTCCCAACACACACATGCACACAGGTGACCGTGAGGAGACGGATACGTCAATTAGCCTGACAGCCTGACTGTAGTAACCAATGCATATCAAAACATCATGTGTGCACCTCAAATAGATGCCATTTTTAAAATTAAAAAATATAATAAAATTTAAAAGAAGGGGAACTTTATTATTTTTTTCATGCTTCCTCTTGAGCACAGGGCTTGTCCCCTTTCAGGGGTCCCGCGGTCCAGGACCACATCTCCCCGGCGAGACCTGCCACTCCCTCGTCTCCTGAGCATCTAGAAAGGGACCCTTGACCCGCCCCCCCCACCTGATGCCTGCTCACTGGGGGCGAAGGTCTCTTCACCATCCTCACACTTTGTGGAATGCTGACGGAGACTCTTGTGGTCCCTGGGCTGTGTCTTTCTCCCTGTCGGGCCTTTTACTGTCACTTTCTTCCCCTTTCTGTCACTTTTTTAGCCTGAGCCAAAATCTTTTTACAAGCTTAATGTTCTGACCCTGAACTCCAGTTAGTTCTCCTGCATAACCGTGAATAACGGCTCTTGTCTCCGTCGGTAGAGTTTTGACCTTTCAGAGCTGATCTCCCTCTTGCCCGTGTTTATTAACCTGTCCAACTCTTGCTCTTCCAAGATGAGATGGTTCTTTCTCTTTGTTCATGCTGGTTGGTCCGGGTTTGCTCCGCAGGGCAGCTGTCGCTTACAAACCCCGAGTCTAACTCCTAGCTCTGGGTCCCGAATTGGAAAGAGACTCTCCTCATTGATGTTTGTACTTTTCAGTCTCTGTAATGCATCTTCCTGATAATACCTTTAAAGATGAAGAGTATTTTTTAACAAGTAAATAAATAAGGCCATTCTTTATTATCTCGTTCCATAACCCGCACAGGATCATCTCTAGGAGATCGATGATGTCTCTCCTTCCAGACACCTCCTGTGCATGTTGAAATGTGTCCGTTTGTAGATGTTAACGAGCGTGAATCCCTGTCGGTTTTCCTAGTCCATGTACAGGGTGGGGCAAAAGTAGGTGTCCAGTTGAGCATGCTTGAAACAGAGTCTATTCTTGGGTTATTATTTGTTCATTATTGTATTTCCCATTCAGACAACCATAAGCCTGCCTTGTATTTTACTTCATTTTGGTTGAAAGACTCATCCTTCCTTTTTTGTGTATCTCATGCTTCTGGCAGAGTAAATGCTTAGTAAAGAGTGTTGGTCACTGTCATGTCAGTGTCTCTATGGAGAAATACATCGCAGTATTTGCACATGGCTAAAGGAAAGCATCGAAACCCACTTGAGGAGGGATCTTCTGGATGAGTGGTTGTGACCTTGGCTCCAGGTCAGGAGTCACCTGGGAGGCTTGCAGACGACCATGAAGCCTGGCTGTCACCTGAGGCCATCAGACTTGATCGGGCTGGCCCGTGGCCAGGGCGTGGAGTGTGGTGACCACTCCCCAGGTGATTGATCCTAGTTCTCTCAGCCAAGACTGAGAACTGCTGTTCTAAACCGAGATGAGGGCTCATCAGTGACAGAATGCAAAGATTTTCTGAGGACACAGACAGTACAACCAACCAGGACGAACGCTCCGTGACTCCAGTGGGTAGTCCTTCCAGAGGTGTCACGTTGGGTGGGCCCCAGAGCGGGCGTTCTCCCCTGCGGGGATGCCACCAGGTTTCTGCCTTTTCTGTTTGTCTGGGCTGTGCCAGCACTGGTGTGTCTCACACTGTCCTGAGGCCCGACCTGGAGGTGGTTGAGGGCACTGAGCTGGGGATGCAGAGGAGCGTGGAGAAGGTAGGGAGGGACCTATCTGTTAGGGTCAGATGGCAAAGGGTGTAGATCAGGAGCAGGAAAGGAGAGTTAGGGCAGGACGGGAGGAGGTCACTGGGGTGGCTGTGATGTCTCTCCAGGGGGACCAGCCACAGTGATGCCAGTTCCTGCTTCTGCATCGAGACCCTGCAGAGGTCAGCACCCCCGTGGGCCATGTGAGGTCCCAGTCCTCACCCTCATCTTCCTCGTCAGTATGGTCTGAGCTCAGTGCCCAGCAGGCAGGCTGCAAGGTGAGAGGGACTCTCAGCACGACTCCCGTCCACGATGGGGGTGGGTGGGCAACGAGACACTTCAGGTCTCTGAGAGAGGCCAGCTCACCGGGAGCCTCCAGTGGCTTGCCGTCCGGTGTCCTCAGGTGCAGAACAAGAGCAATGACTTGTACATCGCCGAAACGTCTAAAGAGACGGGGTTATACCCATGGCAGGTAAGAAGTAGTACTTTTTGCAAAAGATCAAGCAACTGATTGTACATTTGCAACTAAATTATTCGGGGTTTTCACAGAGAAGGTGACTGTGTTTCTTCCTGATACGTTGTCCATGGAGGGCCATGCTCCTGGACACACTGGGGAAGGGACTGGCTGTCTCTGAAATCTCTCAAACTGGGCAGAAGGATGTCATCATTAATCATTCCCTAGTAGTTCTAAGGAGACCGACTATTCTTTAAAAGAGTCAGAATGAGGTAAAATGATGAAGATTCAACAAACTAGGGTTTTGTATGCCTACACCAGCATGCATCCTGTGTGCATTGATAATTTGTTTAAAATCTGTTTTATAGACTAAGCCACTTTCTCCACTGTTCCTTATGAATCTTTACCAAAGTACAGTCTAAATGACATAGAATGAAAACAGTATTTTTCTTCTCTGTCCAGCGGGTTCTTGTGAATGGAGGTGCCGGTGTGTTCCCGCCTGACTGTGACGTCCCCTGGGCGTTTTGGAAGGTTTGCTGAGCGTGGTTCTACCACCCATCCTAGGAAACATTTTCTGTGCTATTGACGACAATTACATTGTCATAAAAGCGATAGTGAAGGACTGGTCAGTTTGGCAAGAGGTCCTTGTACAGGAGCAGGAATCCATTTGCCTGAAGTGCCCATCGTGAGCTGCGGACGGAGTTTGGCCCGACTCCAGGGGTCATTACTGGACCCGATACTGAGTTTCAGACCCAAAGGAAGGAGAGGGCCAAGCTTGCTTGCTGCAGCCCAGGGTCGGCGCCGTGAACTCCCAGAGACGCCCAGGTTCAATTATGGAGCCGTGCCTCCTGCCAGGTCCCCTTCTCTCACTGCCTGTTTGTTTGAGACGCCCTGCCTCCCACAGAGGCCTGTGGGCACTATGCTGATGACAAAGCCCCTCGGAGTTTCCTGCTCTGGATGGATGGGACGTTGGCAGGTGGGGCTTCCCAGCTTCCGCATAATGCCATGCTGGAGGTTATCTGACAGTAACTTACAAGGGTCAGGGCTGGGAGTGACTCTGAAACCTGGTTCTTGCTCTTTTTGGACCAATGAGATGACCCCTGGGACCGGGGCAAGTAAGTGTGACCTTTAGTCGGTAAGCATCCTTGGGAAAAAAAATCTCTTTGGCCTGTGAAATACCGGCTGTAGTGGACTGGCTGCTGTTTAGATGCAGCGCACATGCTCAGATATGGATTTGAAAGTAAAAAAGAGGATTACCAGTCTCAGGATTAATACAGGATTAATCTAGTTCTTCAGTACCCAAAACACAATTTCTCCTGAAGGAGAAATTGATGCACTCTTTAGGGAAACAAAAAAGTACAGCTAGCAGGTCTCTAGAACGATGACTCTCCTAAGGAGATCATCTTCCGTGAGCAAGATGATGTGGAAGAAATTCATCCCCTGATCAGCTTATGTTCATGATTAATGTACACGTTGTTGGCTTTTTTTTAAATTATTTTTATTTGCCATTGATGGCAGCCGGGCAGCACTAATTTAAGGAGCGCGGAATTCTGGTTGATGAACCCTGTCAGAGCTCGGGGGAGTGAGTTTTGCGTTTACGACTTAGAGGTGCTCATGAAATACCAGCTTAGAAGTGTTACTGGTTATTAACCTTTGAAGAAACGGAGCTCATCAACATTTTATTAAACCTCTTTCCTTTAATGTGGCCTTTTTATTTACTAATCGTCACCTAGCTGATGCATTTCACTGCAGCAAAAGTTTAGGGCCATTTTGTGTGTCTTTTTCCATCTTAATGTGCAATCACCAAAAAAATTTAAGATATTAATATCTAGAGAGAGAGAGAAGGAGGGAGGGAGAGAGAAAGGAATACTCATGTCCAAAGGTCTCGATTATTTTTGGAACAAGCCTTTGGATGGATAAGCCTCTGAATGAATTCAGAGGACTAATTTAAGGATCTTTCTTGATAAGGATTCTAACAACAGAAGTTCAGGGCCCTGAATCATGAACTCTGTGGTTGGGGATGATGTTGGCAGGAGGGAAGAGAGAACCGAAGTTGGTCCTTCTGGACGGAGTCCTGTGGGACCACGGGCAGTATCACTTCATGCTTAGGAGTTCGAACCTTGGAACCAGGTTGACTTGATTCAGGTTCTGATGCTGCTGTGGACTGGCTGTAAGAGCCCAGGAAGCCTCCGTGTCCTCATCCCGACGATGGGAACAGTGCAGGGGCCAGCAGCACAGGCTTTTGGGAGGAAGGGGACTGTGGGGAGGGTCCCATCATTAGCACACCCCTGGGAATTCCACTCTGCTCTGAGCTACACCATCCCTGGCTTCCTGCACATACTCAGCTGGCACACCCTCCAGCGCCGTTCAGTGTGTGTCCAAGCTCCTGAGGTCGGCATTTCACGGTGGACCAGGCGTTGTACCAAGCCTTGAGCAGAAACACGCCCCGAGCAAGACCGCCATGGTTCTTGCTTCCATGGGACATACACTTTGGTAAGTGACACAACAGTGGGCTAGTTAAAAAACAAATAAAAATATCACATGTAACAGGTGCCATGGAGGACAAGAGCTGGATGCAGTGATGTCACAACAGAAGGGAACACTCTGGACTCCAGCGGTCAGGGCCCCTCTGATGGGGCCGAATTGGGAGACAGCTTCCAGAGAGGCAGGAGCATGGGTGAGGGGGCAGGGTCAGAAAGGCCGCCGTGTGAGCAGCAGACTGTGGGCAGTGTGGTCTGAGTGCTGGAGGAGGAGGGGGCGGGATGGTCCGGGAGGACGTGGTATTCGGGGTCCCGCTTCCAGGCCCTGTGCCATGGGTAGGAGTGGGGAGTCGACCTCCAGGAAAGGGGGCAGTTGTGAGGCTGTGTTCAGCAGGTGAGCAGTGTGTGATGGTTGTTGACACACACATTCACACACGTAACATGACCGTTTCTGTTCATTTTGTCCACAAGCGTTTTTTTTTTCTTTTTGTATTTTCCTGAAGTGAGAAGCGGGGAGGCAGAGACAGACTCCCACATGTGCCCGACCGGTATGCACCCAGCATGCCCACCAGGGGGCGATGCTCTGCCCATTTGGCCCATTGCTCCATTGCAAGCAGAGCCATTCTAGCACCTGAGGCAGAGGCCATGGAGCCATCCTCAGTGCCCGGGCCAACTTTGCTCCAATGGAGCCTTGGCTGCAGGAGGGGAAGAGAGAGCCAGAGGAAGGAGAGGGGGAGGGGTGAAGAAGCAGATGGGTGCTTCTCCTGTGTGCCCTGACTGGGAATCGAACCCAGAACATCCACATGCTGGGCTGATGCTTTACCACTGAGCCAACCGGCCCTGGCCACGGCCTTGCCCACAAGTACTTTGTGAGCTCTGATGAGCCTGGGAACGTGGTGTCATTTGGGATAACTCGAATTTTTCAGGCAGCAGAAATGTGCTCAGTGAACAAAGGATCTGATATAAAGGTGGGAGACGACACCCGCAGGACAGCCTTTGTTCAAAGAGGAAAGTCAGCAGCCAGCAGTGGGATTCTCTGTTGTAATCTACTCTTGAAGGACATAGACAACGTCATCAATAAGATTGAATCATTGGCGCAGAGTGTTTATTTTTTATAATATTTGGAGAGAAGAAACAGGCTTGCAAGTGGCATTTTTTATTTTTTAATTTATTGATTGATTTTAGAGGGAGGAAGGCAGAGAGAGAGAGAGAGAGAGAGAGACAGACATTCATTTGTTCCACTTAGTTGTACATTCATTGGTCACTTTTGAAACTGAATTTTTTTAAGCACCCATGGGAAAGCCATTTATATACATGTTCACTGAGGTAAATGCTTGTTCGTGTTATTGATAAAGCCAGTGTGGCTGCTTTTCCAACATCGGGTGGTTTGAGGCAATAATTTCTGGGCTAGCTCCAATCTAT
Organism: Saccopteryx leptura; assembly: GCF_036850995.1. Lineage (NCBI taxonomy): Eukaryota > Metazoa > Chordata > Mammalia > Chiroptera > Emballonuridae > Saccopteryx > Saccopteryx leptura. The sequence continues at coordinate 5,708,595 of NC_089513.1, read as the reverse complement.
TGCCTTCGACAGAACGATCACACTTTTTTACTGTTGAGAATTTTTTTTTATTAATTTTTTTTAAAATTAATTTTACTAGGGTGACATCAATAAATCAGGGTACATATGTTCAAAGAAAACATGTCCAGGTTATCTTGCCAATCAATTATGTTGCATACCCATCACCCAAAGTCAGATTGTCCTCCGTCACCTTCTATCTAGTTTTCTTTGTGCCCCCCACCCGTAACCACCACACTCTTATCAATGTCTCTTAATCTCGTTTTTATGTCCCACCTACGTCTGGAATAATACAGTTCTTGTTTTTTTCTGATTTACTTACTTCGTATAATGTTATCAAGATCCCACCATTTTGTTGTAAATGATCCAATGTCATCATTTCTTATGGCTGAGTAGTATTCCATAGTGTATATGTGCCACATCTTCTTTATCCAGTCTTCTATTGAAGGGCTTTTTGGTTGTTTCCGTGTCTTGGCCATTGTGAACAAAGCTGCAGTGAACATGGGGCTGCATATGTCTTTACGTATCCATGTTTCTGAGTTTTTGGGGTATATACCCAGTAGAGGGATTGCTGGGTCATAAGGTAGTTCTATTTTCAGTTTTTTGAGGAACCACCATACTTTCTTCCATAATGGTTGTACTACTTTACATTCCCACCAACAGTGAAGGAGGGTTCCTTTTTCTCCACAGCCTCTCCAACATTTGCTATTACCTGTCTTGTTAATAATAGCTAATCTGACAGGTGTGAGGTGGCATCTCATTGCAGTTTTGATTAGCATTTCTCTAATAACTAATGAAGATGAGCATCTTTTCATATATCTGTTGGCCATTTGTATTTCTTCCTGAGAGAAGTGTCTGTTCATGTCCTCTTCCCATTTTTTTATTGGATTGATTGTTTGTTGTTGAGTTTTATGAGTTCTTTGTATATTTTGGATATTAGGCCCTTATCTGAGCTGTTGTTTGAAAATATCATTTCCCATTTAGTTGGCTGTCTGTTTATTTTGTTATCAGTTTCTCTTGCTGAGCAAAAACTTCTTAGTCTGATGTAGTCCTATTTATTTATTTTTGCCTTCACTTCCCTTGCCTTTGGAGTCAAATTCATAAAATGTTCTTTAAAACCAAGGTCCATGAGTTTAGAACCTATGTCTTCTTCTATGTACTTTATTGTTTTAGGTCTTATATTTAGGTCTTTGATCCATTTTGAATTAATTTTAGTACAAGGGGACAAACTGTAGTCGAGTTTCATTCTTTTGTATGTGGCTTTCCAGTTTTCCCAGCACCATTTGTTGAAGAGGCTTTCTTTTCTCCATTGTGTGTTGTTGGCCCCTTTATCAAAAATTATTTGATCATATATATGTGGTTTTATTTCTGGGTTTTCTATTCTGTTCCATTGGTCTGAGTGTCTATTTTTTGCCAATACCATGCTGTTTTGATTGTCATAGCTCTATAATATAGTTTGAAGTCAGGTATTCTAATGCCCCCAGCTTTGTTCTTTTTCTTTAGGATTGCTTTGGCTATTTGGGGTTTTTTATAGTTCCATATAAATCTGATGATTTTTTGTTCCATTTCTTTAAAAAATGTCATTGGAATTTTGATGGGAATTGCATTAAATTTGTATATTGCTTTGGGTAATATGAACATCTTGATTATATTTCTTCTTCCTATCCAAGAACAAGGAATTTTCTTCCATCTCATTGTATCTTTTTCTATTTCCCTTAACAAGTGCTTTGTAGATTTCATTATATAAGTCCTTTACATTCTTTGTTATGTTTCCTCCTAGGTATTTTATTTTATTTTTTGTTGCAATCGTGAAGGGGATTGTTTTTTTGAGTTTGTTCTCAAATGTTTCATTGTTGGCATATAGAAAGGCTATGGACTTTTGTATGTTAATTTTGTATCCTGCAACCTTACTGTATTGGCTTATTGTTTCTAGTAGTCTTTTTGTAGATTCTTTGGGGTTTTCGATGTATAAGATCATATCATCTGCAAAAAGTGATACCTTTACTTCCTCTTTTCCGATATGGATGCCTTTTATTTCTTTGTCTTGTCTGATTGCTTTGGCTAGAACCTCTAGCACCACATTAAATAAGAGTGGAGAGAGTGGACAACCCTGTCTTGTTCCTGATTTAAGGGGGAAAGCCTTCAGTTTAGTGCCATTTAATATGATGTTAGCTGATGGTTTATCATATATGGCCTTTATCATGTTGAGATATTTTCCTTCTATACCCATTTTGTTGAGTGTCTTAAATATAAAGTTGTGTTGTATTTTATCAAATGCCTTTTCTGCATCTATTGATAAGACATGTGGCTTTTGTTCTTGGTTTTGTTGATATGGTGTATTACATTAACCGTTTTATGTATGTTGAACCATCCTTGAGATTCTGGGATGAATCCCACTTGATCGTGATGTATTATTTTTTTAATATGTTGTTGTATTTGATTTGCTAGTATTTTGTTTAGTATTTTAGCATCTGTATTTATTAGAGATACTGGTCTGTAGTTTTCTTTTTTTGTGATTTCCTTGCCCGGTTTCTGTATGAGGGTTATGTTGGCCTCATAAAATGTGTTTGGAAGTATTGCTTCTTCCTCAATTTTTTGGAAGACTTTGAGTAGAATAGGAACCAAGCCTTCTTTAAATGTTTCATAGAATTCACTAGTATAACCGTCTGAGCCTGGACTTTTATTTTTGGGGCGGTTTTTAATAGTTTTTTCTATTTCTTCCCTACTAATTGGTCTGTTTAGGCTTTCTGCTTCTTCTTGACTCAGTCTAGGAAGGTTGTATTGTTCTAGGAATTTATCCATTTCTTCTAGGTTGTTGAATTTAGTGGCATAAAGTTTTTCATAGTATTCTACAATAATTCTTTGTATATCTATGATGTCCGTGGTGATTTCTCCTCTTTCATTTTGGATTTTGTTTATATGAGTTCTTTCTCTTTTTTCCTTGGTAAGTCTTGCCAAGGGTTTGTCAATTTTGTTGATCTTTTCAAAGAACCAGCTCCTTGTTCTATTAATTTTTTCTATAGTTTTTCAGTTCTGTTTCATTTATTTCTGCTCTGATTTTTGTTATCTCCTTTCTTCGGCTGGTTTTAGGTTGTCTTTGTTCTTCTGTTTCCAGTTCCTTAAGGTTTGAAGTTAAGTGTTTCACTTGGGCTCTCTTGTTTGTTCATGTCAGTCGGAAGTGATATGAACTTCCCTCTTATTACTGCTTTTGATGCATCCCATAGAATCTGATATGTCGTATATTTTCATTTGCCTGTATATATCTTTTGATCTCTGCGCTTATTTCTTCTTTGGCCCATTCATTTTTTAAAAGTATGTTGTTTAGTTTCTACATTTTGTGGGGTTTTTTTCCTCTTTTTTGCAGTTGAATTCTAGTTTCAAGACTTTGTGATCAGAAAATATGCTTGGTACAACTTCGATTTTTCTGAATTTGCTGATGTTGTTTTTGTGGCCCAACATATGGTCAGTTCTTGAGAATGATCCATCTACACTGAAGAAAAATGTATACTCAGTAACTTTGGGATGAAATGTCCTGTAGATGTCTATCATATCCAGGTGCTCTAGTGTTTTGTTTAAGGCCAATATATCTTTATTGATTCTCTGTTTGGATGACCGATTTAGAGCCGTCAGCAGTGTATTGAGGTCTCCAAGTATGATTGTATTTTTGTCAGTTTTTGTTTTAAGGTCAATAAGTAGCTGTCTTATATATTTTGGTGCTCCTTGGTTTGGTGCATATATATTAAGAATTGTTATGTCTTCTTGATTCAGTGTCTCCTTAATCATTATGAAATGACTATTTTTGTCTCTGAGTACTTTTGCTGTCTTGTAGTCAGCATTATCAGATATGAGTATTGCTACGCCTGCTTTTTTTTGGATGTTATTTGCTTGGAGTATTCTTTTCCAGCCTTTCATTTTGAATTTTTTATCCTCCTTGCTTAGATGAGTTTCTTGTAGGCAGCATACAGTTGGATTTTCTTTTTTAATCCATTCTGGTACTCTGTGCCTTTTTATTGGTGAGTTTAATCTGTTTATATTTAGTGTAATTATTGACACTTGTGAGTTCCCTATTGCCATTTTATAGATTGCTTTCTGTTAGTTTTGTGTATTGTTTGATTCTTCTCTTTCGTTTTTCTATCTTTTGTTTTTATTTGGTTGTATTCCATACATCTTTCCTCTGTTGCTATCTTTTTTAAATCATGTGCTTCTGTGGTGGATTTTTCAATGGTGGTTACCATTAAGTAATGAAAAGGGTTCCTACCCTGTTCATTGTAGTGCACTATCTTGTGAGTACTTTTGCACTCCATCATCCTTTGCTACTGTTAATCTCCGTCCTCCCCCCCCCCTTTTTTTGTTGAAGCAGTTTAAATTTGGTTTCATTGTGTTCTTAGTGGAGCTTTTACTAGTGGTTTTGTTTTGTTTTGTTCTTTGTATCTGGTTGCAAAACCCCCTTTAGTAATTCCTGGAGTGGGGGTTTTCTGATGATGAATTTTCTCATCTTTTCTGTATCTATGAATGTTTTTATTTCTCCTTCATATTTGAAAGATAGCTTTGATGGGTATAGTATTTGAGGCTGAAAGTTCCTCTCTTTCAGGACTTTAAATATTGGGGTCCACTCTCTTCTAGCTTATAGAGTTTCTGTTGAGAAATCTGATGATAATCTAATGAGCCTTCCTTTATATGTTGTATTCTTCTTTTCCCTGGCTGCCTTGAGAATTTTTTCTTTGTCGTTGGTTTGTGCCCATTTTATTTTGATGTGCCTTGGATTAGGTTTGTTGGGGTTAGGAAAACTCGGAGTTCTGTTTGCTTCTTGAATTAGAGGGTTTAGTTCTTTCCACAGGCTTGGGAAGTTCTCATCTATTATTTATTTGAATATGTTCTCCATTCCATTTTTTCTCTCTTCTCTCTGATATACCTATTATTCTTATGTTATTCTTTTTGATGGAGTCAGACAATTCCTGTAGGGTATTTCTCATTTTTTAAAAATTTTTGAGTCTCTTTCTTCTTCTCTCTGTTGTCCCTCAAGTTGCTTCTCTTCTATTTCACTAATCCTACCTTCTATCTGGTCTGTTGTATTAGCTAAGCTTGTTACCTCGTTTTTCAGCTTGTGAATTGAGTTTTTCATCTCTGTTTGAATTGTTTTTATACTTTCAATTTCATTGGTAATATATTCTTTGTGTTCATTTAGTTGTTTTCTGAGCTCCCTAAATTGCCTTTCTGTGTTTTCTTGTATATCTCTGAGTATTTTTAGGATTTCTATTTTAAATTCTCTCTCATTTGGCTCCAAGGTTTCCAATATATTAAATTTTTCTCCATAGACTTGTCCTTATCTATCTGTGCTACCTCTCTGTCTTTTGTATCCATGATATTCGGTTTCTTTTTCCTTAATGGCACCTGAGGGTGGTTTTTTTGATAGTATTAATGAGAATTAATAAAGAATAAAAAATTAAAAAAAAAATAAAAAAAAATTATTATTCTCCACCTTTTTTTTCCTCTCCTCTACTCTCCCCTCCTTGTTGAGAAAATCTTGTGGTGAACTGTGAATTATATTGTGCTAAATAGAACAAAAACTACCTATAATGGAGGGACTGAGTTGGGGAGAAGTGATAAAGGGGCAAAAAATGGGGTATGGACCCACAAAATGTAAAAAAGGAAAATATTTGGGTCAAGAATAAAATGATTTGCTTTTAGGTCATGGTTGACTAAGAGATATGATAGAGGAATAAGAGGGAAACAGGAAAAAGGGGAAAAAATAAAAAAATTACTACTGTATTTAGTGGAGCAAGAACTAGATAAAATGGAGAGCCAGGGTTGGGAGCACTGCTAGTGAGTTAAAAAAGTGAAGTAAAAAACCCCCAAAGCACCACAAGGAAAAATTTGAGTCCCAGGTAAAATAATTTGTTCGTGATTGAGGATTGAATGAGAGGAAAAGTAAAGGAGAAAAGAAGAAACTAATATAGAGGGAGAGAAAAAAAAAAGAAAGAGGAAAACAGAAAAAGAAGAAAAAAGAATAAAAGAGGAGAGAGAGAGAGAGAGTTAAGGGTTTTGGAGTGCAACCCTCATAGAGAGAAAGGAAGAAGAAAGAAAAGATAATGGGAGATGTAACACTTATGGGTAGTGTAGTTCAAGGAGAGGAGAGAGTAAGACCAGCAGAGAATTAAATGACCAATTTGGAAGAGGAAGAAAATAATCAAGAGAAGAAGAGAAACAAACGAACAAATATCATAAAATGGGATAGGTTATAAAGTCAGTGGATTATTCTTGATTTTGAGAGGTTATCTTCTTGCTTTTTCTTTTCTCTCCCTCTTTCTGGTCGGTGACTCTGTACCCCAGGTTCTGCCCCTGTGGTAGGCTTAGGTAGAGGTTTGCGGTTGATAAGTCTCTATGTCGATGTCATATATTGGACTTCAGTCACGTTGGCAGTCGAGGATCATTAGCATTTGCAGGCTCTACCAATAAGAGAGTCCGTATTCCCAGAGCCTCTCTCCTAGTCTTTCCTTCCTGAATTAGTAGCCTGATGATCCAGCTATGGGGTTGCTGCTGCCTCTGCCTGAGAGTAGGAGGCTCAAAGAGCTGGCAAATCCCCAGTCTATTCCCACTCAGCGCAGGGCTCTGGGTAAGGCTCAACCATTCAGAGCCACTAGTATAATCAGGTGGGGCTTCGGCCCACACAAAGACCTCTGACTCTGCCCCTCTGTCCAGGAACACGGGCTCCCACTTCCAGGGGAATCTCTCGCCCACTATCTGCGCTCGCCAATCAGGATATCCGGCCAGCCGCCTCTCATGCCTGGTGAGGCGCCCCGCCCGCACAGAAAAGTTCGAGTGTAGGAAATTTCCCTCCCACTCCCTCCCCGCGTGCTGCTTTTTGGGGCGCAGGGGTGACCCTGAGACTCCGGTTTCAGCCCACACAGAGGCCTCTGACCCTGCCCCTCTGTCCGGTAACACGGGCGCCCACTCCCAGGGCTCTAGGAGGAGTCTCTCGCCCACTATCTGCACGTGCGGACCAGGAGATCAGGGTTAATGGCTATCCCAAGTGCCTTTCTTTGTTTGGGTTTGGTGCAAGCATTAGCTTGTGTTGACTAGGTTGCCACAAGCACAGTTTTTCCTCAGCTTGGATCTCCATGCCACAGCCTGGTTTGGACGTTTGTGCCGCAGTCTGGTTCTATTCATACCCTATGCCCACCTCAGTTCCTATACTCTCAGTTCCCAGTGAAAGCAGCCCTTATTTAGGTTAGTGAGGAAGGCGGAGTGTTTCTTCCTCCTTATTTCCTTCGGGGTTGATTATATATTTAGTCAATTTTTCACTCAATCATACCTTCGCATTTAGTGTGGAACTTCTGGAGGCTCCAAGGATAGATTTTTCTGTCTCTGGTTGAAGATCTTGTTGAATTTTTGGGGAGATTTATTGGTATCACTCCTTACGGCGCCATTTTTCTGAAGTCATCTCTCACTGTTGAGAATTTAACATTAGGATTTATTCCAGAGCCTTAACTCCAGTCCTCAAATAACTCGGCCTCCGAGACTTGGACTCTTTCTGATCCTGGGCGGTTTTCTCCCCTACTCCGAGAAAGAAATCAATGACGCCTTATTGGGAATATTTATAAGCCGGGTCCTGATGCTGCCACAGAATATGAAGAAATACCTCCCAGAGCCGAATCCATCAAAGAGAAGATTAGGAATCTATTTTCTGCGATGTCCTAAATTTCTGTGCTTCAAACACCCAGCGTTTGAGTATGAAGGGCTTTGGATTTAGTATCTCTCTGGCCCTGTGATTTGTAGCCAGACTTTCTCCCCGAGTCCTGCATGCCCGAGCCCAGCCCCAGGTATGGAACCCGCTGGCGGCCACAGGACAGTTGCAGTCCTGGCAGAAGAGCGCAACGTTGTTTTCAGTAGACGTAGACAGACATACGTCCTGGGACTCCCTCATCCCAGGCACAGGACCTCTTTCTTCTCATTGACAGGGGAGAGGGCTCATTTCACACTGAGCATTGATTATGTTTTAGGAAATCGTTAGGACTTTGAAAGACATTGCACTGAAGTTGGTGGTCCCTCCGCACGCCCCCACCCAGCCCCTTAGTGGAATGTGGCCGGCTGGTGTTTGAGAAGCGTCATGTGACTTCTCCACCGGGTTTCCCAAAGTGGGGACATGGAAATAACTAAGCTGCATTTTATCTTCATGGTTCTCTTTAAACTTGAAGAATTTCTGGTTTGTGTCTGTTGGATGACGTGCCTAACGTCAAGGACAGTGATAAGGACGTACACTTACGTGGATATACGCAGCGTGTAGAAACAGACTCAGGCTTTTTAATTGAGAAGGACCCACCGTCCTGGGACTCGGGCAGCCTGCAGAGCAGGGTCTCCGTAGGTTGAAGTCACAAACACAACGTTTGAGAACAGTTGGTAAACCCCTTGGGAATCATTCATGTATATATCGTCAGCACTCTCTGCTTCCAGTTGTTTAAAAAGCGCCTGAATCACATCACCTTTGCAGCCCGTCCATCTTGGTATTCTGCCCAGGGAAGAGACGCCCTGAAGGAAGGGTCACAGGCTGCGTGGTCGAAGGCGTCCGCCTCCATGCGGCTGCTCCTCGGCCTCCGTGCTGCGTGTCCTGAGCGACTCGCGAGCCGCACGGTCTTCCTTCTCCGGCACGACCAGGGAGTGTACTGAGTGCAGGGGTGCGGCCCGGGTGCAGCTGAGGATGGCTGCCCCAGATCCGTTTTCTCTACTGTGTTCTCAGGCCCCTGTGATGGGGCACGACGGGACCCCTTTACCGCCCGGGGCACGCTGCACTCCAGAGGTGGCAGGACTCCGCCCGGCGCTTGCCTCGGCCCCCACGTCCTGTCCCCATCTCCTCCCTGCCCAGGCGGCTGTGGGCTCGTCTCAGTCTCACCAGCCTTGCACCTACTAGTCCCGTCTCGCCCGTTGGAGGCGATGGCAGAATGTGGTTGTTACCACGCACGCGCAGTCCATGTTGTCGATGCGGAATGGCCAGAGTTCCTTGGTGCTTTTTAATGTGGCTTTGAAAATTTATTTTTTAAAAAAGAATAATATAAGAACAAAGACAAAAACTGACCAGACAGGACCAGGGTAAGAATACTAGCCAGCTCCCCACCCTGTCCTCCCCGCTGTCTACAGGTCATTCAGGTTTTTCCAGAGAGATGTTGTTGATAAACAAGCATGCGTATCTGTTTCTTAAACACCGAATAATCATCTTTGCTCTGCACATTTTCCTAATGAACAGTGTCTCAGTAACCTTTTCATTTTGGTCTGACTTTATGCCCCCACTCCAAATGTTGGTAGAGAATTCTGTTGTATAGATGTACCAAGATTTATATTTTGCCATTTTTCTGGTCGATATTTAGGTCGTTCTTTGTTTGTTTGTTTTTTTGCTAATACAGCTTATGAGCAATGACTGTCCTTGTACCAGTGTGAATAGCTGTGTAGGATAAATGCCTAGTCATGTCTGGGCATATTTGTATGGTCAATTATAATAAATATGGCCAAGCTGTCCTCTGTAAAGTCATAGAAATTTATAGTCTTCCGAGTGATATATTTAGAGAGATCATTTGCCCATATCTGCTTTAATACACAAAGATTACAATGGTTTTTATCTTTATTTTTATCAATTTGATAGTTGTTAGATTAAACATGTATCTTATTTGCATTTTACTAATTGTTAGTAAGGTTGAGCACATCTGCAAACGCTTAAGGATAGTTGCATTTCCTTTCTCTCTGAAAACTGCCCACGTGTGTCTCATTCCGAGGCTGGTGCTTTTCCTACTGGTTTGCATCAGCACTTTTTAATTCATAAGGACTTTGGCCTTTTCACATATGTTGCAAAGACTTTCCCAGTTTGTCACTTGTGTTTTGACGTTTGGGTAACGGTGTTTTGCCCAGTGAAACCCTGCTCTATTATGTAGTCAAATCACCCAATATTATCTCTAAAATTTGTAAGTTTTGTTTCTTTCTTGAAAAGACCTCCTAGTGTATCGTTTAAATAGTCATCAGCAAAGACTTGGTGTATCTTTCTGTCTTCTGGTGCTCTGGAAGCAGCTCATGCGGTATGAATCTCGAGAACTTATTTTTCTATTTCTAAATAACATTTAATTTTTCATTCTCTCTCAAAACGCATTCCTTTTTCCACAATCTAATAATTTGTTTTTAATTTGCAAATTTTGTTAAAAATTTTTATAGTTTATTTTTTGAGATACTGTTGACATATAGTATTAGTCTCTGGTGGACAGAATAATGATGTTGTGTTTACAAATTGCTAAATAATAACCACAACATGTGTCGTTGACATCCATCCTCACACAGAGTTGCAATATTTTTTTTTCTTGTTCTGAGAACTTTGAAGATCGACACTCTCAGCAACTTTCACATACGTAATACAGTATTATTGCCAGTGGCCACCACTCTGTACATCATGTCCCCAGGGTTTGCTTGTTTTACAATGGAAAGCTTGTACTTTTTGAGTCTCTTCCCCCCGTTTTGCCGACCTCCAGGCCTCGCCTCTAGCCGTCGGCCCTCTGCACTCAGTGTTTGTCTTCTCTCCCTTCCAGTCCCATCCATTGTCGTCACAAACAGCAGGACTTCCTTCCTCTGTCATGGCTGAGTAATATTCCATTGTGTGGTCGCAGCACGATGTCTCTCTCTGTTCATCTGTCCTGGACACTGAGGCTGTTTCTGTGGCGTGGCTACTGTGAGTCATGCTGCCCTGAACATCGGAGTGAACCAAGGGCTCATGAAAGGAACCTCTTCTGTTTTACTCCAGAAAAAAATCAAGTCAGCTTGAGCTCTAGAGAGGAGCACACGACATTTTCTCGCTTGTCCCGGAGACCTGGCTCCCAGTCCTCTGGTCAGAGGGCCGCCTCTGCCTCCCCCGGGCCTCAGCCCGGCCTCGTCCTAGAAGGAATGCCTTGTCCCCCGTTGCCCATCCTCATGGACCTATGGACTGAAGAATCTGGTTGGAACTCCAGTGGGCTTCTGTGGCAGGGGCCCGCCTAAGTCTCGCCCAGAGTTGAGCTTGTTTTCTCTTCTAAAATTAGTGGCTGCACCACCAGAGGCTTGGAGTCGGCACGTGCTCCGTTCTTCATCGCCTCTTGTGATGGAGCACCCTGAGCGGCCATCACTGGACGCTCGGTGCGCCATCACTCCTTCTGGTCCCACAGTTTATTCAGCAGCTTTTGAAAAGAAAAAATCAGACAGACATTTACTGAATGTTCAGAATAGGCAGTGTTTCAAAGATCAGCAACTTGTGCTAGTGCCGTAGGTGAGCTCATGGATCCAACGGAGAAGATACAAACTGAAAGGTTGCAGCGCGAGCAGTCAGCGTGACAGTGCAGAGGCCATGAAGACGCGGAGGAGATCCCCTGAGGAGGAAGGTATAGGCGATATAACTTTGACCTGGGACTTGAAGCGGGCAAAAAAGTCGAATTCTTTAAACATGTCCTATTTTTTTTTCAGTGAATAGTTCTTCGCACATGGTAGCTTTTCATCTGTTTTGTGAGTAAAAGTAAACGTTTGTTTAATAAAGGAATGGCAGCAGCGAAGAGTGACTATCTGGAATTATAACGCTAATTCCAAAAACAATTTTAGTCATTTCATTCTTCACCCTGGAATATTAATACTCAGGAATTTTGTTTATTGCCGTGTTTAGTCCCTTGGCCAGCAGAGGGTGCTGCACACTGATTGTGACCATACAGGCTGCTCAAAGCCTCCAACGCTACAGAAGTATCAGTGTGTGTGTAACTCAGGTGAGTTTGCAAGCCTTTGCTACTGTTGAAAAAAATGTGTCAGAAATGAAAAGCGGAGTGTGAAGAAGGAAAGTTAACAATAAGAGAAAAAAAGGCTGTATGTCCATGTCTATGTGGTTGTGAATGTATCTGTCTCTATTAAGAGAAGGTGACCCGGTAATATTAACTTTTCTGATAAGTAGCATTGCTTCTGAATTTCCTTGGAAATGTTTTTGACTTCATTATGTGGTTTACTTCTCAGTCTTCACACTGAAGAGACAAAACCCAGTTCCTAATCGAGTGCGTTGTGGGAAACATGGAGATAGATATTGTTTGAATAGTAGCAAAATACTGTGGTTCTGCAAAAATTCATTGCATAGCTGTTTGCACAGAAATTTTAATTTGTTTTCCTCCCTAGGAACCTGAGGATTCTAAAACATTTTTAAGAGCATAATTTCCTCCCTCCATTTTCCCATTACAACTTATTTTATTTATTTGTATATTTATTTTTAAGAGAGGAAGAGAGAGAAAGTCAAACAAGAGTGGAAGGGCGGGGAGAGAGAGAGAGAGAGAGAGAGAGAGAGAGAGAGGGAGGAGCATCGATCTGTTTCCTGTATGCACCCTGACCAGGGATCGAACCCATCAACCTCTGTGCTTCAGGATGATGCTCTAACCAACCAAGCTATGCAGCCAGGGTCCATGAAAACTTTTGGAAAGCATCATGGTTTTGAACACACCTGCACTTGGTAAACTTGACAATGTGAAAAGACCTGTGCCTGTGCTGGCATGGCCGACACTTTAAATCAGTGCGCACAGTTTGTGTTTTTTATTTAAGGGGCAAACTGAACTGGCCCCAGAAGAGCCATGGCCCAGATTGGCCACGGTTCATCCATTTGATGTGAATGTGGGTCCCGTCACATTTGCAGACTGAAGGCAGCCTCCAGGGAACAAGGTGTGAGTCACAAACACCATTGAGAGACTACCTCGAACTTCTCATCATAGGACAATATTCAAAAAAGCTCTTGTTTAACAGGGTCCCATCTCCCTAAAGCTGTAAGCTCTGCGTCCTGGTGATTTCTTACTGATTTCTCAGCTATGTTTAACGACAGTTTGCAACACGTTCCTACACCAACAGGTGTCATATGGAATCAGAAGCACTTTTCTGATGCTTTAACCCACGCTCAGCGTCATTAGTCATTTTACTCAGGTTTTCTGCTTGGCACAATAGAAGTTTTGTCATGTAAACAAGACAGTGCCAAACTCAGACCATGAAATACGACTGGGGAAGCTTTTTTTTTTTCTTTATCCAGTCTTTTTTAAAATTTATTTGATTTATTATGTTTACATAGATTCTAGTGTCACCCCGATTGCATCCTCCCTCCCCCGTATTCCCCTCAACATATCCCTTCCCTCCCTTCCAACAGCCCCCTCCCCCTTCCCTTCAGGTTTAATTCTGTTGCTCAGTTCACATTGTTCATTAGATTCCTCAAATGAGTGAGGTCATATGATATTTTCCTTTCTCTGCCTGGCTTATCTCACTCAACATAATAATTTCCAGGTCCATCCATGTTGTTGCAAAAGGTAATATTTTCTTCTTTTTCATGGCCCCATAGTATTCTATAGTATATATGTACCACAGCTTTTTAATCCACTCGTCCACTGACGGACACTTGGGCTGTTTCCAGATCTTTGCTATTGTAAACAATGCTGCCATAAACATGGGGGTGCATTTCTCCTTTTGAATCAGTGAAATGGTGTTCTTGGGATATATTCCTAAAAGTGGGATAGCTGGGACGACTGGGGAAGCTTTTAAGGGAAATAATTCTAATTTGGAATAGTGCCAAATAGCTGTTATGTCCTGTGTTGAGAGTCTGATAGTGATGAAGCCACCGTTTTAGATTAAATCATGATTTGTCTTGCAGTCAGACAGCAAATGAAGTTTAGCCCCTCGGCTGTGAGTGACTGCCTGGTACCCATAGCACTCTGCGGCCAAGTGTCTCTGTGCAGCCATGGTCCTCCTGGGCCACTAGGTGGCATCTCACATGTCATTTGGGATTGACAAGACTACGGGGCTGGACTGCCTTGAGGCTGGTTTTCTTAGCAGAAGTAGGATATTGGGACAGATTCCATTGGGAAGTCACAGCAGCCTTGGGGGATCATAGCATGATGGTCCAAAGATTAGCTGAGTTACTGAGTCTGTCTAGTCATCTGTAGAAAGTGATTATTGCCTGTAAGCTATGGTTATCTTTAGGAAACCTTTTCTCTCTCTGCCTAGATCGACAGTGATTGGTGATGGATTCAGTATGTAGGTCATTGGGCCTTTGCAATTACCTGTAAACATTTGGCACAGGCCTGATCTGTTTTTTATTCCCCGGGACACGAAGGCAGTGGGGGCTGGTTGTCTGGTGAGGCGTCCATTCGTCTTTGTCTGAGCAACAGCAGCACCCCTAACACAACAGGAACTGCAGGGTTCCACTTCCACCTCCCCATGGCATGATGCATCTTTCCTTCTTTTTATAGCATGCATGTGGCATTCTCAGGAAAAACTGGTGAGTTGATTGTTGTGGTGAAGATCCTGGAGTCAAACAGACTTGGGCCAGCCAATCACAAACTTTGTAGATCTGCGCAAACAATTCCATCTCAGTGTTATCATCTGTGAAATGGGCACAATAACAGATGGCGGTGAAGAGGAAGCGCCACTGTGTCTGCCAAACCCCGTGCCATCACAATTAGCGATAGTTACTATCAGGATTGGGGCTCCAATGGGCCTTTCCTATAGACATTTTTTAAAGTTTAAAATTAATATTATTTGTAGAACAATTTTAGGTTTACAGAAAAATTGAGCACATAGTACGGGCATTCCTCAGATGTTCTTCTATGAGACACGTAGTTCTCCTGTTATAAACAAGCGTCTTCCATCAGGGTGGTGAGTTTGTTACGGTCGATGAGTCAATGTTAATATAGTATCACGAACAAAAGTCTGTGGTTTGCATTAAGGTTTGCTCTTCGTGTAGAACGTTCTGTGAGTTTGGATGAACGCACCGTGCGGTGTGTCCACCACTGTGGCATGCTATATTGTAGCGTCATAGCACATGGCCAGAGGAATGTCATGGCCATAGAAACCCTCTTGCTCCACGTCATCCCCCCTCCCTCCCCCGCCCCAACCCCAGGCAACTACTGACTTTTTACTGTCTCCACGGTTTTGCCTTTTCTAGAATGTTGTAGAGTTGGAATCATACCGGATATAGCTGTGGTGGGATTCTGCTGGTTTGTGTTCATACTGGTTTGGCAGAACCAATGGTTCTCTCTAAGGTGGCCGCTGCCCAATGTGGAAATCACAAATTGACATTCCTTACTCTTTCTGAATGTTCATCTGCGCACCAGCGTATTCTAAGCGCCTGTAGTGATGTTCATTCCGTCCATGGGGAAAAAAATTGCAAACGAGGACGCCAATCCAGAAACAATATGGAAATATCTTAAAGAACAGCTTTATTGTATTTTGGTCAGGTATTATTTAATATTTTTCAGTAATATTTTAAAACTCTTATAATCTAGTTTTGTGTACTTCTTTTACTGTTTTTATTTAAGTATTAAATGCATGAAATGATAAACTTACTTTTGGTTTGTCGTGTTTTCATACTTAAAATGGTCATTAGGGCAGAAAACCAGTTAAGTTATTTGCACCCCCCACTGGGATGCCGTCTTTTCGGACTGGCTCCTTTTGCTTAGTCATTTGCATGTAAGTTCCCTCTGTGCCATTTCATGACTTGATAGCTCATTTCTTTTTTATCTGTGGATAATACTCCATTGTGTGGCTCTACCAGTTTGTTTATCTGCTTGACACCTGTTTTCTATAGAATCTTAACTGTTTCTTTCATTGTGTCGCCCACTGCTGTGAGCCGAAGAAGACCAGCGGCCACACATCACTGTCACTGTAGGATCTGGGACGATGCTTGCTAAATAATAGGTCTGCAGTAAATGTTTGTTTAAATGAGGGGAGTAGAGAGAAAGGACTCACTCATTCTGGTGGGTGCTGCTGAGAATGATTTTAGCCATTAGCTGGTTTTCTCCTTGGGAACCGGGGGGCTTGGTCACTGCCAAGGCTGACTTGGCCTATGGACACAGGTCAGTCAGCGCATTAGCCGGACACATGTTTCCAGCTGTTCCAGATGATGCTGCCATTGGGAGGCGCCCTGTGGCTCCCTGGAGGGTGGCTGGGGGTAGCTGTAATGTCTATGCTTAGGGAAGAGTGAGTCTGGTCAGGGGTTATGGAGGCGGACTGGCATATGGTGGGATACATTGTAGTTCCCTGGGGATCCCTGGGGATACATCTTTAAACCCCGGAAGGTCTGTGGCTAAAAATACAGCTGTAAAGTATTCATTGTTTAACGGCTACCACAGAAGGTTTAGAATTTTCATAGGTAAAGTAAGGAGGATATAATTTATGTGGTCAGTGGGAAGTTTTTCTTAAAATCGACACTGTAAGCATGAAAGAAAAGAGAGGAAGAACAAGTGACTGTTTTGGTGTAGCAATGACCTGAAGGGAGCCTTTGCCTGGAACTTTTTTTTTAAAAAGAGGAAAAATAATCCTTCCATGGACTTGAGTCTGTAGAGTAATAGTTACTTATTGAGGAAGGGGGACAGCTCTGATACATCATCATTTTTATTATTGATTGTTATTGAAAGAGAGGATCAGAGACCGTCCTGTGGTGTGGGATCAGGGGACGACTGCCCTTGAACTCGTGCCCATCTGGGAAGTTACAACAGGTCAGATCTCACCTGACTAGGGCTGGGGGAGTTTGGGGGAATTAACCAGTTATGGAATGTGTTGTTTTAATCGCCTCCTCTTCACCCCGTTGGCGAGGGACAGATCCCCCACCCGGGGAGTGGAGGTGGCTGAACACACATCACCGGGCACAGGGCGGATGAGATGGCCAGCTGCTTATTAGTCACTGCCCAGAGTGGGAGACATATGCAGCTGGACCACATGGGGGCTGCACTCAGGAGTGGTGCGGGAGGCAGGCTTGTAGTGACAAGAGACAGAGGGGCCCCCTGGTTTCCATGGGAGGAATGCGGTCAGCTTGTTGGAACCATGCCACGGACTGGCCAGAAACGGAAACCCAGGATGGGTAAGCCGCAGTTGCGCCTGGTGCCCCGTCCCCGTGTCAGGGCCGTATTTGCCAGGGGATCTTTTCTTCCGGAGCAGAGTGGGGACGGGAACTTAAGGTCAGCCTCGTGGTGTCACCAGACGTTCAGACAGTGCATCATACTGAGATTTGTTTCAAGGCTTCTACCACATGTATGTGGGTTCCAGGTGACCGGGGAGCGTGGCAGGCTGGTGACACTTTATTGAAATAATTCAATCGTCAGCTAATATATCCAGCTTACTCGCCCCGCCCCCCTTAAACATGGCCATCTCTGTTTCAGGTTCAGTTCTATCCTGTTCTCTTGTCTTAAACTGAAGGCCTTGGGGTGACACTGGTTAACAGAATTACACAGGTTTCAGGTGCCCAGTTCCTCAACACACCTTCTGTACGCCATATTGTGCACACACCCCAAGTCAAGCCTCCGCCTGCCCCTAACCCACAGTCACCACACTATCGACTTTCTTCTCCTTTTTCTTGTCCATTTATTTATTTATTTATTGCTCAATCTCTCCTCCCCTTTGCCCAGCCCCTCGTCACCCCACCCTGACAGCTGTCACTCTCTCTGTGCATCATCACAGAGGACTCATAAAAGCCACACACCTCACGTACTAGAGTAAATGGAGGCAAAGTCCCAAAGTGACAGCGTGCGCCCGAAGGAGGCCCCTCCCGAGCGGCGAGGGTCGGGTGGACTGGACACGGCATCTCAAAGTCAGTTTTCTACTGGGGTGCTGAACCCCCGCATCTAAAAAGCACGTTCTCCCTGCAGACATGGAATTTTCATTTTTTTTTAATAACATATTTTATCCTTTGGTGGGATTTTTCCATCTACCAGTAGATACCCTCCAAGGGGGGCACACGGAAACAAACACACACACACACACACACACACACACACACACACACACACACACACACCAGTATCTACATGTCATTGCGCAGGTAGGAAGGGTTGCTCATTTTATTCATTGATTATCGGTTGGCTCATTTGTCCTGTCACTCAAAGGGCACGCACTGTTGATGGGAGGTGACATTTACTGTTTGAGTGCATTTTAGATTAGCACGGGGTTTGCCAGCATCTCTATCTTGGACGTCAGCATTAATTTTTATTTTTAGGTATTGCCATATGTATTATTCCAAAGTTGCGCCTAAAGAGAGAGGGTGACATTGCTGGGTCTGAATTCTTGGATTTTGCCAAAGAGCGTTCTTGTCTAGATTTTTCTCTGGGGAAGCACTTAAGCCCAAAGCTCGGGTTTCTATCTGGGCTTACTTGTTCTTAGTGTTTGACTCTGCTCAGGGCTTCTCTGTGCACTGAGAGTAATCGATAAAGCCCCCTGTTTGTCTCTTCCCTGCTTGGGCAGGTTCCTGAGTGGGGCGGCCAGTACAGGGTTCACTGTGTGGATGTCGCTGGTGCCAGTCCCAGCGTCCAGCCGACTGTCAGGAGCTCTGCAGTTTCCCCCACCCTGCCTTGGCATCGCCATGAGGGATGGGGGTTTTCGCCCAGGGAGGGCAGAAGCAAGACTTAGGCCAGCTGTTAACGTCCTGATGAGAGTTAACAGACGTGAATGTGGATTTACGTGCTTGTTCTTGAGTCATTAAAAACGCATGCAACGCTGAGCTCTTTTATCTTGGCTTTGGATTTGGGATAAGCCCCTGAGTCAGAGCATCTAAGAAAGTCTATGAATAGCTTGACATGGTCCCTTCATATTCATAATACTTTTATTTTCTTTTGTCACAAAGAATTTCCGATGTCCGGCAGTGATCAGTGACCTGCAGCCAGCCCCCACTGGGGTGGGAATGATTCCTCCTCGTGACCTCTCCGGCCTTTATGCCTCATTGGGGGAAGCAGAAAAGGAGATTTTTTTTTTTGGTCAGGAAATTAAATCTGTCTCAAGCAGATCAGCTGATGGTGGCCAGTGACAAGCCCTATTGATACTTAGCATCAATAATAATATCATAGGTGTGTAATTGGATAGCGGGGGCTCTGAAGTGTGTCAGTACCAGGAGTAATAGACTTCTCTCCAGATGTGTGTGTCCAGAGATGTCTTTCCCAGATAACAGGCTCAGTTTTATGAGCTTTGCTGTTGCCTTGGTGACACGATGGCCCCTGAAATCCACTGTGCAGAGCCGTGGCAGTGGGGATGGCCTGGGGTTACAGACTGCTGAATGCCATGACTCAGCCCCAGTTGTGTTGAACTGAACAGATGTTGGAATCCTGACTCTGCAAAGCTTGGCGACGACTGCCGCTTGAATAAATAAAATATTAAATTTATGCTGGTGCCACAGGAAGGATCTTTAAAGAAATAGCCCTGTTAATGGAAAGATAGCTTGTTGCACTCAAGATCAGATGTAGTCCTTTAAAATACCTGAGGCAGGAGAAGAGTTCTTTAACAAGCACTGAGACCCTTTTTGGGGTATCACATTAGGTTTTTGGGGAGCAAGCAATGATTGAAATACCACTTTCTGATTTCCCAGGGTTTGTTTTTGAACGAGAGACATGGAGAGAGAGAGAGAGAGAGAGAGAGAGAGAGAGAGAGAGACACAAAGGAACAGACAGGAAGGGAGATGAGAAGCATCAACTCATAGTTGTGGCACCTTAGTTATTCATTGATTACTTTCTCATATGTGCCTTGACCAGTAGAATGAGTGACCCCTTGCTCAAGCCAGTGACCTTAGGCTCAAGCCAACGACCCTTGGGCTCAAGTCAGCGACCATGGGGTCATGTCTGTAATCCCATGTTCAAGCCTCTCGCTCAAGGTGGTGAGCCCACGCTCTAGTTGAATGAGCCTGCGTTCAAGCAGACAAACTTGGGGTTTTGAACCTGGGTCCTTAGTATTGTATTCCAGGCCAGCAGTTGACCCACTGCACCATCGCCTGGTCAGGCTGATTTCACAGGTTTTAATGCAATTACTGAAATAATACATGATCAATGTAAACCTTATGTAAACAAGCAATGCTAGTTTAGGAAATTAGAAGTTAATGGACAAATAGTTTTGTAAATCCTAGGGTTCATCAGAGGGATGCAAACTATGGCAGATTTCAGTGTTGGGGTGTCCAGCCTGTCTGAACCTCTCCCTCCACTCAGTTTGGGGTGTTGGCTGGATAGCTGATGGAGGAACGCCTGGGGGGGTAGATATGCTCAATGCATTAAAATGTTCATTATCATTTTTATAATTTGAAATCTCCGTGGTCTTCCAACAAGATTGCTAGGTTTAGTAAGTGAAAATCTAGGGTACTTGATATAACTGAATTTCAGATCAACAATGAGGAAGATTATTTTTTCACTTCTAATAGACTAATTTTTCTTAAGAGCAGGCTTAGGTTCACAGCTAAATTAAGCAGAAAATATAGAGATTTTCCATAGACTTCTGCCCTCACTCAGCACCACCTCCCCCACATCACTGTCTCCCACAGAGTGGGACATTTTTGTTATAATTGATAAACCAACGTTGACATCATTATCGCTCAAAGTCCATAGTTCTCCTTTGGGTTCACTCTGCTGTTGTACATTCTGTGGATTTTGACAGATCTGTAGTGACCTGTATCCACATTGTTAGTGTCATCCGGAGTATTTCCATGCCTTAGCTCTTCCCCTTTGTCCTCCCCCCAAACCGAGCCCTGGCTACCACCATCTTTCTGTTGCCTGCAACGTTCTCCCTTTTGTGGAATGTCATGATCAGAATAGTACAGGAGGTTGTCTTTGTGGATTGGCTGCTTTCACTTCAGAACATGCGTTTAATGTTCTTCATGTCTTTTCATGGCGCAACAGCTCATTTCTTTTTGGGATTGAACAATATTCCACTGTCTGAATACACTACAGTTTCTTTACCACCACCTATGAAAGGAACTCTTGATTGCTTCAAATTTTGGCAATTGAATAAAGCTGCTATAAACCTTAGGGTAAGGGTGCAGGTTTTAGCTTTCTCTGTGAGGTGTGGGGGGTCCCTTCTAAAAGGGCACTAATCCCATTCATGGGGGCTCCACTCTCATGACCTAATCACTTCTCAAATGCCCCACCTTTTAATATCATACTGAGGATTAGGTTTTACTATATGAGCTTTCTTTTTGGGTTGGGGTGAGAGGATTGGGATACAATTATTCATTTCATAACAACAGATAAATAAAATATGAAGAGACCAGGAAAGCACTTTTATGGACCTGGGTTTACTTGGGTACAGCAGCTATTTGTTGGAGTCCTACTGTATGCCAGGCACAGGAACTTGTTATTGGATCAATGTGATTGGATAAAATGTCCTTCTCTGTAAGGTGATTAATGGGGAAATAGATGAATTATCAATAATTTTAATGAAATGATCAAAGGCAAATTCAATTTTATGTAGTGGTTGCTGAGAATTTTGATATAAAATGTTTGCTTTTATTTTAAATGGTAGTGGGTATGGATGCTGGATCAACATTTCAGAACATTGATCACAGAAAATCATGATCACAGAAATAGGCATTGCATTAATCCCAGGGAGTGGGACAGCTGATCAAGGAAGAAGGCTCGATGTGTCCAACCTGAAACACAGGTTAGACTACACTGTTTCTTAGTATCATGTGATTCCATTTTATTAAAATTGAACTTACACTGTGTAGTGACTTGCACTTGTATGAACACACATATACAGTGTGTCCGTCAAGTCCTGGTGCACTTTTGACTAGTCACAGGAAAGCAACAAAAGACGGTAGAAATGTGAAATCTGCACCAAATAAAAGGAAAACTCCCAGTTTCATACCTATTCAGTGCAGTTCGATGTGGGCTCACACACAGATTTTTTAGGGCTTCTTAGGTAGCTATCCCGTATAGCCTCTACAGCAGGGGTCTCAAACTCGCGGCCCGCGGGCCACATGCGGCCCGCCCACCAATTTTGTGCGGCCGCAGACTGGCCCGCAGACTAATCCACGAAGTTTGATTAGTCTGCGGGCCGCACAAAATTGGTGGGCGGGCCGCGAGTTTGAGACCCCTGCTCTACAGACTCGTCACTGACTGATGGTCTACCAGAACGTGGTTTCTCCACCAAACTGCCGGTTTCCTTCAACTGCTTATCCCACCGAGTAATGTTATTCCTATGTGGTGGTGCTTTGTTATAAATGCGCCGATATTCATGTTGCACTTTGGTCATGGATTCGAATTTAGTGAGCCACAGAACACACTGAACTTTCCTCTGTACCATCCACATCTTGACTGGCATGGCCGTGGGCTGTTCTGTATACATGGTGTTACATCATCATCTGCACATGCACACATGCTGCCACATCATCCTACAGAAACTGGGAGGGTTTTCCTTTTATTTGGTGCAGATTTCACATTTCTATCATCTTTTGTTGCTTTCCTGTGCCCTGTCAAAAGTGCACCATGACTTTACGAACACACTGTATTTTAATTATATTGTATTTCTTCAAGACTTAAAAGGGAATAATCTAAAAATGACATTTAATATGCCTGACCAGGTGATGGTAGAGTAGATAGAGCATTGACTTGGGACGCTGAGGACCCAGTTTTGAAACCCCGAGGTCCCCAGCTTGAGTGCGGTCTCATCCAGCTTGAGCGCAGGGTCACTGGCTTGAGCGTTGGGTCATAGAAATGACCTCAAGATTGCTGGCTTGAGCCCAAGGTTGCTGGCTTGAGCCCAAGGTCTCTGGCTTGAGCAAGGGGTTATGGGTTTGGCTGGAGCCCCCTGGTCAAGGCACACACGAGAAAGTAATCAATGAATGCCTGAACAGGTGGTGGTGTAGTGGATAGAGCATTGGACAGTGACACAGAGGACCCAGATTCGAAAGCCTGAGGTTGCAAGCTTGAACATGAGCTCACCAGCTTGAGCATGGGGTCGCTGGCTTGAGCGTGGGATCATAGACATGACCCCATGGTCGCTAGCTTGAGCCCAAAGGTCGCTGGCTTGAGCTAGAGGTCACTTGCTCTGCTGGAACCCCCCGGGTCAAGGCACATATGAGAAAACAATCAGCGAAACACTAAGGAGCTGCAACAAAGAATTGATGCTTCTCGCCTGACCTGTGGTGGCGCAGTGGATAAATCGTCGACCTGGAAATGCTGAGGTCGCTGGTTCGAAACCCTGGGCTTGCCTGGTCACGGCATATATGGGAGTTGATGCTTCCTGCTCCTCCCCCCTTCTCTCTCTGTCTCTCTCTCTCCCTCTCTTTCTCCTCTCTAAAAAGGAATAAATAAAATAAATAAACCCACATCCTTCTTGTCCCCTTAAAAAAAAATAATTGATGCTTCTCATCTCTCTCCCCTCCTATTTGTCCCCATCTGTTTCTGTCTCTCTCTGTCTCTGTCACAAAAAAAAGAAAGCAATCAATGAATAACTAAGTTACACAACTATGAGCTGATGCTTCTCATCTCTCTCCCTTCCTGTCTGCTTGTTCCTGTCTGTTCCCCTTTCTCTTTTTCTCTAAAACAAAACAAAACAAAACAAAACACACTTAATATGCCATGGGCTGCCATGGAATATTTAAGATGTGTTTAATTTGGTTTATTTTAATTGTTTCATCTTTAATTTTTATTATTAAAAAAAAAATCTCAGAATTTCTTTCTACTCTCCCAAAAGAGGAGAAAGAAAAATTTTTCAGAATTTGGAACAATGGAAACACGTGTACTTGCATTCACTTTTGTTCTGGAATGTCAGCTGTATAACACAGTTGCAAATAAATCTTCTAAAAAGAGAACAGCTAAAAAAAAATCGCCGATAGATGTGAACTGAATGTTTTTCTAGCAGGCAGTTCAACTGGATTACATAAATCAAATGTGATGATGGTTTTGAAATTTCTGTGTCCTGGGCCGTGTCATTCCGTGATTTTGTGGCCGGGAGTCTTTGGCGGCACCCAGACCTCCTCTGTCTCTTTTTTTTTTCTCTCTCTGCATTTCTTTCATTTTATCACTGCTTTCTTCTTTAATTTGAACATGAATCACAGGCAGTTCTCCGTGTCATCTCTTCTTTCTTTGTCTCTTTTTAGTTTTGCTTTAGTTCTTCCCATTCTGCCTCTTAAGTTCTTGACTGTTTTATACACAAATAGCTTTTATTCCAAGTACTGAAACTTTTCCCACTTAAAGGTTTTCTTTAGGATCCAAACAGTACCTAGTCAAATGGACTCACTGGATTTAAAAAGTCTGTGATTAAACATGTTCAACTTTGATTCATGACAATCAAAGGTGACCAGTAAGTAGGACAATACAGATATTTGAAAAAATGTTGTGGGCTCTTTTTGGCAGAGTTAGAATGGTGTTTGTGAGGAAGAAATTTAATCTGCCTTGGTGAATTAACCAGTTATTTTGTTGGTAGTAGTTTGTGTGGATGTGGCTTTGAGGAAAACCAGAGACAATAGGTATTGTCACACATCCAATGCCGGAGATGTGTTTATTTAGAATTTTAATCAACTTCTGGTATGTTCGTTGTGTTTATATGTGTGTTTAACTCTATCTCGACGTTTTTTTTCCTTACAGGGTCTAGAGAGTACATCGACCTAAAACTTCCCGTCTATTTTTGTGGGAAACTAAGTATCATATATTTGAGGATTGTGATGATTCTTGAAAACTTCTCTGTGTTGCTATACCAACATATGCACGTATACGTGCTTACGTTTGCCCAGATGTAAACTATAGTTATTGTGAAAACAACACTTGCCAATTAAACACCAAGAATAGAGAAGTCCTTGTCCCCAGAACTCGACTCTTTTCTATTCTTTTCAACGTTTTTCTGTGCCCTTAATAGTGCTTCTTCAACTTGAGTGGGCATCAGCCTGGTACCGGGAAGGCTTATTCCAGCATTTGCTGAAGCCCATGCCCACAGTTCCTGATTCAGCATCTCTTGGGTGGGGGGTGATTTTTAACTGCATGCCTAGAATACTTAGGTGGAATTTCTCCAAAGTTTCCTGGTATTCTGGTATTGCTGATCCTGCTGGCCTCAGAGTCACACCCGGAGGCCACTGGTCTATAATATGCTACATGTTAGAATTTTTTTCCCCTGATTTCCTTTTACCAAATTGATCTTACTTAGTAGGAGGATCTAATTAATTTTATGGTTAAGCGTATGGCCTCTAATGTCAAACTCTCTACCTTGAAATCCTGGTTTGAGCTAAGTATTATATGCGTATGGTTACAAAACAATATATATATACACAAAATACAGTATCCTTAGCTCTTTTGAAGCACTACACCAAACTCCTCAGCCTCCAATCCAGAGTGATGGCATTACTCTTTTTCCTTGATTATTGACTCTAAGGTCTATTTTGCCTTTTAAGTTTTTGTTGTTGTTGCATCAAATACAACATCTCTTGACCCCTCCCTTGGTGCTCCGAGACCCTCACTCTTTCAGCTTCTTCCCATTTTCTTCCCAGGTCTCATTTTCTGTCATTTTAAACCATCAACATTACCCCTCGGTCCCTTTCTGTTCCTATAGCTGTCTCCTTTTCTTTCTTGAGAGTTTTAGAAGAACTTACAAAAATAAAATAGTTCACTTGCTTTCACTATGTAAGTGCTGCATCCTGGAGGGCCTCGTGCTGTCAGTGATTACACTTTGGTTCTGAGCTCTTTGTTTCACATGGAGTTTTTATAGCCTTTTGGTTTGTTTGCTTGACCTATCATAGTCTCATTTTTAAAATTAACACAATACCGACTCTTTTGTTGATTTTCCCTCTACCCAAAGAGCTCTCTCTGAGTCCTTTATCTTGTTGCTCTGATCTGAAGTGGATGCTCTTTAGGACGCTGTGTGGCTGCCACCGAGGGGCTCCCCTCTCCGCTCTGCATGTTGGGGTCCACTCTTTCTTCTGAGTCTCTCCTTCTCACTCTCCTTCTTGACTTAGTTCTTGCTTTTGCTGAAATGCATCCTTGACTCCCTGAGAAGGAAAAAATTCTTCTGTGTCCGAACATGTTTGAAAATGTCTCCAGCACTTGTAATGAAGGGGTTGACTTACAGAAATTTCTGTTGGGCATAATTTTTCACCAGAAATTTGAAGATGTTGCTACGTTATAATCTATCATCCAGTGTTAATGATGAAAAATCCTTTTCAGTTTTTTTTTTTTTAATCGCAGGATTTCCTCAAATATCTGGTGTTGCTTGGTTGCCCATTCATAGTTAGGGCTGTGGCACTAACAAGCCCTGGCCTGAATGGATCAGTTTTTGACACATTCTAGAACGCCGAGCTATAGATGGCTTTGCTCACGGCTACGTCCCCTGCTCTGGCTGTCCTGGCTCTTCCCAACACCGTGCTGCCTTTCTTTAGGGAAGTGCATTTTTTTCTGTGCCTTGTCTTATAAAAGCAGGCTGCCAGGAGTGTTGCACCTGGAAGGTGGGGCTGGGGTGGGGAGTTAACATGTACAGTATGCTGCTTTTACTCCCGTGTTTCCTTTGACTCTTGTATTTCTCCACACTGGCAGCTGGCCTGACCCAGGCCCCAGGTGCCTCCTCTGGGTTGTGACTTGATGCTGCTTTGTCCTTCCCGTCCCGTCTCTGCCACAGGCTCCCAGTCCTTGGCAAAACCTCCTTCTCATTTTAAAAAAAAGATTTATGGTGGGTCTTTTTTATGCATTCTAATGACATTTCAGGAATAGAGGAAAAAATCATATTCTCAATCTTATGTCCAAATTATAAAATATCACATATAAAAGTTTATGTCCAAGGTATGTTGTTCCTTATTTTGGTGAAATTCTGATGCAAAGTTGTGTTTGGGCTGGATTTTAAAAATGACAGGAGACGTTTATTTATGAATTAGCTATGAAATCAGCTGCCAGTTGGTGGGTATTTAACAAAACCCTCATTGTATTTCTGTCTCCGAGGGAGACCCTCTATGTGGGGAAGGTCTTGGTCAGCACCTTCCACCGGAACCTTGCACGATGGTAGAATTGGTCTTTTTAATTTTTTTCATTTTTCAATCACAGTTTACTTTCAACACTGTTTTGTGTGAGTTTCATGTGTAGAGCACAGTGGCTAGACAGTCAAACACCAGGTCCCCCTTCTTTGGCCTGACAGGGAATCTGGATGCCCGTCCTGGATGACTGTACATCACGATCCTTCCTGAAAGGCAGCAGCTGCACAAGGGTCCCCATTGTCTCAGAAGGAGATGGAGTGCATCAGACCCAAGCCCTCTGGGCCTCTGTTGATGCCCTGGCCTGCTGGGATCAGAGACAGGCTTTGGAGGGTACCATACTCTAGGACAGGGGGCGGCACACTTTCTATGCAGGGATATGCATCTGTTTTCCAGGGCTGCCTTAGCAAGATACCACAGACTGGGGGCTTGAACGACCCACATTTACCGTCTTCCAGATCTGGAGGCTGGGAGTTCAGGTCAAGGTGCCTGCCGGGTCAATTCCTGGTGAGGGTCCTCTCCTGGGCTTGCTGATGATCGCCCTTCGCTGTGTCCTCGCATAGGCTTTCCTCTGTGTCTGTGCGTCCCGTGTGTCTCTCTGTGTGTCTACATCTACCCTTATAGGGACCCCAGGTTGGATCAGGGTCTGTCCTAACAGCCTCGTTCAACATGATGCCCCTTTATAAAGCCCTTTTGTTTCAACACAGTGACCTGGAGTCCTGGGGAACAGGATGTCAGCATATGAATTTTGGGAGGGACACAATTCAGCTCCTAACAGAATAGATAATAAGTATTTTTAGCTTTTTCAGCAATTCAGTTCTGTCTCTCTGGTTTGAACGCCGGCCCGGGTGGCACTGAGTCACATGAGTGGGGTCGAGTGCCAATAAAACTTTATTTATGGGCACTGGAATTTGAATTTCATACCACTCTCACACACCAGAAGTCTTTTTCTTTTCAACAAAATTTTTTCCATCCCTTTAAAAATGTACAAACCTTTCTCCGCCTTCGGCTGCCTGAGAACAGGCAACGGGCTGGCTGCAGCCCCGGGGTTGTGATTTGCTGAGCCCTAGAGTTGGGGACTGTCCCCATGCTGTCAGATGAAATGCTGAGTGTGGCAGCCTGTCCTCACAGTCTTTCTCTGTGGCTTTAGGGACTTGTGTGGGAACTGGGGTCCTGCCAAGCCTTTTCATAGGGGATTCCACCTGCTATGGAGATGGTTTGCTCTTGGCCAAGAGACCCTTGGACATGGTGAAAAAAGCCACCGTCGCCGTGAGAGTGTTGGTAGAGTCCTCCCTGCCCGGTGCCAAGGCCAGGACATGGCTCACCCCTGGTCTCGTGGTTGTGAATGGCCTCTAGTAAGCTTCCTGTCTGAGCACGTCCCTTCGGGTGTGGGGGCAGGTATGGGAACGGCTTTAGCATCCTCTGCCTTTGGGGCTCGAACCACTTTCAGTGACCCGGGGCTGAGGCTGGGGGAAGAAATCGGTAGTGTCTGTCATCCCTTGTGGGACACAGTCCATTAGAGCACCCACAGTGGCTGTGCTGGAGCCCAGGGTGCTGCCTGGGGGGCCTCCCACCACCTCATCCATCTCCGGGCAAGTCCTCAACGGGGTTCGTTCCCCTCTGCCCCGTCCCCTGTCACAGAGCACCTGCTCCCTGGTGCCTTCGCCATTGCGCCTCCTCCTGGGACAGTGATGGGACCTGGAGCCAGGCGGGGAGCTCATGGAGACTCCGTGGGCATTTGGTGGCCCAGGCCGAGTTGAGTAGGGTGCCGGTGCTTGGTCATCCAGCACAGCCACCTGTTTCTGCCCAGTGGTACCCATTCTGCATTGGCGAGCCCATCTGTACGAAGGTGTTCATTATTCTAAACCGGCAAGGGTACCTCGTGCACGTGGTCCTCTCTGTACTGAGTATATCTGAAACTGGCTCTAACTGAAGATTTCACTAGGTTTCCCTGTCTCCTTTCCAATCCAGTATGACCCTGGCCCCTGGAGAAGACGCCTGAGTTCGATACCTGGTGAGGGTCAGGGCGATTTCAGCTGCTGCAGTGTCTCCCTCCACTGACTCCTGTGAAGTGGGGAAGCCAGACTTCTGTCCTTGTCCCAGCCATGTTTGTGGCCCAGGCTGCCTATGGAGTGTTCTGGAACTAGCCTGCGGTTTCAGGTCCGAGTTTGGAAGGATTAGACCAACTTTTGATGAACTCTCACAACACCAAGTGAAACTGCAAAATATATGTGTCAGTTTCTGAGGTTGGTAGAAACAGCCACAGATGTTTCCAGGGAGATTGCCCCTTGCTGGGCATTGTGGCAGCCTGAGACTTGTTCTGGGAGATCCAGGTCCCTCTGGGGAGCAAGGGGCTTGTGCAGCCCCCCTATCTACTAACCCCACTTGTGGTTGGTGAGGGTCAGGGAGCAGTGATATGCACAGAAGGGTGGTGGATGTTGGCTCCCCGTTGTCCAGTGATACACAGCTTTACTAAAACACACATGACCAGGGAACTCAGGAATGGAGGAGGCGGGTGGCAATGAGGGGAGATGCCAGCCCTCAATGACCAGAGTGATTGCACTTCCAGATATGCAGATGTTGGACATGAGGCCTCTCCTTTGTGTCGTGTGTGTGTGTGTGTGGTGTAGTAGTTGTGCTATGAAGCACATCCTTTTTTTTCTTCTCTGATCTGGCATGTTGCATCAATATTGTCTAAAATATGTTCACCAAATGTGGTGGAATTATAGTCAGAGAGAAGAAGAAACAATTTCCATGACTTTGGATTTCGGAATTGCAGACTGTCTGTTAGGTTCACATATTTAACAAATTTACTAATGCTTACTAATACCAGATGCCGTGCACACTTGGCTCTATTGAGAGAATTAAATATTCACACATAGCAACTGGGAAAACCTAAAATATATATTAACTATGGTTTGATGTTCAGTTTTTGAGAATATATATTCAAAGAAAATGCAGCTGGGCCAATAGTTCTGGGGAAACTAGAAGTGATTAATCAGTAAGTAGGCTGGGGAACCCTAGGACAGGGCAGCTGGAAGCCGTTCACGTGTGACTGTTTAGTGACGCAGGAAGTACTCACACAGGGCATGCTCTGTTCACTTACTGTCTGTATTGTTTAGTCATTCATGTTTGTTTCCCAGATTTTTATGAATTTTCCTGTATTTTGGGGTCACTGCTATCAGATGATTTAATAAAACCAGGTTTTTCCCCCTTTTGTTTGTGGGTTGGCACTTGTTAGTTGTTTAATGGAATTCCAGAGGCCATAGCAGAAGGAAATATCTTTTTCTCTCATCCTGTTTGTGGTCTAATGTTCGTGCCAGCATTACTGTGTAAGAAAAAAAGGTACTGTTGAAATGAACGGCAGACATAGGCTATTGTTGAATCATTATGTGAGGACGGAACTCAGAAAGGATGAAAGTTGATGATGTCAGAGTAATGGCGCGGTAGGAAGTGATACCGATAAATCTCACCAAAACTCAACAAGATCTTCAACCAGAAACAGAAAAACCTATCCTTGGAGCCTCCAGATGTTTCGCAATACACCCGAAGGTATGGTGAGAAAAAAATTGGCTAAATATACAATCAAACCCTGAAGGAAATAGGGAGTAAGAAATGCTCCGCCTTCCTCACTAACCTAAATAGGACTGCTTTCACTGGGAACTGAGAATATAGAAACTAAGGCGGGCAAAGGGGGTGAATAGATCTAGGCCGCGGCACAAATGGCCGAACCAGGCTGTGGCACGGAGATCCAAGCCGAGGAAAAACTGCCTGTGGCAACCCAGTCAATACAAGCTAACACTCATGCCAAACCCAAACAAAGAAAGACAAGTGGGGCAGCCATTCACCCCGATCTCCTGGTCGGCGCATGCAGATAGTGGGCAAGAGATTCCTTCGAAAGCCCCGGGAGTGGGTGCCCGTGTTATCCCACAGAGAGGCAGAGTCAGGGGCCTTTGTGTAGGCCAAAAGCAGAATCTCAGGCCACCCCAGCACCCTGAAAAAGCCGTGCACGGGGAGGGAGCAAGAGCCAATTCCAACACTGGAACTTTTCCATGTGGGCGGGGGTTTCACTCAGAGTGTGAGGCGGCCGGCCTGATATCCTGGTCGGCACGCCCGGAGAGTAGGCAAGAGATTCCTCTGAGCACCTCAGGAGTTGGCACCCGTGTTACCCCACAGAGGGGCAGAGTCAGGGGCCTTTGTGTGGGCCAAAAGTGGAACCTCCAGCCTGCCCCAGCGCCCTGAAAAAGCCGCGCACAGGGAGGGAGCAAGAGCCAATTCCAACACTGGAACTTTTCCGTGCGGGCGGGGGTTTCACTCAGAGGGTGAGACTGCCTGCCTGATATCCTGGTCTGCGCACAGACAGTGAGCGAGAGTTTCCTCCAAGCACCCCGGGAGTGGGCGCCCGCCCATCTTACCAGACAGAGTGGCAGAGCCAGAGGTCTTTGAGTGGGCGGAAGCCCTACCTGATTATGCTAGCAGCTCTGACTGAGCCTTACCCAGAGCCCTATGCTGAATGGGAATAGAGTGGGGAGTTGCCAGCTCTTTGAGCCTCTTACTATCCAGGCAGAGGGATCAGCAACCCCATAGCTGGATTATCAGGCTACTAATTGAGGAAGGAAAGACTAGGAGAGAGGCTCCAGGAACACGGACTCTCTCACTGTCGGAGCCTATAAATGCTAATGAGCCTCGACTGCCAATGAGACTGAAGCACAATACATGACATCGCCATAGAGACTTATCAACTGCAAACCTCTACCTGAGCGTGCCAAAGGGGCAGAACCCGGGGTATGGAGTCACCAACCAGGAAGAGGGAGAGAAAAGAAAAAGCAAAAAGATAACCTCTCAAAATCAAGAATAATCCGCAGACTTTATAACCTATCCCATTTTATTATATTTGTTCGTTTGTTTCTCTTATCTACATTTGTGATTTTTTTTTTCCTCCTCAAATTTGGTCGTTTAACTCTCTGCTGGTCTTACTCTCTTCTCTCCTTGAACTACACTACCCATAAGTGTTACATCTCCCATTATCTTTTCTTTCCTCTTCCTTTCTCTCTATGAGGGTTGCACTCCAAAACCTTTAACTCTCTCTCTCTCTCCTTTTTTCTTTTTTCTTCTTTTAGTGGTTCCCTCTTTTTCTCTCTCTCTCTTTCTTTTCTCCCTCTATATTAGTTTCTTCCTTTCTCCTTTACGTCTCCTCTCATTCAAACCTCAATAACGAACAAATTATCTTATCTGGGACTCAAACTTATATTTGTGGCATTTTGGGGTTTTTTTACTTCACCTTTTTAACTCACTAGCAGTGCTCCCATCCCTGGCTTTCCATTTTATCTAGTTCTTGTTTCACTAACTACAATAGTAATTTTTTAATTTGTCCCCCCATTTTCCTGTTTCCTTCTTATTCCTCTCATTATAACTCTTAGTCAAACAACACCTAAAAGCAAATCATTTATTCTTGACCCAAATTTTTTCCTTATTTGCTTTTTGTGGGTCCATACCCCCTTGTTTTTATTTTCTTTTTTTTGCCCCTTTATTACTTCTCCCCAATTCAGGCCCTCCATTACAGGCATTGTTTGTTCTATTGAATACAATATAATTCACAGTTCACCACAAGATTTTCTCAAGAAAGAGGGGAAAGGAGAGGAGAGGAAAAAAGGAGGGGGGGAATAATTTCCTTTTTTTTTAAATTTTTATTTTATTTTTCTTTATTAGTTTTTTTAAAAAAACAACTCTTTTCAATTTTTTATTTTTTTAACTTTTTATTCTTTATTAAATCTCAATACTATCAACAAAACCACCCTCAGATGCAATTAAGGAAGAGAAAATTGAATATCATGGATACAAAAGAAAGAGAGGTAACACAGATAGATGAGGAAAAATCTATGGAGAAAAAATTTAATATATTGGAAACCTTGGAGTTAAACGACAGAGAATTTAAAATAGATATCCTAAAAATACTCAGAGATATACAAGAAAACACAGAAAGGCAATTTAGGGAGCTCAGAAAACAACTCAATGAACACAAAGAATATATTTCCAAGGAAATTGAAACTATAAAAACAAATGAAACAGAGATGAAAATCTCAATTCACGAGCTCAAAAACAAGGTAACAAGCTTAGCTAATAGAACAGGCCAGATAGAAGGTAGGATTAGTGAAATAGAAGACAAGCAACTTGAGGCACAACAGAGAGAAGAAGAAAGAGACTCAAAAATTAAAAAAAATGAGATAGCCCTACAGGAATTATCTGACTTCATCAAAAAGAGTAACGTAAGAATAATAGGTATATCAGAGGGAGAAGAGAGAGAAAATGGAATAGAGAACATACTCAAACAAATAATAGATGAGAACTTCCCAGGCCTGTGGAAAGAACTAAACCCTCTAATTCAAGAAGGAAAGAGAACTTCGAGTTTTCTTAACACCAACAAACCTATTCCAAGGCACATCATAATGAAATTGGCACAAACCAACGGCAAAGAAAAAATTCTCAAGGCAGCCAGGGAAAAGAAGAATACAACATATAAAGGAAGGCTCATTAGATTATCATCAGATTTCTCAACAGAAACTCTACAAGCTAGAGGAGTGTGGACCCCAATATTTAAAGTCTTGAAAGAGAGGAACTTTCAGCCACGAATACTATACCCATCAAAGCTATCCTTTAAATATGAAGGAGAAATAAAAACATTCACAGATACAGAAAAGATGAGGAAATTTATCATTAGAAAACCCCCACTCCAGGAATTACTAAAGGGGGTTCTCCAATCAGATACAAAGAACAAAAAACAAAACAAAACAAAAACAAAGCCAAAAGTAAAGGCTCCAAGAAAAACACAATAAAACCAAATTTAAACTGTTTCAACAACAAAAAAGAAAGGGGGGGGAGAGGATGGAGATTAACAGTAGCAAAGGATGATGGAGTGCAAAAGTACTCACAAAATAGTGCACTACAATGAAGAGGGTAGAAACCCTTTTCATTACTTAAAGGTAACCACCATTGAAAAATCCACCACAGAAGCACATGATTTAAAAAAGATAGCAACAGAGGAAAGATGTATGGAATACAACCAAATAAAAACAAAAGGTAGAAAAACAAAAGAGAAGGATCAAAAAAACACAAAACTAACAGAAAGCAATCTATAAAATGGCAATAGGGAACTCACAAGTGTCAATAATTACACTAAATGTAAACGGATTAAACTCACCAATATAAAGGTACAGAGTAGCAGAATGGATTAAAAAACAAAATCCAACTGTATGCTGCCTACAAGAAACTCATCTAAGTAACAAGGATAAAAACAAATTCAAAGTGAAAGGCTGGAAAAGAATACTCCAAGCAAGTAACATCCAAAAAAAAGCAGGCATAGCAATACTCATATCTGATAATGCTGACTACAAGACAGCAAAAGTACTCAGAGACAAAAATGGCCATTTCATAATGGCTAAGGGGACACTGAATCAAGAAGACATAACAATTCTTAACATATATGCACCAAACCAAGGAGCACCAAAATATTTAAGACAGCTACTTATTGACCTTAAAACAAAAACTGACAAAAATACAATTATACTTGGATACCTCAATACACTGCTGCCAGCTCTAGATCGGTCATCCAAACAGAGAATCAATAAAGATATAGTGGCCTTAAACAAAACACTAGAGCACCTGGATATGATAGACATCTACAGGACATTTCATCCCAAAGTGACTGAGTATACATTTTTCTCCAATGTACATGGATCATTCTCAAGATTTGACCATATGTTGGGCCACTAAAACAACATCAGCAAATTCAGAAAAATCGAAGTTGTACCAAGCATATTTTCTGATCATAAAGCTTTGAAATTAGAATTCTACTGCAAAAAAGAGGAAAAAAATCCCACAAAAATGTGGAAACTAAACAACATACTTTTAAAAAATGAATGGGTCAAAGAAGAAATAAGTGCAGAGATCAAAAGATATATACAGACAAATGAAAATGACAATACGACATATCAGAATCTATGGGATGCATCAAAAGCAGTGATAAGAGGAAAGTTCATATAATTTCAGGAATATATGAACAAACAAGAGAGAGCCCAAGTGAAACACTTAACTTCACACCTTAAGGAACTAGAAAAAGAAGAACAAAGACAACCCAAAACCATCCGAAGAAAGGAGATAATAAAAATCAGAGCAGAAATAAATGAAATAGAGAACAGAAAAACTATAGAAAAAATTAATAGAACAAGGAGCTGGTTCTTTGAAAAGATCAACAAAATTGACAAACCCTTGGCAAGACTTACCAAGGAAAAAAGAGAAAGAACTCATATAAACAAAATCCAAAATGAAAGAGGAGAAATCACCATGGACACCATAGATATACAAAGAATTATTGTAGAATACTGTGAAAAACTTTATGCCACTAAATTCAACAATCTAGAAGAAATGGATAAATTCCTAGAACAATACAACCTTCCTAGACTGAGTCAAGAAGAAGCAGAAAGCCTAAACAGACTACTTATTAGTAGAGAAGAAATAGAAAAAACCATTAAAAACCTCCCCAAAGCCCTAGCTGGTTGGCTCAGCGGTAGAGCGTCGGCCTGGCGTGCGGGGGACCTGGGTTCAATTCCCGGCCAAGGCACATAGGAGAAGCGCCCATTTGCTTCTCCACCCCACCCCCTCCTTCCTCTCTGTCTCTCTCTTCCCCTCCCGCAGCCAAGGCTCCATTGGAGCAAAGATGGCCCAGGCGCTGGGGATGGCTCCTTGGCCTCTGCCTCAGGCGCTAGAGTGGCTCTGGTCATGGCAGAGCGATGCCCCGGAGGGGCAGAGCATCGCCCCCTGGTGGGCAGAGTGTCGCCCCTGGTGGGCGTGCCGGGTGGATCCCGGTCGGGCGCATGTGGGAGTCTGTCTGACTGTCTCTCCCTGTTTCCAGCTTCAGAAAAGTACAAAAAACCCCCACAAAACAACAAAAACAAAAACAAAAAAAACTCCCCAAAAATAAAAGTCTAGGCCCATACGGCTATACCAGCGAATTTTATCAAACATTCAAAGAAGACTTGGTTCCTATTCTACTCAAAGTCTTCCAAAAAATTGAAGAAGAAGCAATACTTCCAAACACATTTTATGAGTCCAACATAACCCTCATACCAAAACCAGGCAAGGATGGCACAAAAAAAGAAAACTACAGACCAATATCTCTAATAAATACAGATGCTAAAATACTAAATAAAATACTAGCAAGTCGAATACAACAACATATTAAAAAAATAATTCATCACGATCAAGTGGGATTCACTCCAGAATCTCAAGGATGGTTCAACATACGTAAAACGGTTAACGTAATACACCATATCAACAAAACAAAGAACAAAAACCACATGATCATATCAATAGATGCAGAAAAGGCATTCGATAAAATACAACACAATTTTATGTTTAAGACTCTCAACAAAATGGGTATAGAAGGAAAATATCTCAACATGATAAAGGCCATATATGATAAACCATCAGCTAACATCATATTAAATGGCACAAAATTGAAGGCTTTCCCCCTTAAATCAGGAACAAGACAGGGTTTTCCACTCTCTCCACTCTTATTCAATGTGGTACTAGAGGTTCTAGCCAGAGCAATCAGACAAGACAAAGAAATAAAAGGCATTCATATCGGAAAAGAAGAAGTAAAGGTATCACTTTTTGCAGATGATATGATCCTATACACCGAAAACCCCAAAGAATCCACAAAAAGACTACTAGAAATAATAAGCCAATACAGTAAGGTCGCAGGATACAAAATTATCATACTGAAGTCAATAGCCTTTCTATATGCCAACAATGAAACAATTGAGAACAAACTCAAAAGAATAATCCCATTCACAATTGCAACAACAACAACAAAAAAAACACCTAGGAATAAACATAACATAGAATGTAAAGGACTTATATAATGAAAACTATAAACCATTGTTAAGGGAAATTGAAAAAGATATAATGAGATGGAAGAATATTCCTTGTTCTTGGTTAGGAAGAATAAATATAATCAAGATGACCATATTACCCAAGGCAATATACAAATTTAATGCAATTCCCATCAATATTCCAATGACATTTTTTAAAGAAATGGAGCAAAAATCATCAGATTTATATGGAACTATAAAAAACCCTGAATAACCATAGCAATCCTAAAGAAAAAGAATGAAGCTGGAGGCATTACAATACCTGACTTCAAACTATATTATAGGGCCCCAACAATCAAAACAGCATGGTATTGGCAGAAAAATAGACACTCAGACCAATGGAGCAGAATAGAAAACCCAGAAATAAAACCACATATATATAGTCAAATAATTTTTGATAAAGGGGCCAACAACACACAATGAAGAAAAGAAAGCCTCTTCAATAAATGGTGCTGGGAAAACTGGAAAGCCACATGCAAAAGAATGAAACTGGATTACAGTTTGTCCCCCTGTACTATAATTAACTCAAAATGGATCAAAGATCTAAACATAAGACCTGAAAAAATAAAGTACATAGAAGAAGACATAGGTTCTAAACTCATGGACCTGGGTTTTAAAGAGCATTTTATGAATTTGACTCCACAGGCAAGAGAAGTGAAGGCAAAAATGAATGAATGGGACTACATCAGACTAAGAAGTTTTTGCTCAGCAAGAGAAACTGATAACAAAATAAACAGACAGCCAACTAAATGGGAAATGATATTTTCAAACAACAGCTCAGATAAGGGCCTAATATCCAAAATATACAAAGAACTCATAAAACTCAACAACAAACAAACAAACAATCCAATAAAAAATGGGAAGAGGACATGAACAGACACTTCTCTCAGGAAGAAATACAAATGGCCAACAGATATATGAAAAGATGCTCATCTTCATTAGTTATTAGAGAAATGCAAATCAAAACTGCAATGAGATACCACCTCACACCTGTTAGATTAGCTATTATTAACAAGACAGGTAATAGCAAATGTTGGAGAGGTTGTGGAGAAAAAGGAACCCTTATACACTGTTGGTGGGAATGTAAAATAGTACAACCATTATGGAAGAAAGTATGGTGGTTCCTCAAAAAACTGAAAATAGAACTACCTTATGACCCAGCAATCCCTCTACTGGGTATATACCCCCAAAACTCAGAAACATTGATACGTAAAGACACATGCAGCCCCATGTGCATTGCAGCATTGTTCACAGTGGCCAGGACATGGAAACAACCAAAAAGCCCGTCAATAGATGACTGGATAAAGAAGATGTGGCACATATACACTATGGAATACTACTCAGCCATAAGAAATGATGACATCGGATCAATTACAACAGGGGTTCCCAAACTACGGCCCGCGGGCCACATGCTGCCCCCTGAGGCCATTTATCTGGCCCCCACCGCACTTCTGGAAGGGGCACCTCTTTCATAGGTGGTCAGTGGAGGAGCATAGTTTCCATTGAAATACTGGTCAGTTTGTTGATTTAAATTTACTTGTTTGTTATTTTAAATATTGTATTTCTTCCCGTTTTGTTTTTTTACTTTAAAATAAGATATGTGCAGTGTGCATAGCTTTTTTTGTAGTCCGGCCCTCCAGCGGTCTGAGGGACGGTGAACTGGCCCCCTGTGTAAAAAGTTTAGGGACCCCTGATTTACAACAAAATGGTGGGATCTTGATAACATTATACGAAGTGAAATAAGTAAATCAGAAAAAAAAGGAACTGCATTATTCCAGACGTAGGTGGGACATAAAAGTGAGACTAAGAGACATTGATAAGAGTGTGGTGGTTATGGGGGGAGGGGGGAGAGGGAGAGGGAAAGGGGGAGGGGGAGGGGCACAAAGAAAACTAGATAGAAGGTGACAGAGGACAATCTGACTTTGGGTGATGGGTATGCAACCTAATTGAACGACAAGATAACCTGGACATGTTATCTTTGAATATATGTGTCATGATTTATTGATGTCGCCCCATTAAAAAAATAAAATTATTTTAAAAAAAGGCAAAAAAATTCAATTAAAAAAAAAAGAAAGGATGAAAGTTGCATTAATTAAAAATAAACCCAAGGGAAAGCAATGTTAGCAATCTCTCGGGAATCTGCTTCTCAGAAAATACGAGTGAGAGAAGTCAGGATCAGGGTAGGATGGTGTCTCTCTTTGGAGTCTATTGGTTGGGTGTTTGGAGAAGCTAAATGAACTTGTCATCCAGTGCAGCATAAAAGAAGTGTGGTGTTGTCATTTCAGTCTGTACATTTAAACTCAATTCAAATTCTCTAATAGACTTTTACAGCTGCATTAAAGTGACCAAACTGGTAGGCCATACCGGGGCGGACTAAATATTTTTGAGGGCAGCAGGACTGTAGATATTCCCACTGTGTTCAGTGGTTGAAATAGCTTCTGATATTGTAATTTCAGCATGTGAGACATCCAAGAAGGAAGGGAATGAAAATGTTCAGATGGCGTGACTTAAGACTGTGAGCACGCATACACATGTGTGTGGATTGCTTAAATGGCAGCAAAATGTGCCGGCCAACTGTCATTGTTTCTATTCCGGCAGCATTTTACTGTAAAAGGTGGTCAAATCAATCACTGCTTCCCGTTCTCATTGAGTCTTTGGAGGAAAACAAAGTCAAGTGTCTTTATTGCTATTGATATTTTACTTCTTTAGGTGAAATATTTCCTACACTCTCAGGTACTCTCCAGTATAAATTCTGAGAAGGCCTTGTTAGTTCGTTGAGAGTGCCATCTATTTTTCAAACGTGTAGAATATTCATATGCTTAGCAAATAGATTTGGAACAAAATAAGTGAAGCTAAAAACCAAACCAATCTTCCTGTATTTTTAAAGATCTGAGAGACTGCTATCTCGTTTTTCTCATTCTACACTCATCAGTCGTCTGTCCACTCGCGATGTTCAGATTCAGCCTCACTGCCCAAGCTGAGCTTAGGGTTTGTTTTTATAATTTTAAAAAGAAACTTGCATGTGCAATATATAAATATATTTCTGTGGTTAAAATTTCATACAATTCTTGTGTATCTAAATCTCCATTGACCCCAACCAATCTCCTTCTTCTTAACAACGTGTGTTAGTTTTCTGTTGCAATGTACAAATTACCATTGATTTAGCAGCTTACACCAGCCCCTGTATGTGATGTTCTGAAGGTCAGGAGCCCTGGGGCCCAGCTAGTGTCCCTGCTCTAGTTCTCACCAGGCCGAGCTGGTCACCTGGGCCCCAGGGTCTTCTCTGATTGACCGCAGTGGTTCTGGGCAGACTTAATTTCCTTCTCATGCTTTCCACGTGGCTCCCTCCCCTTCAAGCCAGCAAGTGTCCTGTCTTTCTCCTGCTTTGAATATTTCTCTCCTGCTGCTTTTTGACATCCAATTTCTCAGCAGGAAAGACCCTGCCTTTGAGGGACCCTATGATCACACTGGAACCACCAGGATAACCCGGGGTGACCTCTCTATTGTAAGGTCAATAAGTGACATCTTTTGTTATGTCACTCATGGGCATGGTGCTAGGGCACAAAATGTCATGGGGCCAGAAAATTCTGTCTACCAGCTGGTGGTGTTGATTTGGTCTTTCTGGAGTTAAGGTGGTTGGGGTCACGCATGTAGCTCTTATGAATCGCCATAAGTACTTGACAAGAAGTTGTTTTTGTGACGTAGGGTCACCCTTTTCAATTCCATTAAGATTTTGCTTTCATGGAAAGTTGTTTTTCTTTTGGAATCAGTGTCAGTATTTCTAAGCTGTTGAGTTGAGATCATGTACATTTATTGATATAACATAAGTTTGGGCTTCATTTTTCACAAATATTCTATCAATATATTTTTGGCTTTCTAGATATTAAAAAGCGATGTACTGGGAGGTCTCTGTTTTTAGTGTGTGTGTGTGTGTCTGTGTGTGTGTTCTGTTGTATAGTATTTGTGGTACTGTAAGGTTTGTATATCTGTGGTTTCATTCTAGGGAACACATACTTGAAACAGATTATTCTGTTCTTGAGCAACGCTTTTTCTTTGCCAGCAGTGAGTGTCATTGCTCTGCTAATTAGTTTCACTGACCTCTTCCCTCTTATTTTCTTTTTCATTAAAAGAACACATTATTGTGTCTGCATCGCTACCCTGCTTGTTCCTTTCATTGGACGCCCCTCTGAGGGCACTGGCCCTTCCCAGAGCACCTGTTTGCACGCTGCAGCAGGAGGCCACTCTGCTTCCCCTTCTTTTCCTCTGCTTTGGAAAGTGTGACTTATCTGTAGCCATATCTCCTCTGGTTTTTGAAACAAAACTGCATCCAGTGGAATCTCTTTTCCTGCAGCTCCACTTAATGTGTTTTTCTCAACTGTGGTGGGAAAGAGGTCTCTGACTCTCATCCTGAGCGCATGTCCACACTTCTGGAGGGGCGGTGTGCGAGCTCTGAGCCGCGCTGCTGTCCACAGTGCGCCCAGCCTACCTCGGGCTATTTTTGCAGCCCTTTCATCCAGTCTGGAGCCCATGGTTTGTAGCTGTCTGCTAGTATCCGTGAGAATGGATACCTAGGGAGAAAAGGAAAGATCTCTGCTGATTTATGAGCAGTGTTCATACTGTGGTGTTGGATGGGAATGGGCAGGTCTCTGGAAGCTTTGACATTTTGAATATAGTTCTTTGTGTGTGTTATAGTTTGCAAATATTTTCCTCTCAGACAGGGCTTTTCTTTTGTAGTGGAAATTGCGGCTTTCATGTAGCCAGATTTATTCATTTTTTTTCCTTTATGGCTTCTCTGCATTGTATCTGTTTAAAGAAGTTTCCAACCTCTCCCTAAGGATATAAGCCATTCCCTATACTACCAGAGTTTTACTTTTCACATTAAGTCCTTTATTTTTAAATTTTTTAAATTGATTTTCTTGGGGTGACATTGGTTGATAAAATTATATGGATTTCAGGTGTACAATTCTCCGTAGTGCATTGTCTGTGTATTGCACTGACCATCGCAAATCACGTCTCCCTCCATCACCATCTGCCTCCCAACCCTCCTCCACCCCACCCCCTCTTCCTCCTGTAATCTCCACACTGTTGTCTGTGCCTGTAAATTTTTCTTTGCTTTATGCCTTCAAATCACATTTTGCCCTTTAATATATACATTGAGAATCAATATGTTATTAATGGAATTTAGTGATCTAAGTTTACTTTATAAAAAAGTGATAGCCGATTGTCCCAACACTGCACGGGCAGGTTGAAAAGTGTGTCCTTCTGTGTTGCTGTCAAATGCCTTTTCTTAATCAGCTCTAAATAATGGGACCACTTATAAATACTTTCTTTGATGCTGTGGACCTATTTATTCCCGGAACCGTGACCTACGCCGTTTAGTGTTCTTTGGTTGTACGTCATAACGAGCGAGTAGTCTCTCCTTCCTCTTCTTCCAAATTTCTCTGTCGCACCTGTGGTATTTCTCTTTTATATGACTTTTAGCATCAGCTTGCCAGGTGTTGCCAAGTTCTGTATACATGAGGAACTTTCACTGAATGTAGAAATTAATTTAAGGA
This sequence comes from Saccopteryx leptura, assembly GCF_036850995.1. Taxonomy (NCBI): domain Eukaryota; kingdom Metazoa; phylum Chordata; class Mammalia; order Chiroptera; family Emballonuridae; genus Saccopteryx; species Saccopteryx leptura. Next base: position 5,666,419 of record NC_089513.1, on the reverse strand, counting down.
ACACAATCCCCCAGTTTTGGGCACCCTCGCTTAGGAGTTGGGCGTTTTTGTGTCACGTAGGCACCTCGTCCTTTACCAAAGTTCTGGGTCATTTATTGTCTTGGTTTTGCACATTTTTTGAGAGAGTTGTTCCTAAGTTACCTAGTTTTTAAAAATTTTATGGCTGTCGTGCATGGAATTTTTTGTTACAGTGTTTATTAGGTTAGGGCAGGTAGAGGGGAAAGCTACTGATTTTTTCCTGAATTTTGTGCTCTGTCATTTTTGTGGTCTCAGTAGTCTTCCTGAGTTTCCCTGACATCTCTCTCTCTCTCTCTCTCTTTCTCTCTACTCATTCCAGAGTTAGCCGAAATCCTGGCTTCCTTCAGAAAAGTCCTCCTGAAAACTCCTTTCCTTGTAACAATCTCCCCTTTCTCTGAAAAGACTTCCAATCTGTTGACACAATTTGGGTATTTGTGCTCTGTCATTTTATAAATGGTTTGCTTCCTTTCCAGATTATAACCTGCCTGGTGACTGTGACCAAATTTCCCAATTAGTTTCTCTACACCCGTGATTTAGTGGCGAGAACAGGAGCGTCAGTACACACTTGATCCAGTAACCCTTCTCATATACATAGAACTGCTGTTATTTTAGCACGTTAACGATCATTTATAAGTTGGTTATTATAATTTGAAAAGTATTTGTAGAGAACCCATGCTCTCAAAAGAATCTGCCTTTTCCACGTTTTGCTTAATCAATCAATGAGAACAACTCAGATAATTATTTTTCGGCGTGAACAATAGCTTCTCCTGGAAGAATGGGAAATGCGAGTTAAATTCTCAAAGAGGCAGCCATCCAATCACACATTCTCATCTGAAGAAGAAGGACCAAGAGACCTGGCTTGGAAATTGTTCAGTTTCATACACAGCTGCATCAGTCCTGGATGGAACGCACCCTGGGGCATTTGTCCTCCTAAGCAGAGGATGTTTATGAGCCTGGGGCCCGGGAGGCCATATGTGGTGTCTATACTGTCCATTCCTGTTATTTATGTTCACCCTGGAACAAATTAGTTTCCTGTTTCCTTCATTTAATAATGTTTACGTTGTGGAAATAAGTAGACCATAAAATTTCTTGGCTGTGCTTAAACTAGCCAGTGAACCCTGCTTTCCCTGGAAATAGAAGGGATGGTTGGGCGATCTTCATGTCCCGTTAGCCTCACTCCTGCCCCACGCCCTCGCGCCCCGGTCAGTTCAAGGAGCTGATCAGTTTGCCCACATCACCTGCTCGGGGCTGCCCCAGGAGCCGGGGCATGTGTCTCAGCTCAGCTTCCTGTTACACTGGGGGAATTCATTGCAAGTCCAGGCCTATAAAGCATCTGGGAGAGTCTAAAATGCGTATGGATAGGCTCAGCGGGAGGGAGGTCATGCCAGGACCTTGGCATTGACACCACAGGGCTAGAAATCACACTTTATACGAGATAGCAGGTGACATCTTGATGCATTCTCTTTATTTTCTTGTGCAGGGATCATGACTCACTCTGGTGTCATTCACGGGTGGGAAGAATGCACCATTAAATCCTTCAACTTGTGCTGCATTTGTATATGTGCATGTGTCATCTTCAGCCAGGTTTATATCCTAATTTGTATAGTTTGGAGGCTTTTTTTCTTAGTATAGGCATAAACTAATAGCAAGACCGCCGGGTGGTGGGTTACACTGACGGCTGGATGGAGCCTCCTGGAGGGAACCTGGCGTGCTCTTTTCTGGGTCTTGGAAAATAGGGGGATTGTCAGTTGGTCTGGAAAGAGAAAAATGAAATAAAAGTCTCCTGATTCGGTCTTCCCAACCCTGTGCTAATGATTAGGGAACTGTCACTTAGGGGCGATCTCGATGGATACGTCCTCAACGTCGTTACGGGGCTGAGGGTAGTCAGACTGTTCTGCATAGTTTTTTCATTGGAGAATCGGACTCTGGTGTGAATTTTATGTCCTCGTGTGACGAGCTCACAGGAGCTTGGGTCTGAGATTTGTATTTTCTTGCATGCTCACGCTGGGCCTCGTAACTGAGATTTACAGATACTTTTTTTTTTTTGCGAGGCAGCCTCAAGCTTATGCCCCTGAAGTGTACTTCGGGTGAAGGGTCCTACAGGACACATGGTGAGACGGCCTAATGGCTCTCTTCAGTGGCCACACCATGCAGAGACTTGTGCGTTCCAGTCGGGGCAAACGGAAGTCAGGACAAAGGAGGGAGCTGAGCACAGAGGGCAGTGAGAGACTCTCCTGTGTCAGAACCCCTGTGCCCGCAGAACCCGCGTTGAGTTTCGTGGGACTTGGCCGTGTAAGTCTTCCTCTCAGTGGTCACCGTGTATTGTTCGAAGATGGGTTGGACCTCGCGGTTATTCTGCTTGTCCTTTGGTGGCCCTGCCCAGAGGCTGTGACAGCATGCACCTCGACTGGAGATGGTGGCAGGGGGTGGGGATGTAGTCCCAGTGGTGGAATAACTTGGGGGGGGGTGCAGGAAGAAGGGATGGTTCTGAACTGCAGACAAAAATCTCAGTGCTTCCTACAGGATCGGAAACCCCACACTCAGGATTCCTGACAGGACGGTCCCCGTGGGGTCTCGCCGACACTGAGGAAGCAGGGAGAGGTTCCCTTGGGGACAGCCAGCGTAGTCCGTCAGTGTGGTGGGAGATGGCTGGGTGCCGAGGGCTTCCCTCTGGTTCTCTTAAGCTGGTTCTGAGCTTTGACATGGGCTCTGCATGGGAGGCTGTGTCGCAGCCCGGAGGAAGGTCCTCTGTTCCCTGGAAACAAAAGCAAGTCCCTGGGAGGGGAGGGACGCGGAGCTCTGTGTCCATCACGCCCCGGGTGAGCTGATGCTTCTCAGCGCACCCGGGTGACGGCTGTTTCCAGAGACCAGACCACACCAACTGGTCCTCAGTGTCAGTGACGACTCAGCTGGGAGGGCCCCACGTCCGTGGTTTTCCTCAGCCACCTGTCCTTTTGGGAGCTGGTGGGGCCTTGAGGAGAAGTCCTGGCTGCCTAGTACCAAACTTTCCACGTGAGAGCGACAGGGCCATGCTCGCTGAATGAGACACGGGATTATACAATTCCGGGGTGATCGCCCCCCATCCTGGACAGTGAGGCTCTCTGTTGATCTTATTCATCTGTGTTGTCCCAGCGCACCACACGCAGCAAGCACTACGATGACAAGTCAATAATTATTTTATGTCAAGGACAAGGCCATTGTAACCGTGATTTGAGTGCAACACGTGTTGCAAAATTTAGACATGTAAGCCTTATGCCTTTAGGAATAATAAAATAGAAAATAAAGTGGAAAACTTAGATTTTATATCCTACTTAAAAGTTAAGCTCCACCAGAGTTTTTTGAAAGCGAAGTTGGGTATACACGCACACTACCCACAGGGCTACTACTGGTTCAGAACTGGCTCTAGCAAGCGGCTGGGCCGCAGTCACCTGGGTTTGGTGGTGACTCAGAGGTAGGCAGGGGAGTGGGAAGCTCTGTGGTGACAAAAGGGAGTTGACAGGTGTCCCCTGACACAGGTGGGGGTCTGGCGGAGCGGCAGGTGGGCTGACCAGGAGCGGGCACCCTTTGTGATTGGTGAAAGGGGCCTATTGCCTTCCTCTGGTTGGTCCTAAGTTAGATGTGGGGGCAAAAACTAGTTATTAGTTGGTTATTGATCACATCGTGGCTGCTTAGGGCTGATTGTTACAGAGGCTCTTGCGTGGCTCCCTGGACCGGTGGCTAGAGACAGTGGCCTGATTTCCTTCAGAGCTGACTTGCACGTAGTAGGTTCATTTCCTGAGCTACTTGCTGTAGGTAGTGGGTTGGATTCCTGGACAGGTGGCTACAGAATGTGGGTCAGAGTTTAATTTTGACCCAGGGTCAGGCTCTGGTCCATTTTTATAGTCATTCTCTCAGAGTCCTGAGACTATGAGACACCAACGATGGGAATAAAAGTATTTGAAAATGTGGGGAAAAGCCTTCCTGTTGCAGGACTCCACTTAGCTACATGTATGTCTCGCTGCAGAAGGACTTCTGTGCTCACTCTCGAAATGCAGCGACCCTGCCCTCGATGTTTAGGGGCTCCCTCGGTCACCATTAGACATGTTCAACTGAGAGATCATTTCCCTTAGTGACCCTGACAGGGTCCAATTTATTTTCTTCGCCATTAGAACAAATGTGACTCTTCAGGACAACAGGGGTGATAGATCGAGCTGGAGCAGGAAAAAGGGAGGATCGCGCATCCCGGAAAGGAAAGTGGGGAGATGTGCGGGCGCCTCGAGGCTCCCACAAAGTGAGCGAAGGCCTCGACCGAACTCAAGAGGTGGAATGGCAGGTGGCTGGGGGTGATCACAGCAGCACGGGGCGTACTTACAGGGACACGCAGTGATCAGATGAGAAAGTGCAGAGCCAGAAAAGAGCCGAAGTCTGGGGCAGTTCACCCAGTGGGTACTTGATCGAGGACAATGCTCAGATATCGCTGGGCTTCGGGGGTTTTGAGTCTGGTAGTCCGGACTGAAGATTGAGCGTTTCTCATTATGAAACGAGTGAGAATTTCTTGTTTGTTTTTTTGTGTAGCAAAGTGGCTACAGGTTCAGTGGTAATTAAAAAGAACATCAAAATCATAGAAGAGGTATACCAGAAAGAAACCTTACAGTGTGTATAATTTTGACCTGTGAAAATGCCACATTATCAATGCAGACTGTTGTCACACTGAGGAAGCTCATGGCTTTTGTGAAATTTCTGGGTTAGCCAAGTTCCTTAAATATAGTACATGTTGCCCTATTATCTTTTTTTTTTTTTTTTTTTTTTTTTTTTTTTTTTTAATTTTTTCCTTTTTTTTTTTTTTTTTTTTTCATTTTTCTGAAGCTGGAAACGGGGATAGACAGTCAGACAGACTCCCGCATGCGCCCGACCGGGATCCACCCGGCACGCCCACCAGGGGCGGTGCTCTGCCCCCCAGGGGGCGATGCTCTGCCCATCCTGGGCGTCGCCATATTGCGACCAGAGCCACTCTAGCGCCTGAGGCAGAGGCCACAGAGCCATGCCCAGCGCCCGGGCCATCTTTGCTCCAATGGAGCCTTGGCTGCGGGAGGGGAAGAGAGAGACAGAGAGGAAGGCGCGGCGGAGGGGTGGAGAAGCAAATGGGCGCTTCTCCTATGTGCCCTGGCCGGGAATCGAACCCGGGTCCTCCGCACGCTAGGCCGACGCTCTACCGCTGAGCCAACCGGCCAGGTTGCCCTATTATCTTAAGACATTTAGTGTGGGAGAATAAAACAGATAAAGAAAAACTATATTTTTCCTCTTTAGGTAACCTTTTCTATCCCCTATGCCAGGGATCCCCAGACTACGGCCCACAGGCCACATGCAGCCCCCTGAGGCCATTTATCCGGCCCCCACCGCACTTCTGGAAGGGGCACCTCTTTCATTGTTGGTCAGTGAGGGGACACAGCATCCACATCCTGTGCTCCTGGAGTACTGTATGTGGCGGCGGCGTTCACATACAGTACTACTTCCCATGACGCGGGACGCACGCGTCAAGGCTCCGGAAGCGCGTCATATCACTTGTTACGGCTAGCAGTGACAAATATGGAACCAGACATTGACCATCTCATTAGCTAAAAGCAGGTCCATAGTTCTCATTGAAATACTGGTCAGTTTGTTGATTTAAATTTACTTGTCTTTATTTTAAATATTGTATTTGTTCCCATTTTGTTTTTTTACTTTAAAATAAGATATGTGCAGTGTGCATAGGGATTTGTTCATAGTTTTTTTTATAGTCCGGCCCTCCAATGGTCTGAGGGACAGTGAACTGGCCTCCTGTGTAAAAAGTTTGGGGACCCCTGCCCTATGCTGTGGATATTTATTTATTTATTCTATTTTTCTGAAATGAGAAGCGGGGAGGCAGAGAGACAGACTCCTGCATGTGCCCGACCGGGATCCACCCAGCATTCCCACCAAGGGGCGATGCTCTGTCCATCTGGGGCTGTTGCTCCATTGCAACCAGAGCCATTCTAGTGCCTGAGGTGGAGGCCATGGAGCCATCCTCAGCACCTGGGCCAACTTTGCTCAAATGGAGCCTTGGCTGCAGGAGGGGAAGAGAGAGATAGAGAGGAAGGAGAGGGGGAAGGGTGGAGAAGCAGATGGGTGCTTCTGTGTGCCCTGGTCGGAAATCGAACCTGGGACTTCCACAAGCCGTGCTGACGCTGTACTGCTGAGCCAACTGGCCAGAACCTGGGTCTTTTTAAAAAAAAAATTCTTTCCATTAACATCCCTGTGGTTCATCTGTTTTGCTTGAGTTGACTGACTAGAGTGTGGCGACCCTTCATGAATAGAGCTCGGGCACCCTGGGCTATGTGTCCTTCACTTGTTCCCGCTGCATTCACTTATAGTCGTCTCTGCATCAGAAAGATCTTACACCTTTGCCCCAAACACAGTCCTGGCTAACTCTTCTAAAGGCCCTGTTCTATGTCAGGGATGATGCTCCCCATACAGTATAGATTCATCTGATGCCTGTCATTCAGATTCGGTTTTCTGGAGCAGCAGTCTGGCTGTGTGCTAACCATCTTCAATGTCAGTCTCAACGTTCTTTTCCACTTTGGAATTTATCTGCAATTTTTCCTTCCTCTGCTCATCTTTTGACTAATTGGCTGTTTTTAATAGCGTCTCTTGCTTATTCTCCTCTTATGACATTGTACTCCTATTTCGTAAAGTCAGCGATTGCTTGAGTCTTTTTATTTGGGGTGGTGGAATACACAAAGCATAATCATGTTAAAAAGCTAATCTAGGTTTTTGTGAAGTCACCCAATTGTTTCAAACACCAAGACTGAAAACAGAACTAACATCACCTAATACTATGTGTACCCAAGAAGATCTGGTCCATCCTGGACAGACGGCGGCTGATGTGTGGGTTAGAGTCACGCTGTGTCTGAACCAGGGTCGTTCTCCAGAGAAATAGAGATTATTGTGACCTATTTTGGGATGATGAGTTTTTTCCTTAGCATCACTGCGATTATTGATACCCTAACTCGTGATGTGGTATTGGATTTCATGTGCACGATTTTGTGTAGTTTCAACAGTAAAAACAGCAGAAGTGTCAAAGGTTTCCTTTTTGTAAAGCCATGAAAAATGTCCTCATTTATCTCAGAACACGTAAATGACATAAAATAATTGAGAAACTTTAGATTTAAGCTAAGGGAGACATTCTGATACTTTCAACATTCTCACCTCTTCCATTCACTGATTTCAGGTCTCAGATGACTCATATTCTGGCCCTGTCTCTGAACATCTGTGACTTTCATCTTAGGCAAGTGGTTTTCTGCTTGATCAGCAGGTATTAAAGTCAGAGAGACGTAGGCGACTTAGCCCACTTTTAAAATCTCCCTCAAGTGAACAAGGTGGCCGAGTATGGAGATGCACCCGTGTCTTGCTCCTGCGTCACGTCCCACATGTTTCAGCTGTGAGTGGAAACAGAACCCTACGCGGCCCACTCCCTGTCCAGCAAGGACCATCGTTCCTCTTTCTACAGGAAAGAACAAATTTCACACTGTCCTGGCCCCTGGCCCTGTTGGTTCCTGGGTTAGTCTGCTCTGGCTGCCATTACAGAATGCCACAGGTCAGGGGCTTCAACAACAGACATTTATTTTCTCACAGTTCTGGAGGGTGGACGTCCAAGATCAGGTCCAGCTGGGTGGGTTGGTTTCTGAGGCTTGGATAGGGCCACCTTTTCACTGTATTCTCAGGTGGCCTTTCCCCTGTGCCAGAAGATAGATCTCTGGTGTCTCTTCCTCTTTTTATAAAGACACTACTCCTATCAGATTAGGGACCTGTCTTATGATCTCCTGAAAGGCCCTATCTCCAAATATAGTCACATTGGGGGTTAGGGCTTCAACCTAAGGATATTGTGGGTACAAAATTCAGTCCATAACAGCTCCTTATAAATGCTTCCTCTTCATGGAACCTCATTTTTTCTGCAGTGTAGGATAGAGTGGAAAGACCCAAATAATCTAATAGATAAATTGCATGCTGGGATCATATAGGTGACAACCTAAATAGCACAGGGACAGAAACTGGGTGTGCTCATTTTACCTTCTTCACATTGCTAGGGGAAGCTTTTGAGGTGACTTACCATGAAAAACTTTTTAAATGGCTAAAGGTTCACAGTAATTGATTTTAATACACTTATATGTATTCCATACTATACATAGCATACCCATGCATAATTGTATACATACGTATAAATATATCAAATGAGATATCTAATTTATATGCTGAGATTTAATTTTGCAGATTTGCTTAACCCAAGAGGAGTAGTGTGTATTTGTTTCTGAAGCAATTACAACATAGCAAATTGCTTTTTAATTGGGAGAGAAAAACACATTGAATGAGGAAAATCAGTTGGGCAAATAGCTAACAGGGTCCATTTTCTTATTTCAAATGGAAGAATCCTCTTCACCAGACATAACAGAGTGTCTATCACAAAGCCTAGGAATAGCCTTGGAAAACTAGCATCCTTTCTTTCTTTCTTTCTTTTTTTTTTTTTTTTTGTATTTTTCTGAAGCTGGAAACGGGGAGGCAGTCAGACAGACTCCCGCATGCGCCCGACCGGGATCCACCCGGCACGACCACCAGGGGGCGATGCTCTGCCCATCCAGGGCGTCGCTCTGTCACGACCAGAGTCACTCTAGCACCTGAGGCAGAGGCCAAGGAGCCGTCCCCAGCGCCTGGGCCATCTTTTTGCTCCAGTGGAGCCTTGGCTGCGGGAGGGGAAGAGAGAGACAGAGAGGAAGGAGAGGGGGAGGGGTGGAGAAGTAGATGGGCGCTTCTCCTGTGTGCCCTGGCCGGGAATCGAACCCGGGACTTCCGCACGCCAGGCCAATGCTCTACCACTGAGCCAACCGGCCAGGGCCCCGAGTGTTTTTCTGTCGGTAACTGGTTGGTTCTGCAGGGACTGGTTAGTTAGCTAGCTTCTATTGGTTCCTTTATTAAATCAGTCATCTTTGAGGTTTTCTGTGTGTGCAGTGTTGGGCTAGATACTGAGTCCTCCGGTGTGTGCCCCCTGCTGACTCTAAGGAGAAGGCATCCGATTGTATTTTCCAGGTAGGGCAGTGCCCCCTGCATTTTCAGGGGGAGTGGGAGCGAGCTATAACGGCAGAGCGATTCCTGGGCTCAGCCCGTGGGCACAGACCCCTCAGACTGTAATCTGAACGTCTCACTCAACCTGTAGCCCTTCCATGCTCCTGGAGCTGCCCACTGAAGCGGCTCAGAACCTCGGGCAGAGGGGCGCTGGGCAGAGCACAGGTGACCCCACCTCCTCGCAGTCCTCTGGGATTGCAGCACAACCCTTTGTTCACGTTGCCAGCTGGGACAGGGGAAGGGGGTGTCGGTCTGGTCTGGTCTGTCATCTCAGAAAACAGTTATGGCCCACTAACCTACCTTAAAATTATGTTTTGTCGTGATGATTTCCTAGGGGTCTTTCCCAGCCACCATGCAGCAGGATTATTAAAAGTTCCAAGGTAAGGAGAAAGCCAGGTGTCTTGTCCGTGGTGGCATCTGGATTTTGGCACCTTCCTGAAAGGTGTGTGTCACTTAGTCCAACGTGCATTTATGGTCCCTGTCACAATCACTTCTCCAGCAGACCGTAGCCTTGATTTCTTCTGTGCAGACTTTCTTGTTAGATTTAACCTGGTCTTACTGGTTCTCCTGAAACTTCATTTCAACTCTGGATTTTATGGACAAAGAATTTCAGCTTTCTGCCAGTAAAACAAACACAAGAGCAAAGGAGACAGATGAGCATGTGGGTGGGTCACAGGCGACCTCTGTCCCCTACGGGTAGGATTTGGACGGATGGGCTTTGTGTCTCCGGCCTCCACTTTGTAATCATGATTTATCTTCTCAGCAAGAGAGGTTTTTTCCTCTGTGAAATTTTGCTGACAAAGCTCCCACCATTTTCCAGGGAGGCTGGGTGTTGCTTATTTATGTGATGGCTGTAGCAGCCGCCCCGAGGGTGTGGGTGTGGGGGGGAATCTAAATAAGAAACAAAAAATAACTTCCACCTCGCTGAAATAATAGAGCAGCCCAGCAGTTCCTGTGTGTACATGTCAGAAAAGACCTCCGAGGGCAACCGCATATGGTGGGTGACGCACAGGGGACTGTCTCCGTGTTCTAAGCTTGCGATAGAAGCACCTGTGTTGTTGACGGACGGGTGTGGTGGCTGTCTCCTGTAAAATAAGTGTAATGCGATGCACTCTCTCCTCCTGCTAGGAACCGTTTAACATGCTTCACACATAAGATTGCGCTTAGCTTCCTAAAACTGTGACAGAAATACAGATGATGCCTCTTCTGCTCTCAGCTGGTGGCAGAGTTAGGGGTGAACACGCTCAGAGACTGTCTGAGGGCGGCGTGGATGGCTGGTCCTCCTGGTTCCCGAGGTGGATGGGGGAAATGCCAAGAGGCCCAAACACTGTTTCCTCTGGGGCAGGAGGGGTGGGCAGCTGCTTTTGTCCACCGTTTTTCTCTTCCAATTATGTGCTCTCTGTAGACCTCTCGTGTTTTGTTTCTTAACCAGAAATCTGTTTGTGGCTAAATGGCATTCTGTGTGACAGAGGCCAGAGGGGACTGCCTGCGGGCCATCTCCTCACACTGCTGTGGCCTTGACGTGTCAGAAACCCAGGGGGCATGCCTCGGTGGATGCTTGTCACGCTCAAGGGGGTCCACGTGTAAATGACAGACGGGCTCTGTAAATAATTGTCCTCTTCCTACAAGTCTAGGCTTTCAGGGTCGGTCTCTTGTGGCCCTCCCAGGTCACCCCATCGTGCGTTATTCCTTTAGGATGTCACTGCCAGCTTTCATGCAGCCCCACAACGGAACGGCTCTTTGGGGCCTTGCTGACCCTGTTCTCCTGTGGGTCTGCTCTGCCCACCCCTGTCCCCTGGGAAGAAGGAGTAACATCAGCAAAGTTCAGATGGTGCAACAGCCCTTTTGTCCTCATGGACAGCCTCAGAGTCTCCTCGCCGCGTCAGGTAAGTGTTCTGTGTGTTCCTCGTCCCTCACCATGGAAACGGGCTCCCTAGGTCAGTGGCTTGCCTGTGGTCACTGCTTGTGGGCCAGCGCTGCTGACAGTCTGTGCGTCTGAGTTTTCATGAAGGACACGGAGCTTCAGCCTGTGTTTGCATGACGCTGTTTCTAGACTGAAAGTCACCACAGCGGCCGCTGGACACTGGACGGGTGCTCTGTAGCTCCGGCGTGTGATCCCAGAGCTCATGTTAGGCACCGAGGGTTTCCAGACAGCAAAATACATAAGAAATCCGAATTCTTAGCTACTCAATGGGAATGCGTCATTAACCTCCCCGGGAAAGTTTATGAGTGGCTACTTACGTGACTGTCCCTAGGCCTACACTAGGCTCACGTATCTTTTTCACAGTTTTATTTTTTAAAGCTTGTGGCATGTCCAAATTCTTAACTTTTTAAATTCTGTGACTGTATCATCGGGAAAAGGACTGCTTTTATACCTGGAAGTGTTAGTAAGGCATGTCTTGGGGTGATGCAAACATTGGCTGGTTGGTGGCCATTTTTCTGGGGTTTGGGACAACTGATGTTTCTCGTGGTTTACTGAATTGCTGTTTTTTAGGACCTCATATGTGTGAAGCCGACCGTTGGAGGGAAGTGGATCCATTTATATCAGGAACCTCACGACCTTCAGTGGGGATAAGATACCAAAATTCTTCCTCAGCCACCTGGGAGAGCCATTCATGTGGGTTAGGGTAGCAGTGGCTGACGTTGGGTGGCCAGGAAGAGTGAGATTTCTTGACAATATGACTTCCTTCAGAAAGGCAGGGGTCCAGGCTGGTGACCCAGATTCAGGGCATGTGGACCTGAGAGTTCCAGGAGTAAAAGGTTCGAACACAACTGCCGGCGACAGGTCTCCTGAGCTGAGCACCTTTGCACAGCGGTTGTGCTGTGAGGAACACACTGAGCGTGAGAGTGTGAGGTTCATCCTCCATGAGGCTTGTCCTGGGCCCTGGGCCCTGGGCCCTGGGCCCAAAGGGGCCCCCTGGTGTTGGTGGAAAAGCATCTTCCATTCGGTGATGTGGAATCACTCCCCGCAGCCACTCTGTGCGGCAGAGAGGGAGGGGCAGTGTTTGGGTCACAAGGGACCAGATCTCTCGGGTGATGTCTGCACACGGGCCTGAGACCTCAGCGTGATGGGGCTCAGGCAGTCTGTGTGAAGGGAAAGGGATGTCCTAGGAGGATGATGAGACCTGGGAGGCACTGGTGACTTTGTGGTAGGGGGTGAGAGAGAGAGAGAGAGAGAATGAACCTCATGTGTACACTTTCTTATTCCAATGTGACCTTCTAGTCTCATAGACTGGGGCCGTTCCATACCAGGATGTGGGACGATGTGAAGACCTAATAGCGTCAACGCTTAGCCTCTCTTTAAACATGGGCGTGTCCTGCCCCCATTGCCCGCCTCGCAGGAATTCCGTGAGTGTGTTTCACATGCATTTACTGCCCACTCAATAGCGGTACTGCCAAAACCTATAGGGATAGGAGCTCTCGGCCTCCATTTCCCAGTGGACTTTTGTCATTCCGAGTGGATGTAATGGCCTTGAGAAAATACTTTTTGAGACCCAAGAGGGGAGAGAGATTTCAGAGAATAAAATACTCAATTATAATAGAGGTATATTCTACCTTGAACATTCAGGTCTCATAAAGATTGTACTTGAAAACGCTCACATTCCAGGGAATGGACGTCAAATCAGAAAGCTCAACATTTAGGAATGACTCTGGATTTTGGGGCTGAGGTATCTGTTTCACCAACATCGTGGAGATTGGAGTGTAGTTTGAGGGCCATGAGGGTGGTAAAAAAAGCATTACAAGGCAAACGGGAATTTTCAGATCCTCTCCTCCTTGTTGAAGTTGAGAAAAATCTACTTTTCTTGGCAACGGAGAAGCTGCTGGTGGCGATGGGGTGGGCAACATGGATGAGAAGGATGAAAAAGTACCAACTTCCACCTATGAAATACATACGTCCCAGGGATGTGGTGTACAACATAGTGACAATAGTCACATTCTGTTGTCTGTCTCACGGTTGCTAAGAAAGTAGATCTTAAAAGTTCTTATCACAAGAAAAAAACATTTTTCTTAAACTGTGTGTGGTAACTTACAATGGTGGTCATTTTGCAATATATCCAAAGATTGAATTGTTACTTTGTCTCGGTGACGCTAATATCATGTTCTATGTCAATTAGAGCTCACTGAAAAAAGAGAGAGTGTACCTGAATTTGCACGTGTGACCAGAAACTCCCCGTGGGCTTCTGATTTCTGCATGAGAGGGTTTAAAATCTCTCTGACCCTGGAGAGGGAGAGCGAGTTTCACTAGAGGTCGGGGTTGTTAGGTGCCTTTGTGGCATCTGACGGACGTGTGGCTGGGCCTCTGATGATAGCATCTGTTTGGGGACCTCGGGCTGTCCCTCAGAATCATGCTAGGCGGTGCCAGGAATGTAAGAAGGCTCAAGAGCTCTTGCCCTGCGTCATCTCAGCATGGAGGTTCAGCAAAAGTATAGAAACGGAGGCATTTTACACGCAGACACACAGGGATGGACAGGAGCCCTCCGTCTTCCACGACTGTGTGCCCGAGGGTGACCGATGTCTGGTCTAGACCCTAAGGCGTAGTGTCAATTTCTGCTGCGACTTGTGTGGAGAGTTTAGCGGGAGAAAAGGAGACTGATAGCCATGTGGAATGGGATAAACTGTGGACATCCAAAGGGCAAGGCACCAGATACCTGACAGTTCTCTCTGATGACGTCCTCCCAGCGAATCCCCTTCCATCAGTTCATTGCCATGGGAACTCAAGGGGGTGTCCAAGCTCACTTGTGAAGTAAGGGAACATGTCCGCCATCCTGCTTTATGGCCTGGCGATGCTACACCGGTTGTGGTCGTGTTGAATTTGTGGACGCTATGTGCCCCCTCCTACATTTCTATCCACAGATTCTAGCTTAAGCTGATGAACACCACGGAAGCTGAAAGGCAAGAAGGATGGTTCTGGCGAGGTGGATGGGCGGAACCCACCTCAACCGTCAGATTCCCTAGTCAGAAGCGCTTTATTTCAGTAAGTTGGCTGGTAAAAATGTGATGACTTCCGTGTTTAGGAAGAGGCTTGGTACCAGTTGTTCTCACAGCCCAGGATGGAGCAAAACTCCTTGCGCTGTGGGGTAGACTCGACATGGCGCGTCCGTGCTGCAATGCGTGGTGAATGAACCGTCTCTCCTGACGTTGCATACCAGGGACCTTGGCTCCTGTGTGTATTTGGAAGGATGCACTGTGTGTCATTTAAGGTGTATAAGAGAGAGTATACAGAAAAAGTGTATAAGAGAGAAGAACAGAAAGACATCTTTAAAAGAGTCACTTGTTCCTAGAGGATGCTGGCAGTTTGTGTAGGACCACAACCAGACTCATGTGACAATCATATATTTTTTAAAAGTTTTATTTATTTATTTTTTTTGAGAGAGAGGAGAGAGAGAGAGAGAGAGAGACATCAGTCGGTTGTTCCACTTGTTGATGCATTCATTGGTGGATTCTTGTATGTGTCCCAACCGGGGATCAAACCCGCAGCCTTGGTGTATTAGGATGATGCTCTAACCGACTGAGTTACCTGGCCAGAGCCTGTTACATTCATGTCTTTGCTAGACCTTCACAGAATCACACTAGCATTGTCCAAAAGGAAGTCCCCTGGAGGAGCTTAGCCAAGTGTTAGCTGAGGCCCTGTCCATAGGCGAGTGCAAACGCCACCGTGCTGGTCTAGAGAGGTGTCACCATTGTTGCATAATGGAAGTCACTCTCGGGCCATGAGTGTCTTGGCTGTCTGCATTAGATTGGGTGAAAACCTTCCTACGGAGGGCTAACTAAAAGCTTCATTCATTTTGGTCCCCCAGTGTGAATCTATTTTATCTAGAGAATTACTACTTCCTCAATGAGGCTTCTGAATGTTAATATAATTGCAGTTTAAGCACAAGCACATTAGGCATTTCCATGAAAACACAGAGCTTGTGGTAGGATTCACGATTGAGATTTCACATTTCCCTCTTGCTGAAGACCTGGGGAGTTGTTATGTGAGTTGTAAGCAGTGTGTCTGCGAGAACAAAGCTGCACGGTATAACCAGCTTGAGGTCATTGTATGGAAAGCTCCATTCTGCCTAATTCACAGGCACTTTTGCGTGTCCCTCTGCTTTCCCCGGGAAAGTATGACAGGTGACGCCCCGTGGAACTGTGGAGGGGTCACCTTAATATTTGTTATTCCTCAAATCCATCTGCAAGAATGGGCTTGCATCCATCTAAGGGTTAGGGCAGAACTCAGGGCCCAGTTCCTCTGCTTTTTGGCTGTGTGGCCTGAGACGAGCGCACAACTTCTCTGAATCCAAGTATCCTCCATTTTGAAATGGGCCAACTAACGTTTCTGCAACATTGTCCTGAGTTGTCAAAATCAAAGATCCTGTTAGATGAGATTGTATTTGGAAACAACTGACTACAGCATGCATGAAAATTTGATGAGCATCCAGAAATGTGTGGGAATTGTTTCTCAGTGGCTCATAGTGGACTCTGCCCTCCTCCCCAGACCTGATGAGTGGAGTTTATAGTTTCAGCCTACATGATCCCAAGCCCTGCCTTGCAAGGCTGGAGTTCTGGTGGGACCAGCAGTTCTCTCATAGTTCACGAGAACCATCAGATGGAGCCTAAATGTTAAAAAAAAAAAAAAAAATCCAAGAGATTATCAGTAGCTGCTAACAGTAGAAACCCATGAGTTTCACAGTTGTATCCCTTCCTTCCTGGGCAGGTGTCTTGTTCCAGCCAAGGTCCAGCAGAGTCTGGAGGTGAGTCTGATGAATTCATGAGTCTCCCTATCTGCCTGTTGGTCGAGTTCTGTATGTTGGAGCAGCACATTGTTTTGAATGCGAATATTTATTCTTGTAGCTTTCTTTTTAATTGAAAGGGTTTTTTTGGGGGGGGTTTTGGCCTGCTTCTCTCAGCAACACCCTTTCAGAGCCTTTTTTCTTTTCCCTTTCTCAGTAAACAGGTCTCTCCCCGACCACAGGAAATAGCTGGCGATATACCTTCCCCACCCCCCCTGCCCCGCCCCTGACACGCCCCGACAGTTTGCTGCCCCAGTTTTATAAATGAGGAGCCTGCTCCTCTCCACTTGGTCTCCTCCTGACGCCGCGGAGATGCTTTGAAGCTGCGCCCGAGTGGTGGTGGCAGTGTGAGCACAGACAGATCCCATGAGCGTAACAGCTGGGAAAGGTCACACAGCCCACGCAATTGACTACGGCGGTACCACGCGCAGCCAGCCCTGTTTGCTAACCGAGTAGGTATGGCTTTTCTTGTGGAGTTGAAAGGAGACAAAGCCTGGCCGAATCGCCTTTGCTGTGATGCTGCCAGGTTAAAAGTGGCCGGTCTGTGTGGCCCATCCAGTGTCCCTTTCCTGGCTGTGGGTAGTAAATTACCACCCTATCCTGCGGGACTGACCATGGGCTCCCAGCTTAATGACTCCAGTACTGTGTGTCTCTTCCCACACCATCTTGTGTAGGGCGGACGTGCTCCTAAATAGAGCACCGGTGTTGAGGGGCTTCCGCTGTTTCAGTTTCTTTGGCATCAGATGATGGTCAAGTAAAAGAAACAGAGGCCACATGTGTGTATTTTTTATGCTCATAAACACTCAGAATGAATGATTAATAGCCAGAGATTGCTTTGCCCCACGATAGTAATTGTTAGTCATGTACTGAACCTACCCAGAGAGCTCTGGTCTGAGCAAGTAGATATTTTAGTAAAAACAAACAAACAAACAAACAAAAACCATGTTCTTTGTTTCTGTTTCTGTTGCATTATTTGAAAGCAAAGGGCAGGTTAGATTTCATCTTCTTTTACTTTGTGTGTGTTTCCAGGTTTATTGATTTGCTTGAGTCTGATCGGCACTTAGGGACACCTTGCCCCAAGGACCAGACCCATTCTTTCCACACTCATTACTGCACCTTTAAAAGTAAATGCGACAAGACACTCTTAAGCAACAATGCCAGTACAGGCACTCCTCTGAGGAGCTCTTAAGAATTCAAACAATTTTCATAAGACAAAAACCACTATGGAGCACTTTGGAAACCCAGGTATCAGGGCACAATAAAGATCTCCCTCTGCTGAGATGTTAAACCAAGAATCACAGAATCGCATTTGTTCTGAGGAAGGAGATAAATGCCCCACTAATGTCTACTTCCAGGGTTTACAAAAGGGAAGAACAATGAAGAGACGACTTCCCAGGTATATTAGAGATGATAGAAGGAAACCTCTAAAGAGGAGCATAAAATATTTATTAAGAAGTGCAGGGCACACTCCGGAATTACACTGGGCTGGGTGACAGAGATTAAACGTCCCGTGGCCGCGTAGAGATACGCCGGGGCTTTAATGTGCGGGATATTGATTACATGATGACTCCCAGCAGTTTGTTTCCTGCAGTCACTCGCAACATGAGGAGAAGTGAAAATAACACATAAGTGTCTGTAGGCCACATTGCATGCAAAATGGAGCCAGTCATCGTGAGCTAAAGGGATGATGACTCCCTTTCTCCCATTCATACATTGAGAGTTGCATAAAGAATTATTCTGTTTGAAGCCAGGAAGTATAACAGCAACACACAATTATTAAAAATACTCAGATTTCTCAGTTTCGTTTCAAGACTGGCTCCCTTTTTTTTGGGTTCTCATTTAAAATCTTAATGCCCAGTGCTACCCACTAGGGAGGGACTCTTTTTCCTAATGGCACTATGGAAGTGCAGAAAATAGAGGACCCTTAAGCAAATTAGGAAACAATAGGGGGGAATTGTACAGTCTGAAATGATTTGGTGGCATTTATGATTCTATCTTTATGTAGATGGGTGCTCATTAGATTAATATTAAATTTTAGTTATGCTGATGTCAACATCTTTTTTCTTGATCACTGAATATCAAACTTTAGTTTTGAATGTAGTTGAGGAAGGAGACCCTCGCCCCTTCAAATAAGAGGCTTCAAGGATATTTTATAATTTAGGCCAAGCATTCAGAGAGAGTTTATAAATATGATATTTATACGTGTGTGTAATTTACAACAGCTCAAGATGGCCAATCATATTCCTGTTTAGGAAGGGCTGTTATATTGTCAATGAAGAGGGTCTCATACTTAGAAGGTTTTGAATGAAAGGGGGAAAGGGAGATTTGAGTAGCCCTTTCCTCTCCCCTTTCTTTCTCCTTAATGGGTGATTGATAAATGATTATCCTCTGGCATCCTGTAAGCCTCCTCCCATCCTGAAATCATGTGATGGATGACAAAGGAATCAGGAGACCCATGAATGTGAACTTGTGTTCTGTAAAGGGTACATAAGATGTAAGAAATTTAATTTCAGGGAGCACGTGTCTTTGGAGCTATAATCCCGCGTGCTCCGCCGGCTTAATAAATTCTCTTTTTCCTCTTATAAATTATCTGAGTGTCAATCTTCTGAGTTTTTGCTCTCCTGCAACATAGTTACCCCTAAATAAAGAATAAATGGTTAAGAAGGATCACATCATAAGTCATAAAAAATGTCACAAATCACTATATTGTACACTGGAACAAATACAACCAGCGTAAGATTGCATACCAACTATAACTATACAGTAATTAAATAGAAAAAAAAAAAAAAAGAGAAAAAGTGAGTCAGAGGGAAAGAGAGTTAAGACAGCAGAAACCTGACCACAACGACTTTCCTATCCAAGTCCTTCCTACCCACTGGGCGCTCCATGCTGGTGGTCCTGTCAGAGCCCCCAGAGAGCACACCTTGTCTTCACCTTGTCGGCTCCTCACGAGAAAAAACCCAAGGGAAGGGGCAGCCACCCTGTCCTGGGTCTGTGGTTTTCCTTCCAGGCCGGAGGGACTCTCAGAGCTGGATCAGATAAGAAAGTAAGACCTAGCAGGCAGTTCTCGATAAAGGGTACTTTTGTCTCTTCTAGAAACTGAAGGGATGATGTAGTGACAAAGGCGAAGGTGAAGTTCCGGGGAGAGTGTATGGTTTGCTGGGCTGTAGGTTGAATTGCGTCCCAGGGTGTCTCTCCTTGCGTTTCTGGAGGTAAGAGTACCTTACGCTATTTTTACCGGTCATGGAATAGCTCTGTATCTAGATACAGATAGGTTTCAAGCAAATCATTTGCGAGTGATAATACATGAAGCTCATAGTGTTCTATGTACTTGCAAGTGTATCATCTAGTAGATAATGGGAAAACACGCTGGTTTTTCAGGCAGAAAGCGGTGTCAGCACTCTTTGGCAGTTGACCTACTCAGACTGGTAGGCTACCGTAGGAAGGATGATTTATTTAATAATTATCCCAGTCTAAGATGTAGAGGAGTGAAGTCATCGAACACATTTAAGATGTCTCAAATTAAAATGTTTTTTTTTATCACATGAGGAAATGCTACAAGAAGAGATCATATTAGTAAAAGAAACTTTTATTAATAAAACTTGCAAACATCTATAAAATTGGAGCTAATATTATGAATCCCCAAGTCCCATCACTCAGCTTCCATGATTATCAACATATAACCAATCTTACCTAAATCCCCAGCAGGCTCGTCCTGCTTTTCTGTTTCAGGGGATTTGTTTGAGGCAAATCTCAGACATTATATAGCATTTCTTTCCTAAATGCTTCAATATATCTCTGAAACAAAGTTCTTTAAAAAAAACCCCAAAAACCTATTATCACACCCAAAATGTTGCAATTACTCCTTAATGTCAGGAAACAGTTCATCAGTGCTGGGATTCTCCCCAGTTGTGTTTTACAAGTTTTTGTTTGTTTGTTTGGACCAGGGATCAAACAAGTTTGCATCTAGTGGCACCCATTTTTTGTTTTTTAAAATACCTATAACTCTCAGGAAAGAATATGCTCTTTGGAGCCTGGACATCCATTTCTTCAGTTACACGGATGCTTCTGCCGTATCTCCATGATCTTGTGGTCTGGCTTGGAAGTGCAACTCTCCTCTTAGGTGTCTTCCTCTGGAGACGTGTTCAGGGCAAGAAACCTTTCAAAGCGCTGGCTTTCTTTCATGAATCCTACAAAAGACGTGAAACTCT
Organism: Saccopteryx leptura; assembly: GCF_036850995.1. Taxonomy (NCBI): domain Eukaryota; kingdom Metazoa; phylum Chordata; class Mammalia; order Chiroptera; family Emballonuridae; genus Saccopteryx; species Saccopteryx leptura. The sequence continues at coordinate 5,646,306 of NC_089513.1, read as the reverse complement.
CTAAAGTGAATGGTGACCCAAGAGGACGATGACATTTAATTTGGGCACTTAATGTTCTCATGGTGGCCACAACTACTGCGAATCTAGAGTGTGTTCTTTCATCTGTTTTATCTTGTCAAAAATTTCATGACTCTGACCTTCTCTTTCCCTGCCACCTATATGCGTATAGTAGAATTTATAAAAAAAGTATTTTTGGCAATCAAGATTTTCTTCTGATCCTTGTGTGAAAAAGGAAACATTTATGATCTTGAAAAAAGCATATGTTAACTTCTTTTGAATTCTTTAGATCAGCTAAAGGATAAATTTGCCATTTTAGGACTATAATATTGAAAAGCTCTGTCTTCAAAGCGAACTCATGCCAGAATACTTTTTTTTTTATCTTAGGAAATTTATATATATATTTTAAGGGAAACAGCCACCAAATTTGAAAACCAGTATGTGCCCAATAGATCAGGCTTTTCAAAGAACCACATCTCAAAGAAATAGAGCTTTTGATTTCTTAAAATGATCTCTGAAGTCCCATCTTGAAATACATAAGTCAACAAATTGAATTTTAATGGAAAATCAAGGGTGTTTTTCAAAAGGCTCTTGAGTGAAGCTTTGAAAACTGTGAACACAGAGAATTACCAGCTTCTTATAACGGCATTGACTTGACTCCGAAATTGTATTTTTAAGTAAGAAAGGAGAATAACATCAGGGACGGGTGGAGGAAGAAGCTGCTATAAAAACAGAACTGGCCATCCCGTCTGGTTCCCCTGTGTGGACTTTCCCATCCGCCTGCTGGACCTCCGCGCGGAGCACCACCCACGGAAATCATCCGGTCCGTTTCAGCAGAACTGTCGTTTCCTCTTCCTAATGGCTGTATGACAATTTAATCTTTAATTATCAAGGAATAAAATCGACGAGGCCACCCTGTTATGTCTGTAACACATGCGATAACATGCTGCTCTAGGCTTCGTCGCATCTGTTTGAAAACAGTATTTAAAACACAGAAACACACTGGTGTCATGTCACATACAGTAAACCTTGGCAGAGTGACACTGTGAGGCTTAGTCTGTTACGATTCCCACGGACATGTATAGGACATTTGCGAGGATTGGACGCATGACCGAGGTCACATGGTCAGTGACAGGGGATCCCTGGTGCTGCTTCTCATACTAATGCATGTAAGGAAAAGGAAAATGAGAAGGGACCATTTCAGTCTGAGGAGAGTTTCCCTTTGGGAGGAATTGAAGAAGTCAGTCAACCAGTAGCAGAAGGTTGAGAGTAATGGTGACAGTGCCAGAAAATAAAACAATGGCCAGTCTCTTTGTAGAGTTTGATAAGGAGCTTGCATTTACGGCCACCCCCTACATTTTTCTCTCAGTGGGGAAAATGCTCATTGCTGTGGTTGTGGCCTACATTTCCTACGGGGGAATGGTAAATAACGCCGAGTCATGGAAAAAGAAGTTACTGGTAAGCTAAGGCAATGCCTCTGTGTCGTAATGAATAAAGGGCATGATTAAATCTTACATTGAAATGATGATTGATAATTAAGCCACAGTATCTCATGGATTATGATGTCTTAATTTTGAGTGTGTATGTATTTCACTTAAGTCCTCTGTGAATAAAGAGGATGGGAAGAGCCTTTATACCTGTCTGGTTATACCCACAGTCTGCTCCTTGAGTCTGGCTTGGTTTCATCCGTGCGTGGCCTGAAATCTACTTTGTAGTGTCAGGATAGTTTTTCTTAGGGCGTGTGTGTGTGTGTGTGTGTGTGTGTGTGTGTGTTTATGTGTGTGTGCATGTGCTATGAAATGTTGATTTCAGTTCATATAATTTAAATTGGTCCAGCTTGGGATTCTCCTGATGATTGTTTTTGAAACAAATTAACTTTATATTCTTGCTTCAGTAACCCATGATGTTGCTTGATACAAACTAAAAAAATAAAAAATAAAAGGAGTGTGTACGAAAACTCTGCATAGTTCAGATAACCACCTGGGAAGCGTCAGCCCCTTGGTAGAGTCTTTCAATAATCAAGGCATCTGGAGAATGGGAATAGTTTTTTGACCTATAGGAAAGGAAACCCAGAGAACTGCGGGAAACCAAACCAAAAATTTTGCATTTAGCACGGTTTTAGACTGATGACCATTTCCTCCCACCGCGTGCCCCATCTGGGGGGAAATTTGCAGATAAACAGCCATTGGTTATCCTACTTCTGGTCAAGCGGCCAGATCCCAAGCTCATTTGATCAATATCTGTTTCCAAGAGTTTTGATGGAGTTCCCTGAAGGCTACTCATAATCTGTTTCAATATTTAGATTATTTCTGGCTCTGTGGGTATCTAGATCCATTTGGATAATCTGTTAAAGACTTTTATTTACTATAGAGCTATTTAATAAGATTTTAGGGTGTTTGAGTCAGCAGTGGGATTAACAATATGCTTCATTTCCAGGCTTTGAGCAAGAAGAATGCTGCTTCCCGGGGGCAATTCTAGCATGCAGATATCAGTTGTAAATGCCCACTCTTGGGGAAGTCTTCTTACGTTGTCCATTTCTTAGCAGTGACATCGATCTAGGGAAAGAGAGCCTTTATTGGTCAGCCAGCACTTTCCTCTGCCTTAGGGTTAAAGCATGCAAATAAATGAGGGTGTTTCATATTTAAAAACGACTTTCAGAGGCTGAAGCACTAGAAATCCTTATTGACTTGTTTCCCCTCTGGAATCCTATTAATTATAAACTTAAAAAAAAACACACCTGGAAAATGATTAGTTTTCTAACATGCTGATGTATAGAAAATACATATTTTATTGGATGAGTAAAATGGATAAAATTATTGTTTTAAAAATGTTGCACTGATTTTATTTTTCAATTCAAGTTTAAGAATGCCAGTAAAGAAATGCAGAGTGTCATCTTTAGGCAGAGGTCCCCAAACTTTTTACACAGGGTGCCGGTTCACTGTCCCTCAGACCATTGGAGGGCCAGACTATAAAAAAACTATGAACAAATCCCTATGCACACTGCATATATCTTACTTTAAAGTAAAAAAACAAAACGGGAACAAATACAATATTTAAAATAAAGAACAAGTAAAATTAAATCAACAAACTGACCAGTGTTTCAATGGGAACTATGGGCCTGCTTTTGGCTAATGAGATAGTCAATGTCCAGTTCCATATTTGTCACTGCTAGCCGTAACAAGTGATATGACACGCTTCCGGAGCCGTGATGCGTGCGTCCCGTATCACCGGAAGTAGTATTGTACGTGAGCGACACCGCGCTTTGTGGCGCCGCCACATACAGTACTCCAGGAGCTTCTCTCACTGACCACCAATGAAAGAGGTGCCCCTTCTGGAAGTGCAGCTGGGGCCGGATAAACGGCCTCAGGGGGCCGCATGCGACCCGCGAGCTCTAGTTTGGGGACCCCTGTCTTTAGATGTGTTGAAAAACTTTTTTTAAGAAATTAGATAAATGGTATGAAGAATGATTAATTATAGTAGGATTTATAAAATTGTTTTCATAACTATCAGGGAAGATCCCATCTGATGGTCTGATCTCTTGATAGTCATTGCCATGCAAAGTGAGGACAGCATTACAAAAATTGCCTCCTCTTCTTATAATTGCCTGAAAAAGAGTAAAATTTGTGCCTCTCTTTTTGTGTGTGATAATTTCACACTTGTAATATGTCTGCTCCAGTGCTTTTAGCTGCCTCTCTCATACTCTGGCCAAATGAAAGATTTGAAAAGTCAAATGAGTTAAAAGACCATAGTAAGGTTCAAGTACTGTTAGGAGTCCCAACAGGACAACTGGTCAGTCTCTAAATTCATACATACATGTGACAAGAGACACTGTGCCACCAAGTCATGCTGTCTGTTTCAGTGTTGATTTCTTCCATTTTATTTCCTGCTTTTGATAAAACCAATTTTCAAGAGCATATTCCTCAAGCATATTGGCTGATTCAAAACTGCGGCAAAGATGAAGGTCAAAGACTGTGTGTCTGTGAACATATGTATGAAGTAAATTATATATTTATTTTCATAAAATTTGCCTGGATTTTAGAGGTGTCTGAGATACAGTCTGAAAATGACATCATGAGACAGCCCTTCTTTGGGTGATACTTTTAGGAGTGAAATGTAACGGAATAAAAGTCTTAGTAAGTAGTGATAAAGAACTGAGCATTTATCACCAACAGTGTAAGAGTTTCTGCATGGTTCAGTCATCATTATGGAGGTAATATATGGGTGAAATCCAATGCTATTGGGTTTTTTTTTTTGTTTTTTTCCGTTTTTTTTTTACAAATTCATTATGCTAACATGTCGATAATCAGAGTGATCAGAAAGGTCATCTGGTCTGATGACACTCTCTTCTATTTATGTAACCTTATTTTTTTGTTTTAAAAGGATTTTCTAAATATGGTATTTATGCTAAAGGAATAAAATAGTTCTCTGAATTTTATAGCACTTGAGACAATATTGCAGAGAAATATCATTTCCAATTTTATCTTCACAACAAAGCTCTTTGGGAGAGGAATTAGCATTTTATTTAAATATCATTTGAATGTTTAAGTGGCACATGTGTGAGCATGGCAGTTCATGCCATGTTTTTGCTCCCACAGTGACAGTCCTCATAGATAGCCACTGGTCATCATTTCCCCTCAATCATTTCATAGTTTTTCTAAAATCTAAATTAACTGTGGACCTCAGTGTTTACATAGAGCACATATATTTGCACAAGTATATGTTTGCATATATTTTGATACACACCAGGGTTTATTTTTTAATTTACTTAGAGATGTGGGTTGTGCTGTGTAATTTTTCCTACAAATAGCACTCTGTAAATTGGAATATGTATATAGATGTAGCTTAATTTTTAAAAGGTTTTGTTCTTTTACATAGATGTCCTCAATTTTTTTAACTAATTGCTCCCCTACTGATACATATTTATGCCGTGGTTGTTTTTTTTTTGTGTCAGAGACAGGGAGAGTCAGAGAGAGGGACAGATAGGGACAGACAGACAGGAAGGGAGAGAGATGAGAAACATCAATTCTTCATTGCAACTCCTTAGTTGTTCATTGATTGATTTCTCATATGTGCCTTGACGGGGGGGGGGGGGGGAGGGCTACAGCAGATCTATTGAGCCCTTGCTTAAGCCAGTGACCTTGGGCTCAAGCTGGTGAGCCTTACTCAAACCAGATGAGCCTGTGCTCAAGCTGACGACCTTGGAGTCTCGAACCTGGGTCCTTCCACATCCCAGTTCAACGCTCTATCCACTGCACCACTGCCTGGTTAGTCTGCTTATGTTGTTTTTATTTAAATATTATAACAATGCTATTATATACAGCTTTGTATTTATCCAACTATTTGTTTTACAATTTTAAAGGTATTTTGGATTTTTTTTTTTTTGTGGCTTACTTATTCTGGTAGTTGTGTTAGGTTTTATTCTTCAAAGCAAGATTTTTAAGTCATTAAAGTTTGCACATTCAAAATTCGATGGGTACTGTGAATCTAGCTGCCCCCAGCACTGTACTGCTTTGCATCCCAAAGACACAACAAGTGTTTTCAGTGCCCCATGGCTCTGCTCTTAATCTATCTATAAGATTTTGTCCAATCTACATCTTACTGTTTTGTGTGAATTTTCTCTGATTACTGGTGAGTTCAAGCAACTTTTCAAATTTCTAATAATCATTCATATTTCTATTTTTTTTTTGGTTTACCTGTAAACATTCTTCGCTTAACGTTTTGTTGGTTTTCCCATGGGTAATTTGAAGTAGTTGCTTAGATATTCAGAATATTAAATCTTTACTTCTGTATATATCATAAGTACTTTATCCTGTGCTTTGGCTTGTCATTTAGCTTTGCTTATTGTCCTTTTATTACACTAAAGCTTTTAAATTTTTTTTAAAATTTTTTACTTATTTTTTGAGAGAGAGAGGCAAGGAGAGAGGGAAGGAGGAGAGAGATGAGAAGCATCAACTTGTAGTTGCTTCACTTTAGTTGTTCATTGATTGCTTCTCATATGTGCCTTGAAAGAAGGGGCTCAAGCCAGTGACCTTGGGCTCAAGCCAATGATCTTGGGATCACGTTGATGATCCAACACTCAAGCTGTGAGCCCACACTCAAGCTGGTGAGCTCATGCTTAAGCTGAAGACCTTGGGGTTTTGAACCGGGGACCTCAGTATTCTGGGTCAACACTCTATACATTGGGCCACTGCAGGTCAGGCACATTAAAGTTTTTAAATATAGGCAATTGCACATTATTTTTCTTTATGTATTGGTAGTGTGTGTGCTGCTTAACAGTTCTTTTTGTAACATAAGATGGTGAACATGTTATTTATATTTTCTTCTAACATTTTATAGGTTAGTTTTTCAAACTGTTGGGAATTATTGTTTGTGTTTGGCAGAAGATAGTAATCTAACTCTATCTTTTTCTTAATGTGTAGTCACTTGTCCCAACGTAATTTATAGAATCATTTCCTCATTAAAATAAAAAGCCACTTTTATCATAGGTGAAGTTTCTCCTTCAGTCTAGGTCTTCTAGATTTTTAGTATGTTTCATTGATCTACTTGCTAATTTCTGCCTTGAAATTTTAGACTTTAAAAATTCTTATATCTTTATGTCCTGCTTTGATAAATTAACAAGTTCCTGCCCTACTTTCTACTTTCTATATTTGGCTAGCTTTGCAGATTTTATCTCCTAGGTATATTTTAGAATCAACTTAAATATATCCTGTTGAGATTTTGGGTGGGCCTACATCAGCTTCATTGTTTAGTTTGAAAAGTTATCACATATTTTTGCTTCCTTCTAAGGATTTGAGCCTGATTAGGAGGAAAACTTAGCTGTTCACTTTTACCTTTATTGATTTATTTTCTATTCATTCATTTAAAAATTTTTTTGTATGGAATATTTAGAGTTTTAATTTTTTAGCATTATTTTTTATTTTTGTTTCTTTTTTAATTTATTGGGTTGACATGGTTCCCCAAACTACACAGGTTTCAAGTGTATGACTCAATGTAATTTTTACACGAAGAATGAGGTCTAGATCTTGAGTATTTTCCCTTCAAAATGGAGAGCTCGTTGTTCCGCTTGCGGGCACTGTATAATCAGTCATTTCCCTTCCATTCTGAACAGAGAGCTGAAACTTCTGTCAGAACTGCGCATGGAAGGGGATTCCTCTAAGAAGACTCCAGCTCAGCTCACCAGTGAGCAGGGTTTCCTGGGCTCCACCTTAAGATGCATTTTCTCCCTCAGTGTTTCAATAATTGAGCTATTTTCTGGGAGACCAGAAGAGACATGAGCATGTCAGAAGCCCTCTGCATGCATTTCAGATAAGCTTCATGCATTTCAGATAAGCGTTCGGATGCACTTCTTCTGCCGTAATAGATGGACCAGTGAGGGTGGGGGTGCAGGCAGCCTCCTGTCTGGGAGATGTTATTGTCATTTATTGGGAGAAGCTGCTGAAAAGCTAAGGTTTCTGTTCTTAGTTATGAGGCCGAGTGAACGGCTCAGTATTACTTCTTACCGAACCTCTGTTCTTGGCCCGCCAACCCCAACACAGGCCAGTGGATTCAGTTTCCTCGAAGGGTATTTTGTGGCCTCTCGGGCCACTAAAAGACAAGGCAACTCAAAAAATCCCATATTTACTCAACTGTGAAGGAGAGTTTGATTGTCTTTTCTTTTTTAATTAGCAAGAATGATGCTTGGTAGCGCCTGCCATTGAAATCTTCCCCAAATACTATAGTAGTTTGTGATAGGTGGAAAAGACTAGAATTCTTAAAAAGTACTGTCTAGGTAAAAATGAGGCTTACATGATAATGTAAAGACTTTTAGTTAGTCGGGTGCAAAAGCTCTAGAGATTCACATATTGACTAGAAAACAACTTGAGATGAAGCACAAGCACTTGACTCTTTGGGGAAAACAAAAGCAAGTGTGTTCACTTCACATATTTGGATTACCGCAAAGAGGGGGGGCGTGATAAATATGTAGAACAACAGGAGCAGGAGTCTGAACGTTTACTTGACAAGCAGGAATAATACCATGGTTCCAACAGAATGAAAGCTGATCGGAATAAAAGCAAAGTTCGAAGTAACAGCCCAAGGGCAAGACGAGGGAAGGAGGAAGCACGAGAGAGGACGTTGACAGTGTTGGTATCTGGGCTGTTCTAATACACTCACGGGACCGTGGTTTTTATTTAAAGGATGCCCACAAGCTCAAACTAGGTATGTTAAGGTGGAAGGCATGGTTCTGGCACCTTAGAGGGTTTGTTTAATTTTTTAGAACCTCAGTTTTCCCAATAGTCACATGGGGTATCAACATCACTATTTGCAAGGTTGTCAATGACAAAACGAGGTAGGCTTCCTGTGCAGCCAGTCGGGCAGAAAGAGGCATGTCTACTCTCTGTAATTTTCCTCTCAGGTTGGTGATGCTGCCATCTCTACTGTTCTGGTCAAGGCCCCCTGAGATGCACGTGGTACATTCTACACCAGTCCTCAGGTTCCTAGCTAGGGTGCTATTCCACTCAGCCTGTTGTCTACGCCTTGAGACATGTGGGCTTTGTGTGGCTTCAGCCACGGGTTCACCTCCTGACTCTGGGCCACCCTTCCTCCATCCCCATGCTGGTCCCTTATTTCCCTCCCTCCCTGATGGTGGGGCGTCCAGGGCTCAGTCTGATTTTTGTCACTAGATCTTGTCAAGTCTCCTGGCTTTAAGCACCGTCTTTATGCTGGTGACTCCAAATGGAAATTCACAACCTGACCTCTTCCTGAATCTGTTTATGATCTGCTTATTTATTTATTTTTTAAAAATGCCACATATAGCCCTGGCCGGTTGGCTCAGCGGTAGAGCGTCGGCCTGGCGTGCTGGGCACCCGGGTTCGATTCCCGGCCAGGGCACATAGGAGAAGCGCCCATTTGCTTCTCCACCCCCCCCTCCTTCCTCTCTGTCTCTCTTTTCCCCTCCTGCAGCCAAGGCTCCATTGGAGCAAAGATGGCCTGGGCGCTGGGGATGGCTCCTTGGCCTCTGGGCTGTCCCAGGCACTAGAGTGGCTCTGGTCGTGGCAGGCAGAGCGACGCCCCGGAGGGGCAGAGCATCGCCCCCTGGTGGGCAGAGCGTTGCCCCTGGTGGGCGTGCCGGGTGGATCCCGGTCGGGCGCATGCGGGAGTCTGTCTGACTGTCTCTCCCTGTTTCTAGCTTCAGAAAAAAAAAAAGCCACATATAAGTGAAATTGTATGGCATCTCTGACCTCTCTCTGGAGTGTCAGATTGGTATTTCCATTTGCATAAGGCCATGGCACTTAATTTGTCCAAAATGGAGCTCTGATGTTACCCTGTAAGGCTGCTCTTCCCTGAGCTCTCAGTAAATGGCAACCTCATCTTCCCAGTTAACTGTTTGGGATAAAATCTTTGGGTTCATTCTTTTCTTCAGGGACCAGGTTCAGGAAATTTTATTGGCTTGACGTTAAAAATATTGTCCAAATCGAACTACTTCTCACTAGCTCCTCTGTGCATGTGTGGTCTAATCCTCTGTCAGCACTTGTCTAGATTATTGAAATAGCCTCCTGGCTGTTTTTGCTGTTTCTGTTCTTGTCCCTTGTCCCAGTCTGTGCTCAACATGGCAACCAGGATGACCCTGTTAAAACCCACTTGTTTGTGTTACTATTTGCCCAGACCCTGTCCTTTCATCTCATTCAGAACAACTACACACTCCTGTACACCTCTGCTTACCCCTGGCTGATTACCTCTCCGACCCTCTCTTCTTTGAATTCTGTCCCTTCCACATTCTGCTCCAGTGGCTGGCCTCCCTGCCGTCCCCCCGATGTGCCAGGCACGTTCCTACATTAGGATCTCTCCTTCATGGTTTCTTATCTCTAGGCTGCCTTCATCTATGAAGCTGTCTGGAGAGGTGGTTGTCACCTGGGGGGAGATTTGGTGGAGGGCTTCTGGTGTTATTGGAGCTGGTTGGATCAATCCTTTCCTGCTTCTGAGACCATAACTTTATTAATTAGTGGAGGAAATGGGTTGTATACCATGTGACAGGTATGGAGTTTCCACAGGTGCAGAACGGCTCAATTGTGACAGGTTCAGATGGAAACATTTCTTCTCGTATACAAATGATTTTCAAACTCTTTAACCGTGAACACTTTTTAAGAACTAACTTTACTTGAAGTCTCATCTTCAGTGCATAATGCCAGTGCCAGTGGGCCTGCTTAGGGCTGATGCCAGTCTGAAATGCTGTGTAGGGGTGGTGTCTATGCCGATTGGGAGTGCCTATGGAAACCGATTCTAAAGGTTTTGACTGTCACCCGTGGAGTTATGGGGTGCAGTGAGAGGGAATGTCCCAGGGTTCCATCTCCCTGGCTTCGTCTTGCCATGTCTCCTCCTGGAAAGCACTGTCCTAGCTACTTCTGAAGAACCTAAGGGCTTCTCACAGTGCAGTTAGAAAGCTACTGTTCTGGGTGGTATTTCTGGAGTAAAGGGTTAGGGCTACAACAGTTTAGGATGGGCTAATCTTTCATCCTAAATTTGGAAACCAGGCACTTATGTAATTTTCCTGATTAAAAAAAAAAAACTTCTTTAAAAAAAGCAGGAATCAAATATGTCTTGTATGCATGTGTAATATTCAGCAGAGGGGGTTTGGGAAGTCAGCCTGACCCTCTTGGGGGGGGTTAGGAAATGACTTGGGGGCTCTTCATTTTAGGGTAGCTGGTTCTAAGGGACTCAGAGCACTCTAGCTATGGGGGGAGAAGGGGAATTTTTCAGCTATTATTTTCAATAGCAGCATCACACTATTTAATGTTGTATCAGAAAGGGTAGGGAAAGGTCTGTGAAGAAGAGTTCAGAATACGATACTTCTCTTAGACAAACAAGTTCAGGTTCAAAGCTGGCCAGTTGCTGGCCATCCCAGAGTTTTGTAATTAATAATGCCTTTTCTAAGCTTTGGCTTGAGAGCAGCGCTGATTCATGGTAGAAACGTTCATCGATCAGTGATCTTTCATCCATTCCCTCCGATGGAGCTGCAGCCGTCCATGTTTTTCAAAAGGTGCTTTTCCAATACCGGCGGTGTGAAAGATAATGATCAAAATGAAAAATGTGGAGAGACTAATCACTTCTTGAATGTCATGGAACAGTCATGGCCCCCAAACTTTCCCTTGGCCTCCATCGAGCCCTTGTCACTGCAGTCAATATCCTGTCACTGTTAATGAGAGACTGTGCCACCGCGGGTCTGTCATTCTGTGAACCTCGTGTGGAGGGGCACGGGCGCCGTCGATGACCTGGCTCAAAAAGAGAACAAAAGTCAGTTTTCAAAGGATCCAAACACACTCAGTGGAGACCCGAGTCATGCTCTCTCCATTATGACTGTGAGGCTGGGACGCTAATTAAAAACCTCTGCTGGGACAGACATGGGCCAGTGATTATTCCCAAAGATGTCACCTCTACACAGAGCCCGCCCTCCGCAAGCCTTTGACGCGACTTGGTCTCGATGGTCTTACTGATTCCCACCCTACAAGGGCTCGTGTTCTGTCCTTATTGGACTGGAATGTTGTGGAAGAAATTTGACTTCAGCCTGGAAGAGATTTTAATGAGGTGGACAAAGCCAGGAAGGGTGAATGACTTCTAGTCTCATTAAGGGAGAAAGAAAAATTGAAATCACCCCCAATTTAGCCAGTGACTTACTGAATTACCTGTTTTCAAATCCTGGTTTGTTTGTTTGTTTGTTTGTTTTTTTCTGGGGCCTCAGCAGAAAACCTTCCAATGATTGTGTCTTATGATGGTCCGTCAGTAAAAGGACAAGGGCCGTTTCACAGTTGATTTGGGTATAGATGTGACAGTGACTAAAAGATAAAGTGACTTTAAAAAGTTGTATCACTCTGTGATGTGACTCACCACTACGTGGCAAGGCGATGCTCAATACTGATTTTAGTGAATTAATCACTCTTTCTGTATTTTTCTTTTCTTGCCATGGCCCAAGAAAATTTTGAGGCAACCATTCAAGGATTGTGTTAGACCGTACACTGAAACCTCATATAGTTTGCAGTATGAATTACAGTGTGTAATTACATTTGGAGACCTTTGGAAACCATTGCAGACAATCTTGCTCCACCTGAAGATGCTCAAATAGGAATCGCTAGTGTAGGTCCCACAGAGGACACGCGGGAGCCGGGGTGGGGGCGGGTGCTGGCAGTGCGCCGGAGCACCGGAGAGCGTCTGGAGACGGCGAGGGAGGCATTCTAGACTGACAAGGAAACGACTCCGTGGGCTGCTTTCTAAAGATACGGACGACTCGGAGGGTCTTGGGAAGAATTGTCGGGCTCTACCTTTTAATCTTATTCCTAAGAAATAAGGAACGCAAGTGAGGGAGAGAACACAACCACACTCACACTGTTTAAACTAGTATGAGGATTGGAAATGGCTCTTCCTGAAACCTGAGCGCAGGTGAGCTCCGCGTGGCCGAGGGAACTGGACCGTGTGCCTGCAGGCGTGGGGCTTGTCTCTGCGCGGCCGGGGGTGCTGGGGTGTGGGAACTGGACCGGGGGCCTGCAGGCGTGGGGCTTGTCTCTGCGCGGCCGGGGATGCTGGGGTGTGGGAACTGGACCGGGGGCCTGCAGGCGTGGGGCTTGTCTCTGCGCGGCCGGGGGTGCTTGGGGTGTGGGAACTGGACCGGGGGCCTGCAGGCGTGGGGCTTGTCTCTGCGCGGCCGGGGGTGCTTGGGGTGTGGGAACTGGACCGGGGGCCTGCAGGCGTGGGGCTTGTCTCTGCGCGGCCGGGGGTGCTGGGGGGTGTGCACGGGGGAGGCTGCGGTCCAGAGGCCAGATGCGCGGCCGGGGGTGCTGGGGGGTGTGCACGGGGGAGGCTGCGGTCCAGAGGCCAGAGTGGGCCCTCGTGTTTTAAACAGACTGCTCACAAAAATGAGGGGATATTTCAAAACGAATACGAAGCTATAAAATATCCCCTCATTTTTGTGAGCAGTATAATTTTTATAGAATTCCTCCTGGATGACTATTATAAAGAGAAACCTGTTACAGTTTAGCATTTAATTGTCCTTGCTTGGTGCAAATGAGGAGGAATAGACACAGACCCTGCTGTTTCATGTCTGCTGTCGCTATAGCCCGTGTCCTGCTCTGCCGCCTGGCGGAGAGCTCAGGGCTGAGGGACTCGGCACACATCAGGACTGCTAGTTGAGCTCTGGGTGTGCGCCCCCACAATCGCAAGTGGCAGTCACACTCGTCACCGTGGGTGAGGGGACTCGGCACACATCAGGACTGCTAGTTGAGCTCTGGGTGTGCGCCCCCACAATCGCAAGTGGCAGTCACACTCGTCACCGTGGGTGATGGCACACTTCCCAGAACACCGGCCCTTTCTCCATACAGGGGCCGCCTTACTGTTGGTTCTTCTGGTTTCCAGTGGTTGGGTTGTGGGACAGGTTAACTTCGTTCTAGTGTATTTCTGACATGGAACCCTCACGTTCCTTCTTCTCTCCTCTGACATGGAGAGGAGGTCCTAGAACATACGTGCCAAAGTGTAAGTGATGTACGTTTCCAGGTCTAGGTGTTGATTTCCGTGAGTGACTGTGCTGTGACCGTGGTACCAAGACAATGAGAGCCACCCACAGAGTCTCCGCAGCTCCTCGCGGTGCTGGCCCTGCACCTGCTGTATCTCTAACCGTGGCTGAGCTCTCCCAGCTTCCGCCTCTGACAGCGGGTGCAAGCTGGGCCTGCCTCTGCTCGAGGACGGCAGTCCAGCAAGTCTCCTTCTCTCCTCCTCCATTTCTCCAGTGGCTTCTCCCCTCCCTCCGAGCAAAGCCACCCCACACCACCTGCCCCCCAGCATTCTGTGGCCTCACACCCCGTCTTCGGCCTTGGTGCTCTCTGTTCCAGTGACATCGTCTCCTGCCCATGTATCTAGTGCCAGGAGCCAACGCTGGATTCAGGGTGTATGAGTTTTCAGCACCCTCTGCCTGAATGACCAGCCCCTGGACACCTGCAGCCCTCCTCCCATGCCTCCTCAGCGTTTGTTCTCACAATGGCCAAGGTCATGTCTCCTTATTTGTAATGGGAACCTCCCCCACTCCATATGGAGTCAAATTCCTTTTGCTTAATTTTACTGCTTAACCGTCATCTTCTATCACGTTAGGAGTCTTACTTATTTTGCTTCTTTTTTTCTGACCTCTGTCCCTTGGCTTTTTGCCTCACACCTGTGCAGCCACCCACCCTGGGATATACAAGCTGCAGAGGGCAGGGGGCCTCCTGGTCCTCTCCTGACCCTGTCACCAGCACCTGAAACGCTGTCCGACACACAGACGTCACTCAGTCAGTGTGGATTACTCAGGAAAAATGACCTTTCCCCCTTGCATCTAGGGGTATATTTTACATTCACTGTTTTTGTTTGAGAGGTACGAACAGCTCTTTCTGTCTCCATTGGTCCTTAGAAGACAGAGCCATAAGCTCTTTAAAATAAAGGGAAAGACCTTCCTAGTGATGACACATTATTTGTTTTATGCATTTATGATTTAAGACCTAGTTAAAATAGCCTAAAAATGTCTGCATCTTCTTGAAACGTTTCCTAAACATTTCAGACAGTTTTTCTCTCCCTTTTCTGCAAAATAGAAATTCCCAAAGAAGCAACAACAATAAAAACACAACAAACAGAAGAGACAAGCCTGGAGTCAAAAAGAGCTTAGTTGGTAATCCTGAGCAATTAGTGAGTCTAATGTTCTTCAGAACCCAAATGGCTCCCTGTGAGCAGCTGGGGCAGACGGAGTGACATAGACTCCCGCAAGCGCCTTGGCCTCTTTTCCGCCACACAGCGGGACCCCGTCCGGGGACAGCCGGGCGGGAGGGGGGGGGGCAACAGAGGCATCTATCTAGCTTACTCAAGTCAGCTCAACCTCAGTTACCTTCCACCTGGCTCTGTCCTTCCCCAAGGGCCACCAGAGTGCTGGAGTTATTCACAGCAGAGAGGAGTCTAGGCAGACAAACAAAAACAGCAGGGGGGAAAGAAAGAAAGAAAAAGGTAACCGGTGTGCTCATTCTTCCCCTCCAGTTTTAAGACACAGGCAACTTCAGGTAATGGAACAGGCGCAGAGCCTTCTCTGGGTGTCACCACAGGCGAAATCCAGATCTAGGGCTTTCCCACTTTCGATTGTCATGACAACATGGTGCGTGTTGGTAGGGGGTGCCGTTATGATGCCCACTTGGCAGAGGGGAGACAGAGGCACAGAGAGGTGGAGGGGCTGGCTGGTGTTGCTGTGTCTAGTCAGTGGCAGAGGTAGGATTTAAACTTGGCTGTCTGGCCCTGCCATCCAGGCTCTGGGCCTCCACAGCATGGATCTGTTCCTGCATGTGCCCTGATCAGGGATTGAACCCGCAACCTTTCTGTATTGGATGGAGCTCTAAACCAGCCGAGCTCTCCAGCCAGGGCGGGTTTCATGGTCTGGATCATTCTCCTTCCCTCTTTCCATCCCTCAGCATTTATTAGCTGGGCTAGGAGGTAGTAATGACTGAATCTCTTCCCTCTGTGGAAGTAGCTGTCTAGACAGGGGCTTTTCCATGGCCTGCCTGCTTCCCAGGGAGGGGCTCTGATGACTAAAAATGAAGGCATGGGCCCTGGCTGGGTGGCTCAGTGTTAGAGCATCGGCCCGGTGTGTGGAAGTTCTAGGTTTGATTCCCAGTCAGGGCACACAGGAGAAGCGACCATTTGCTTCTCCACCCTTCCCCTTCTCCTTCTCTTTTTCTCTCTCGCTCTCCTCCCCTCCCACAGCCATGGCTTGATTTGAATGAACTGGCCCCAAGCACTGAGGATGACTCTATGACTTCTGCCTTAGGCGCTAAAAAATGTTTCATTGCTGAGAAACAGAGCATTGACCCAGATGGGCAGAGCATCGCCCCCTAGTGGGCTTACCTGATGGATCCTGGTTGGGGTGCATGCAGGAGTCTGCCTCTCTGCCTCCCTGCCTCAGACTCAAAAAAAAAAAAAAAAAAAGATTTAAGGCACAGGGCTGGGACAGTGTATGTCATTTTGCTGATGTCTAACCATTGGCTTAACTATCCAGCTATGGTTTGTGGAGTCTAACAAATTCTTTTAATCCTCAGCACTGATCATCTTGCATCTTCTTTATTGTAAATACACAAGCCGGGCTGGTGTGGGCACTTTCAGGTGACTGAAGACTATGCCAATGTTGGTTAATGTAAACATTTTAGAGAAAATGCGTTGATGTTGCCCTGGTGTGATAATACACAAGATCCTGATCTTTACGTTTGCACGGAGAAGTTTGCTTTTCTTTTTACTGAGGAATTCAGGGACCGAATTCACACTATTTGCTTGTTGGCATTGGGGAATCTAATCTGTGTGTTGAAAGCAAAGGAAGAGGTGTTTCTCCAGGTCGGATTCTTTGGTTTGGACGAGACAAACCACAGAATGCACGGAAGGGCTGCAGGCAGGTCGTTACCTGTTGTGGTCACCTGGGTGTTTCTTCTCTACCTCTGCAGTCGCCCAGTGAACCCAGAAGTCTGTTACAAGGGATGCCTATCTTCTTGGTATACCTATGTGGATTTTTACTGCCTTACTGATGGGAGTGTTCCCTATTTTCAAAGTATTCTGTAAGGCAAGCGTCAAAATAAATTAGAATCCTGATCCCATCGGGCACGTGGATATCGTCGGCTTTCTCAGCCTCTTGTGACAGTAAAGGAACATGTACTAACTGGAAACTGCTCTCTGTTGTTCTGCCTGACCTTTCGGGGCTCTGCTGTAATAATATGTTAAATTACAAAAACTGTGATCCTAAGTAAAAATTATGGATCTGTGCACCGGTTCATCTGGAACTGTAATTGATTGCCTAACATGGAAACCATGCTATGTGAATTGTTTGGCGCCATGCTAATATTGGCTAATTCAGAAGGTAATTTAATCAGCATGGAGCCTTTCAACTGCACCTGTGAACCGAGCCGCAGTGGGAGAGCATGTAGGACTCCGCACGGTGCAGGAACCACTAGGTCCTCCCAAAGACGGATAGCCCAAGTTTTTAATTATGTTCGGCTGGGGTTCTTTTTAATTTTTGTCTCACTAAAAAGGAATGGATTTTAATATGACCAAGGTGGTGCTCACATTGTAAAAGAAGCACATTAAACAGAGTTTATAATACTTCCTCCCACGGAGATGAGTTTAACATTTAAAATGAGAAAGAGGCTATTCTTTACATTAGAAACTTGATCAATCCAAGTGATAGCCAGGATAAAATTTAAATACCATCTTGATAGCGTAAGCTTAGGGTATTCCGGATAGGCCCCGTCCTTGCCTATCTCTGCAGGCATAGATATTCAAAATATCCAGAAGCATTTCATAATCAGAAATATAAATGCATTTTATTTTCTTGACATGTGAAGTCTCTTAATGACCAGAGTTGACTTGCTAACAAAAGAATCCATTTGCAAATAGCTCTGTAATCAAGTGTAACTGTGTTTGTTGTTTTTTTTATAACAGTGAGAAACTTTGCTTTTTAGTAAAGCACTAGTGTCTCTGTGTGTGACTTTGGTCACTGCAAGCCTCTAGATTGGGAAGGATGTTTTATTTATTGAGGCTTCAGGATCACTCTTGCAGAGGGTCCGAGGGGAGGTGGGTGGGTGCTGGTGGGCACATCCGCAGGACAGCAAGACTGTGAATCTGGGGGTGTGGTGGCTCAGAATTGGGGGCGTTTCAGAGGCTGCCTGCATCATTTCCCTGTATACTCTAGAGCAGCAACTTTCCACCTTCCGCGCATGCGGGCACACCTGGAGGCCACGTTCATCCTGGACCCCGTCCCCAGGTCCTGAGTCAGTTTTCTGGGACAGGGTCTGAGAACCTATGTCTTTTGTAAACATGCACCCTCCTTTGAGAGCTGCTTCTCTGGAGCCCCGAGGTAGCTGATGTCCTCCTAGTGGACATCAGGGGCTGCTCTGGACAGGAGCTCGTGACCTACTGGCTGACAGTCGTGGCAGGAGGCAGACCCCTTGCACGGGTGGGCAGTGTAGTCCCTCGCGAGCAGTCTTTGTGCACTCCACACCTCGCGTATCCGGGCTGGACTGTGGCAGCACCTCGCTGAGGAAGCTTCCAGAAGGACTTCTCTCTGTATTTTTCTGAAGCTGGAAATGGGAGAGACAGTCATACAGACTCCCACATGCGCCCGACCGGGATCCACCCGGCACGCCCACCAGGGGCTACGCTCTGCCCACCAGGGGGCGATGCTCTGCCCCTCCGGGGCGTAGCTCTGCCGCGACCAGAGCCACTCTAGCACCTGGGGCAGAGGCCAAGGAGCCATCCCCAGCGCCTGGGCCATCTTTGCTCCAATGGAGCCTTGGCTGCGGGAGGGGAAGAGAGAGACAGAGAGGAAGGGGGGGCGGGGGTGGAGAAGCAAATGGGCGCTTCTCCTATGTGCCCTGGCCGGGAATCGAACCCGGGTCCCCCGCACGCCAGGCCGACGCTCTACCGCTGAGCCAACCGGCCAGGGCCAGGACTTCTCTCTGAAACGATCGCTGTTCCCTTTGCGTCTCACTTTGTTCCTTTCGACACCATCGCTGCAATCAGCGTTCAAACCTGCTCTCTTTTCTTGCATCTTAAAATAAAGGAAACATTTACCATAAACCCCCCTCTCCCAACTCTCCACTTCTTTGGTAGCATTCATCCCAAAACTCTCTGAAACTTTTTTTAAAAAAGACTTTATTTATTCCATTTTTAGAGAGGAGAGAGAGAGAGAGAGAGAGAGAGAGAGAGAAGGTGGGAGGGAGAGACAGGGAGAGGGAGAGAAGGGGGAGAAACAGGAAGCATCAACTTTCATATGTGCCTTGACCTGGCAAGTCCAGGGTTTTGAACCGGTGACCTCAGTGTTCCAGGTCAAGGCTTTATCCACTGCACCACCACAGGTCAGGCATCTGAAACTCTCATGTGAGCTTTCTCCCCTTCCTCCTCTCTTACTTTTCTAATTTATTATTTAACAACTTCTTCTTTCTGCCACTCCCTGGAAAGCACCCTCTCCAGGGTCGTGGTTACCTTCCTGCTACACCAGGTCCTGTCGTCAGAGCAGTGCCTCCCCGCCCGCAGGAGAGCTGGCTCGGGAGAGTGTGCGGCCCTTTTGGAGGTATTTACGTCACCTGACTCCCAATTAACATGCTCTTGGGGCTTCCCGTGTTCCCCTCTGGCTTCTCCATCTCCTTGGCTGGCCCTCCTCATCCTCCCAGGGATGGGTCCTCAGATGGGTCTGTTCCTCCACCACCATCACTGCCTTGCTGGTCATGTGCATTGCCATGCTATGAGATCTGGTCCCGACTCTCACGAATTTTATACGCAGATCCCCAGCCCTGAATCCCCCCCCCCCCCCCCCAGATGTGACATTCTACCTAAATCCTTTTCCCAGGCTTCTCAAGTTTAACTTGACCAAAAATAGAACTCTTTCTTGACTTCCTGCAAACCTGCTTTCCTCGTGGTTCTTCCTGTGTCATTGAAGGGCTTCAGTATCTACTCTGTTCTCAGGTGAAAATGCTAGAATTCTTCCTCAACTCCTCCCCTGCCCCTCTGTTTTATTTTCCAGTCCTTCCCCAAGCTCTGTGGCTCTGCGTTCAAAATAGCTCCCGATCTGGGTGCCCCTGCCCGTTAGCTCTGCCGCCCTTGCTGAACTGTTGTTTCTTCTGTGGACTCGTCCATTGAGTTTGGACTTGGCTCCTTGCTTTTCATGTGGTTGCTCTATACTCAGTTCTTCCTGCAAAAGCCGGACGGCTCTTGTCAACTGAAAGGGGACATCACTCCCCTTCCCTGTTCAGTGGGTTGTCATCACACACAGCGACAGCTGTATCCTTCCATGGGCACGGGGGGTCTTATGTGGCGCGAACTGACAAGGTGACAGACCTCACCTCCGATGGCCTTGCACATTTCCTCCTCGGGCAGCCCCAGTGCTGTTCCTGCAACTCCCTCAAGACGTTGATCCAATTCCCCTTTCAAAGGTTTTGCTCTTGCTCTTGATTCATTGGTATCCTTGCAGGGCTGACACTCTCACTTGATCCAAATTAACAAACACGTGCACGCACGAATCTATCAGTCAAAACTGCCTCTCCCCCAGTCATTGGCTTTCACCTTCCTTGTCTGCATTGTTCCTCACAGCTCTTACCGCTAAGTAAATATGATGACATTTAACTTCTGTCCCTTAGTTGTCTGTTTTCCCAGTGAACTGTCAGCTCTATCGCGTTTGTTATTTTATCTTTACCATATGGAATAGCCTGACCCATAGTAAGTAACTCAGCAGTCGTTGTGGAATGAATGATTTCCACTGAATGAGGGTATGGCTCATAAATGTTTGCATTTTGTTGGTAAAGATTTAGCGTGTGATGATTACTCTACACCCTTGCTGGTTTACACTAATGGGTAGCGACCAATTTGAATTAGGATATAAATTTTAAAAGTTAAATCACACGTCATTTAAAAAAATATGTACAAGCCTATTTTTATTGTTTTGAAATTTAGATGTATAAACAATTAAAAAAATACCCAGTGGCTTGAACCAGGCTGATATATTGAGTCAGTAAGGAATTAAGAACAATGATTTTGCCTTTAGCATTATTGATTACCCTATGATAATTTCCTCACTTCTTAAAATTAGTCATTTCTCCTGGAGGATAAATATCGACATTTCAACTTCAAGAACTCTTTTCTTTTCAGTTCTTGAAAAATAATTAAAATTTTTGAACTCAGAATTTATTGATTTAGTAAAATATCCTGATTTAGCACAGTTTGAATTGTGAAAGACTCATTTCCACGAAACAGTAACTGAGATTGAGCACAGAAAGGGAAGATGGGGAGTCGGTGAGAGTAGAAACGGAACGACAGGAGCCATGCTTTGAGAAAACGTTGAGGTGAGTGAGGAGTGAAGGGAGTTGCACTCTCCCCTTCATATTTGTGTTTGTTTTACACTTCCTATCGTGACTACTGTAAAATGAAAAATTTTTACTCTAGTTTTGTCTGCCAAAAAAAATTGCTTAAGAGAAATACACTCATGTTCAAAAATATTTTCACAAAGCTTTTCTTTACTGGGGTGTGATGCACACTCAATGAAGTGCACAGATGATGGTTTGTTGAGTTGCATACCTGAAACTGGTACCCCAATAATTCTTTTCTAAAAAAAGGTTTTATTCATTAAGATGTGGCAAGCACACTTACATAATTTTTGTTGGTCGGTTCAGGAAGTAACTTCAGAAATTCTTTGATTCATGCCGTGATGATTTTCTTCCTCTAGGTCATTTATTTAAATGCATATATATATATATATATATATATATATATATATATATATATGAATGTACAGATCAAACAATTTTATACCTTTCATAATGTTACATGGGTTTTGTTTATTAGATATGGGCCAGAGAACTATGTAAGTTATACTCTAGGATATGAAGTTAATACTTCATTTTGAGTATTAATATAAGATCATTGAGTCATATTAATTTCATACATCAGCAGTGTTAAAAAAGTATGCATTTTGGTGATACTGAAAATATGCTTTCTACGGACCACTGTTTAATTATTTTATAATAATGTGGTTCTCAATGAATGATAAAAATCATTTTGTCTCTTTTGAAAGATAATTGTACTTAATTGGCATATTATGACCAACACCAGTGCAATATCCTGAGCGTCAATTAGTTCTTCCCTCTTCAATAGCCTCCCTCCGGTCTATCAAATGGGCATGGCGCTTGCATTTACCAAGATTTTTTTTTTTTTTGCTAATTAGATGTGAGTGGATCATCGAAAGTATGGTTATTGATCATTAGTATGATAGTTGAAGAAAAACAACCTGGCTGCCATGTAATTATCTCTGACTTGTCTAGGGTATAAGTATAATTATTACAGCTTTAGTATGTAGGTAGAAGGCTTTGACTATAAATGTCTAGAGAGTTCTAAGAGGTGCTGCTGTGTATAGATGATTATACGAACGTCTGAATATTGAATGTGAGGGTTTCACAGAGTATGAAGATAAATGGCATTCAACATCATCGTAGACTTTTGTTTAAATATGGTTGCATTTGATTGTACAGATGCGATGTGTATATACTGAGTCACAACGAAGGTGCTTGTCCCCGCTCCACATCTACCAGCTGGGTGATCCTAAGAAAGTGACTTAATTTTTATATATCTGAGATTGACTCTCTGACATGGGGATGAGGCTAACTCATAGACGAGAGATTGTGTATTGAGTCTGAAACATTCTTTGTTTCTTTATCAGTAAAACGATTCTTATCTTTAATATCATTAATTCATTCGTCTTCATAATATCAAGGTACAGGAACAAATATACTTGGTTTGTTATTAAAAACAGAGATTCTGTGAATTAATAAATACCTACCAAAATTCTCTTTCTGTAGTCTCTACTCCTTCCGTGATTAGAAGCAACCCAGAAGAACAGCATAATTCTTTAGATTACAGCGGAATGATTTGGGAACGGTTAGGTAAGTCAGAAAGTAGGAACTCTCAAAGTAAGGAGCTGTCTGTCATTTCTATCTCCAGGGACATGAGCAAGCACATGTGAGTTGTGTGGATGGGACAGATTACAGATGGCTGTGATTTTTCGGACATTCCCTCTGAGAGGGACATCCATGTCTCCTCCCAGGGAACCTCACTAGGCTCTGTCATTGCTTGGACCAATGTAGTATGGTAGAAGTGATACATTTCCACATCCACCTTCTGTTTCTTTGAATAAACTCTCTGGGAGCCCTGAGCTGCCTAAGAGGTCCACTTAGTTTGACACTGGCAGAGGTGGAAATCACTCGCAGGTCCTTTAATTGATGGTCCCAGCTGTGGGGATGCTGACCATCTCCACCAAGGTCCAGACGTGTGAGTGGAGGTGTCTTAAGTCCACAGGGATTTCCTTTAAAATAGCTATTTTGAATTCTCTATTGGTCGAATCACAGATTTTCATTTTTTTGTGTTTGGTTACCAGAAGACTGTTGTGATCCTTTTGTGGTTTCACGCTATCTTGGTTTTTGAAGTTTCGGCATCCTGTCTTCACAGGTGACGTAGCCGTCACCTGCTCAGACCTGTACCTGTGTCTTTGATAGAGAACTGGGTGCTGTCAGCCCTGCTGGAGATGCTGAGGCTACTTCAGACCTCCCTGAGAACACCTGCTGCGGCTTCTTGTTCCCCCTTGTGGCAGAGGCCCCAGGCTCGTACGTCATCTCTGTCCCATCACCCTGGGCTGAGAGCTGCCTGCCTCTTGGTGTTTCTCCAGAGGAGGTACTGAAGCTCATTTGTGATTTCTCTCTGGTCTGCACATTCAGATGGCTCTGTGTGTGTTCACTGGCCATTGGCCAAGGCCTGCTCTGACTGCCGCCACCAGGAGTGTGGGGGGCTGGCCACAGGGTGTGGGGTGTGCAGGGGAGGCATGCAGAGCCCTGGAGATGCCCATGGCCCCCTTGGGGGACTCTGCAGCGAGTCATCCCCTCGGCTTCTAGACAGGCTTCTTGTGGACTCTGTGATTCAGACGGTGGGGTATGTACCCCTTTACTGTCCTCAGAGGTCCTATCTGCTCCTCTCCCAGCCTCTCCTTGACCCTGGCACGTGGCTCAGGATACGTTCTCTGGCTGGGGCAAGGAGGATGTGAGTGCCTCTGGCACACCCTACGGAGCTGGGGACCGGGGTGCTTACTCGCCTCTTCCTTCCCGTGGAAGAAATCATGTTCAGAGGAAAGGCTCTCTCTCTTGACCCTGAACTCTGCCTCTTTAGGGGGGAGGGGTGGTTGGAAAAGTCAAACTACTCCAGTGCTCCAGTGGTGTGCCGTGACATCTCTGTGAACCTGACCCTCCACAAAACCTCTTTTCTGTGAGCGACTCTTAAGTCAGTGTTCCCTGGGGCTCCCAGGGCCATGGCTGAGAGGGGTTAGAACCAGTTCACAGGCCACTTTGGGGTCCACAGCTGTGACTGAGTTCTGTACGCCATTTCCTGATGTAGGCGTGGGGGATACCCCTCCCGGGCCCCGGGGTCTGTGGTGCTATGGCTTACAGATCCCTTAGAGCAGCGGTTCTCAACCTGTGGGTCGCAACCCCAGCGGGGGTCGAACGACCAAAACACAGGGGTCGTCTAGCCATCGGAAATACATATTTTATTAAAAAATGTATTGTATAATAAACATGTATTTTCCGATGGCTTTAGGCGACCCCTGTGTTTTGGTCGTTCGACCCCCGCCGGGGTCGCGACCCACAGGTTGAGAATTGCTGCCTTAGAGGTACTTTTGTCTATGGATGGATGCAAGGTATTTGTATTGGGCTGGGCCAGGGGACAGGGTCCAAACACAAGGGATGTCGTATTCCACCATGATGCTGACGTAACTCTACTCTCTGAAGTTTCATAGTTTAAACATCCATCTGGTGATGTCAACAGTGTGGCAGAGAGAATTTATTGGGTTGGGGAATAAGTTCGTAGTGTTTTTACCGAAGACTTTTATTTAAACAAAAAACAATAATTATATGAATAAGTTAATCAGTTATATATTCCCCATTGCTGTTTACAACCTCTTCCCACCTCTCGACCAATTTGTTGATGCCTTTCCGCCAAAAATCGCCTGGTCTGGTGTCAAAGAAGTTGTTGAGCCAGTTTTTAAGGACCTCTTTGTTATCGAAGGTAACGCCCTTCATATGGTTTGACAGGGAGCGGAAAAGATGGTAATCGGTCGGTGCAAGGTCTGGAGAATACGGCGGATGCTGAAGGACCTCCCATTCGAGCTCTTGGAGTGCGGCTTTGACGACTTGTGCAACATGGGGCCTGGCGTTGTCATGAAGGAGTATGGTTTGACCATGTCGATCAGGTCTTTTCAGTCGAATAGCCTCATTCACGTGGTGTAGCTGGGCAATGTAGAGCTCCTTGTTGACCGTGGCATTCTTTTCGAGCATTTCCCAGTTCTTCATCAAATTCAGAAGGCCTTCCGCTGCAGCACGTATCATCGACGTCAAAGTCACCATTTTTGAACTTTGCAAACCATTTCCGTGCTGTAGACTCGCCTATGACACCTTCTCCATACACGTCGCAAATGTCCCGGGCTGCTTTGTCAGCTTTTTGACCTCAATGAAAAGCAAAGAAGAGCAGGTGTTGAAAATGTTGATTTTTGCCTCCTGGGTATTCCATTTCTAAGCCTCAAAACTAATAAAAAATTAAATAACTCAAAAATACAATTAACATAGTTTTGTAGAGCAAAAGAGTTTTATCGATTGAATACTTACCCTTTGCCAAACAGCAAACAAATCGTTGTAAAATAAAAGAAAATATAAAAACGCTACGAACTTATTCCCCAACCCAATAGATATGTGAGTTTCAAAGATATATAGGCATAAAAATTGGAATTACACAATTTTTCAGAAATGGTGATCTAATAGAAATTTTGAAATGTTATGTTATATGCCTTGTCCATTAAACAGTGGTGACTGCTTGATAGATGCTGGTTTTTATTCTGGATGACGTCTAGAGAGAATATCTATGACTGAGATGCTACAGTTGTGTACAATGTCCCAAGTTTTACACACATGCACGTCCATTGTCCCAAAGTATAAGGTCCACCAGAAAGTTCTGTCCATTTCTATCACAAGTTTCGACACGTAAGCACGTTTATTTGGCACATGTGTGCCTCTCTATTTTTATCACTTAATGTATACATACTGACGTAGCAAATTAACTAAAACAAAGTTGATTCACGTTAGTTTTATGTGTGAAGCGATAGTGTACCCATGGCTACTGATAAAGTTCATTTACGCCACTGTAATTTTTACGAATTTCAACAAGGAAGAAATGCTACAGAAGCATGTCTGTCGCATCCACCATATTTCCTGGACTTAGCACCCTCTATCACTTGTTTTTGTCCTTACAAAATTTTTTGAAGGATAAAACATTCAAAAATGAAGAAGATATCAAACAAGCACTGGTTCAATTTTTCACATCAAAAGATAAAACATTGTTCAAAAATGGGATATACAAATTGCCCTCATGCTGGCAAGAAATCATTAATAATAATGGCAATTATATTATTTAATAAAGTTTATTGACGGTAAGAAAAATTTATAATTTGTTTTATTCCAAAAATGGACAGAACTTTTTGGTGACCTTATATTATCAAGCTTTCTGCTTCAAAAGTGTTTTTGGCTGAAAGAGGCTATAATCTTTCTTGCATGTAGGCATTCTGGAAGAGTGACAGGTAGTTTTCAAACCTCTTTTTGGAAATATTGGAATATTCACAGTATTCCAGGAACTGTGATGACAGTGGACAAAAGCATCTTAATTGATTAAATGTCTCAAAAATACTTTTGTCATTTTATTTGTATAGTATTTTCTTTTTAATCTGGAAAATAGTGGGTGGTCATATCGAGAACAAATGGATAGACTGGAACTTAGAGACAGATATGTTCCCCCTTTGATAAAACACTTTAATGGTGAATTAGGAAATACAACTATTACATCTGATGCAAAAAATAATAGCCATGCTAAAAAAAAACCCCAAAATACCCCCACCCCAAATCCCAACCTGAATTTCAGAAGCACCAGTCAGAGTTATATACCAGCTTACTTCTTTAATAACAAGATAACTGAGGAAAATCATAAAAAGAATTTCACAAAGTCTAATACTTCTTTATGATAAAAAACAATGAGTGCAAGTGAGATTAGAAGGGAATTTCTTCATTTGGATTAAAAGCAGCTATAAAAAAAACTACAACTAACAGTTGAATTTTTTCTCACTTTCTGTTAAGATTGGATACAAGGAATGGATGTTTGCTCTCATTTCTTTTATTCAACATTGTCCTGTTGGTCCTAGCCAGTGAAATTAAGAAAGAAGCAATGAAAAGGCATTCAGATCAGAAAGAACAAGGTAAAAATATTTTTATTTGCTGCCGACATGATTATGTCTATCAGAAATCCAAAGAAATTTTAAAAAAATCTCATAGAGCTATCAAGTGAATTTAACAAGTTTCAGAATAGAAGAGCAATGTAAAAAATAACTTTGTTTCTATAGGTGAAGAAGGAAATTAAAAAATGCTAGTTACATTAGAATAAGGCAAAAACAAAAACAAATGATAAGAGTAAATCTAGTGAAATGTGTCTGTGACCATTGCAACAGGCTTCTGTTTCGGGGGCAGAAAATAACTGATTCTAAAATAGCATATGCGGAGATGCAAATACACTGGGAGAAGCAAAAGGATAAAAAACCAGGAACAATAAAGAAAAATTGGTAAATTATATTTCATCAAAACTGAACCTTTCTGTTCATTAAAAATTATAATTAAGAAGGTGGATATAAGATTACCAGCAAAGAGAAAATTTTTTTGCAGTGTATAAGTCATCATGTCAAAACGTACAAAGAACCTCTAACTGATAAAAATAAGAACCTAATTAAAAATCAGAAAAGTTTAAACAGTTTACAAAGGAAGTTGTACAAATGTTGACTAAACTTATAAAAGGATGCTCAAATCATTAATCATCACTGAAATGCAAACTCAAACCATACGATATGTTTCCATTCCCACCAGAAATGGCTTAAATTAAAAAGACTAACAAGAGCAACTATTGGCCAGAATGTGAAACAACATTAACTCTCAACACTTTGCATGTCACAGCACAAGATACTATAAGTTTTTTAGGATACTGTTTGACATTTTCTTATGAAAATTAAACATCTCTCTACCCTACCATCCAGCCATTCCATTCCTAGGTATTTACACAAGAAAAACTAGAACGATATGTCCATAAAAAAAGAATTGAGGAAAGAATGTTCAAGCATTCCTATTCTTTTTTTTTTTTTTTTGTATTTTTTTGAAGCTGGAAACGGGGAGAGACAGTCAGACAGACTCCCGCATGCGCCCGACCGGGATCCACCCGGCACGCCCACCAGGGGGCGACGCTCTGCCCACCAGGGGGCGATGCTCTGCCCCTCCGGGGCATCGCTCTGCCGCGACCAGAGCCACTCTAGCGCCTGGGGCAGAGGCCAAGGAGCCATCCCCAGCACCCGGGCCATCTTTGTTCCAATGGAGCCTTGGCTGCGGGAGGGGAAGAGAGAGATAGAGAAGAAGGAGGGGGGGGGTGGAGAAGCAAATGGGCGCTTCTCCTAAAGCATTCCTATTCTAAGAGCCAAAGAAATGGAAGCAGCTCAAATGTCCCACAACATGGATACACCAATTATGGCATATTTTATATTATGGGTGAGTTTCAGCAATAAGAAGCAATGCACTACTGATAAGCACGCAACATGGATCCATGTGCAGAACTTATTTTGAGTAAATGAATCCAGTCCCAAAGGGTTTACACACTGTGTGATTCCATTTATAAGAAATTTTAGGACAGGCAGCACTCATCTATGGTGAGTTCCATTGTGATAGTGGCTGAGTAAGGGGCAGGTTGACTGGTGGGGGTGCACAGAGGAACTCTTTATGGTGGTAGGGTGGTTCTTTATTATGATTGGAGTGTGGATTTTCCATGTGCCAGAACTCGGCGAACTTCCTCAGGTCTGTGCCTTTCCTTGTAGGTCCATTCCACTTCAATAAACAATTAACCCATGGTTTTCTGGCTCCAGAGAGGCATATATTAAAACTTAATTCAGCATGAGGCAAATCAAAGGAAAATTGCAGAAGGTTAAAGAGAGAGAAAAAATCTTCAATGAAACCAGAAGAGAGACCGAGAGAAGGGGACCTTGATTAGAATAACAGTCGAGAAAATAGCGGTCACCCTAGAATTTTATTTCCGGGGTAACAATGGTTCAGAGTGAGGGTAAACAGAGACCCTTCCCAGAAAATGTCAGCACACTGACTAATTATCTGCTCTCAGTGAGGAACTTTGTAGAAGGGGTTGAGTTAATAATTATGGAGCGACTGGCGTATAGCAACGAGAAGAGTCTCCTGGGGTTCCTTGGGGGGGGGAGAGGGAGTGGGGTCCTACTGGGCACTCTCTGGTCCCCCTATGTTCAACTGCCCTGGGGACTCTGAACGTGAGTTTTGCATCAGCTCTTAGAGCTCACTGTTGTCCAGGGGTGGAATTCTTCCCCAGGTGCTGCAAGGGTACAGTGGTCCGGGCGGCGTGGATGCAGCCCGGGTGCTCTTGGTCGGGGACAGCAGGGAGTCACAGGCTGGAGGACAGGAGATTTGAATGGCTACACCTTCCAGAGTCATCTCCGAACCTCTCTGCACCCATATTAGATGCTCCCCCTTGTTTGTGGTGGAAGTACCTCTAACACGGGTGTCCTCGTTAGCCATGGAGTAATGGCTCGGATAATGCCTGGGTGTCCTGAAAATTGCAGCTTCGGCATTATTTGGAGATACTCGATATGCACTAATTCAGTTGGCTTGAAAATCCTGTATAGCTCAAGAAATTTCAATCGGACATGTCTCAGTGAAAGAAAGGGAGGTGCTGTTAACATCTTTAAATGTAATTCCAAATTCCAACTATTGTACATTTCTTGAGGTTTAGAAAGAGTCATTTTAAATTATTACCAAAGCTGCTATTAAAGATGACTATCAAAGGTGATGATAAAAAGTTTGAAGACGCAAAGGATATTTCAAGTATCTAACCTGATATTTAAAGCAAACTATGCCTGACCTGTGATGGCGCAGTGGATAAAGCGTTGACCTGGAATGCTGAGGTCGCCAGTTCAAAACCCTGCACTTGTCTAGTCAAGGCACATATGGGAGTTGAAGCTTCCTTCTCCTCCCCCCTTTTTCTTTCTCTCTCGCCTCTCTAAAAAAAAAAAAAAAAAGAAAAGAAAAAAAAAGAATAAAGCCAACCATACATCCAAAGTAGCCTTAAGAGTCTCACTTATACGTATATTTGAATAATATTTGGAAACTTTACACACATTCCATATGTAATATCTTCCCTACTACTTCCCCAATACTTATTTTTCCTAAGATAAGTATGTAATATTAAAAATATAAAGGTTTTGCCTGACCTGTGGTGGCGCAGTGGATAAAGTGTCGACCTGGAAATGCTGAGGTCGCCGGTTCAAAACCCTGGGCTTGCCTGGTCAAGGCACATATGGGAGTTGATGCTTCCAGCTCCTCCCCCCTGTCTCTCTCTCCTCTCTCTCTCTCTGTCTCTCTCCTCTCTAAAATGAATAAATAAAATAAAAATTAAAAAAAAAAAAAAAAGAATCTCTCTTTAAAAAAAAAAAAAAAAAAAATATAAAGGTTTTTTTTTTCCTGAGCAGGTGGTGGCGCAGTGGATAGAGCATCGGACTGGGACGCGGAGGACCCAGGATCGAGACCTCAAGGTTGCCAGCTTGAGTGCAGGCTCATCTGGTTTGAGCAAAAGCTTACCAGCTTGGACCCAAGGTCGCTGGCTCAAGCAAGGGGTTACTCGGTCTGCTATAGCCCCACGGTCAAGGCACATATGAGAAAGCAATCAATGAACAACTAAGGTGTCACAACGAAAAACTAATGATTGATGCTTCTCATCTCTCTCTGTTCCCATCTGTCTGTCCCTATCTATCCCTCTCTCTCTGTCTCTGTAAAAAAAAAAAAAAAAAATTTTTTTTTTTTTTTTTTTTTTACTAAGTGCCATATAGATGTTCCTGATTGCCTCAAACTCACCCCTGTGTACCAAACAAATATCACCTTTTTCTCTATAGCTCATAAGGTAAACATGTGAGGAAGTGTAACATTTAAGAATATGGGTATACAGATTATTTTATTTATTTATTTATTTATTTATTTATTTATTTTTAATGGGGTGACATCAGTAAATCAAGATACATATATTCAAAGATAACATGTCCAGGTTATCTTGTCATTCAATTATGTTGCATACCCATCACCCAAAGTCAAATTGTCCTCTGTTACTTTCTATCTAGTTCTCTTTGTGCCCCTCCCCCTCCCCCTTTCCTCTCCCTCTCCCTCCTCCCCCCGTAACCACCACACTCTTATCAATGTCTCTTGGTCTCACTTTTTTGTCCCATCTACGTATGGAATAATGCAGTTCCTGTTTTTTTTCTGATTTACTTATTTCACTCTGTATAATGTTGTCAAGATCCCACCATTTTGCTATAAATGATCCGATGTCATCATTTCTTATGGCTGAGTAGTATTCCATAGTGTATATGTGCCACATTTTCTTTATCCAGTCATCTATTGATGGGCTTTTTGGTTGTTTCCATGTCCTGGCCACTGTGAACAATGCTGCAATGAACATGGGGCTGCATGTGTCTTTACGAGTCAATGTTTCTGAGTATTTGGGGTATATACCTAGTAGAGGGATTGCTGGGTCATAAGGTAGTTTTATTTTCAGTTTTTTGAGGAACCACCATACTTTCTTCCATAATGGTTGTACTACTTTACATTCCCACCAACAGTGGATGAGGGTTCCTTTCTCTCCACAACCTCTCCAACATTTGCTATTACCTGTCTTGTTAATAATAGCTAATCTAACAGGTGTGAGGTGGTATCTCATTGTAGTTTTGATTTGCATTTCTCTAATAACTAATGCAGATGAGCATCTTTTCATATATCTGTTGGCCATTTGTATTTCTTCCTGAGAGAAGTGTCTGTTCATATCCTCTTCCCATTTTTTTATTGGATTGTTTGTTTGTTGTTGAGTTTTATGAGTTCTTTGTATATTTTGGATATTAGGCCCTTATCTGAGCAGGTGTTTGAAAATATCATTTCCCATTTAGTTGGCTGTCTGTTTATTTTGTTATCAGTTTCTCTTGCTGAGCAAAAAAAACTGATGTAGTTTTTTAGTCTGATGTAGTCCCATTCATTAATTTTTGCTTTCACTTCTCTTGCCTGTGGAGTCAAATTCATAAAATGCTCTTTAAAGCCCAGGTCCATGAGTTTAGTACCTATGTCTTCTTCTATGTACTTTATTGTTTCAGGTCTTATGTTTAGATCTTTGATCCATTTTGAGTTAATTTTAGTACAGGGGGACAAACTGTAGTCCAGCTTCATTCTTTTGCATGTGGCTTTCCAGTTTTCCCAGCACCATTTGTTGAAGAGGCTTTCTTTTCTCCATTGTGTGTTGTTGGCCCCTTTATCAAAAATTATTTGACTATATATTTGTGGTATTATTTCTGGGCTTTCTATTCTGTTCCATTGGTCTGAGTGTCTATTTTTCTGCCAATACCATGCTGTTTTGATTGTTGTGGCCCTATAATAGAGTTTGAAGTCAGGTATTGTAATGCCCCCAGCTTCATTCTTTTTCTTTAGGATTGCTTTGGCTATTCGGGGCTTTTTATAGTTCCATATAAATCTAATTATTTTTTGCTCCATTTCTTTAAAAAATGTCATTGGAATTTTGATGGGAATTGCATTAAATTTGTATATTGCTTTGGGTAATATGAACATCTTGATTATATTTATTCTACCTAACCAAGAACAAGGAATATTCTTCCATCTCATAATATCTTTTTCGATTTCCCTTAACAATGGTTTATAGTTTTCATTGTATAAGTCCTTTACATTCTTTGTTATGTTTACTCCTAGGTATTTTATTTTTTTTGTTGCAATCGTGAAGGGGATTATTCTTTTGAGTTCATTCTCAAATGTTTCAGTGTTGGCATATAGAAAGGCTATTGACTTCTGTATGTTAATTTTGTATCCTGCAACCTTACTGTATTGGCTTATTATTTCTAGTAGTCTTTTTGTGGATTCTTTGGGGTTTTCCATGTATAGGATCATATCATCTGCAAAAAGTGATACCTTTACTTCTTCTTTTCCGATATGGATGCCTTTTATTTCTTTGTCTTGTCTGATTGCTTTGGCTAGAACCTCTAGTACCACATTAAATAAGAGTGAAGAGAGTGGACAACCCTGTCTTGTTCCTGATTTAAGGGGGAAAGCCTTCAGTTTAGTGCCATTTAATATGATGTTAGCTGATGGTTTATCATATATGGCCTTTATCATGTTGAGATATTTTCCTTCTATACCCATTTTGTTGAGAGTCTTAAATATAAAATTGTGTTGTATTTTATCAAAAGCCTTTTCTGCATCTATTGATAATATCATGTGGTTCTTGTTCTTTGTTTTGTTGATATGGTGTATTATGTTAACCGTTTTACATATGTTGAACCATCCTTGAGATTCTGGGATGAATCCCACTTGATCATGATGTATTATTTTTTTTAATATGTTGTTGTATTCGATTTGCTAGTATTTTGTTTAGTATTTTAGCATCTGTATTCATTAGAGATATTGGTCTGTAGTTTTCTTTTTTTTGTGCCATCCTTGCCTGGTTTTGGTATAAGGGTTATGTTTGCCTCATAAAATGTGTTTGGAAGTATTGCTTCTTCTTCAATTTTTTGGAAGACTTTCTGTAGAATAGGAACCAAGTCTTTGAAGGTTTGATAAAATTCACTGGTATAGCCGTCTGGGCCTGGACTTTTATTTTTGGGGAGGTTTTTAATGTTTTTTTCTATTTCTTCTCTACTAATAGGTCTGTTTAGGCTTTCTATTTCTTCTTGACTCAGTCTAGGAAGGTTGTATTGTTCTAGGAATTTATCCATTTCTTCTAGGTTGTTGAATTTAGTGGCATATAGTTTTTCATAGTATTCTACAATAATTCTTTGTATATCTACGGTGTCCGTGGTGATTTCTCCTCTTTCATTTTGGATTTTGTTTATATGAGTTCTTTCTCTTTTTTCCTTGGTAAGTCTTGCCAAGGGTTTGTCAATTTTGTTGATCTTTTCAAAGAACCAGCTCCTTGTTCTATTAATTTTTTCTATAGTTTTACTGTTCTCTATTTCATTTATTTCTGCTCTGATTTTTATTATCTCCTTTCTTCGGCTGGTTTTGGGTTGTCTTTGTTCTTCTTTTTCTAGTTCTTTAAGGTGTGAAGTTAAGTGGTTCACTTGGGCTCTCTCTTGTTTGTTCATATATGCCTGAAGTGATATGAACTTCCCTCTTATCACTGCTTTTGCTGCATCCCATAGATTCTGATATGTCGTATTGTCATTTTCATTTGTCTGTATATATCTTTTGATCTCTGCACTTATTTCTTCCTTGACCCATTTATTCTTTAAAAGTATGTTGTTTAGTTTCCACATTTTTGTGGGATTTTTTTCCTCTTTTTTGCAGTTGAATTCTAGTTTCAAGGCTTTATGATCAGAAAATATGCTTGGAACAACTTCGATTTTTCTGAATTTGCTGATGTTGTTTTTGTGGCCCAACATATGGTCAGTTCTTGAGAATGATCCATGTACATTGGAGAAAAATGTATACTCAGTAACTTTGGGATGAAATGTCCTGTAGATGTCTTATCATATCCAGGTGCTCTAGTGTTTTGTTTAAGGCCGCTATATCTTTGTTGATTCTCTGTTTAGATGACCAATCTAGAGCCGTCAGCAGTGTATTGAGGTCTCCAAGTATGATTGTATTTTTGTCAGTTTTTGTTTTAAGGTCAATAAGTAGCTGTCATATATTTTGATGCTCCTTGGTTTGGTGCATATATATTAAGAATTGTTATGTCTTCTTGATTCAGTGTCCCCTTAGCCATTATGAAATGCCCATTTTTGTCTCTGAGTACTTTTGCTGTCTTGTAGTCAGCATTATCAGATATGAGTATTGCTACGCCTCCTTTTTTGTGGATGTTATTTGCTTGGAGTATTGTTTTCCAGCCTTTCACTTTGAATTTGTTTTTATCCTTGTTACTTAGATGAGTTTCTTGTAGGCAGCATACAGTTGGATTTTCTTTTTTGATCCATTCTGCTACTCTGTGCCTTTTTATAGTGAGTTTAATCCGTTTACATTAGTGTAATTATTGACACTCGTGAGTTCCTTATTGCCATTTTATATCTTGCTTTCTGTTAGTTTTGTGTCTTGTTTGATTCTTCTCTTTAGTTTTTCTATTTTTTGTTTTTATTTGGTTGTGTTCCATACATCTTTCCTCTGTTGCTACCTTTTTAAAGTCATGTGCTTCTGTGGTGGATTTTTCAATGGTGGTTACCATTAAGTAATGAAAAGGGTTCCTACCCTGTTCATTGTAGTGCACTAACTTGTGAGTACTTTTGCACTCCATCGCCCTTTGCTACTGTTAATCTCCATCCTCTCCCCCCCTTTTTTTTTGTTGTCACAGTTTAAAGTTGGTTTTGTTATGTTCTTCTTGGAGCATACTTGTGGCTTTGTTGTTGTTGTTTTTTATTCTTTGTATCTGATCGGAGAGCCCCCTTTAGTAATTCCTGGAGTGGGGGTTTTCTGGTGATAAATTCCCTCATCTTTTCTGTATCTGTGAATGTTTTTATTTCTCCTTCATATTTGAAGGATAGCTTTGATGGGTATAGTATTCGTGGCTGAAAGTTCCTCTCTTTCAAGACTTTAAATATTGGGGTCCACTCTCTTCTAGCTTGTAGAGTTTCTGTTGAGAAATCTGATGATAATCTAATGGGCCTTCCTTTATATGTTGTATTCTTCTTTTCCCTGGCTGCCTTGAGAATTTTTTCTTTGCAGTTGGTTTGTGCCAATTTCATTATGATGTGCCTTGAAGTAGGTTTGTTGGGGTTAAGAAAACTCGAAGTTCTGTTTGCTTCTTGAATTAGAGGTTTTAGTTCTTTCCACAGGCTTGGGAAGTTCTCATCTATTATTTGTTTGAGTATGTTCTCCATTCCATTTTCTCTCTCTTCTCCCTCTGATATACCTATTATTCTTACGTTATTCTTTTTGATGAAGTCAGATAATTCCTGTAGGGCTATCTCATTTTTTAAAATTTTTGAGTCTCTTTCTTCTTTTCTCTGTTGTGCCTCAAGTTGCTTGTCTTCTATTTCACTAATCCTACCTTCTATCTGGCCTGTTCTATTAGCTAAGCTTGTTACCTCATTTAGAAAGCCCTCCTCCTGCATAGAAAAGTTCCACTGTTGGAGTTGGCTCCAGCTCCATTCCCGTGCCCGGTCCCCTCAGGGCGCTGGGGCTCCTAGGAGATTCTGCTTTTTGCCCACACAGTGGCCTCTGACTCTGCCTCTCTGTGGGTTAGCACGGGCGGCGCCCACCCCTGAAGTGTCTGTAGGAATCTCTCGCCCACTATCCACGTGCACCGACCAGGAGATGCGGAAAATGGCTGCCCCACTTGTCTTTCTTTGTCTGGGTTTGGCGCGTGTGTTAGCTTGAAATGCCCAGGTTTTTCCGCGGCTTGGATCTCTGTGCCACAGCCTGGTTTGGCTGTTTGTACCGTGGCCTGGATCTATTCACTCCCTATGCCCGCCTTAGTTTCTATATTCTCAGTTCTAGTGAAAGCTGTCCTGTTTGGGTTAGAGAGGAAGGCGGAGCATTTCTTACTCCCTATTTCCCCCGGGGTTTGACCATATATCTAGCCAATCTTTCGCTCTATCATACCTTCGGGTGTGTTGTGAAGCATCTGAAGGCTCCGAGGATAGGTTTTTCTGTTTCTGGTTGAAGAACTTGTTGAGTTTATGGGGAGATTTATCGGTATCGCTTCCTACCGCGCCATCACTCTCAGATTATTTTCAAGTACTTGTTAAATGTTAAAGTCTGTCTACACGTTGAGACAAAAGACAAAGAAAATAATTACTATGAGATGAACAGGAAGTGAAGACATAATATCACTGAATGTGGTAGGCAGCATGGCCCCCCCAAAGACGTCTATGGCCTCCCAAAGTTCATGCCTCAAACCCTGGAATATACCATGCATAGCAGCAGACACTCTGCAGATGTAAGTAAGATGGCCGCTTTGAAGATAGCGTGGTTATCCTGGATTATCTGGGTGGGTCCAACCAAATCCCGTGAGCCAGCATGCTCGCCTGCAGCCACATTGATCCACTGAGAAAGAAACCGCACGACTGATTGTCACTGTCGTTGGCGTGCGCCCCTACCCTGCTCAGGGTGACAGGCTGTTCATCTCCCTTTGGAGAGGTCATCTCAGGTGAGGTGGTTGAAGAGTTGGCCTCCCGGGCCACCATGGCATGGCATTCCTCATGTTCTGTGCTGCATTGAAATTCTGTAGCTTCCTAAGAGTTACCATAATCGCCGTTTCCTTTAAACAATTAATGATTGTGAAAATTGCAGCTTGTTCTTCTATCCCCCTAGGAACACCAAATGGTGCTCCGAATGTCATTAATATAATATGCAAATGATGTGTTTGGCTCCTCTCCTCAGCTCGGGATAACCTTGTCAATTGGCCCGTGCGCTCTAATGAGCTATCCGATGAAAGCCAGCCCAGCTGCCGGGAAGGTCACCGGAAAACTCGCCCTGCCTTGCCCGGTTTAGGCCACCTGACAGGGTTGGATACGAAGGGAAGAGCTTCGGGTGATGTTCCGCTGGAGTCACCCGAGTGTGCATTAAGGGCTGTGTGGAGGTCTTGATTGGAATAGTGCCTCCAACACAAGTGAAGAGCAGCAGTACTTTCCAGTGGGCTTTCTGAGCATTTCCAGGTGAGCAGATGTGATTTCAGAACTTCCTGCAGTGGGAAAGCGGAGGTGCTAGAGCATACGGTTTTGTAAAAATGCATTTATTTAATTTTTAAAAAGATTATTTCGGCATGTTGTGAAATGCTGCTGGGTGACTGTAGTTTGAAAACTAATATTCTGTCAACACCCTTGTGCTCTGAGACACTTTTAATCTGGTGAGGAAACAAGGAGTGAGGTCCCTCTGAACAACTTTACCAGGTGGAGAGGCAGGAACACTCTCTCCCTGGTCAGTGATGGGTTCCAAGCAGTGGGAACAAGAAAAGCATCAAGAGCATTTTGGGAGGGCCAGTGGATAAATGTTTTTTGGGTTGTTTTTTTTTTTTTTTGAGAGAGACAGATAGGAGCAGACAGAAAGGGAGAGAGAGATGAGAAGCATCAACTCATAGTTGTGGCACTTTAATTGTTCATTGATTGCTTTTTCATATGTTCCCTTGGCCGGGGGGGGGGGGGCTACAGCAGACCGAGTGACCCCTTGCTCAAGCCAGTGACCTTGGGGTTTCGAACCTGGGTCCTTCGCATCCTAGTTCGACGCTCTATCCAGTGCACCACCGCCTGGTCAGGCTAGTTTGTTAGAAACATTTAAAGATCTGCTTTCCTTCCCTGCAGGAATTACTGTGGATCAGACATTTCCTAAGAAACGTTTGTTGTGAAACAGAATTATGGGTGACCTGGGCCTTGTGGTGGAACGCCGCACACCCCCTGCGGCTCTGCAGGAATGGGAAACAGCAAGCAGACGCCGTCCTCGCCTTGGGGGGGGGGCGGGGTGTGCGTGCATACCTGTCCATATGGTACATTTAGCTCAGTGTGCTCAGATGGTCACAAAAGTCTCATCGAAGATGCGGGCTTGGATTGACAGTGCCTGGGCTAGCCTGTGACACAGGGGCTGAACTGACATGGGCTGTCCAGTCTCCATCTCCATCCGTTTGCTGTGCTGTCCTCGTGCAGAGTCGGAGACAGAAGCAATTGGCTGAAATGTGCAACTTCTCCAGTCTGGTGGTTTGAGGGGGGCACTTGTCCGTGTGCCTACCAGGAGGGCTGTCTTCACCATCGGGTGCCCTGCTCTCCAGGGCCAGGGGTGTGGATTAATAACCATTGTTGGCCTGACTGGGCGGTGGTGCAGTGGATAAAGCATTGGACTGGGATGCGGAAGACCCAGGTTCGAGACCTTGAGGTTGCCAGCTTGAGAGCAGGCTCATCTGGTTTGAGCAAAAGCTCACCAGCTTGGTCCCAAGGTCGCTGGCTCCAGCAAGGGGTTACTCGGTCTGCTGAAGGCCCGTGGTCAAGGCACGTATGAGAAAGCAATCAATGAACAACTAAGGTGTTGCAATGCGCAATGAAAAACTAATGATTGATGCTTCTCATCTCTCTGTTCCTGTCTGTCTGTCCCTGTCTATCCCTCTCTCTGACTCTCTCTCTGTCTCTGTAAAAAACAACAACAACAACAAACAAAACAAATAACCATTGTTGTGATTTTTGGGTCAGGGAAGTGCAGTCCAGAGAGAGCACTGGCTCCTGGGGTGGGACAGCCCAGTGGCTTGCTCCCAGCCACTGGACCATGTTCTGCTCCAGTCCAGGTCAGACAGGAAGGTGTCAGGGACAGGTTAAAGCGGCGTGGGGGAAGGTAGTGTGCCTGTTCTCTGACAGTAATCTAACGACTGCACCGGTCTAGTGTGTCCCTTATGGCAACATTATCTTTTTAGATATAACACTTCTGCTTGGTTCCCTGTAACCCCTTCTTCCCTTTTCATATTGGTGATAATTCTTTACAAATGCATCTAACAGGTGTGTTATGCTAATTCCAAGTTCTTGGCTC
Organism: Saccopteryx leptura; assembly: GCF_036850995.1. NCBI lineage: Eukaryota > Metazoa > Chordata > Mammalia > Chiroptera > Emballonuridae > Saccopteryx > Saccopteryx leptura. The sequence continues at coordinate 5,607,139 of NC_089513.1, read as the reverse complement.
ATTGAGTACAATTCTGTTGCCCGTTGGACTTTGTGTTTCCTGTATGTTGTGTTCCTAGAATGTTTTGTTTTATTTGGTGGCTGCCCCCAGTTGATGTCAGCTACAAAGAGCTTTGGAAATGGGGATTAATGAACTTCAGGATGCAGGCCACCAAGCAGAGCAAACAGCACCGATCATGCTTAGATTGTAATTCACCGGCCCTGAGGGTTCTAAAGGCAGAGTGGGGAAGGGAAGGAAGTGGCCAGTCTCCACCCACAGCCACACAGGCTGCAGTAGTGCTCTGACCTTTTCCCTGACGAATGCTAATGCCTTCAATGATATGGGGAGGGGGAGATATCCACCCCGATCATACTAACAAGCTCTCAGGGTTGAGGACCGCTGCCCGGAGGCGCCTGCCAGCCTACTCTGTGGAGTCCTGCTGACCTCTGTGTTCTGCTTGCTTCTGCTCTGTGAGGACTGTTGTGCCATCTGTGACCTGAGGTTGAGTATCTTGGGCATTCAAGGACTTAGAGCAAATAACTTGTAAAAAGATATCATTTAATTAAAAATTCGTGTCATATTTCTATATCATTGATTTTTTATTCACATGTGAAATGGTGTCTCTCTCAGCGGCTGCCTGTGGACTGGTAATTGAGTAGCCTAGACCGAGATCTGACTCAATGGAACATGTTAAATAAATGGATCTGAAAGCCATGGAGCATTGGCTGTAAGTTTGTGCGTTTAGGGGACGAACAGCGGACCCCCCCTCTGTTGGCATCACTGGTCCGGACCCCGCACGAGTTGGTCATGAACTCAGCGACCCTTGTAGATGTTACACATCAGTGTTAGTGTTTGAATGTGAGGAGTCTGGTGGGGAGTGGAGGAAACCTTTTTCTATTTCTTTTTCTGGCTCTTCTACTCTCATTCCAAATGTCAGTGTGAAACAAAGGAAATGCCAATCTAAAATATTTATTAGATTCTTAAGGTGAAACAGAAGGAAGTTTCCTCCTAAGGTCTTTTTGGGGTGTTCACAGGAAGCCCTCATACAAAGGTAGAGGCAGGTGGTTGACCGGGTATGTGTTCATGTGTGCGTGTAAGTCTATAGATCGTATGTTAATGGTGCATTTCTAAGGCGGTGGGATTTTCAGGAACTGTCACCGTATACATCAACATAGTTGTAATGTTCTATTTTTTGACCTCCCCTCCACCCCCCCAGAAATCTAATGCTTTTGTAATCGCATAATAAAACTGGTCTTCTTTATAAGATATAATAAAAAGTAAATAAATAAAATTAAAAATTTATAGCACCACTGACATGATCCTGACTTTTTTTGTGTGTGGCTTCTGAAAAATGTTAACCCTTGTCTTGAAAATGTAAGGATAGTAAATGACATTTTAAATGTATGCATCCTAATTGTTTGACAGATGTGCATTGAGGCAGGAAGAAAGACTGTGTTCACTGTCGAGGCCGGCTACTCTCTGACTCAGAGCTGCCCGCCTTGGTGGGGGGGGCACTCTCTGACTCAGAGCTGCCCGCCTTGGTGGGGGGGCCACTCTCTGACTCAGAGCTGCCCGCCTTGGTGGGGGGGGCACTCTCTGACTCAGAGCTGCCCGCCTTGGTGGGGGGGCCACTCTCTGACTCAGAGCTGCCCGCCTTGGTGGGGGGGCCACTCTCTGACTCAGAGCTGCCCGCCTTGGTGGGGGGGGCACTCTCTGACTCAGAGCTGCCCGCCTTGGTGGGGGGGGGCACTCTCTGACTCAGAGCTGCCCGCCTTGGTGGGGGGGGGCCACTCTCTGACTCAGAGCTGCCCGCCTTGGTGGGGGGGGGGCCACTCTCTGACTCAGAGCTGCCCGCCTTGGGGGGGGGGGCCACTCTCTGACTCAGAGCTGCCCGCCTTGGTGGGGGGGCACTCTCTGACTCAGAGCTGCCCGCCTTGGTGGGGGGGCCACTCTCTGACTCAGAGCTGCCCGCCTTGGTGGGGGGGCCACTCTCTGACTCAGAGCTGCCCGCCTTGGTGGGGGGGGCACTCTCTGACTCAGAGCTGCCCGCCTTGGTGGGGGGCCACTCTCTGACTCAGAGCTGCCCGCCTTGGTGGGGGGGCCACTCTCTGACTCAGAGCTGCCCGCCTTGGTGGGGGGGCCACTCTCTGACTCAGAGCTGCCCGCCTTGGTGGGGGGGGCACTCTCTGACTCAGAGCTGCCCGCCTTGGTGGGGGGGGCCACTCTCTGACTCAGAGCTGCCCGCCTTGGTGGGGGGGGCCACTCTCTGACTCAGAGCTGCCCGCCTTGGTGGGGGGGGGCACTCTCTGACTCAGAGCTGCCCGCCTTGGTGGGGGGGGCCACTCTCTGACTCAGAGCTGCCCGCCTTGGTGGGGGGGGCACTCTCTGACTCAGAGCTGCCCGCCTTGGTGGGGGGGCCACTCTCTGACTCAGAGCTGCCCGCCTTGGTGGGGGGGGCACTCTCTGACTCAGAGCTGCCCTCCTTGGTGGGGGGGCACTCTCTGACTCAGAGCTGCCCGCCTTGGTGGGGGGGCACTCTCTGACTCAGAGCTGCCCGCCTTGGTGGGGGGGGCACTCTCTGACTCAGAGCTGCCCTCCTTGGTGGGGGGGCACTCTCTGACTCAGAGCTGCCCGCCTTGGTGGGGGGGCACTCTCTGACTCAGAGCTGCCCTCCTTGGTGGGGGGGGGGCTGGGTCTTTGAGCTCCCCAGCCCAGAGGCCGGAACAACCGCACCTATCAGCGGGACAGGCCTCTGCAGGTTCTGTTAACAGGTGGCCATCAGAGTTTTTCGCCATTGGATATGGCCATGTGGCTCTCTGTGCAGACGCTTTCTCTCCCATCCATTCAGGGCTGTTAAATTAGCAAAAAAAACCACGCAGAGTATGTGCAGGTGAGCAGGGCACCTTGCGGGTCTCGATGTCCCCTGTAAAAGACTGTGTTGGTAGATAATTCTTGATTTTCCAGGAAGGGAGAGGAGATAACATGTTTGAGGGCATCTAGCCCATTGATGAAATTCCAGAGAAACTGCCACTTAACGAACCTTGGCGATTTTGATTTTTAAAAAAGAAAATAGACATAATGAATGCTAAGAAAAATATAGCCTAATCACATATAAAAACTGATGTTTCCTGGCTTCAGTTTTGACTAACTTTCCAGTCGTCACTGTCTCCCAGGAGGGCTATCGGAAAGGGACACATTCGGGAGCTCATCACTTGGGTGTGCAGTTCTGTTACAGATGACAACCCCATTCTTTTCTCCAGGAAAGTCTATGGGATAGAATGATCAAGACACAGTCGAGGCTTTGGATGAAGAATGAGTTGTCAAGAAAGATTTGATTTTCAGAGGCACCGAGGTGGTGATAGACTCAATCACGGGTGGCTTTTCTCTGGGCATGACAGAGGAGTGGCGGATGGATGATTGCATTTGGGGGCTGTGCACAGACAGGCCGGGCCTGGGAGCAGGGTCAGTGTACACGTGTTGGGGAGGAGGCAGCAGGGACTTGGCTTAGAGGCAGGGATCCGCGTGAGTGTATCCCTGTGTAAACCAGAGGAAGCATCTCAGCCAGGGAAAGAGTTGGATGTGTCAAAAAATGTCAAGGAGATGGAGGATCTAAAACGCACTATTTGATTTGGGGAGAAGCAAATCCTCCTTTAGTCCCCGGGCATGGTGGTGGCAAGGTTGCTCTTCGCGTATCTCCGGGTCAGCGCGAAGGGGCAGTCATGATGTGACCTGACTGTTCCAGGGCGCTCTTAGGAATAGAACACCTGTGATCTGTCTTCAGCCTGCAGTGAACAGTGAAGGATGTAAGCACGTTCTGATCAGGGAGGTAGCCCTGTGCTTCCATCGCAGGGACTCAACGCTTCTGTCGTCTAAGGAAGAGGAGACGTGAATCGACCCAAGAAGTCATGCTTACACTTGTCTAAAGAATCCCACTAGGAAGGAGGAGGCTGGTGTGCAAACATGGAGGTACGTGTTTAATGGTGGAGACGGACCACAGTCACCAAGAGTATTTATACACCGATTATCCTTGCAAATGGAAGAGGCCCAGGCACCCTGGTGGAGACTGTCACCATCAGGACACACATACAGACACATACACCTTAGAGGGCTTTGTCCCCAAAAGCACAAAGAGCTTGAGTTAAAAAACAAAACAAAAAACTTTTAATAAATCAATGTCTCCAGTACGCATCCTATTAAAAATCACATTTTTTGCTTCTTTAAAGTAATAATAAGAGCAGCAGCCCTGCGCTCCTCTCCAGAGGATTCACAGCTAATGAGCAGCTGGGAGCCGTGCTGGAATTTAATAAACTCACTCTGCTTCTGCCGAGGCAGCTTGGCTGCTCCTCATTACGACTGCCCACCTGCCCCCAGCCCACGTGCTGGCACGAGGCGCTCCCTCTGCGCCCTGCGCCTGGACTGCTCATCCTGTGGCCTCCACCGTGCTGTCCAGTTTCCAATTTATGTCAAGTGTATTTGGCTCTTCCTGTCTAGAGGGAATGAAAGCTCTATGCGCTCTATGCTTTTGCTCCTTAAAATGGTTGTTATTAGTAATAAATAATTGATTACTACATAATCAAAACCACCACGGTGGATGCCACACGGGGCAGTAACAGTTTTCTCGAAAGGAGAAACTTGATAATCCCATAGAACTTTTTTTTTCCCTTTTAAAGAAATAATTGGAATGCCTCTGAATAGCAAATAATTGTCCTATTAAAAACCCCTGGCTGCAGACAGAAAGGAAAACAGTGTAAGGGACCCATGTGAAAATGAACAGTGTATATTGACTCTCCTGAGTCTTCTGTCCTGGTTGCCTGACATGCTGTTTTCTGTCGGCCCCCAGATGTCCCCCTTAGGGTTGGGCCTTTCATGGGGGTGGCCCCTCAGCCTCTGTTCCTATTGCCCGGAGTCAGTGATTATTCTAGAGTGGGATTACACTAGAAAGTAGGCTAGAAATGAGAAGCTTTCTAATGCTTTCCTAGTCGTCTGCTGCAGTCTGTCCTTATCCCCAATACACGTATGTTCCCCGATCCACTCGCTACACCGGGACGCATGGTCACCACTGGTCTGTGCCTGTCACTGTGGCGTCCTGAGTTCTGAAGGTGGGCAGACAAGCTGTTTTGGGTCCATGCTTATCTGTCCAGTTCCTGCTGTGCCATGTGATAGCAGGTCAATACCTTTCCACGTGATCCTGTGTGAACTGTGCCAGGTCATACACAATCTACCCATTTTAGAGAATGATACTTTAAGTTAAAAGAATGATTTTAGTCCAAGGATCCCAGGCCTCTTAGCCCTGGGAATAGGCTAGGTCTTATAAATAAATGGGACTCCAAATCATAGCACATTACATTTGTGTGTTATGGCTACCACACTTGGGGTCCCCTTTGTGGACAAATGGAGATTTTGTGTTAAGATGGGTTCTTAGCTTGTAAGCTTTTTTCTGACCCACTACGTGGAATAAAATAGCATTTTAGCTCATATCACTGTCTGGCAAAAACAGTATATCTTTGCTTCAGGAAGTTCACCATTCTACTGATAAACATCCCAACATTTGAATTATAAGTTGGTAGCCTGCCTGGCATGGCTGGCAGTGCCAGCTGGCTTCTCTCGAGCCCACGACATCTGATCGTCTCTTGCCTGCCTTTGAAGAAGTTATCTCTCAGCCATCTGTCTTACCAAGTGACGCTAAAGAGCGGAGATTCAGCTTTGTGCAGTGATGTCTGGTTTTTCTCAGGCGGCATGGGGCTCGTGGATGCTACAAGGATAAATGTGGCCATAAGCGCCGGGCACCATTGTTTGGTAGGACCCTCTCAGGAAACCCAAAGAGGCGATTTACTGAGGCTGAATTGTACATTGTGTTAAATGTTCATTTCTCAGCCCCTTAAATAGCCTCTTAGCTGACAAGGAACTGGTTCTTGTTCATTGCACTTGACTTTTCCTCCTCAGCCCCACGTGCTTGCTCGGAAGGAGAGGGAGCCCGGGGGGACGGAGGAAGACGAATGACAAGGCGGCGAGGACGTGGGAATGGCTGACTTCCTGGTGACTCTCATTGACGTGTCCAGTCGCTCTCTGCCAAGATGGAAGGAAGGTGCACTCCCATGTCACATAAGCACACTTGGGTTTCACATTTAAGGTGGGAAGCAAAGGCGTTATAGAAGCCCCTGAAATCAGCTCAATGTGCTTATTTGCTGTTTCCATGAATACTAAAAAGCAAAAGGTCGGCTGACAGAAAGATGTGTAGCATGGTGGTTCCCTCGGGAACCAGGGAGCTGGTCCTTGGGGAGGTTGGTGTTGCTGCCTTTTGCTCTGTCACGTGTCTCCTTCTGAATGTGGACAGAACATACTTGAAGATGTAGTTTCATGTTGAGGAAAATTAACACCCCCCCCCCGAAAATTAGACTCTGCTATGCTATTTATTTTTTTAGGAAATTGAAGAAACCATTCAAGCTTGTGTTCGAAGCCCACAATTCTTTCCTTCTCACTCTTGTAGTGTTGTTTACATCTTTCACGGGGAACGGATGCCCTGACTCACCTGAGCTGTTGAGGTTCCCATAGAGACTCTGTGTATATTGACTGGCCAGTGGCGGATGCAGTACTGAGATGGGTACACCTCAGTTCCCTAATTTTATGCGCAGAGTTGACCTTGCTGTGTGGACCATACAAGGTCAAAACTCAGAAAAGAGATCTGACCTGTGCTGGGTGAATCTTTCTGTAATCTGAGGTGGTTGAATTGTTTTTCAAATTAATAGCAACTTGAGTGGTTCTCTAACTGCTGTTTCTGTGGACTGTGGCATGTACAAAATGAAGTCTTTTGTGTGTACAGGAAATCATAATTGAGTGGATGGTAGGTAGACATATACTTAACATTTACATCTTCAGGTATTTAAAAACTCTATGGATTATAAGTCAGGAAAACTTATATGGCCCTGCAGTGGGGAGGAATTGCAGTGATCTAGCCTTTGGTCAGTAATGTTATGAATATACCGCGTAATTGATCAGGGAGAAGGGCATAGTGACAGTCTGGAGTATATAACGGTCAAGCATGGTATTCTCATAGTTTTACTTAATTGGCTGTGCAGTAGGTTAGGGTGGTTAACTCAGCTTTGCATTTGAGTCCTGGGAGGTATCAGTTAGGGGAGAACCCACAGGGAAGCATAGGGTGACCTCCTCGGCCAGTGCTACCCAGGTCTGGGTTCTATACTGGTGATCATGACATGGGAGGAGGAGCATTTGGGGTGTCCCAAGGCCGGGAGAAAAAACCTTGTCTCTGCCATGCACAACAGGGTGATCAAAGACAGCACTTAACCTCAGATTTTTTCATTAGTAGAGATACTCGCTTGTGCCTTAGCAAAGTCTAAATAATGACACTAAAATTTAGTAATTGTGAGAGCAAGTCAACAAGTGTGAGAGAGCCGTATACGTGGAGGGCACTGTGAAACGGTCGTCATTTAGATTAATCAGTCCACGACCCCTGACAAGAGGGGATGACACTGATGGTCCTCTATTCGGTTTTGTTTCTCCCCGTTGGCACCCACAAAGGGGCAAAACTCTCAGAGGCTAAGGTCTTCACTGTACTTCTCACCAGGATTTGGAAGATCCTGAATTATAGAAAGATTGCTTAGGAATGAGTGTTTCCTTTGGATCTAATAAATTCCCCAATGGGTGAGCTTAAATCACTGGAGAGAAGAGATTCCCAGTCCTGAATATTCTAGAAAAAAAGGTCAGTAGAGCTCAGCGATTACAAAAGTTTAGAAAACTCTTTCCTCTCATAAAATCGGATTACTTACTGTTTTCTAAAATGTAACACATGTCATTTCTGTTCCCTGAATTTAGAAAGAGTAGTCTGGGCTTCTTAGAATCCTTCAAATATGGTCATTACTCATGGATATTGTTTTTCCTTTCCTTCGTCTTTATTACAGTCCTCTCTTTATTTTGGTCCCCAATTAAGTGCCACTTCTTATTAAAAAACTCCCCCAACTACCTCAGTTATATAATAAATACTGTCCTCAGAAAGTCTTTGATGAATGAGTAATTTACTGGTTTTATTATCATTCACCATACCTTGTGTATATGACATCTTCTGAAATGAATTATAAATTACCTGTAGGTAGGGATATTTATTGTCCTTCAACTGTTAGGAAATGATACTGAGAATTTATGACGACAAGTGTCAAATGAACTCAAAAAGAATAGAGGCTTTGCTAGAAATAAATACTAAAGATTTATTCAAGGGTCTTAGTGTTTGCCAACCAGAAACACGTCTAGGCAATACCAGTGTTCCAAAGAAGAAAGACACAAAGCTGAGAAGTCTTACACTAAAATGTATGTTGTTGAAAAGAATCAGTCCTGCATGTTTTGCCTATAGATTTGTCTGAGATGGTGATGCTCTAAGTGACCAGTTATGGTCTGTCTAGTGAATGTCACTGGCTGTCTGGATACAGGAACATTCTTTCCTCAGTCCTTTAGGGTGCAGCCAGAGGGTTGTCTGGAGGTTTGATATACATCCAGGCATTGACACAGGACTGGAAAGGTCAAATGTTTAATATCCTGGGCTCTTTAAAACAAGAATGGAATCGTTCCCTCATCCTGTCTGAACCTACATGATTTTAGTAGTTAAGCAGTTTGACTATAGTGACTCCATTTTATTTCCTTGCTCTGCTCATCACGGGGTGCTTAACCGGGTAAGAAGGGGCTGCTTGTGTAGGAACCATTTGAGAGTGAGAAAAGTTAATTGGTCAGAAAAAGGAAGAGTTCAGAGGCACATTTATTCGATGGAAACAAAGTTTCAAAAATCTGAAGTTTGGAACATTGGAGAGGAAGGAGGCAGGGTCCTGATGGGAAACCATCAATGTACAACCAAGAGTGTTTAGAAGAAGAACTCTATGTTTCATATTTAGAAAAATGAAAATTGAGGGTGAAATTAGACTCTTTAAAGGTGGGTGGGTCTCTTTCTTTAGTTGCCTTGCCATCTGTGTTTAATGCTATGGAACTTTTGTATCTTTTTATGGGACAAAACGACTATGGAATCTGTCCCTTGCAAGCCACATACTGCTTTTCTTTTACAAAGGAATTTTTTTAAAAGACGTCTGCAGCACTTGAACAACTGTGTGAGGTCCCAGCCATGAAAGGGATGCATTGATGTTCGCCTTATTTTATTTCATATTGAAGTCGGTATTTTCTTCCTCCTTATTGTCTTAGCCCATCTAAACAAAGTCTAAATATCTATTCTAAATAATGCAGATCTTGAAAATAACAAAAGCCAGTAGGCTTAGCAGCACCGACTCCGAATGTCCTGGGTGTGACTATCTTTTGCTTAGAATGCATCTCTTTTATTCTACATTTTTCAAGCAGTACTAAGGCAATCCACTTTTTTTTATGTGAGAGAAATGTGCTACATAAAAATAATGCAATTATGGGCATTGTCCCCTTCTCGATCTTTTTACTACTACTGTTGTTCTGTTTTCAGCTGTCTTACGATTTTGTGTTCCTGTGGAGTTTTTCACTATATGGAGTTCTGACACAGTATGGTTTCTTAGAACCTGGTCAGAAATGGCCGTTGCTCATGACTACTCAGCTACTGGGTCCGGGGCAGATGATGAGAGGAGGGCTCACTCTTCACAGACCATGAAATGATATTCAGTCATACCGGCTCTTGTGGGCTCACCTTTTAAAGACTTACTGACCAACTGAGTCAAAGGAAAGAATACTTAGGGGCATCCTACCCATCAGCCTCTGCTTCACTGTCTTGCATGGTCCGCCTCTCACCTGCACGCATAATCCAAGCGCTCAGATCTAGAAAGCAGAAGAGACAGGTGTTTTACTCAACTGTGCTCACCACGATGGCGGCCGCATGACTCAGGACTGTGAGAATAGATGGCACACCTCCGTGTTGTCATCGCCTTCACTGGGCAGACACTTGTTTTCCTGGCCTGTCCAAAATACTCGTCATTGTCCCTTGCCTAGCGGTGTCACGTGTGGTAGAACTTTCTGTGCTTGTGGAACCCTCCCTCCCTATCTCCACTATCTAACTGACTGGCCACAGAACATGTGACTTTGCAGCCCTAGGAAACCTGGGGAACTGGAGTCTTAATTAATTTGCTGTAACTAATTAGAATTTAAAGGCAAACAGCCAGGCTGGCTGGTGGCTGCTGTATTGGACACTGGTTGTAGCCCCGAGTGTTCAGTTGTGGAAAGAGCACAGGTTTGGGGTCACATGGCATCAGGGATTGAACCCAGTATTGCTACTGACAGGTCACGTGGACTTTGCCAAATGAATGGAGTTAGTCATTGTACTTCAGGGGAGTAGGAGAATTAACCAGTATGTTGATAGCATATATGTATGTGTATATATCTACAGTGCCTAGAAGGCCAACAGTGATCACTACAGTTCTCTCACTTTCTGGGCGTAGTACAGATCATTATAATTACAATTTGTTAGGGAATTAATCAGGGACAGATGCTGTGCTGAACACTTGCTGACAGGTTAAGCAAAGGGATCAGGGCATATGTGATGGAACTTGAATTGAACCCATGGCTGAAGTCAGTCCTCTGTGTTTGTCTGGTGTGTGTATTTATTTCCTTACTCCAACTCTGGCTTCCAGCTCCTTCAGTCTGGGAGGAACGGCTCATCCTCTGTCCAGTCTTCCTCAGCAGACGACCTTGAGTTTAGTGGGCGCTCAGCATGTGTGTGGTTCTCATCTGACTGGATGTCACGCAGGACGCTGTGGCCAGTGTGTTAGGTGCAGCAAAGTCACTGCTCAGAAACTCAGGACAGCAGCATTTCATTCTCACTTGCTTCCAAAGCTCTGAGCATCCCGCAAGGCTGCTCAGTGGGCGGTGTGGATGGAACAGGGTTGCAAGATGGGCACCTAGACCTCCCCTTTCCAGCAAAGGTTCAGGGTACCCTGGCTGGAAACCATAGGCAAACCTTCTCCAAGAAAATCCTCAGCCTGATTCGGGGTGTCAACTTGTAAAAAAAATTTCTGAATGCCAGTGTTCTCGTCTGCTGTCTTTGACTCCAGCAGTTTATTGTTATTTTGTAAAAATAACCAAAAATACCCCCTCCCCATAGATTTTGTGTTATTTTTCTGTCACCTTGGATTTCTGATGTGATACATGATTCCGAGTCTGAAGCCAAAGGACGCTGGCTGTCGTAGCAGATGGGGGAATCGGTCCTGTGGGCTCAGCAGGAGCTCTGGAAACCTCACCTGATTGGAGGCATGGATGGAGTTTTACGATAAGCTCAGGCAGAGGTGAGTGGCGAGCCCAAGGCTGGCGGGGCTGCCTGTGGGGAACGAATGTTGACTCCGCCTTACCTTGGCCCCCTGTGGAGCAGGGATGCCAGTATCTACTGTGCACACTACACTGAGGGGGACGGCGTCTGTCCAAAGACTATGGAACTGCTCTTCGTCCATGGTGGGCACTTGGCCTCCCTTCTTTTCTGTCTTATCTTGATGACATGTGACTGCTCTGGATACTGACTGCCCTCTGGCTACTGAGAATATAAAGGACTAAAAGGCATTACTGTCAAAAACTGGACCTGGCCTTCGGTTGGTGCATGGTCCGCCTTCGGTCAGAACGGCTGGGGATCAATCCCTCCGAACACCTCTGCGATATTTTTGGCAAACATCTTCCAAGTGTAATTGGCTTATAACAAAAATCCTATTGAACTCATTTAGTTACTTGGGATTAAATTTTTTATCCATTTTTTTTCTTGGAGATACACCAAGAAGTTATCTTCATTAAAGTTAGAAGTCCTTTAGGTACAATACTGCATCACTTGTAAATGGTTTAAATGGATAATTTGCAACACCTGCTTTAAACATTCTCTGGGATAACACACTTATTTCTAAGCTGTACATTACGGCAGTGGTTCCCAACTCCCGGGCTGCGGACCGGTCCCGGTCCCTGGGCCATTTGGTACCGGTCCACAGAGAAAGAATAAATAACTTACATTATTTCCATTTTATTTATATTTAAGTCTGAATGATGTTTTATTTTGAAAAAAATGACCAGATTCCCTCTGTTACATCTGTCTAAGACTCACTCTTGATGCTTGTTTTGGTCACGTGATACATTTATTCCTCCCACCCTAAAGGCCAGTCTGTGAAAATATTTTCTGACATTAAACCGGTCTGTGGCCAAAAAGAGGTTGGGGACCACTGCATTACAGAACTTTGAGAGCTACTGCTCAAGCGGATCTGTGGCCTGGTTGCTGAGAAAGCTTGTCCTTCCCACCAGCCTTCCCTCTGCCCATCTCTATGTGTACGTTGCCGAATTTTCTACTGAAGCGTCCATCTTTAACTTTTATTAGAGGATTAAAACTCTAGTCTTCTTCTATGTTTATGCACAAGACAAATCGTTCTATCCTTAATTTACAGTGTAGATTGTCTACAAGTTTTTCCCAAAGAAACTTGTAAGCTATAGGAAGTCAGCCTAGACATCCACCTAGAACATTCCTTCCAGATGACTTGAACGATATGCAGTAATGTAGACTTGCTGCTCCAAATTTCAGTCTTAGATCAAGTCAGAACCAAGAGAACAAATATGTAGACAATCAGGCATTAGCTTTGGCCTTTGCAAAACATTTATATTTACAGTCTTCCCTGGCTTTATGCGCATGCCCCTGTCGAGGGACGTGGTCAGAGGGGTGCTGTGGGGCACTCACTGTGGGGCTGATGGGGGGGTGCCGACCCGAAGGTAGGCGATGCATCCTTCGTGGGGACCTGCAGCATAGGAATCCCTCAGGTCTTGGTACATGAGAAAAACTGGCTTCTCCTGAACATTTTTCTTCCTCTCTTGACCATTATACTTAGTCTTGTAAGTCATTATTCCTCAAACTGTGTCTGCATAACCAGCCCCGAAGGTGGCGCATGAAAACCGTGTTCCGAGCTGCACAGCGTGCTGCCTTCCTGGAGCTGGTCAGCCTGCCGATGGCCGTGGGTAGCCCTGTAGTTAAGAAGCAATGTGAGCTTGGTGTCAGTCCTGCGCTTGGCAATTTTTATTACACGGTGTGTGTGCACGTGCACAACACCTCAGTTAGGTCTTCCAGAAATCCACGGTGGAGGCAGGTCCACAGACCTATCCGTCGGCCTCCCGCTTCCCCTGGTTTTATAACCTTTGTGCCCCGTCCTCCGGAATGATCCCTGCACACCTGCTCGTCCTCACAGACTCTGACATTCGAGCGTGCGTCTTTCTTTATGATTGGTCTTCCGTCTTCTCATCTTCTTTTCCTCTCTTCATTTCTCTTTGCTTCAAATTCCCAACCTACCCATGATCCTGTTTTCTTATGTAGAGGTCTGAGCATGGGCTCAAATGCGTTATACAATGGTGATGGTCCAAATAGTGAATTGATGGCTTTTAGTAATTTATTAAAAATAAATAGGTTTTTCTCTCTCTCTCTAATACCTGAGGAATTTTGTCCGACAGGAGAGCTGGCAAGTTGCTTGGGAGCACAAGGGATGTTAGGCACAGCTGGGCCAGCCCAAGGATCTTGGGGAAACTTGACGTGATGGAACCACGTCCCTCCCAGTCTGGCGGGCCACAGTGGGAATGCCACCTCTGCCCCTGACTGGTTGTGCCATCTGGGTCAGAGGCACCAGAAGTAATCAATCAGCCATGTTGCCTTTGGCATCGTAGTGTAAATGCTCTGTTCTCCAAACCGTGTGGATGTGGAACCTTGATGTGCAGGAGTGCCGCCCGTGCATCTCTCCCCCGAGCACCCGTCTGCACGCACTGCCCATGTTGCGTTGTGTCTCACCCTGGGCCCACAGCGCCCACAGCACTGACTCCATGCTGCCTTGATCACAGTTCTCCCAGTGGGATTCGATGACCTGCCGTAGTCTTTTCTGCTTCCTGGCTATTCCAGAATGACCCGACAGGATGATGGACCTGCCTCTGGAGCCTTTGATGGAGAGACAACCCCTCCCCTCTGACCCTGACCCCGCATTCTTTCATTTCTGCCTCAATTTGTCAACACTTGTTTGACTTTTTCGAAACGGAAGTGGGGGATTTTATCAAAATTTTATTTGTCTTGTGTTAGAGAGAACACACCTCACTGACTTGATTGAGGTGGTCACCGGTTGCCTCCTGATTGATCTGAACACTACTACCAGTTTTATATTTCTGAAACATTGCCTATTACATCGGTTGTGGCATAAAACCCTCTGACGACTCCTCCTTTCTATGGGTTTCAAATCTAAACACGTCAGTTTTGTTTGTGTTTGATTCCTGAGCTGCCGCACTTTTTTTTTATTTTATAAATAAATTTTTATTAATTTTAATGGGGTGACATCAATAAATCAGGGTACATATATTCAAAGAAAACATGTCCAGGTTATCTTGTCATTCAATTCTGTTGCATACCCATCACCCAAAGTCAGATTGTCCTCTGTCACCTTCTATCTAGTTTTCTTTGTGCCCCTCCTCCTCCCCCTTCCCCTCTCACTTCTTCCCCCCCCCCCCCCCCCCGTAACCACCACACTCTTGTCCATGTCTCTTAGTCTCGTTTTTATGTCCCACCAATGTAAGGAATCCTGCAGTTCATGTTTTTTTCTGATTTACTTATTTCACTCTGTATAATGTTATCAAGATCCCACCATTTTTTTGTAAGTGATCTGATGTCATCATTTCTTATGGCTGAATAGTATACCATGGTGTATATGTGCCACATCTTCTTTATCCAGTCTTCTATTTTCTTTTTTTTTACAGTGATTAAAGCCCTTAAGCAAACTCTTGGCCAATACAGCAAGAATCCATAAAAGAGTAGTGTCCTTAACATGTTCACCAAGTCCAAGATGGCTCCAACACCATGCCAAGTCCCTGATAAATGCAACCCAACCCCACTTCAGTCTGTTAGGAGCTGTCCCAAGGAGTAGGAGTCCAGGAAAAGTCCACATCCAGGAAAAGTCCGCATGGCACTGGAATTGTCACAATTCTATACTTTGCAGCTCACGTCCAAGTCCCAATGACCACTCCTTCTAGCTGGTAATGATTCAGGTAGACTGGAAAAGCCATCTGCCGCATGTGTGGAGATGGAGCTTCTCTTCTCCTCTGCCTGGAGAGATAAGATCAGGTTGCTTTTCCCTGGAGCTCTGCGACTGTGGCTTGGTAAAGAGAACCTTGGGATACACTAAGCTGGGTGGCAAAGGTAGATTCATAATAGAAGTTGGCAAAAGGGGGGAAAGAGAGCTCTAAATTAGGAGTAGGTCCCAGCCTGAAATATGAGTGGGGCATTGAGGTAGGAGGAATAAAGGAAACACTGTATATTAAACAAAGCAGCAGAAAATAGGACTATCAACACCCACAAACAGAGATCTTCGAGGGAAGAATAAAAAACCTGACTATTCAGGCAAAACATAGTTAAGTGGCCCTTGTGCAAATGAGATCAGTTTACCTGCTTTTTGGAAGAAATACCCTAGGCTCGTCCACAGTGTCGTAGATGGGGCCAACGGCCCTGGGAACCTTCAGCCTTCAGTGGCAAACCCCAGCTTTCTGGGCAAGGTTAGGTCATAGGTGGCTGGAGCAGGGCTGGAAGAGACTGAACCCTCCCTTAGAGGAGCGAGGGGGAAGCCTACCTTCCAGTGTTCCTGTTTCCTCACAGCAGAGGCATGTAAGTCTGGCAGGCTTTAGCTCAATGACCTTCCTTTCCACTATTGAAGCAGGACCCAGATGGCATCCTATGAGACCCCTTTGGGGCGTTGGAGCCTTTAAGGGCGTATCCTAAAAGCTGGTAGTTCCCCTGATCTCTATTGAGCTTTTTCTGCCTCTTGGTATCTTAAAAGCCATGCTCAGAAGATCTCGCTGAGGGGTTTGAGAATTCCCATCTGCCTATATAAATCTTTTCCACATATCTGGAGCAATGTGGAAAAAGACAAAACAGTGTT
Organism: Saccopteryx leptura; assembly: GCF_036850995.1. Taxonomy (NCBI): domain Eukaryota; kingdom Metazoa; phylum Chordata; class Mammalia; order Chiroptera; family Emballonuridae; genus Saccopteryx; species Saccopteryx leptura. Next base: position 5,591,279 of record NC_089513.1, on the reverse strand, counting down.
ATTAGCTGGATCTAATAAAGAAGGTAGTAGTTTGCAGGAGAAAAAGATTTGGCATCTCCTGTTCATCAGCATTCAAAAGAATTTTTTTTTTTTTAAGTAAAAAGCATGATATGGTAGACCCGTAGGAGTTCCAGGATATGACTCCCCCTTTTAAATTTTTTAAAATTGACCTTAAAATATTTGCTGGGTACACTTTAATAATACCTTGACTTTAAAGATTGTAAGAAATAACACATAATGTGAAAGTTTTGACAAAATACAGTAAATGCTTTTGCTCCATATGCAGGAGCATTGTCAGTTTAACCAGTTTCTATCCCATCTCCATCTGCTGCCACATTTTCTGTTGGTGTTCCTTAGGTGTTGAAGTTTCAGTCTTAAGATTCTGAATGTGTTCCGGTACATTCTCAAAGGTCCATGATCCTAATCACAGTGATAGCAATCATGGCAGTATTAGACGTAGTAACAATAATGGTGCTCACACCAAAAACGTCTGCATCATGTGCCTTTTTTCTGTCTTCCCGATCTTCGTCTTTTGACTTCTTTCCACACCGTTCTTTGCCTGCCCAATGGTTCAAGGATGACTTGGATGGCCTGCTCGCTTTAAAGTCTTTGAACCTAAAACCGGGCTAGAAATAAACTCTCTTCTCTGAGCTGCTGTGATTCTTCCATCCAGCTGTTCGTCAGCGCACCTCTTGTGACTTCTGCAACGAGCCACCTTTTTGTGTTTAGGAAGGTTCTCAGGGTGTAGGAGTGACTTACTGATGGCACCGTGGGCATGGCACCTACTTACAATCCTCTGTGGGATGTTGATTCTGTAGAGAAAATGAAGGTGTGGGACACTCACACCTGTGTGCCTACACACACAAATACATAAAATGGGGGACTGTAGCAGCTGTCACTTGTGAGCAGGTGACAAGTGGTGATTCTGAACCTTCCTAACTGAAGCGGCTTGAGCTTTCTCTGGTCTCTCTCCTCCTGTCTCCTTTGCGCACAGATGACCTCGGTGATGGGTTAGCCAGACCGGGCACCGTGACACGGGGCGGTGAACTAAGTTGTGCTAATAGAGCTCTAATGGGAAACGGCCCCAGTGAGCATTTGTTTTGTGTGTAATCTTCCCTGACGGGAGGCGGTATTGTAAATTGTGAGGATGAATTATGTGAGGGTTAAGTTTTCAAGGATGTACGTGCTCTCTGTTTGGGTGCGGTGCTGCATGCATTGCCCTAATGATAACAGTGACACTGGTGAGGATGAGACCGGGATGCCAATGCAGGGACTCTAAACTAGAGAGAGTGGGATGATTTACACTCCAGCTGCAATAAACTGCACAGAAACTCACTGTCTGCTCATTTTAATTGCTTGACCCCTTTTTTCTTTGAAAAGATCTTTTTGCAAGGGCAGCAGGGGATTTCTGGCACGGGTCTGGAAGAATTACCCGGCACGGAGGGTCATGTGGCCCTCTGGTACTGGGGGGTGGTGCCGGCTGCATCAGCGAGATGCCTTCTTCCCCCGGGCTGCGGCTACGGCTACGGCTGTGCACCAGCAATTTCGGGGAAATGTGGATTTCACTTACATTTGGTTTGTGGACATTTTTTGACTGGAATTAGTAAGTGTTTCTTGACTGTCTTTGATTTTGACTTGTTTTTATCTTTTAAAAATGTGTTCTTTACAGAAGGCGTCTTTATGGGCCTTGTGTAGGGTGTGTGCACTCCTGACTGAGATAAAAAGTATCTGCCTAAGCCACAGGGCATTGATGAGATGAGATTCTGCATAGAAACAGATCAATCAATGCTTTTGCAAGGGTCTTGTTTTCTCTCCTTGGAGAGAGGCGGGTTGACTCTGGGTCCATGACACTGATGCTTTTCTGAATTTGCTGCACCGTCGGTGGCTTGTGCCTGGGCACCTGAAAACCCAGCAGGAGCAGTGAGTTCTGGGTGCAATGCTCAGCACCCTGGGTCCCCGCTGGGCCACTGCACTTCATCTGGAGGGAGGAAAGCTCAGTGGGGTTAGGACACAGGTTCAGTGTAGCCCCGGATGTGGAGAAAGGAGCTGGAGGAGAATTTGATGCCATGCTGCTGCTTTTTTTCTAATTGTGTAATTACTACCTGTTGTCACTGGAGCCATTTGTCCAGTACATTTTACGGCGATCAGTAGTATGAGTATTTAGAGCTCCTTTCAATGGAGTGGGTAGGTTTCTTCCTTCCTTCCTTTCTTTCTTTTCTCTTTTTGGTATTTTCTTTAATGGGCTTCCTGATGAGTCTAAACAGCAATCCAAGAGAAGTCAGTTCCAGAATTTTTGAAATGTCTGTAATGGAGAATACAATGCAAGATCAATGAAATATCATCATATTCCATACACCATGATAACTTCTCTTACTTTCCTTCTTTGGAAAAGGAGTTCCTTGTCTTTGAAACCCTGAACAGACTTGCTTGTAAGCTGCTGGTTGCTTCCCAGGTAGATTGAATATATTTGCTATTTGGGAATGCGGAGTCGCCTAGTACTGTGAGCGTTGCACACCGTCCTTCAAAAACACATTTCAAATTGACATGTCATTTTATTCAAAATATTGAAGGAATAGTTGTTTCTTGAAAGACAAGACATTTATGCTGACGGTGGAAACTTCGGGAAGCACAGAAAAGTCAGAACTCCGAAAGAAATCCAGTGTTGAAGCGCGGATGTTTCATAACAATCTTTCTTCAAAATATTTTGAAATAGTCTCTGCTGCTCAGTTATAATGATAGCCGGAGGCGCTATACAACTTTATTTGTAACGTTCTTTTTTTTTCCTCCCGGTACAGATGTGAAAAATTTCACATCTATTATTTACTGCTTCAATGTCAAATAAAGTTACTTAGAGAGAAGTTTTAGGAAAAAAGGTACATTTGAAGAAGACCATTGTTACTGAGATAGAAAGGGACATGTGGAAGTTGGCCCATGTTGCAGGATTTGGGTAAAGGAGCCCCAGGGTCTCTCCATCAGCTCTCAGGTCCATTGTCTCACTTCTTGTTTGTTACAACCGAGTGAAGACCCTACTTGAAGTTCACAGGTAGAGCCACCAGGCCCCCGTGTCTAGAGGGGCATCTTCTAGGTGCTGGTGGCACTTGTGGAGTGAGGGAACACAGGGGAAGGGGAGGTTGGGGAAGATCTCAAGTTTGGTTTGGACATACCATGTCCTGGGGACAGCCAGATGTTCAAGTCTGACCTTCGAGGCAAGATCTGACCTTCGAGGCAAGATCTGGGCTGGGGACAGACGTTCGTGTGGCACCTGTCACGGCTGACTGAGGCTGGGCGAGTGACTGGACGGATTGTGAGGAGGAGGGGCTGCCTTTGCCCTCATGCGATTTCATGTGTTCGATAACAGAGCTGGGTGGGGTTTAGACTTTGGCTCAGCACACCTGTGGAGTGGAGGAGTCCCTGTCAGTCAGAGCTGAATGATACACTAATGAGCATGCATGGCCCTGGTCATATCTAGAATGTGTTTGTTCTGCTGGACCTTCTGGGCTGCGATTCACTCTTCTTTGATTTTTTAGTGGGGTGTTTTATTTTTTTTTGAATAATTGCAGACATGATGTAGAGTTTCTACCAGAACTCCGATCCCTGGCACCCGGTGCTCCGCCTTTGGTCACAGGGGCTGACAGAACCCACACACGAAGCTCAGTATTGTTGAGCTGTCCTTGAGAGGCTGCAGTCACAGCCAGACTTAGAAAAATGGGGGCACATCACCTTGACTGCCTCAGAAAACAGCAGCCAGGCTGTGGTCAGAGGAGGGTGGTGTGTGGCTGTGGCTAAGGGGCTGGATGCAGCTGACCACTTCCCTGCAGGTTCCAGGTGCCACGTGTCTGAGCTAGGTGAGCCACACCACCTGCCAACGCGGCCACGATTCTGAGAACATTTGGGATACAGGTCTCTGACGATGTTGAAAACAGGAGCGTTATTTTCTCTGCGGTTAGATGACATCCTTCAGACTTGCGAGTTGTTCCAGAACACCTTGTTTCTGCAAATGATCCCTATCTTGCCTCGACAGTGTGCTGACTAGGGGGTGGGGTGTGGCATGGTAGCATCACCAGCAGGTTCTTTGGAGGCTGTTAGGAAGTTTCATTCTCAATAACATTGGGTCTTGATAGAGTCTCCAAGCTGCCATCACGAGTCTCATTTACTATTCCAGAGAGTAAATTAGCTGGAGTAGACAGACACGCACCGCTGTGCGTTATTAGTGTAGCCTTCAAGGGTTTAGAATCTTCAGATCAGCAGAACACGGGCAATTACGACTGACCTGGAGATAATTTTTAGCCTCCTTCCCAGGGAGCTGTTGGTGTGTTGCCTTAAATGCTGTCAGGAGTGAAGGCTCCTGTGCACAGTGAAGGGCTGTGTCCTTTCTCACCTCTCTCCCTTGGTGGAGGGTCTTCCCCACTTTCTCATGGCTTCTGGGGTCCCGTCCCCCCAACATTCTGCCACACGTCTTTGCCATTTCCCACTCAACATCCTCCAATCACTTTTTATTAGGATACACCCTCTACAGAGTCTCTGCCTGGTGTGGCGAAAGCACATCTGAATAAAGGAATTGGGAGTATTTTGAGAAATTTCACTCAATTGAGTAAGTTTTTATTTGATGCATGAAAAACACTACAAGATTTTATAATGCACACAAATGTAATAAACACTGAATAAAGACAAAAGAAGGAACCCTGACAAAACTTCCGTGGCAAGTGGATTTATGCTGACTTTAGAGTGAAAAAGCATTTGATAGAAACCCCACTGTTATAAAGCCCTAGCTGTTTGGCTCAGTGGTAGAGTGTCGACCCGGCATGTGGAAATCCCGGGTTCGATTCCCGGTCAGGGCACACAGGAGAAGCACCCATCTGCTTCTCCACCCCTCTCCCTCTCTTTTCTCTGTCTCTCTCTTCCTCTCCCGCAGCCAAGGCTCCATTGGGGCAAAGTTGGCCCCAGGCACTGAGGATGGCTCCATGGCCTCCACCTCAGGCACTAGAATGGCTCTAGTTGCAACAGAGCAACCTCCCAGATGGGCAGAGCATTGCCCCCTGGTGGGCATGCCGGTTGGATCCCGGTCAGGTACATACAGGAGTCTGTCTCTCTGCTCCTTTCTTTCTTTCTTTCTTTCTTTCTTTCTTTCTTTCTTTCTTTCTTTCTTTCTTTCTTTCTTTCTTTCTTTCTTTCTTTCTTTCTTTCTTTCTTTCTTTCTTTCTCTCTCTCTCTCTCTCTCTTTCTTTCTTTCTTTCTTTCTTTCTTTCTTTCTTTCCTTTTCTTCCTTCCTTCCTTCCTTCCTTCCTTCCTTCCTTCCTTCCTTCCTTCCTTCCTTCCTTCCTTCCTTCCTTTCTCTCTCTCTCTCTCTTTCTCTTTCTTTCTTTCTTTCTTTCTTTCTTTCTTTCTTTCTTTCTTTCTTTCCTTCTTTCCTTCCTTCCTTCCTTCCCTCCCTCCCTCCCTCCCTCCCTCCCTCCCTCCCTCCCTCCCTCCCTTCCTTCCTTCCTTCCTTCCTTCCTTTTTCTTCCTTTCTTCCTTTTTCTCTCGCTCTCTTTCTTTTCTTTTCTTTTCTTTTTTTTTCTTTTCTTTTCTTTCTTTCCTTTCTTTCTTTCTTTCTTTCTTTCTTTCTTTCTTTCTTTTCTCTCTCTCTCTCTTTCTTTCCTTTCTCTTTCTTCCTTCCTCCCTCCCTCCCTCTTTCTTTCTTTCTTTCTCTCTTTCTTTCTTTCTTTCTTTCTTTCTTTCTTTCTTTCTTTCTCTTGTGAGACAGAGAGAGGGACAGATAGACAGGAAGGGAGAGAGATGAGAAGCATTAATTCTTCATTGCAGCACCTTAGTTGTTCATTGATTGCTTTCCCATATTTGCCTTGATGGGGAGGCTACAGCAGATCAAGTGACCCTTTGCTCAAGCCAGAGACCTTGGCCTCAAGCCAGTGGCCATGGATGGCATTATGTCTATGATTCCATGTTCAAGCCAGCGACCCCATGCTCCAGATGGTAAACCCAGGCTCAAGCCAGATAAGCCCACGCTCAAGCTGGCAACCTCGGGGTTTCAAACCTAGGTCCTCCATTTCCCAGCCCAATGCTCTATCCACTGCCCTACCACCTGGTCAGGCCTGTGTGTGCTTTTCTTAAGACAAGGAACATCAGAGAAATTACCCCTGCTCTCGAGAATTGTTAGACAATTTAAGGAGTTTAATGGGAGAGAAGTTTATTGAGGCCAAATAAACTACAGTGTGGTCACATATATTTTTTTTAATCTCATTTTTATAAAACATATTGCTCTAAAAGTTAGCTCCAGTTGTCCTAGAGCAGATCGTGGCCGACAAGTGAGCATCAATATTAACCATTCCAGTTTGTATAAATGACAGGCTCTTCTCTCTAGTGGTAGAAATGCCTCTGGCAAGGAGAAGAAAATGCCTGGGCGGCACATTTCCCTCCAGTGTGTGTCTTCAGCAGATGAGAAGGTAAAGGAGAAGCAAGTGCTTGGTGACAAGTTTGGTTGTCCCCGGTATTTAATGGATTTCTTGGGGACCCAAGTCTAAAGAATCTCTTGCAGTTTTTAATCTAGATACAACAGGATTGATTAGAATCTGGTTTTTCTGATTAGGCCTGCCTCTCAGTTCAGGGGGAAATCAGACAGTCCCTTGCGTATTGCTGGGGTTGGGTCCCCTGGTCGAAAAGAACTATGATCGGACATCAAAAGACCTTATTTCACATCACAGTTCTGCCACTTGCCAGGCTTATTAATTTTGGCTGTTTATTTAATGTTTCTGGACTTCTATTTTCTCCTCTGTAAAATTGGGATCATAGGTTCTGCACAGATCATAAAGCTTCTCGTTAATGTGCCGCTAGGCAGAGGAGCCCGCCTTGTGCCGCGGTCACGTGGCGGTCCTCCTTGGCTGGGATTTTGTTCTTCTACCCATCCTTGTCCCAGACTTGTTGGGGGATGGGTCTCTACCCCTGAGCTTCTGCTGGGGGTCGTCCTGGGTGTTTTCCCATTGCCCCTCCAGATCTACTTACCCCTCACCCTTCTTTGTCCTGCATGATCCTGGCTGAGTCTGACCTTCATGGGGATGCTGTTGCCTCCCAGCGTCTGGTCAGACCTGGTGAGCGGGAGGTGTTGGTGGGTGCCGAGAGCAGGAGGGGAGACCAGAGGATTCCTCTATGCAGGAATGGGGTGCCCGTGCCTGGGCTCCTGACCTTAGCTCTCCCTTGGGGGACCAGTGACATAGTATTTTAAGGTATGTCTGTTGTCTAATCAGTATTATGCGTCCATATTGCTCCTTAATGACTATAGAAAGATGTAATAGAATCAGATAAAAATTTAAGATTAGGTAATGACCAGCAAGATACTTAATGTGTGTAATCCCTAGGCAAACGACATAAAGGTGTTGGAATTTCAGTGGGTGACCTTCTTGATACACTAGACTAGAAAGAAGTTTCCCTGTTGTTGCTTCCATCCACATGACGACCAAACACCAATTACTTTCACTTTCTAGTTAAGATGATGTGGCCTCATCACAAAGTGGGGGTTAGTCCATTTCCTGTGTTTTCCTTAAGTGAGGAAGGTAGGGCTCCCTCCCTCACAACCTCGCCTCCTCCTGGTGGCAGACGTCCCCTTCTTGCTTGCTGGGTCACCCTACTGTATAAATTCTGTCTTTAGGGAACTCCCCTGAGTTACCTATGAACATATCCCTCTTTCTGACGGAACCCAGGGGTACTGAAGTAAGACCAGGGAGGCCAGACAACTCCCCGTCCTAACCACGGAGAATCTGTTCTCATAGTGTTGGTGGCACTCCTTTCAACCTCTTTCATATTCTAGTCCCTTCTTCCCTCAAAATAGTTCCTCGTAATCCTCTTCTGCTAGCTCAATGAAATCTTTTCTGTACACTTTTCCAAATGGATCAGATAGCCTGCAAGACCATATGAAACCTCTTGCCAGTATAGTAGCTTAGTTTTCAGACTTAAAAAAACAGAATGCGTAATTGAAGCAGTAGTACAAGGAAGCGAGGGTAAGGTTTAAGTGAGGTAGCTTCGTGTTCTTTGTGAAGGGTGTCTTTTCCTGGGTTCATGACTTGGGGGGGGGGAATGAGTTGCCCTTTAATAGCTTTGCTTTTATCCCAAGATACGTTTTAAGAATTCAATACATAAGATGGTGTCAGTGAAGTCCTTGCCGTAGGGCTCGGCAAGTAGGAAGCATTCCCGTGCAATTCCTCATGCCTGCAGCCGCCCGTCTGCTGGACGCCCACCCGAGACGGTGGGCGCACTCATCAGTCCTGCTCTGACAAATGCTCAGTTTTCCTCCCCTGCTGGGTACACACCCTCAAGCATCACCGTGCCATTCACGACTCGATACATGCCCGGGAACCGAAGCTGTGTTGTCTCTGATGTTTTGCTGTCTCTATTGCCTTGAAAGAGAAAGGATGGGAATAATGACCACCGTGGAGCCAGGGCTGCGGAGAGCATCTGTCGCTGCACAACCTGCAATGTTCACGGTGCTGTGGATGCAGTCAGAGAGCAGGCATGATGGAGGCTGCGGCCACACTCAGCAATCACACGCCCAGAACCCACTGCATGGAGGGAGACATGATGCCCCGGCCGGGGGTTGCCTGGGACAGGGCCCTGCTCCGCTTTGCGCAGAGGGCCCCTCTCGGGACGCGGTCTAGCAGCGCAGAATCCCAGGGACCGCAGAATCCCAGGGACCGCAGAGTCTGTAGGGTGCCATGAATTTGAAGGTGCAGATGCCGTCACCGGAGTTCCCAGCGCACGATGCTGGTGCCTGTGTCTCTCCCGCTGGGTCAGGAATGCAGCCCGATCAGGGGTCCACTGAGGCCTCAGCGACATCGATGGCACGAGTCTGTCAGAGGCCATTTCCATGACCAGGTGCCGATCTGTTTATTTAAAAGTAAACAATGTGGTTCACGTAGTTAGATGCCCCTCCTCCCCCACCGCCCCTGTCAGCCTGCGGGCAGTGGGAGGCGATCCCGGTCACGGTCACAGCAGAACCTACTGCACCCACGGAGTCTGTCCTGCTGTCTGAGGACCCCGGCTTTCCCGCAGACCCGGGGCCAAGCCTGTGGAGAAATTCTGGGAGGACTCTCCCGTTTTCATCTGAGAAGCCCTTTGCCGGGGAGGTCACAGCTTCACACTCTGTGGCTTAGTTCCAACAACGTCGTATGTCATTCAAAGCTTTTTAAAAAACGTTGAATTTAAAATCGTGACCTGGAGGAATCCATGCTTCCAGAATTTGTCCATAAACCATGCTTTTTATAGATGGCAGGCAATGGGAAGTGGAAAGAATATAAATATACAGATGTCACACTGTGACATCCCCTGTTGTGTCATCTCTCCCATTTAAAAGGACTTGATGCGTGAGAGTGAGGAGAGTTAACCTCTCATTTATGCCTTTTCTCAGTGGGAGTTGAGACTGAAACAACCGTGTGGGAAAATATTCGTTGAGAATGACTTATGTTTTGACACTGTCGAGAAATTGTGAATGTCCCAGGCAAATGGGAGCCAGAGGAAGACAGTGGGGTTTTGAAAGGAAAAAGACAGATCAGTGGGTTCAGTAAGGAAATGAACAAAAATAGTGAACTCTTCACTCATTTGCTTCACCTTTTCTTGGAAGATGTCTCTGTTTTAAAATTTCACACTCCTCAGTTCACCAACAATATAGGCTGTAAGACAAGAGGTGTGTGAAGAACCATTGGAAAGAAAATGTAGAACTTTCAGTTTACCTACCACAAATTCACTAACTGTCATAAGCTGTGCATGAGTGATCCCTTTGATAAAGTGAGGATTGGGGCTGTTTTTAAAAAAAATATTGATTGATTTGAGAGAGAGAGGAAGGAAGAGAGATAGATAGATGGAATCATTGATCTATTGCTCTGTGTGCCCTGACTAGGAATTGAACCTGTAACCTTTGTGCATCAGGACGACACTCTAATCAACCAAGCTAACCGGTCAGGCCTGGGAACTGTTTTTGATGAAAGTCTTCACGTGACTCTGTGGCCTCCGGCTCTGGGCCTGGGAATCCAAGAGGCCGTTCTGACTTGACCTAACACTTGAGCGCCACCTCTGGCGGGGGGCGGAGTCCAGTTAGAATCATCCCTCCGCAGACAGCACAGCCTGCATTTTCAACCTGTGGGCTGTCACACCGAGGTGACAGGACCCCTCTTCTGTGCCACCAGTGAAAGCCCGGCTCCTGTGCAGCCCGCCCCTGCCCGGAACGTGCACCGGAAGGCTTGGGCAAGCACACCCAGATGTGCCAGGGGCACAGCAGCGCAGCCCAGGGCCTCTGGCCGCCACCTGCTGGCGAGAGGGTGTCCCCCGCCCCAGGCTTGCAGCGGGTACCCTGGGCACACAGGAACGGCAGCTGTCTCTCTGTTCCAGCCCCTGGTTTACCACGAAGAATTATTCTTGGGAAACATTTCTTCCCTTTTCAACTTAAAAATTGCAGCTGGCCTCCCTGATCCCGGTCTGAGGATGTTTCCAGGGTCTGCCCCCATATCGCCGTCCACAGCAGCGCAGCACGTCCGTGGTGTTGTCCATGGGTCCCCGCACCTGGCAGCAGAACAAGGAGCAGCGACCCCAGTCTGTCACAGGCTGTTGGATGTGGACAAGAGTTTGGTTCCCACGGCCCCTCGTCGCCGTCCTGACGAAATGACATTGAACACAGCATCACTTGAAGGCCAGGAGCACAGAAAGGGTCCGCCAGGATGGGGCTGAATGTCACAAGGGTGATTTCATAAGCAGATTCAGTTTTGTTTTTTTTTAAAAAAAGAAGCCACGAAATGAGACTCAGGCTTCTCAGAAGGATGTCTGTCAAGGGTGACGTTCACTGCTGAGCCTCTGATTGCCAGCTTCAGGAATAACCACCCAGGCTATGCCCTCCTGCCAAGGCCGTGGGTCCCCGATCGTCAATGTCCTGTCTGTGGCAGGGGGACTCGGTCTCCCCCAGGCGTGACGTTGACTCAGGTGGAAGACCACTATGGGATCTCAAGCGTAGGACACAGTGAGTGTGGAGTGTGGGACCGCGGGACAAGCACCCCAAACAATCCCTTTCATTTTCTATGCACGAAGCACCAATCAGGCGACCGCTGTGAACGCCCACCGAAATCACGATTTATAATTCTGGGTGCCTCAAACGGTGTCTTCATTTCCGAGGAAGACTGTGGGATGAGGAGGTTGGTAACACCAGAGTGAGAATGCCCCCGGTTCAGGTCATCTTTCCTGAGCCTGGAGAACCCTGCGAAGGAATCCATTTGGCCAATTTGTGACTTAGAGACACACCAGCCGCAAACCGAGGTTTTAAATTTTTTCATGGAATATTTTGGGGTCCTGTGAACAGAAGTTGGCCACCCCAGAGAGACAAGTAAAACGGTCCCCTCTCATTACCTTCTGTTTGTCGCTACAACAGCCCTCAGAGGTTGTTCCTGGACACAGGAGTATAGGACACAAGTAGGACAGGCCTGTCTGGGCTCCTATCCTCTACTTTCTGTGAGAGCAGTTCGCTCTGTGTTACGGATCTTTATTGATGTCTGTTCTAACTACCTTTCTTAGAGTATACATGTGACTTTTATCTGATAGGGTCTTCTGCTCTTCCCTGTTGGCACTGTATTCCTTGGAGGTGGTCCTCGCTCGTCACTGTGACTCGCGTGCCCACATGAGTGCTTCCTGAGTGCAGGCTTGGGCTCCCTCCCTTTCTCTCTCCCCAGAGCTGCCTTCCATCAAATCCTTCCATCGACCTGTCACATCCACCCCCCCCCCTTTTAGCCCGTCATTCTTACGTTCTTGGCCACGTTCAAGATGCTCGGTCCGTCTTCAGCGATGCTTCCTGGCTCCTGCCTTGTTGGAAACTCTGCCTGTCTTTAGACACAGCGGTGTTTATAGAACCTTACCACCCAGTTTCAGGTGATAACTTAAAATATTTATTCATCGGTGTGACATGGGTGTCTGTCACTAGGCAGAGCTAACAGCAGCCTGTCTGCTGCAGTTATGGGCAGCGCTATTGAATGTCAGCTCTGAGTATCACACTCTCTGACATGTAGGCTACGAATCCGTCTCCCTGAGAACGCTTGCCAAGTGGAACGTTCTTGGATGTGCAGGCCTTGTTCACACTCTACATCCCATCATGTTCAAAGTGCACAGGTGCCTAAAACACCCTTTGCATTTGAGCTAATGAATCATCTTTCTTGATTTCTGTGCTCTGTTTCCATTAATCTAACCTTATTTCACACTTACTATTTCAATATCATATTCATCTCTTGGTCTTTTTTGCATGTACCAATATCAAATTGGTCTCCCCTTCTATTTCAGTAGCTGAATGTGAGAAATTTCAAGCTTTTCTTCTAGATTAGAAGAGTAATGTGGAGTGATAATTACTTCAGCTGATCACTTAGCTCCTCCGAAACCTGTTCCATTCAAATTCTAGGAAAAAAGAATAAATAACCTTTTCATATCTCTTTGTTTGATAGAAAAAGCCAGGGGTGGAACTCGGAAAGAGTTTAGAAACCATTTCTCTCTTTTAAAAAATTTCTGTTGCAATCCGTTGACCCAGATATTTATGGTGGGCTGCATACCCAGCTATGTGTGTATATAATTACAATGTTTTCTAGTCTGTATTTATGCTTACATCTCCAAAGACATTTTAATAGTCTTTATTTTATTTTATATTTTATAAGTGTCTTGTTGTGATCAAGACATATGCCTGTCATACCATTTGTTCAAATCTTGATCCCCTCTAAGTTTAGTTACAAGCTTATATTTTAGAGGAGTCTGAAATAACTAGGTTTTTGGGAACCAGGAATCATCTCTCATTTGAATCCAAACGTCTTACCATGGGCCCTTCAGATATAAGATCACGGGGTACAGTGATCACTGTGATGGGTATTGACATATCAATTGCCCAAGAAGAACACACATACATAATGTGTAAGGCTCACATGCAAGGGTCAGTAATATCAGAGGCAGTAAACACACAAGCCAGGATTGCTTTCAGACAGCAGGAAGCACAGGTATTGGAGGGAGAGCTGCTCATTTTGAGGATAAAATTTATGTATAACTTGGGCCCTGTGCACAGTTATCTCCTGTCATTTCAGTCTCATCAAGACAGATGCCGTGCACGTCCTTGACCTGACCCCTCTGCAGCGGGCGGTGATTATCCGTGTTGGTGGGAACCAGAGACTTGCACATCCTTTGGGAAATGTCTCCCTTTTCAGAAACACAAAGCGCTTTCAATTCTTACACACCTTTTCCCCCAAGACAGTGAGAATGAGGCCTGTATGGCAGGTTCCACTCTGGGTGTCCGGAGTCCCTATGCACCCCCGGATTCCAGCCCGATCTTGCCTTCCGAGGCCCCAGGCCGATTTTCTCTCTCACATTTCACCGGGAGTTGCAGAATGCAGAAGCCAGCCCTGCCAAGGAAGTTTGAATGCATTGCACAGAGCTTCCCGTTAGGTTGGCTTGATTTGATTTTGTTCTCGATACTAAAAGGAACCTTCAACATGCCCCTCGAAGAAAAAAGGGCTGTCACCTTTGGAAAAACATGTCTGGAAGCAGAGAAAAATTACAGTGTTCTCGGGGTCCCCGGGAGCAACAGCAGAAGGCTGAACTGGCGAAAACTCTGACAGCTCTTCCTGGTTGCCATGGTGAGAGGAGCCTTCCTGTTTATGGGCCATTAATGTGACACGTGTGCTCTTCAAGGCTTTTCTACATGAAGGTGCTTATCTTCCCTTCACCTGCTGTGATGGTGTTGAATCGGCAAGGACACCTCACCTGTAGACCGGGGGGGGGGGGGAAGGGGGGATTGATGTTGGAAGATGAGCAAGGAAGCTCTTTCTACTTACCTAAATTCTATGTGCACGGGGAATGGGCTGCCCATGCATCGTGGCTCTACCTCCGGTGTGTGTTTGCAAGCGCCACCAACCGTTTCCAATATTTCCTTGTAAAATAATATGTATCCGGCAGCCTGACTCACAATACCAAACGGGAGGAATGCCCCTCCCCTGGCCGTGGAAGCCTCGCCCTGATGAACAGGGCACTTAGAGTGATGTACCTTGCACCTTCATTGCCAAGCAAATGCCTCTGGACCACAAAGCACTTTGACTATGCAGAACTAGCTTCCACATCCTGCTTTCTCCTTGCTGGTTTGGTTGGCCGAGGAACATGAAACAAATCCTAGCTTTGTTCTTTCTCAGAGGCTGCTAATTTTTCCACCTCCTCTTCCCGAAGTCAACGTGAATGTCTTTTGAACAGGTGGCCCCTCTATATCACCTTTGTGTGTGCCCATGAAAAAAATCTCTACCATATCCCGCGTTAATTTATTTTCCTTTATTCTGATGTGTTAAATGAGAATTAATGAGGGCGCATTGATAATCAAGGCAGCTTTGAAATGAGTTGTGCTGTAAGGGTATTGTCATCACGTGACCTCTGTTTTGTTTGTTTTTGTGTTCCGTGGAGGCACATGTAATTATGTGTGGAAGCAAAAAAAGAGATGAAACTTCCATGGAAGGTACAGGTATCTGTTAAAATCTCAGAATTCCAAAGGCAAGGATGCCTTGGCACAGGATGATCTGCTCAGTCAATGAGAAAAAAAGCTAAAATTCACACCTCCTGGGAATGCCTGGGCAAGCTGGTTAAGAGAAGTGCAGCAAAGAGTTCAGCTTTAATGAAAGCTGTTTCATAGGAGTGATGAAGGGAAATTTAACTGTAAAACCTTATCTTAATTTATGGTTCTTAACAACAAATCACCTGTTCTGTAACCAAAGATAAATTTCTGTTACAGGTGCACCTGGTGAATTGTGTTGGGAAGTACCAACTTCCCTGATAACGTCTTTCACGTTCCCCATTATCATAAAACCTCTGGTTCTTAGCAGAGAAGAATGGGAACAGTATGTTTTATCCTCTCTTGTAAAGAAGTAGAGCCATATTCCGGCCACGTGGGATTCGCGTGGAAGGGGTGCAGCCCACACTCCGTTTCCCTTTCCCTTCTTCCTTGCAGTTGTGAGGGTGTCATCTTGGACCATGGGGATGAAGCGACCCTCTAAGGGGGACAGGACATTGAGACCGAAGAATGCACCTCTGTCCCTGACAATGGGGACCCACCATATAGGCCCTGGACTTCTTTCATCCAAAATATTAGGTAAGTGAGAAAGAAAGATTCAGTACTGCTTAAGCTGCTGTTATTTCAATTCTTGGCGAACAGACTGATATCTTCACTAACACAGAAAGTCATAAAAAAACCTAAACCAAGTAAATAAATAAATATAAATAAAAACTGGAAACATTATAATGTAGAGAATCAGAGTTTAATGGGCATGGTTGATGTTCAGGAATAAAAGCAATGCATTTGGTGGAAAAAAAAAAGCAAGGTTTGTTTTCAGCTGCGTTTCCACAATGTCAAAGGCAGAAACGGGTGCAAAGTAGGTGCTCATGAATGTTTGCTGAAGCTTCTGTTAAGTGAATTAAGAAGATGTTAATATTTTTGTAGAGAGGAAACACACAGAGATCAGAGCCCAACCTGCCCCCAGATTTCCTGTAGGAGGAATGAGGTCCCGGTATTTCAAGAAAAAGCAAAGCTTTGCGGGGATGTTCTCCACTTTATTCTGAGACCTGAACTCCAAAAATCGAACATTATAACAATAACACCAGCAGCGGCAACAACACAAAATAAGTGAACCAATCAGAACAAGTAGAGGGTGCATTTGTCTCCCTGGAGAAATTGAGTAGAAAAGCTTCCCTTGCGTGCTAGAATGAGCGGAACAATTGTTAATCTTGATAATCTCAAAGGAAACTAGTCTTTGGAGACTAATATTTCAAATGAAGGAAAAACAGGCTGCCAGACATGAGGACAGAGGAAATCCATCAACGGGCTATTCCATTTGGAGCACAATTTATGTAAAATATCTTGCGATGGGTGGGCTGTTGGAGTTGCAGAGAATGAATGTTAATCAGAGATGGAGCAATTAATTACAATCAGTAAACTCTGTGATGCACTGTCTACAAAGATATCAGAGAAATGATTTTATTTAACAAATATTTATTGAACAAACCACTGAGATTTATGGAAGATGCCAGTAAGGCCACTTATTGTCTCTGCGCTCAAGGGACTCTCTGAAGAAAGACCCTTGGACTTGCAAATGCTGTTCTTACAGGAGGCCAAGTGGAGCTTGACAGGAAAGTCAGTGGTTGCTCGTGGTGTGTGGCTGCGGGACCCTTTCTCAGTGGAGAGATGTTGCATCATATGGACTGGCTTTGGGTAGGTGTGAACACAGGAATCATTGAGGCCTTGTCTGTCACTTGGCTGTGTGCGTTACGATGGATTCAGTTGTCAGAGATGGAAAGCAAGCTCTCCTAGGTAGAGAGGACGTGAGCGTGTTGGTTGCAGGGAGTTAAACACATTGTTGTCCTAGCTTGTGGTTTTCAAGCAAAACAAGAGTCTTATTCTTCCTGTCTCCCCCACCCCCCTCACCCCCGCACTCTCTCTCTTTTCTGACTGCAAAACTTCAGGGATGGATCTGTCTGCCCTGCTTTGCTCACGTGCACAGCCGAGATCCAATCCTTCCGTCTTGTTCTCTCCTGGGCCAGCTGGTCCCTATCTCAAACGAATAGGCTGAGCAGTATTGTTTTCCAATGAGAGGAAGGCAGCTTCCCAAAGGAGGTGATTCTTGGTAGACACACATGTGCCAACACACAAAGTTTAGGCTACTGCTCAGGAGAACAACGTAGAAAATTATAGTGAGTTTTTTTACTCTGTAGACGATGGGATGAACAGAAAACAAAAGGTAGTTTTTTTTTTCTGACAGAGAGAGACAGAGAGAGGGACAGACAGGGACAGACAGACAGGAAGGGAGAGAGAGGTGAAGCGTCAATTCTTCATTGTGGCACCATAGTTGTTCATTGATTACTTTTTCATTTGTACTTTGTCCGGGAGGCTACAGCAGACCGAGTAACCCCTTGCTCAAGCCAGCGACCCTGGGCTCAAGCTGGTGAGCTTTGCTCAAACCAGATAAGCCTGCATTCAAGCTAGTGACCTCAGGGTTTCAAACCTGGGTCCTCTGCGTCCCAGTATGACGCTCTATCCACTGTGCCACCACCTGGTCAGGCCAAAAGTTAATGTTTCCATCTCTTCTTATGGATCAAAGGTCCTAAACACTGAAGAAAAATGGCAACTGAATATCTGATTACAAAGATGACTTTAAAGGATAGGATTTAAAAATTTTATATATAGTAGGTGTATGGCTTAGGGAAGTAATTCCTCTAGTGTGTCTGTGTGATATTATATTATAAAAGGATTCTAGGGGCCAACATATATGGCAGACATTGCATATTATGTCCTACAGTCAAACTTTTCAGTACACATCAGTATACGAAGACCAACTGTTTTAGGGTAGAGAAGTCCATTTACCTTTGTTTAAAAAGCACTGTTTATTCTATTTGGCCAGGGGTTCTTAGAGACACAAGAACTATAACAATTCCAAACACTAGTTTAGGGATGAAGAAGAGCAGTTCTATCAAGAAAACTTGAAATGGAATTCTGAACAGGCATGAGAAGGGGTTAAAACTGTTCTTTAAAACCAGACACCATGAGGTACATAAGGCATAATTTAGAAAAATGATTACCTATCAGGAAGTGGCAACGAGGGGTTAAGAGGTGCACTGTTTTGGGAAACTGTCACGTGTTTCTGCACCAATGGGTAAAATAGGAATAATAAGCAAACGTAGAGATATAGATATGACCCTAAGCATCGTATGAAACCTAGGACCCCTGTGTACTTATTGACAGAAAGGTGGCCACTCTGAAACATGTTGGAGCTGTTACATCATTGCACTCCATATTGAATGTCTTTCTTGTATAGAGCAGTAAGATCTCACCAACACTGTGTGTGTCTGGATTTCATTCAGCAAGGACTGAGTTGGGTTTCCTCCCCATAAAGGACTGTTGAAGTCCTCACTGTCAGTATCTCGGAATGTGACCTCATTTGGCAATAGAGTCTTGACAGGGGTACTTAAGTTAAAATGACTCTCTGAGAGCTGAGAAGGAACGGGCTGTGCGTGGTCACAGCTGGGGACTATGTTTGCAGCTGGATCCTGAAAAACAAAACAGCACAGTTTCTACAGAAGTGAAGATAAGGGGCCACGTTTGCAGCAAGTTACTATTGTCATGACCTAATCAACGCTGTCATTAATTTTCAATTCACAAAAGAAGGTCCTGCTACTCATACCGTGGTTCTAGAGAAAGCTCCAGAGACTTCAAGATTTATTAAAAAGTCATAGCAATCACAGTAAGAGTAGACATACAAATGAACAGAACAGAATAGAAAAAATCCGGAAATATACCCAAAGTATGGTCAATTCCTTTTTGACAAACTTGCCAAAGAAATTCAAGTAGGAAAAAACAGTAATTTCTACAAAGGATGCTATAACAACTAATTATACAGGAGGCAAACATCAACCTTTACCTCATACCATAAACAAGATTTAACAAGATGTACGTTATAGATCCAAGCATAAAAGCTAAAACTATAAAGCATCTACATGAAAACAGAAGATAAAATCTTTGTAAACTTGGATTCGGAAAAAGACTTCTTAGAAAGTACCACTAAAAGTATGTACCATGAAAGAAAAGATATGAGAAATAAATGTGGTGAACAAAATAGTGGCCCATCAAAGTTATCTATAGGAATCCATAGAACCTCTACATATATTAATCTATTCAATACATCGCAAGGGGACTTGAGATGTGATGTTAGGACGTGGAGATGGGGGGATAACCTCGAATTCCAGACCATATCTTACTCTCTCCATATCTATCTGTATCTATGTCTACTTTTACAAGTTGATAGTATGAGATAAAGCACCACTGAAAACAAGCAGAGGGACTCAACAGACAGTTCACCAAATAAGACACATAAAAGGCTGAAAAGTCCATGCAAGGTGCTCTCATTTGGTCACCCGGGAAAGAAAATTAAAACCAGTTTAAGATAACTGTTTACTCACTTGAAGACCTCAGGTGCTTTTGTTTGTTTTTTTTTTTTTTTTTCAATGAAAACCCGAGTTCTTGGTGAGAATGTGAAGAAAAATATCATTTATCATTGTTTGGAATTTTAAGCAGTCCAATATCATCAAGCACTGAACAGATAAACAAAGGTGGTACATCCGTATAGGGAAGGGCTACATCACAGTGAAAAAGAGCAAACGATACTCCACAACAGGGCTGAATCCCAGAAACCGTGCTGTAGGGGCCACATGCACATCAGCACACGCTGCATTGTACGGGACCAGGTCTAAACAAGACAAGGCGGTGACAGAAAGCAGACCAGTGTTTTCTTGGGGTCTGAGAGAGTGCTGTGTTTTGGGTTTGATGGTTTTTCAGAAATGTGTTTCTAGTATGTGATTTCCTGTGGTTGACAGATATGTCTTACTCATAAGTCAATTTGAAGTCTTGGTGTCTTTCAGCCAGCATAAAGGAGTAGTGAGCACACCACGTAAAACTGGAGGTGATGGTGAACCTCTCCCTATGTCTCTGTCTCTCTCCCCCCATTTCTCTCTCTCCCTCCCTCCTCCTTTCCTTCATCTCTCCCTTTCTCCCTTTTTGGCATTCTTCATTGAGGACGATAGTCTTCTTCCCACCAAAATCGACCTAGGAATGAAGAACTGTGTTGATTCAACCAAAATATACAAAAATACACTGTGATGGGGATATCATTGATGGTTCAGTATAGACGAAGGTGATTGTGAACGGAACACACACAGCTAACAAATGCCACCGTCACGGCCAACCCTGCCTTGGTAGAATGTGAGGAATTTCTTTCAGCCTTATGGCTTTGCTGTTGTTCTGACAGCCCAGCCCCATTTACCAACCCCAGAATTCACATGTGAACTGATGGCAGGTATAATAATTTAAGGTGCATGAATACTAACGGGAGGGTTCTGGTAAGTCTGTCTTCATTGACCTCTCCAGAACAGAGAACCTGTAACACCCTAACGTACAAAGCGGTCAGCACCTTCAGGCTTTCTGCGCGTGCACTGAATGAGTATCTCTCCTCATCGCAGCTGCCCTCCCCCTCTGGAGCCGGCTTGCCTTGGAGAAGTCTGGAAATGTCTGCCTTCTGCCCCTCTGCCTGTGGACTGAATTTCACCCCCGCGCTGCCTTTTCTGCATGCCTTCCGCTTCAGTGCGGAGCAGGCTTGCTCTTGTTGCAGTGTAGTCACTGTCCCTGTCCCACAGAGAACTTGTGTGCAATGGCTAGCCCTTTATCTCCCTTCCTCCCCATATCTCCACCAACTTGCTCCTTCTACACCGGCTGAGGTCTTTCCTTCCTTCCGCATCTCCAGCAATCTGCCCTGGTGTTTCACACACCCATGTGGTTCGGGACCACCTGCGATGACCCTTCAAAATGCATTTTCAAACTTAGATTCAGGAGATAGTTCATAAGTATTAGTTACTGACTATTATTGATAAACTCAGTGATTCTCAATGCAGCTGATATATAGATCTCCTCAGTTTTCACTCTCTTTACTCCTCAAATTCCATTCATGCCTCACTTACCCTGCTCTAACTCTTGTCTCTTTTTAAGAATTAAGCAGCTTTCAGACTTGTGTCCCTTTGTAGGACTCGAGCCATTTTCTCGACGCAGTCAACAACTGTTTCAGCCATTCGTCAACTTATAGGGCAAATTTAAAAATGCATTAACATTTGAAAACTTGGAAATATTAACATTTAGAGAAGGTAGATAGATCTTTTAAAAACTCTGAAATTCCCAGAAAAATACAGCGGTATGTATGTGTTTACTGAACTTCTCTCACTTACCTGCTCTGGAAATGAACTTTAAAAAGCTACTGGAGGCTCTAATGGCATGCTAAAGCACCTGCAGATTTTGAGATTTTAGCTATTTATACATGAAAGTCACACTGTGACAAAACCCTATGCAGACCAGACATCTGGCTGCAAGGCAAAGATTGTGATTTGCAACAATGAAAGGCAGGGCTGGTTCTTCACAGAGCAAAGCTGTCTTTCTATCAAGCTTCTAACGTGGGTCCAACTTGTTGGCTGACAGCTTTTCAAGTGGGGTCTCTCTAATTTTGGAGGACTTCATCTTATTCAGAGATAATTCATGTGGAGTTTCTAAAAAAGTGGCTTTTGTTACAGAACAAGCAGAAGGCACGTACATAACAGCTGTCTTGCCTACATTGTTGGAACGAGTGGTGCGTAATTGCCTTTGACCAGACTTCTCACTTTGTCCTTTACAGCTGGTTTCTAGGAGTTCTGTGTAGGGGAACTCATGGCATTGATGTGTTCTAGTCTTAGACAAGTTCAGCCAGCATTTGAGTTTGTTACTCTCTTTAATGCTAGCAGTCCAAACTTCATGAAGGAGAAGACTGCACCATTTCCTTTCTTAGCTTTGCCAGATGTCTGGTATGCTTCCCTGAAATCCTGAATGGCCTAGTTTATTGCCAGAATTTATGCTGAATGTTTCTCATGCATACACGATTCCTGTTGTGACTCACATTTCTTCCTTCCTATGTCTAACAGTTGTTGGTTGAGTCCTGGGGTTCAGCAATGAACCAAATGTGTCCTCTTCTACCTTACATCTGATTTGATGGATGCCCTGGTTACCATCATGGAAGTGGAGCACTGATATACAATAACATGAAATTTGAGCAATTCAGAAACTCCCTGCAGTTTCAGGGTTACTGTTCTATGGCTTGGTAGTGAATTCCGTATTCCGTTCCCATCTTATTTGTAACCAAAACCCCTCTGAGAACACATGTTGGCTTTTGTCTCCATACTTAGCAATCCTTTCATTCATTGCTGATAATAGCAAACATGTAATGTTTACTATTTATCAGACGTTGTTCTTTGTGTGATACATATAAACGAGCTCGTTTAATCTTCAGAATTGTCATACGAGTTGGATAGCCTTGTTATTTCTGCTTGACAGATCAAGAAGCTGAGACACAGACAGGTCTGAACTTGCCTGAAGTCAGCTAGCTAGAAAGTGGCACACAGGTCTTCAAACCTCAACCACGTGACTAGAGAGTACTCATAACTGCTAGAAGACGTGATCACTTTCAACGTCTTTCTATGCGTTTTGTGTGTCTAGTGTTACTGGCTTAATGCATCACGTATCATGGGACACACCGCAGTGTTTATACCAGTCCTCATCATATACTGCCATCAACTGTCTTTCTGTTGTTTCTTGACATAAGTCTGGCTCCTTTCTAGCTGTTGAGTTGTTGGGCTGTGTGAACGGATATGACACCACCTGGTCGTGGTATCCGTAACTCCTTGAAGGACTCAGGCTAATGGTGACAAGTAATTATGCTTTTTTATGTAAAAGCTTTCCTAAGACTGAACAATTATCATTAGAGGAGTATATTTGCATGGAGCTTGGTATTTACTCATATAATAAAAATAGTCAGGGATGTGCTCCATATTCACCTATCACCTATCACTGAGTAGCAGACCTCACTCTTTCCTTAAAAACCTCACTAAAGACAAAACAAATAACCAACCCAAATGTCATGGCAATCTGAAGAAATCATAGCCATATTTTGGTCAAAATAAAAGGTAGTCAACTTCTAGAAATGTCAACTTCTAGGATGACATACTGTTTCAGAGAACTGTATAGTAGAACTCCTTCCTCCCCCCAAAATAAAAGAAATATAAAGTGTCTGAAACAGTCACATTTTGGGCAACTGCTGGACTTGTATATGTGACCTGTTAGGTCCTAACAGTTAGAGCCTTAAAATTTTAATTTTTAAAATTCTGTTCCACTAACTCTAGTGCCTAGGAAAATGGATCAAGTTACATGACCAAGAGAATAATGTATACTTATTCTCCATGTTTTTCTATGCCAGAAACATTTTTATCATTTAAAGATAGCTTTCTAATGTGACTGAATTATACAGGGCAAAAAAATATGTGCACTAGAGTTAATATTATTTTTAGTGGGACTTTTAAATTATATTTTTATCAGATTTGATTTAGCCAGGACCGATTACCAAATCATAAAATATGGTGTGCGTTTTTATATATGTTTTGTGTATTGTGTAGATGTGTGTTGAGGAACAGAGGGTTTGGGTAGAAAATGTATAGTACGTCAGAAAGCAGCTTTTAAAATAGAAAGCAGTTATTAACGGGCTGTAGATTGACATGATCATAAAAGTCCTCGCTCAGCTTTCAATATAATACAGTGATGGTGTGTACAAAAAATGATAAGGGGACTCCTTGAAGAGATAAAAGTTAATAAGTGTATTTTTAAAATTTTAAGCTAAATTCTAGCTGGCTTTAATGACTAGTAACTGAAATAGAATGGGGAGTTGCAGAGCGGGGGGAATTAAAGTCATTTTTCTTTTCTCTGAGACTTCGGCCATTTATCTGTCATCCTCTGTTGTCGGGGACTCTCTTCCTGAGGGCGGTAGCTGTGTGTTGCCCTTCCCTCCCAGAGGTGATTGTGTTTGCTTCACATTTTTCATCTTCTGCATGCAGTCCCCGTACCTAATCATGAAAATCTGCCTGGAAGCCTCAAAGCATTTAGAAATGCTTTGAATGAAGGATCCCAAACATAGCAATCATCTGCTCTCAGAAGTGCTTAACGTGTGCCAGGAGGATCTGTTCTGTTATGGACAGCCTGCTGGTTTTGTTTTCCAAGTGTGTTGAATTCAAAGGAAAGAAAAATGTTAACTTCTTAAGTAAAAGTGGTTATCCACTGTTTTTCTGATGGGAATGCAGTTTGTCTTAATTCAGCATGCTTGATTACCGTGGGGTTAGGCTGTTTTATTATTTTTTTTATTTGATGGTTTTTAAATGCAGAATATTCAGGACACAGACATGGTATCTTCAGAGTAAGGGAAGATGGAGTGTTACCCATCTATCCCTTTTTTTTTTTTTTTTTATTTTTTTTTATTTTTATATAATTTTATTTTTTTAATGGGGTGACATCAATAAATCAGGATACATATATTCAAAGATAACAAGTCCAGGTTATCTTGTCGTTCAATTATGTTGCATACCCACCACCCAAAGTCAGATTGTCCTCTGTCACCTTCTATCTTGTTTTCTTTGTGCCCCTCCCCACCCCCTATCCCTCTCCCATTCCCCCCTCCCCCCCGTGACCACCACACTCTTATAAATGTCTCTTAGTTTCACTATTATGTCCCACCTACGTATGGAATAATACAGTTCCTGTTTTTTTCTGATTTACTTATTTCGCTTCGTATCATGTTATCAAGATCCCACCATTTTGCTGTAAATGTTCTGATGTCATCATTTCTTATGGCTGAGTAGTATTCCATAGTGTATATGTGCCACATCTTCTTTATCCAGTCATCTATTGATGGGCTTTTTGGTTGTTTCCATGTCCTGGCCACTGTGAACAATGCTGCAATAAACATGGGGCTGCATGTGTCTTTACGTATCAATGTTTCTGAGTTTTGGGGATATATACCCAGTAGAGGGATTGCTGGGTCATAAGGTAGTTCTATTTTCAGTTTTTTGAGGAACCACCATACTTTCTTCCATAATGGTTGTACTACTTTACATTCCCACCAACAGTGTATGAGGGTTCCTTTTTCTCCACAGCCTCTCCAACATTTGCTGTTACCTGACTTGCTAATAACAGCTAATCGAACAGGTGTGAGGTGGTATCTCATTGCCGTTTTGATTTGCATTTCTCTAATAGCTAAAGAAGATGAGCATCTTTTCATATATCTGTTGGCCATTTGTATTTGTTCCTGGGAGAAGTGTCTATTCATATCCTCTTCCCATTTTTTTATTGGATTGTTTGTTTGTTTGTTGTTGAGTTTTATGAGTTCTTTGTATATTTTGGATATTAGGCCCTTATCTGAGCTGTCGTTTGAAAAAATCATTTCCCATTTAGTTGGCTTTCTGTTTATTTTGTTATCAGTTTCTCTTGCTGAGCAAAAACTTCTTAGTCTGATGTAGTCCCATTCATTAATTTTTGCCTTCACTTCTCTTGCCATTGGAGTCAAATTCATAAAATGCTCTTTAAAACCCAGGTCCCTGAGTTGAGTACCTATGTCTTCTTCTATGTACTTAATTGTTTCAGGTCTTATGTTTAGATCTTTGATCCATTTTGAGTTAATTTTTGTACAGGGGGAGAGACTGTAGTCCAGTTTCATTCTTTTGCATGTGGCTTTCCAGTTTTCCCAGCACCATTTATTGAAGAGGCTTTCTTTTCTCCATTGTGTGTTGTTGGCCCCTTTATCAAAAATTATTTGACTATATATATGTGGTTTTATTTCTGGACTTTCTATTCTGTTCCATTGGTCTGAGTGTCTATTTTTCTGCCAATACCATGCTGTTTTGATTGTCGTGGCCCTATAATAGAGTTTGAAGTCAGGTATTGAAATGCCCCCAGCTTCATTCTTTTTCTTTAGGATTGCTTTGGCTATTCGGGGTTTTTTATAGTTCCATATAAATCTGATGATTTTTTGCTCTATTTCTTTAAAAAATGTCATTGGAAGTTTGATGGGAATTGCATTAAATTTGTATATTGCTTTGGGTAATATAGCCATCTTGATTATATTTATTCTTCCTAGCCAAGAACAAGGTATATTCTTCCATCTCATTATATCTTTTTCGATTTCCCTTAACAATGGTTTATAGTTTTCATTATATAAGTCCTTTACATTCTTTGTTATGTTTATTCCTAAGTATTTTATTTTTTTTGTTGCAATCGTGAAGGGGATTGTTCTTTTGAGTTCCTTCTCAGTTGTTTCATTGTTGGCATATAGAAAGGCTATTGACTTCTGTATGTTAATTTTGTATCCTGCGACCTTACTGTATTGGCTTATTGTTTCTAGTAGTCTTTTTGTGGATTCTTTGGGGTTTTCGATGTATAGTATCATATCATCTGCAAAAAGTGATACCTTTACTTCTTCTTTTCCGATATGGATGCCTTTTATTTCTTTGTCTTGCCTGATTGCTCTGGCTAGAACCTCTAGTACCACATTAAATAAGAGTGGAGAGAGTGGACAACCCTGTCTTGTTCCTGATTTAAGGGGGAAAGCCTTCAGTTTAGTGCCATTTAATATGATGTTAGCTGATGGTTTATCATATATGGCCTTTATCATGTTGAGATATTTTCCTTCTATACCCATTTTGTTGAGAGTCTTAAACATAAAATTGTGTTGTATTTTATCAAAAGCCTTTTCTGCGTCTATTGATAAGATCATGTGGTTTTTGTTCTTTGTTTTGTTGATATGGTGTATTACATTAACCGTTTTACGTATGTTGAACCATCCTTGAGATTCTGGGATGAATCCCACTTGATCATGATGTATTATTTTTTTAATATGTTGTTGTATTCGATTTGCTAGTATTTTGTTTAGTATTTTAGCATCTGTATTCATTAGAGATATTGGTCTGTAGTTTTCTTTTTTTGTGCCATCCTTGCCTGGTTTTGGTATGAGGGTTATGTTGGCTTCGTAAAATGTGTTTGGAAGTATTGCTTCTTCTTCAATTTTTTGGAAGACTTTGAGTAGAATAGGAACCAAGTCTTCTTTGAATGTTTGATAAAATTCGCTGGTATAGCCGTCTGGGCCTGGACTTTTATTTTTGGGGAGGTTTTTAATGGTTTTTTCTATTTCTTCTCTACTGATAGGTCTGTTTAGGCTTTCTGCTTCTTCTTGACTCAGTCTAGGAAGGTTGTATTTTTCTAGGAATATATCCATTTCTTCTAGGTTGTTGAATTTAGTGGCATAAAGTTTTTCATAGTATTCTACAATAATTCTTTGTATATCTACGGTGTCCGTGGTGATTTCTCCTCTTTCATTTTGGATTTTGTTTATATGAGTTCTTTCTCTTTTTTCCTTGGTAAGTCTTGCCAAGGGTTTGTCAATTTTGTTGATCTTTTCAAAGAACCAGCTCCTCGTTCTATTAATTTTTTCTATAGTTTTTCTGTTCTCTAATTCATTTATTTCTGCTCTGATTTTTATTATCTCCTTTCTTCGGCTGGTTTTGGGTTGTCTTTGTTCTTCTTTTTCTAGTTCCTTAAGGTGTGAAGTTAAGTGGTTCACTTGGGCTCTCTCTTGTTTGTTCATATATGCCTGAAGTGATATGAACTTCCCTCTTATCACTGCTTTTGCTGCATCCCATAGATTCTGATATGTCGTATTGTCATTTTCATTAGACTGTATATATCTTTTGATCTCTGCACTTATTTCTTCTTTGACCCATTCATTTTTTAAAAGTATGTTGTTTAGTTTCCACATTTTTGTGGGATTTTTTTCCTCTTTTTTGCAGTTGAATTCTAGTTTCAAGGCTTTATGATCAGAAAATATGCTTGGTACAACTTCAATTTTTCTGAATTTGCTGATGTTGTTTTTGTGGCCCAACATATGGTCAATTCTTGAGAATGATCCATGTACACTGGAGAAAAATGTATACTCAGTCACTTTGGGATGAAATGTCCTGTAGATGTCTATCATATCCAGGTGCTCTAGTGTTTTGTTTAAGGCCACTATGTCTTTGTTGATTCTCTGTTTGGATGACCGATCTAGAGCCGTCAGCGGTGTATTGAGGTCTCCAAGTATGATTGTGTTTTTGTCAGTTTTTGTTTTAAGATCAATAAGTAGCTGTCTTATATATTTTGGTGCTCCTTGGTTTGGTGCATATATATTAAGAATTGTTATGTCTTCTTGATTCAGTGTCCCCTTAGCCATTATGAAATGGCCATTTTTGTCTCTGAGTACTTTTCCTGCCTTGTAGTCAGCATTATCCGATATGAGTATTGCTACACCTGCTTTTTTTTGGATGTTATTTGCTTGGAGTATTGTTTTCCAGCCTTTCACTTTGAATTTGTTTTTATCCTTGTTACTTAGATGAGTTTCCTGTAGGCAGCATACAGTTGGATTTTCTTTTTTAATCCATTCTGCTACTCTGTGCCTTTTTATTGGTGAGTTTAATCCGTTTACATTTAGTGTAATTATTGATACTTGTGGGTTCCCTATTGCCATTTTATATCTTGCTTTCTGTTAGTTTTGTGTCTTGTTTGATCCTTCTCTTTTGTTTTTCTATCTTTTGTTTTTATTTGGTTGTATTCCATACATCTTTCCACTGTTGCTATCTTTTTTATCTCATGTGCTTCTGTGGTGGTTTTTTCAATGGTGGTTACCTTTGAATAATGAAAAGGGTCCCTACCCTGTTCATTGTAGCGAACTATTTTGTGAGTACTTTTGCACTCCATCGTCCTTAGCTACTGTTAATCTCCACCTTCTCCCCCTCTTTCTTTTTGTTGTTGTCACAGTTTAAATTTGGTTTTATTGTGTTCTTCTTGGAGCTTTTACTTGTGGCTCTGTTTTTTTTTTGTTCTTTGTATCTGATTGGAGAACCCCCTTTAGTAATTCCTGGAGTGGGGGTTTTCTGATGATAAATTCCCTCATCTTTTCTGTATCTGTGAATGTTTTTATTTCTCCTTCATATTTGAAGGATAGCTTTGATGGGTATAGTATTCGTGGCTGAAAGTTCCTCTCTTTCAGGACTTTAAATATTGGGGTCCATTCTCTTCTAGCTTGTAGAGTTTCTGCTGAGAAATCTGATGATAATCTAATGGGCCTTCCTTTATATGTTGTATTCTTCTTTTCCCTGGCTGCCTTGAGAATTTTTTCTTTGCTGTTGGTTTGTGTCAATTTCATTATGATATGCCTTGGAGTAGGTTTGTTGGGGTTAAGAAAACTTGGAGTTCTGTTTGCTTCTTGAACTTGAGGCTTTAGTTCTTTCCACAGGCTTGGGAAGTTCTCATCTATTATTTGTTTGAGTATGTTCTCCATTCCATTTTCTCTCTCTTCTCCCTCTGATATACCTATTATTCTTATGTTATTCTTTTTGATGGAGTCAGATAATTCTTGTAGGGCTATCTCATTTTTTTTAATTTTTGAGTCTCTTTCTTCTTCTCTCTGTTGTGCCTCAAGTTGCTTGTCTTCTATTTCACTAATCCTCTCTTCTATCTGACCTGTTCTATTAGCTAAGCTTGTTACTTCGTTTTTCAGCTCGTGAATTGAGTTTTTCATCTCTGTTTGATTTGTTTTTATAGTTTCAATTTCCTTGGACATATATTCTTTGTGTTCATTGAGTTGTTTTCTGAGCTCCCTAAATTGCCTTTCTGTGTTTTCTTGTATATCTCGGAGGATTTTTAGGATTTCTATCTTGAATTCTCTGTCATTTAGCTCCAAGGTTTCCAATATATTAAATTTTTTCTCCATAGATTTTTCCTCATCTAGCTGTGTTACCTCTCTTTCTTTTGTATCCATGATATTCGATTTTCTCTTCCTTAATGGCATCTGAGGGTGGTTTTGTTGATAGTATTAATGAGATTTAATAAAGAATAAAAAGTTTAAAAAAAAATAATAAAAAAAATCGAAAAAAGTTGTTTTTTTTTAAAAAAAATTAAGAATGAAATAAAGAAAAATAAAATAAAATTAAAATTAAAAAAAAAAAAAAAAAAAAAAAGGAAATTATTCCCCCCCTCCTTTTTTCCTCTCCTCTCCTCTCCCCTCTTTCTTGTTAAAATCTTGTGGTGGACTGTGAATTATAACAAACAATGCCTGTGATGGAGGGCCTGAATTGGGGAAAAGTAATAAAGGGGCAAACAAAACAAAACAAAAAAAAAGAAAAAAGAAGAAGAAAAAAAAAAAAAGAGCGTATGGACCCACAAAAAGCAAATAAGGAAAAAATTTGGGTCAAGAATAAAATGATTTGCTTTTAGGTGTTGGTTGTCTAAGAGTTATGATGAGAGGATTAAGAGGAAAACGGAAAAATGGGGGGAAAAATTAAAAAATTACTATTGTATTTAGTGGAACAAGAACTAGATAATATGGAGAGCCAGGGATGGGAGCACTGCTAGTGAGTTAAAAAGGTGAAGTAAAAACCCCCCAGAATGCCACAAACATAAGTTTGAGTCCCAGATAAGATAATTTGTTTGTTATTGAGGTTTGAGTGAGAGGAGATGTAAAGGAGAAAGGAAGAAACTAATATAGAGGGAGAAAAGAAAGAGAGAGAGAGAGAAAAAAAAGAGGGAACCACTAAAAGAAGAAAAAAGAAAGGGGAGAGAGAGAGAGAGTTAAGGGTTTTGGAGTGCAACCCTCATAGAGAGAAAGGAAGAGAAGAGAAAAGATAATGGGAGATGTAACACTTATGGGTAGTGTAGTTCAAGGAGAGGAGAGAGTAAGACCGGTAGAGAGTTAATCGGCCAAATTGGAGGAGGAAAAAAAAAGTATCAAGAATGAAGATAAGAGAAACAAACGAACAAATATAATAAAATGGGATAGGTTATAAAGTCTGCAGATTATTCTTGATTTTGAGAGGTTATCTTCTTGCTTTTTCTTTTCTCTCCCTCTTCCTGGTCGGTGACTCTGTACCCCGGGTTTTGCCCCTTTGCCACGCTCAGGTGGAGGTTTGCAGTTGATAAGTCTCTATGGCAATGTCATGTATTGTGCTTTAGTCTCGTTGGCAGTCTAGGCTATTAGCATTTATAGGCTCCGACAGTGAGAGAGTCCGTGTTCCTAGAGCCTTTCTCCTAGTCTTTCCTTCCTCAATTAGTAGCCTGATAATCCAGCTATGGGGTTGCTGCTGCCTCTGCCTGGATAGTAAGAGGCTCAAAGAGCTGGCAACTCCCCACTCTATTTCCACTCAGCACAGGGCTCTGGGTAAGGCTCAGTCAGTCAGAGCTGCTAGCATAATCAGGCGGGCTTTCCGGCCATTCAAAGACCTCTGGCTCTGCCACTCTGTCCGGTAACACAAGCGGGTGCCCACTTCCAGGGCGCTTGGAGGAAACTCTCACTCACTGGCTGCGCGCGCAGACCAGGATATCCGGCCAGCAGTCTCACGCTCTGAGTGAAACCCCCAACCGCAGGGAAAAGTTGCAGCGTTGGAATTGAGTCTCGCTCCGTCCCCGTGCGCGGCTTTTGCAAGGCGCTGGGGCGGCCCGAGATTCCGCTTTGGCCCACACAAAGGCCCCTGACTCTGCTTCTCTGTGCGATAACACGGGCGTGCACTGCCGAGGCACTCGGAGGAATCGCTCACTCCTTATCTGCGCGCGCAAACCAGGATATGAAACACCCTCCAGTACAGAAAATCTCCACCGTTGGAATTAGTTCTCACTCCCTC
Organism: Saccopteryx leptura; assembly: GCF_036850995.1. Classification (NCBI taxonomy): domain Eukaryota; kingdom Metazoa; phylum Chordata; class Mammalia; order Chiroptera; family Emballonuridae; genus Saccopteryx; species Saccopteryx leptura. Next base: position 5,560,172 of record NC_089513.1, on the reverse strand, counting down.
CCATGCGTGGCTTTCCCAGGGCGCTGGGGCTGCCCAGAGACTCTGCCCTCGGCCCACAGAAAGGCCTCTGACCCTGCCTCTCCGTGAGGCAACACGGGCACTGACTCCCGGGGCCTAGGAAGAAATCTCTCGCCCACTAACTGCGCACCAGCCAGGAGACCGGGTAAAATGGCCGCGCCGCTTGTCTTTCTTCGTTTGGGTTTGGCGCGAGTGTTAGCTTGTATTGCCCGGGTTGCCACAGGATCAGATTTTCCTCGGCTTGGATCTCCGTGCCACAGCCTGGTTCGGCCGTTTGTTTCACGGCCTGGATGTATTCACCCCCTTTGCCCGCCTCAGTTTCTATATTCACAGTTACCAGAGAAAGCCGCCCTGTTTAGGTTAGTGAGGAAGGCGGAGCATTTCTTACTCCCTATTTCCTTCGGGGTTTGGTTATATATTTAGCCAATTTTTCACTCAATCATACCTTTGGGTGTATTGCGAAGCATCTGGAAGCTCCAAGTATAGGTTTTTCTGTTTCTGGTTGAAGATCTTGTTGAGTTTTGGGGGAGATTTATCGGTATCGCTTCCTACCCCGCCATTACTCTCACCCATCTATCTCTTAGCAAACATTTTGATTTACTCAGAGAAGACAGAACAATAAAATGTGTAAAGTGGTTGACCTTTCTTTTCCATGCTGCTTGTCTTTTTTTTTCTTAACATTAAAAAAAAATTATTATTATTAAATTTAATGCAGTGACATTGATAAATCAGGGTACATATATTGAGAGAAAACATCTCCAGATTATTTTGACATTTGATTATGCTGCATACCCCTCACCCAAAGTCAAATTGTCTTCCGTCACCTTCTATCTGGTTTTCTTTGTGCCCCTCCCCTCCCCCACCCCCTCTCTCACTTGGTGCTGCTTACCAGGGAGGAATGTGGCAGGACCTCTGGACAGAAACGGCTCTTTCTGGGCGGGTCTGATCTGCTCACTGACCCGGCGGCAGCTGGTTCTGCGCGTGGCTCTTGGAGGACTTTGTGGCTGTGGTGGCTCAGCCTCCTGCACTTGTGACTCCTCCAGCCCTTGTGGACCCGAGTAACTTCCTCCCTTAGACTTGGTCTCATGGCCACCTCAGGGCTTTCCATTGGAAAGTGGTATCTCTATGTGCCAATAGGTCTTAGTAATCTCTGGTTTCTTGGGGATTTTAACTTGGCTATTTCTGGATGTTAGACAGTCCATTTAAAATGTACGTCTCATTAGCACACGTCTCTGCTTAAAGCCACCAAGCATCTCTTTAGAATCTCTAGAGGATGAAATTCAGGGCTGCTGGCATCCAATATTCTTGGGTCTCATTCCTGCTGAACTCTCGGGTCTCCTCTCTGTAGGGACCCAGAAGATGTCCCCGACCTCCGGAGGCTCCTTGGATGGATCTCTGTGATGTCTACTTACACTGTTCTCGATAACTGTTCACCCTTTTTCCTGTTCTAGACCTTCCCCAGGTATTGGGTCTGAGAAGGACTGCCTAAGCCCGTCACCTTTGTCCTCTCATTTCATCCTCGCTGGATGGAATGATTACCTCTGTCATTCACAGCATGTCATCGAGGAAACTGAGGCACCAACTTTTAAAACTTGCTTAGGATCCTATCACATTCTTTCCCAACTAGAGTTGAAAATTTGAAGGGAGAGACTGTGCCCTATTAAAGATTAATGAGTAAACTGTGTAGCTCAAGTATTTGCTGGATAAATGAGAAATCTTAGTCAGATATGTTGTCTTAAGCTTTCCTATGCTCATAACTTTTTTATGTGTGTGGGTGACAGAGACAGAGAGCGACAAAGAGAGGGACAGATATGGACAGACAGACAGGGAGGGAGAGAGATAAGAAGCATCAATTCTTCTTTGTGGCATCTTAGTTGTTCATTGATTGCTTTCTCGTATGTGCCTTGACTGGGGGCTTCAGCAGACCGGTGACCCTTTTACTCACGCCAGCGACCTTGGACTCAAGCTGGATGAGCCTGTGCCCAAGCTGTAGACCTCGGGGTTTCAAACCTAGGTCCTCTGTATCCCAGTCCAATGCTCTATCCACTGCACCTCTGCCCAGTCAGGCTCCACACTCATAACTTTATGTATGAAGCCCGTGAACATCACATGCTACTGTGGCAGATTTTATTCCTGATTTTCCCACAGTGTGACACTCTTGCAAAAAACACTAATTGGAAAAGATACATGCACCTTTATGTCCATTGTAGTATTATTTACAATTGCCAAGATATGGAAGCAAGCTAAGTGCCTATTGGTAGATGAGTGGATCAAGAGGGTAGGGCACATACATATAGTCAGCCATAAAGAAGAATGAGGTGTTGCCATCTGCAGTACCGTGTGTGGACCTAGGAGTGGTATGCCAAGTGAAATAAGTCAGACAGAGAAAGACAACTACTGTATGGTTTTCCATTTATATGTGGAATCTAAAAACCAAAGCAGATGGACAAACCAAACCAAATAGAAACAAACTCATAGACACAAAGCATAAGCTGATGGTTGTCAGATGGGGGGGGGGGTTGGGAGATGGACATAAAAGGTCAGGGGACTAAGAAGTGTCAACTGCCATTCACAGATTACGTCACGGGGATGGGAAGTACAGCACAGGGAATGCCATCAATAATAGTGTGATAACTCTGTAGACAGGTGACAGATGGTTACTAGAATTATTGTGGTGATCCCATCATAAGGCATATAAATGTCTAATCATTAGATTTTACACCTAAAATGTAACATGGTATGTCAACTAAAATTAAATAAAAAATTAAAAACAAATAACACACACACACACACACACCCTGCCCTTCTTCCCTGGGTTTGCCTTCTTGCTGATTTGTGACTCCAAACATGATCTTCTCTACCAAAAACGGTGTTGGGTTTCAGCTCTGAGTTTCCAGCATGTGGGCTGGGCTGGGATCTCTCTGAGGTGGACTGATTGCTCCTAATTGGTATTAGGAATTACCAGCATGATTAATCCACTCTTGTCAGCTGTAAATGCAGGTCTCAGCATTTGAGCACCAGAGGCGTGGCAGAGACTCTTGTGGTTAAAAGGAACTGAACCCTGAGTTGAGCGGAGTGGTGCTCCGCCATGCTTGATGCTAACTTCATGACTTTTGTCCGATATCTGGGACTCGGTGTCTGTCATCGTCTACATGGCAGGTCTTCCTGCGATAATAGCTGCACAGTTTTGGGGGTGATTCAGTGAGATGCACTAACAACCTAGGATTTGGACACTAACAAGGGTAGGAAGATCAGTACCACTTGACATTTTAGTAACAACCAACTTCCCAGAACTCATCAGATGGCCAAATCACTGAACTTACAAACCTTGCCAACTTGACAAAGGTTCGTTTCAATCGTGTTTAAGGTGATTGTTAGCAACTTAAAAACAATCTTTTTAACAGCTTTAGTAAGAGTGTTTGATTTATTTACTAAGCGTGGAATATGCTTCCACTTATTCTTGGCAAACCAGAAAACTGGTGAATTCAGCAAATTAGTCCTGCTGCTGAGAAAACTTCTAACACCAGCAGGTTTGTGAGTTGAGGCTCCTGGTGGATGTGAGGCATGCCTGTCTTGTTTAATGTTGTTTTCTTAATGCTCAGCAGTGTGCCTGAGACATCATTAATTGGACGGATCCTTGTGGAATAGATTAATAAGTACGTCTGGATGTGAGATGGTGGATGACTGTGGTACAGCCGCAGACTTGAAAGTGAGCATCTGTTATGGCAAATTATCGGACCTGTGACAGTTTTGGTTAGTGTTCTCATTTGTGAGAGTATTTGTAAGATTGCGTTTAAACATGCTTGAATTGGGTGAGCCATGGCTCCTTGTAAGAGGTAAGAAAGTATAAACACGGGCTTCTACATTGAAGTGAATTTAGTGATGATGACTAATGGACTGTGTTAATACATTTTTAATTCAGCACTAGTCTTCATTCACCCGGAAAGCCAGCTGCAACGATTCTGAAATGAGACAAATGGTAGCTTCCGTGTGCATGTTCAGCCCGTCTCTCACTCAGCACCATGGTGGACCCAGTAGGTGGTTAGAAGTCAGGAAGGCCAAGCAGGTTTCACTATGTGCTCCGTCATTTGTCTTACTTTTCCGTGAAGGGCTGAATTTATTGACTTAGCATCACCATATTCAAACAATATGATTGTAATTGATGACACAATTAGCCTCATTACCATGACGAATGGAGATCTTCTGTTACAGTGCTTTATTTTGGATCACAGAGCGTTGTTTCATCCCAAAGGCCGTCTCTGAATGATGACACACCAAGCTGACTTATTTTACGTAAGATCTAACTGAGCGATGAGGATATCATGTCCTATTTTTTTTCAGCCTCCAGGGAAGTCAGATCTACTGGATCAAATTGCCTGCTTTAGACAGGGAGGTAGTTTATTATGGCAGCAAAGAGCAGATGCCTGGCTGTTACTGCTCTGAGTTACAGCCCTTGATCCGGATCTGTCTGCCTCATCCGACCTATTTGCTCTCCTGTTTTAGATGTGTCGTGAACAATTAATTACGTATTTCTTGGAAGACAGAGACATGGCAGACTTCATGAGAGACAATACATCTGGACTCTAAGCGAGGGGGTCCAGTGATAAAAAGCATGGAAGTTTCAAGGATGAGTAAAGCCAGGAAAAGCACATGTATAATCGTTATGGCTGTTATTTCTTATTTGTAGTTGTCTGTTCTGGTTTTCTTCATCAGTTTGCAAGTGTGGCTCGTTTTGAAGTTTTCACTGAAATAAAAATAAAGATGGGTGAGGGGTATGCAGCATAATCAAATGTCAAAATAATCTGGAGATGTTTTCTCGGAACATATGTACCCTGATTTATCAATGTCACTGCATTAAAATTAATAAAAATAAGATTAAAAAAATAAAGATCTTGCTCTTAGATATAAATAACAGCCTCTAAAAAAGCCACTGAACTTCTGCCAATGCTAGGAGGCTGACCTTTATTTTTAGCACGTCTTTGCCACTCACTTACTGAGAATGCGTATATAATGCATATGCAGATATATATATATAAACATATACAATGTATAAGTATATGTTACTTTATGTTAATCATTAGTAGAAAATCTCTGTTACGTCTACTCTGCTTTTCTAATGTATATAGGTTTAAAATCTGCTCCACACAAATTTAGCACAGACTCACCTGGGGCCCACTTGACCTCTTCCTGTCTGGAGCCTCGTGGTCCAAAATCTACAAACGCCTTCCCGGCCAGCCTCTGCGTTCTTCCTTCAGTCTGCCCTCTGTGTGCGTCCATACTGCCCTGTTCCAGCTCCAAGTCATCCAGACCCATCTCCTCCGTGCCCCTACTTTTCTCTAATTTAGACAATCAGTCACCACTGTTGGGCCTCCTGTCGTCAGCCACCGGATGTCAGCTTTCCCGCTGACCCTTCCATGTCCCTTAGAGACCCTGCCTCTCTGGCTCATGTCACCACTGTGTAGGGTTTCACTGCCCCCCACCGACGGCTGCATTACCCCCAACACTGCGCTCTCAGAGAACGCAGGTGTTTCCCGTCCTGTCCTTGCCAATAGGGAGATAATCACAGCAGTAGGAACAATGACAACAGTGACGATAGCTGTAAGGTATTTTTCCCCGCCGAGAAGGAAGGAAGAGGGCTCGGAGCCGCAAAGTGTGGAATAATAAACGGCTTTATTGAGTAAAGAGCGCACACCCCACCGGGCAAGGTTCCTTGGCCCCCAGGAAAGAAACATGGAGGCTAGGGAAGTTGCAAAGATTAAACCGCGTGGCAGATATTTAAAGGGTCCCTCTAGGGAAGTGAAGCTACTATGACGTGGTGAAATTTCACTGGCTGGCAGACGATCGCTTCTTTCCAAATGGTTCCTGGGAAGCTTTCTTTGGGGGGCTTGATTGTGGGCGGTCCTAGCCAAAGTGGGCGGGTCTGAGTCCCTACGTCACCATCCCTCCATCCACCGACCTTACAATAGCATGTGAGACAGCTTACCTAATGTGTGCCAACCCAGTTGTCCCGTACACCATGAAGTCTCTAGTTATGATTCACCGTGAACCTCTGGTCAAGTTCCTATGAGTGTTTCTTCTGACAAAGAAGAGAACCAAAGTGCAGAAGGCTGGCTTCTCCTCGCTGAATGCATTATCACCATCAGTCTAAGTAGACTGTTGTCCCTGGACACTATTCCCTCAGCTTGTTACCCTGATTGTGGCGACATGTCCCAGAGCATCAGATTGTGCACGTTCACTTTGGGCAGCTTTTCTCCCATACCAATGATACACCAATACAGCTCAAAAAAGACTGCCGTGTTGGCTGTGTCCCTTTTCCTGTGTATGGTCAGCTCTCCCACCTGCGGGCTGTGTCTTAGCTGCTCTGCCGTAGTCAAGGACATTGTCCCCTCTCTGGTCGACTTCTCTGCGTGTCTGTGTACCTTTCACTTCAGAGCTGAGCTCCTGCCCCATGTGCTCTGTGCTTCTCAGGTTTGTTTCTGACAAAATCACTTTGTAATCTGGGTCCCCCTCCCCTTTCGTATCCTCATTGAATGACTCATTCGAACTTTGCCGGTCATCGTCACATGGCCGTATCTAGGGGACACCCTTCTGTCTTATTTCATCTTCCAGAGTATCTGATGCTGCTGGAATCCCCTTTCCCGAGTGACCTCCCCTGCTGGCTCTCAGGGCAGCTCATGTCTGGGTGGGTGGCACCCTCATTTCTGCTGGCATCTTCTCTCCATGAATGACCCTCGTCCTCAAGCACTGATGCTTTGGGGAGTGACTTGGTTGGTTCTCTCTTCTTGACCTCGATGAGCTGTTCCTGAAAGATCTTACCTACCAAAGATATATAACTGTTCATTTCAAGCCATGAATTTGTTTTTTTATGGCGAACGTATTTCATTACTGAGCTGCTCCATGCAGATAGCCGGCGAGTCCTCTGGCTTGCACTCCTTCTTTCCTTTGCCAAGGATGCCCCTGCCCTTGTGGTAATGATGCCGTTGCCCTCCTTGGGGTTTCGGGGCAGCCTCTGAGGTTCAGTAACTCCCGAGTGGCCCCTGGCCAGCAGACCCGAGACCTGCCTGGCCCGTGTCCTTTAGGCCGAGCCTCCTGTGAGGTGGTGTGCTTGGGGCCGTGCTGAGACAGGAACATCTAGAACAGCTGCTGGGTGCTGGCGGGGTGCCCCCCCCACGGAGGAGTCACAGTTGATGTGCTGGTGTTGGAACCTGAGCCTCAGTCTCTGGGTCTGTGCCTTCACCCGCTTTGCTATGCTGTCTAAGATGGCTCCGAACTTGACCTGAAGTGTAAATAAGAGTCTTTCCTAAAATAAAACAAGAATTGATGCTCTTGTCCTCCTGGGCACTGCATCTGCCTCAAGTGTGATCTGTTCCCTTCACTCCAACAAGAACTGGTCATTCAGCTGGGTTGCCTCTCTGCTCCCTGTCAATCCCTGTTGCTTTAATGTGGCCCAGACATGTCTGGTCCTTGCGTGGTGGTCCCTACCTCTCTGTCGATCGGTGTCCCACCTTACGATTCCATGCACACTGTGTCCCAGCGAAGCTCAGGAGCATCCAGGTTCCTAAGCAGCGTCTCATGGCACTATGCATTTAACCGTGATGTGTTCCCCTCCATCGTTCCCGACGACATTCACTCATCCCTCGGGGTATGTCAGTGTTTCCTCATCCAAGGAGCCCTCCCTGATTCCCGTGCTCGGTGAAGTGCTCCTCTCCTGTGTCCCGTGACTCCCCGAGACTCCCTCTCAGCCAGCAGTCAGCACACTTACGCAGCAGCTTTTGCTGTCCTCGCCTGTCGTCCCATTAAGCTCTCCGACAGGGCAGGGCACTCTGTTACATATTTCTCTGCCCCCAGCAGATCCACTGGGTCATGTCAGAGTCAGCGTTCTGTAATGTGATTAGAGCAACTGAATGCATTCCAAGTGGCCACTTAACCAGAGGAAAAAGAACAGCTTTTACTCATTTTCGCAGCCAGTGATCGTGTCTGAAGTGGCAGGCCTCAGAATACATGTCCTCAGCTCTGAAACAGTGTTGTATAAATATCTTATAGCTGCACAATGTACATCATGACATCGAGTATTTTCACCTTTAAACTTGGTTTAATTCTGAATTAGACCTTGAGTGCTCTGGACTGGTGACGAGATACAGAGATAGGAGCTGGGAAGGAACGAGAGTCTCTCACTTTCCTTCATACCATCCCCCACTCCATAGCTGCAGGATTGTTTCTGGAGCCTACGTGCCCAGTCACAGGCGCTGCATCAAAGTTGGAGTCCCTGTGAGAACCAGCTATTCCAACACCATTCTTTTGCGCATGGGGACACTGAGCCCACAAAACCCACCATGTCCGTGTCCTAGGGATGCTATGACAAGTGACCACAAGCCAGATGGCCTCCAGCCACAGAAGTGTATTTGCTCGCAGTGCTGGAGGCCAGGAGCCTGAAATCAGTAGGTCTGTGGGGCCGAGCTGCCCTCCTAAGGTTCCCGGGGACGGTCCTTCCGGGCCCCTTCCAGTTCCTGTGGCTCCAGCTTTCCTTGGCTTATGGCATTGTCACTCCAGCCTCTGCCTCCACCTCCACACGGCCTGCTTTCCTGTTCTTTCTCCTCTTCTGACTCCTATTGGGACACCTGCCATTGGGTTTAGGACTCACTCTAAGTCCACAACGATCTCCTTACAAGATCCGTATGTTAGCAGTGTCCGCAAAGACCCTTTTTCCAAATTAGGTCACATTTTGAGGTTCTAGATTGAGATCTTTTGGGGGGGTCCACCATTCAAGCCATGACACCTAGGTCATGGCTAAGTTGCACCCCAGGCCTGTCCCCTGTCCCCTGTCCCTTGGATGGGCACAGCAGGTGTCCTCACTCCCTTGCAGGAAGTCCCCCTGTGGGCCAGGTCTCCGCTGTGGCCCCTTTTCTTCACTCGCTGTGCTGTGTGTTCTGAGACAAACAAAACTGGAAAGAAATTCTGTGTGTGATGAAACTTGCGGGGATTCCGTTCCGAGGGATTCTCCTAACCCTTCCCCGCGCTCTGTGGCCCGGTTATCTTGTGGGTGCACTTCCCACCAGGAGGGAACCGATGCGTGTTCTGTCCTATTTCATTCTCTCCCCTGCTCGTGACTGTCTTCTTTCCAACATATAGAAACGAAGCTGGGTTTCCCCAACTTTCTGATATGAATCAGAAGGCTTTCCCCGGCGGTCGCCAGGATTCATGGAGGTGACATTCGAGTCCCGTGGTGGCGCTGAGTGCCTGGTGAAGATGGCAGGACAGGCAGAGCAGTCAGGATGTGTCAGGGAGGGTGTTCCATGTGCTCGCCCCAGCCATCCAGGGAGGAACCAGTCATCAGAGGTGTCAGAGGGGTAACTGGGCAGATTGGTGTCGGTCAAAGATTTGGGTCCTCGCCTGTGCGTGGCCCAAAGTGTATGGTCACTCTCTCTTGAGTTAATGTAGCCATGAAGACAAGAGTAGAAACAGTAGAACAACAAGTATGTATCTGGTGGCAGCAAGACTCTCAGAACTGTCAGTGGCTGTCATGTCAGCGTGGATCCTGGTCCAGTCCTGCCCCTGTGGGCGTGTGAGGTCAGCGACTCGGGCTCAGAAAGGCAGCAGAGGCAGCTTCGGCCAAGGACCGCGACCGTCTCTGCAGGGAGCGGGCTTAGCTACGTGCTCCCCAAGGAGGGTGAGAAGGGAGCCGCTCAGCGCAGACGTTTACATTGTTTTTTTCCTCTGTATTCGCCGCTGCGTGGAATAGCGAGCGAATGGACTGTACCCCTTCTGTAGTCCTGCCCGTCTTGCGTCTTCAACATAACCATATCTTTGGCCTTAAAAATGCATGAGCCATAAGAATTTCCTGTAAAAAGGTGACCTGTGAGAAGGGGGCGGCGACTAACATCTTTGTGACTGGCCCGGAGCCTTGAGTGGCCCAGGAGGTGCTAGGTTTCCAAAGCAACTGCCACAGACAGTCTCCTGTGCCCCCCCCCCCCCACCCCGTCCTGTCTGCGTTACTGTTAGAATAATTAGGGGCAGCTCTTGGTGTTGGTCTCATTCATCAAACTTGCATAAAGCCTTTATGTTTACAGTGTGTAAGTGCCTGTGAGCAAATTCAAACATACATCTTCTTCTGTTAATAGTTTTTTGACGCATTTATCATAATTCTATTGCTAAATGAGGGATATGAAAAGAATAGCAGAAACCATAATTAGGCTGAATTATTGAAAAGGGGATTGCATCCTAATCCTGCCTGTTTTGTTGATCTCCAGCACATTATGTAAGAAAACAGGGGAGTTCTGTGTTACGAGGTTGTGAACATGGTGAGGACTATGAGTTTGTTTCCCTGAAGAGTGTTGCCTCCTAGACAGGCCCTCCGGGATTGCCTGTTGATATAATGCTGTAGGGAGTGGGGTGCTAGGGAACTGTGTGCCTGTATCTTAATGGCATGTTTATGTTGTACCTTCTAAAGAGGAATGATGTGAAGAGTTGCATGTGCGGGGCTGGCGGTTGCCAGCATGTGTCACGCCCGTGTGTTTGCCCGGGTGTCATGGCTTCTGCCTCCGCCTCCGTATCTGGCCCTCTGACTCTCTCCTGCTGTCCGGCATCACGTGGTTTGGAAGTCAGTCTCTGGTCACTCACTCAGTGGCTCTGCCATTTGTCCCCCTCTGAGCTTATACCTCAGCTCTCAGTTCTTTCTTCTTTTAGTCAATCAACACGTATCAGTGCCATGTTCCCTGTGCACCGCGTTTGGGCTACGCAGACCATGTACAGCCCCTCTTCCCACAGATCCCCCAGTTGAGGAGGGAGGTTAGATACCAGGTATGTGATGCTACGGGTCACGTGCACTATAAAAATGGGTGCGCAGGGTGCCATGGAGGTCAGTCACAACAGCGGCTGGCCTTCCCTGACATTTCGGGGAAGCAGTGCCCAGGGCACAGAGTCTGAAGGGCGTGTCGGAAGCCGTGCTGTAGAGAGAAGGGCCAGGGTGCTGCCGCTGGCACAGTGCACGGTGGCCCTGATGTCACAGGGCTTGAGGAACGGAGAGGCTGGCAGGATCGAAGGGCAGGGACGAAGTGGTCACAGGACGGAGGGTTTTCACTCAGCACGAGGGTTTTGACTTTGCAGTGGGAGAGGCATGCGAACCAGCAAGTGTTGGGCATCTTATGCCATAATTGTCAACGCTCAACAAAGGAGCTGAGTTTGGGTGCAGTTTTTCACCCTGCGGAGGGGAAATTCTGAGGATCGCTGCGCAGCCCTGTGGACAGCCCTGAGGGGCCGGGCCCCGCGGCCCTGTGGACAGCCCTGGGGGGCCGGGCCTGCGGCCCTGTATACAGCTGGGGGGGGGGGCCGGGCCCGGCGGCCCCGTGTACAGCTCTGGGGGGCCGGGCCCCGCGGCCCCGTGTACAGCCCTGGGGGGTCGGGCCCAGCGGCCCCGTGTACAGCCCTGAGGGGCCGGGCCCCGCGGCCCTGTGGACAGCCCTGGGGAGCCAGGCCCCGCGGCCCTGTGTACAGCCCTGGGGGGTCGGGCCGGGGGCCCTGTGTACAGCCCTGGGGGGCCGGGCCCAGCGGCCCCGTGGGTGACCTGTTTCCTAGCCTTTTGCTTCCTCCGCACTGGCTCGACTGCCCCCCCCTTCTGTTGCCAGGCCCACGTCCTGTGAACGGCCTTCCCCAGAAGGGCTTAGCTCAGAGTCTCTGTTTAAAGAACTCCAACCAAGGGGGTTGGCACTGGGTGCTACAGTAAATGCAGACTCTGTAAGAACGGCTTCGTGGAAGTCGGCCCCTCTCTCGTCTCGTCAAATGGCTGCAGGAACCGCTGCTGCTGGTGGCTCATGGGGTGGAGCTCACCCCCAGAGTGTGTAACCTCTTACTTTCTCCCCCCTGCCCCCCCACGGACCAGGTGGAGGTGAAGACCAGCACTGGCCCGCTGACGTGCGAGAACTCGTGCAGTCGGACGCAGGACGGGCCCTCCCTCTATGATCACACAGGTTGTAGGGTTGTCACACGTGTGTTAACCTTCCTAGAAGCCTAAAGTCAGAGAATATTGGGCTCGGATCAATGTGTCACTCAGGGCACACTTCGAAAACTGGACAGATTGTGTGACAAATTTGACAGGAGTTTAACACCTAAAGGGGACATAACCCACTGCCTGGGAGGTCCCTTATGCAAAAGTCAGGACTCTGAGACATGGGATTGGGACATTCGGGTGGACTAATGATAACTTTGAACCCTCAGTTTCTTAGGAGCCCTCCAGGGTGGCAGAAGTGGCTCCCTAACCCTCAGTAAAGAGAGGAGCCCCCCAGTGTTGAATGCCATGGCAAGGACCCCAGGAACAAGTCTTAAAACATGAGTGGGGTGGCCCTATAAAGCTTTTAACTGGCCTGCGGTTACAGAAATGTTATGGGAGATTATTGCTGAATGGGTTGGAAGTCTCAGGGAGGTAGGTATATTAGAAGAGTTTTATTACAGGGACCACAAATGCCAGGTGACTATAGCTATTTCCTGGGAATACTCAGAAGACACTCCTTTTTCTAGAGGAGCGAGGGATACCGTATAGTAAGTGGACTATCAGAAACATTGAGGAGCTCAGTGGTGGTTGTGGTTAAACAGGGCACAGGTGGTTTTGGGTCACGTAGGGGTGCACTAGAGCAGATGATATTGACATCCTGCCCCAAACCCCTGTATCTCAGTTTACCTGGACTACAGTGACTGTTTCCCCATTCATGCCGATAGCTTCCCATCTGTAGCATCCTCTTCTCTCTGTATTTCTGCCAGAAGTACAAGAGCTTGCCACACCCATGGGTACACTCGGAAATGACTGGGATTTACTGTCTACCGGGATAACCCTCACCTAATGATGGCTCTTCCCTCCCTCCTGGGACAGTTCTGCCTGGTTGCTCAGGAGTGACCACCAAGATTGAGCAACATCTCCCATTATAGTAACCCACTAGGGACTATGACCACTTTCTGTCTCTTACCCTACTCCCATCCCTGTGCTTCTGTGACCACTTTCCAGACATCTTTCCTACAACACCTAAACTCTTGTTTGAGGGTCTACTGTTCGAGTAACCTATGCTAACGCCGAATTTTTAAAGGTCATATGAGTCACAACATGGAAAGTCAGTTGGGAGGGTTAAGAGAGAACAGAGAAACCGATGTGGAAACCACATTGTGGTCTGGTGAAAGACGTTTGTGGATGAGACATGGATTGTGGCAAAGGTGGGGCCAGTTCTAGTGATGGAATCCACAGTACATGAATGATTGGTTTTGGAGAGGGGAATTCTTTTAATGAATTTTGACCTCTAATAATTGTCCCTTTTTCTACCCTGGGATCATGTCTGCTCTTTATCATTGACTTTTCCAGGATTTTTTTGAGGGGGTGTGGAGAACATTTTTCCTTTAAACACAAATCCATTTGGGGGAATTTTGCTATTTATATTATTTCCAGATCCCTCTTAAAGTCCATGACCACATGTCCTGCTCATCAGATGTCAGTTATGTTTTACTTGACCTTTTTTAAACACCTTTTAATTGCTTTCTGCTTAGTTTATCCACCGCCTATTCCTCTCTCCTGGTTCGTTCTTGCTTCTCTCTCCGGGTCTTCATGATTACATATCTCCAATCTAAATGAACCTTTCCTGTAACAGCTCCGCATCGATTATATTCCTCCTGATCTAAACAAATTCCCCCATCGATTTGCCTCAATTCCTGCAATCATTCGGATCTGCTAACACATCCTGGTAAAACAACATGTTCCAGGATAAACCTTAAAAGCAGGGGCTTTTTGGGGTATTAAGGGTTATTTTCTCTCTGCATGACGGAGAGCATGAGGGCTCTAAAGGAACCATAATGCGAGAGTCTGCTATCTCTTCCCTGAAACTCTGCCTCTCCAGTGGAGTGGGTGGCCCTCCTGTCTGGCTGCAAACATAGCTCCTTCTCTAACTTTCCCAGCGACATGGTAACTCGGGCTGCTTATAGCTGGTGCCAAAACGACCCAGTTCTAGTTCCTCAGCGCATCTCAAAATATCTGTGCTCAGAAACCTCGGTGAGTGAAGTCAGTGAGGATTGATTGACAGCACACCAGGGTCTGTCTGGCAAAGATCTTACCTGAGATTTCTATTACCTGTGAAAAACTGTGCATTTAAGTACATAAACAACGCGTATGTATGATGTTAAACAATACACATGATATAAATGGCAATTAAAGAAGAAGTGGGGCTCATCTCTTCAGACGCCCCATTACACCATTTCTGTGGCCCAGACACCTAGCTCCTTAGGACCCCGTGGCTTCCACATCCTTTTCTCCCTGGTCACAGGGCTAGAGGACAGTGAGTAGTGTCTTGTGAAGTTAAGAGTGACAAGTGACTGAGTTCTAACCACTGGAATCGTGAGTCAGTATGTTCCCGACCTCCAATTCTGGCTGGGTCTCCTATGAGTGTATCCCTGCCATCAGTGCCCTTCTGTGGGCTGGCATGGAGATGGCCACCAAGGTCACTTTGGGAACAATGTGTAGGAGACCTTTGTCTCTCTGGTCACTGACTAGCAGCATCGAGGAGACCTGCCTGTCACCTGGGAGGCTGCTCAGTTCTGTTCCGTGAACAAGAAGTCAACTTTCCTGGTTAAACTGTTAACACTGTTGCAGCTGATAGCTTACCTGATTAAGACAGTGCCCAAAATGAATTAAAATTAAAAAAGTAGAGAGTTTATTTTAGGCTGGATATTCTAAGGTTTACGTTTTGGCACATGTGGATTTTAACTGAATCTTGAAATAGGGGTAGGATTTCAATTGATTGAACTAGAGGTAGATATTCAAGATCTATAACAAGATACATAAAAGTTCAAGAATTTTTTTGTGCACATAGGTTTGGAGGGAAATGAAAAAATCAATGTGGGCAAAGCAGAAAGGTTTTAAGAATAGTTCAAAGCAAAGCTGAATAATAGGGTTGAGTCAGATTGTGGAATAACTTTAATATCTGGATAAATATGCTGATATTATAAGATTGGCAGTGTGTACATTCGAAAAAAATATAAACACTGTGTTGACCCAATAAAGTAATGTTCTAAGAAGATTAATAAAGTAATATTCTAAGAAGATTAATTTAGCAAACATAGTTTGAAGCCGAAATAAAGTCTTTCAAGAAGTCCAAATAATAGCCCAGAAATAGTATTGTGTGTTACTAAGACCAAGAACGTTAGGAAGAAAGTGGAAATGGTTCTTCTAGCTGTGAAAGGAACTCTTGTCTTCTAGTGAGACAAACTGAAACCCTGAGGATTTTCTTTTGTTTTACAAATACAAAGTAGAAGGCAAAAGCAATTCCTTTGAACTGCCTCTCTGCATGACCAAAGCTTTGCTTAATTATTTTTACAAAATGATGGATGTGTATTCTTTAGAACTAAGGGTGCTTGACCAGCATGATTATGGTCCTTTTACTCAGCAGACGCTCAGTCTGATGGGGAAAAAAAAAGACATTACCAGAACGATGACATAATTACAGGTACGTCTAAATGCTTACAAGGAAGGTTGTAGGTGTGACCATACAGCCTGGGTCTGAACGTAATGGAAAGGGAGAGGTGGTGTTCAGGGAATCAATAATGGGGCATTGATTCTCTCTAAGCACCATCAATTGTTTTAGAAGGTCATGAGGTCAAACAGGGCTTGGGGTGGAGACTCTCAAAGCGCCAGATGGACACCAAAGGGCAGCGAACCAGCTGTGGGGGAAGTGTGAAATCGTAGATAAATCAGGGGAGATGTGCAGTTACTCACTTCAGTGTGGAGAGTGAGTGATGTAAAGGGGCCATGAAGGTAGGACCAGAAATTATAAAACTAAGTTTCAGGCACACCTATTTACATCCATTAGAGCTTCCCTGTCTGGGAAAGTGCTCAGACAGTGGCTAGAGAAATGGGATGAATAGCACCAGCATCCTCAATGAGGTGCTTACAGCTATTTAAAATGTTTGTGTTATCAGGCAGCCTTTAAATTCTCTAGGAAAAAAACAACAACAACCAAGCAAACAAACTGCTGTTCCAGACTAATGTATTTTACCTTAATTTCCTTTTAAATCCCACCTCTCTGTTTAGCTTAAGCCTCCATTCCCCAACTTTAATTCTTCCATTACTCATAGTTGATTCTCTTTAAAATAGGTTGTGTGTTTTAGCATGATCATCTGGAAACAGTTTAAAGAGAAAGCATTTGTACGTAAGCCCAGCTCTCTGATTTCTAAAGACTTTTGGAATGATTAATGCTGGCTAGTTAAATGTTGCAGCAGTCAATAAGGACAAACACAGACACCAGAAAAGCAAATAAACATCCAACTCTCATTCTGAGGACAAGGAAGGACAGGTTTGTAGTTCAGTGCCCCCCACCCCCAATCCCCATAGCAATCAAGAATCTTAGGTAATGTATACGTGATTTATTCTTATACATTCCTTCCGTATCGTTCATTGACTAAATGGGTTGAAACTCTGCTCTGTTGAATGAATAAAGAGAAAAACAGTCTTAGGATGTGCCAGGTGCCATATGTGTTAGATCATTTATCTGTTCACTATTTTTATTGAAGGCCTTCTTGGCGTCAGGCACTAGACCGAGTCTTGGGTGAGTGGCCATGGAGAGATAGCCCTAATCCCTTTCCTCACGGGCCTTACTTTCGGAGCGAGGGAACAGAGGCTGAAGAACTGATCGGGATAAACTGGGGTATGGGTCAATGTGAGGATACAGGGCAGGTGGGCAAGAGGACATCCATGCTGACCACTGGCTAGAGGCATGCTGCCTGAGAAACTGGTGCTTCAGTGGACACCTGGAGGAGCCGTGGGGTGAGCCAGAAGAAGGATGTTCTTGGCAGAAAGATGACTGTTGGCCAAGAACTCTATCTGTTGGGCAAGATGGAGGAAGTGAAAGAGTTTCAGGACATTCTGAGAAAAAAGCATGTCTGCGCGTATCCAGGGATGAGTCTGGGGTCATAGGTCAGGCAGTAAACCCAGGGACTTCTGTTGGATTTTATCTGAACAGCCATGACAGTGCATTGAGGAGTGTCCCACTGGGAGTGGCACCATGTTGTAGGCGGAGACAGTTAGATTGGGAGGCGGGGCAAGCAGGTCTTGTGGTAGGACACCTGAGGGGTGAGGGGTGTGGAACAAGGGTGGTGACTGTTATCTAGGAGCAAAGGGTCTAACATCTACAGAATGTCAGTAGTTGGAGTGATACAGTTAAGGACAGCAGGAGTAGATCTCTGCCCTGTTGACCCCTGAACTCTGATGCTAAAACCGATTCATAGTATGTTGTCATATATCCACTGACTTCAGCCATTGTCACGTGTGCACAATCATGATGATACCAGTCTGCTGGAATACAAAGGTAGGATACGAAGGTCCTTGAAAGGTTTGGACATCACCTGAGTTAGTGAGAGCACCCATTTACCTGGGTGCTCTTTTCAGCAACACCCCTGAAACAACTTTCTCGTCCTTTAGGGAAGTAGGGATTTTTCTATAGATGTTGAAGTGAACTAGCAGATAAGAATGATACTAGTTCAAATTTTTATATAGCTTGTTACATCTTCCCGGGGGCAGACCACACTGAAGGAGAGTTCAGAGAAGTAGCATAGAACATAGTATATTTTCAGCTGTGAGTTTATTAGCATCTCTCTCGGGGTCAGAAGACACCCACAAAGCAGGCTGTTGTGTTGTAGGCTCAGTTTTCTACTTGGTTTTGGTGTAAGCATATACATATCTTTGATCTTCCCAGAAGAAAGCTGTTAACCAGAGTGTTTAGACAGCCCGGTTCTCAGTTTATTAAAAACAAAAAATTTGATCATAAAAAGCCAGGTGATCAAGTCAATATTCAGATACTTGATTTCTCTATTAAAAAGAAATTAACAATAAAAACATAAAGCCATTGAACACACACACAAAAGACTAACATTTCCTCCATGTTAATTTTTCTTCTGTGAAAATGTTACTAAGAGTAATTAACCTCTTTTAATTAAATGTATTTAGCATCATCTGAGAATTGCAGTGATGTCTATGTTTTGGGTCTGTCATATGCGAGCAGGGTTCCACCTCTTGGTCCCTGGGCCCGGGTTGAAATGCCCCAGGGCCCAGGTTGAAATGTCGGCAGATACTCTATCTCCTCTGGCATGCTGGAAGCGAGGTCAGGGTCCATTTCCCTGCAGATGCCCCTGACTAGTGCTGTGCCCAGCAAAAGCTCGGGTAGGCATCTGTAATAGCAGGACCTTGAGAAAGTGGGACCCAATGTAGTCCGCAGAGTGCTTGGAAGAGGGCAGTGACCTCCACCCGTGAGAGCGAGCCCGGTTAGCATGCATGTCTTTTTATTTCTATGTTGCTCTGATATCCTAGGCTGTGAATCAGTATATCCAAATGTACATTATTAAAAGATGCCTACATTCTTCCTTAATTTATTCCCCTGACAGTCTTTGAAAAGTAGGTAGAAAGATTGATGGGTAGATGACTTCAAAGGCTAGTCTCATAGATGTGCACCTTTTAAAATATTTTAGTATGTGTGTTTTGGTTATAAGTCAGTCCTTCTAATATCCAAGGTGAAATTTATGAGTAACTAGATGAACCAGACCAAAAGAATAGACCTTTTAAATGGAAGAAGAATTGGGTGTGCAATGCATTGATACTATGGACAGAATTCTACCATGAATGCGAAGCATATATGTTTTGCATATATGTTAATTAAACCATGTTAAAATTAACATGTTTGTCTATTCTGAGACATCAGAATTTTTAAAAAGTATAAAGGATAAACTCCAGAAATTTGAAAAATAACTTTAGCATTAATGTATATCTTCAGGTTGCCTGTATAGATGTAACACTGGGAGCCTTGTTAAATTTCCTGGCTGGCTTCCTCAGAAACAGTCCCCTGAGCCGGCTTCTTCAGTGACTGGCAGCAACCTGACAGCTGTCCGTCAGCGTCCTTCTCCTGCGTGCTTTCTGGGTCAGCATCCTGGCTTTCTTCTGACTTGGTGGTTGTCTAACAGGCCCAGCTCGTGCCAACTGAATTCTTGAATATTGTATCTTATATCCGTAATTCTTTATCTTGGGACTTTCTTGTTTTCTCAGACTTAACACTCGGACCTTCAGCAAGTACTGATGACTCAATCTCATACTGAATTCTGAATTCAACCACTTCCACCCCCTCCACTGCTAAAGCACTACCTTCCTGTAATCCGTTTTCTAACCAGCCTTTCTGATTCTACCTTCACACCCTTCCAGAAACCACTGACAATCTAATCTTGGCACAGTAACAAGAGTCATCCTATTATGGGCAAATTGGGCCACTTATTTAAAGTCCTCCAAAGAATTTCCATGCAGGTTTTAGACTCGAAGGCAGGGGTTGGGAACCTATGGCTCACGAGCCAGATGTGGCTTTTTTGATGACTGCATCTGGCTCACAGACAAATCTTTAATAATAAAAAAAGACGTTAAAAATATAAAACATTCTCATGTATTACAATCCATTCATTTCCTACCGCTCATGTTCATGGTTGTGGGTGGCTGGAGCCAATCACAGCTGTCCTTCGAGACAACACAAATTTTTATTGGATAATGCATAACATACACTAGTCGTTGTATGGCTCTCACGGAATTACATTTTAAAATATGTGGTGTTCATGGCTCTCTCAGCCAAAAAGGTTCCCGACCCCTGCTCTAAGGAATCTATCTGCACAGGTAGAGGGTCACTTCCACAAGAGTAGAGGTGACAGTTACACTGCTCACAAAAATGAGGGAATCAGGGAATGTGCAGATACTCCAGTACTTTCAGCCGTTTGTATAGTGTATGTTTACCAATGAAATAAAAGTTGGTTTTGCATCACATTTGCATAATTGAACGTTTTTTGACTTGTTGTTTGCTTTTCTTATATTTTATTTTGTCTTTTTAAAAATTATTTTTATTTATTCATTTTTAGAGAAGAGAGGGAGAGGGAGAGAGAGAGAGAAGGGGGGGGAGGAGCAGGAAGCATCAAATCCCATATGTGCCTTGACCGGGTAAGCCCAGGGTTTTGAACTGGCAACCTCAGCATTCCAGGTTGATGCTTGATCCACTGTGCCACCAAAGGCCAGGTTCTATATTCTTGTTTAATGAAAAAATCAAATGCTTCTCTTTTTTTATTGCTTCATATTCATTTTGAAATATCCCTTAAATTTTGTGAGCAGTATGCTTGCTTATGGCTGTGTCCTCCATGTTTAGCACAATGCCTAGCACATCGAAGGAACTCAAGACACCTTGACTGAATGACTTTCTACCATGAAGTCAAGATTCCAGATTCCTCTCTTCCAAAGGGACACACTGCTGTGTTTCACTGTAATATCCAAGTAGTATTAAATTTAAGTAGCTTATCCATATAAATTTAAATTGTAGTTTTCTCCTAAACTACAAGACAAGACAATGACCAGTCTTGTCTTACATGCAGCTGAATGCAAATCTCGGGACAGCAGGGAGAGCAGCTGTGTTTGAAGTTGGGTTTCCGGGGTCCGAGGGAAGATGGAGGTCCCCAGGCTGCCAGGGCACATGGGTCTATCCTACATGTCAAAGGAGCTGATAACAAGGTGAGGGCTGGAGGGGGGAAAAGGTAAGAGTTTCAGAGAAAGCTGTTTTGTAAGGTGGAGTTTGAAAAGATCTCATGAGAGGGGAACCAGGAATAGAAGAAGCTTTCTATGGGTGCAAGTGGTGAACCTTTGATAATCGGAGACTATAGGCACCCCTGTGTTCACTGCAGCATTATTTCCAATGGCTGAGATTTGGAAGCAGCCCAAGTGCCCATCTGTAGATGAGCAGATAAAAAAGCTGTAATACGTTTATACAGTGGAATATTACTTGGCCATAAAAGGAAGGAAATATTACTTTTTGTGAGAGCATGGATGGACCTGGAGAGCATTATACTAAGGGAAAGAAGCCAGTCAGAGAAAGACAAGTACCATATGATTTCACTTCTATGAGGAATCTAATGAACAAAATGAGCTAACAAGCAAAACAGAGATGGACTCATATAGAGAGCAGGCAGATGGCTGTGGTGGGGGTGGCTGGAGTGGGTGGAGGAACTGAGCAAAGAAAAAAGAAAGAAAAAACTCATGGACATGGGCAACAATATGGTGACTGTTAGGGGAGGGGTGTGAGGAGGGGAGGATGAGCTGGGGATGAATGGTGATGGACGGAGACTTGTCTTAGGGTCTAAACACACAACACGGTATAGATGATGTGTTGTAGAATTACGCACCTGAAATCTGTATAATTTTGATAACCAGTGTCACCCCAATAAATTTAGTAAAACAGAAAAATATTAAAATATTCCATTAAAATAAAAACCTATGCTTAAAAGATTAAAGAAAAAAAAAAACTAGTCAGGATATCAACAGCATAACCAAATCATGTCTTCACTAGGGATGAGGATTAATATGAGAAGGCATACCTGTGCTATTCCAGAAAAGAAAAGAAAAGGGAAGAAATGATAAATATAGGAGATTTTCTCTTAGGTGAAATTCTAGTTTTCAATATTGTGATTTCAGAGTGTCTAATAACATCACTAAATAATTACCAAGCCATATCTCCTTCATGCCTGCAATATTGCATCTTTCATAAAAGACTTAACTGCTGTTGAAATGTATGGTCTCCTGTCCATAGTTGTCCATGTCCACATACTACTTGGAAAAGGTCTGACTGATTTCTCCTTTTCACTGACCTAGCTAGATGTTTTATGACAAATAGGCACAATTAGTTTTGTAGTTACCCTCTAAGTACAACATTTAGCAACTAGACAGTTGGCTCCAATCTTTAAAATATGATACTTGGGGAACACGACTTCTGGTAATAATTAAAATGCCTTCTCAAGTTATGGGCGTTCAGCTTTTATTTTTCTCAGTGCTCTTCCCACCCACCCGTGAGAGTTGTCAGTTGTCTTTCTTTGTCCAGTGATAATTTGAATGAATAATTTTTTATCTTTGGCTCTAAATATGCTGATAAAATGACTCCATGGATAGTTTAATATCCTCTTCTAGGCAAGGATAAATTTAGGTGGAAAATACTTTCAGTTAAAATTATTTATGGCTTTATTTACAGATACTAACACCAAATGACACACAGACCCTGACATCCTGGTTTGAAAGCATTTGCACCGCCATTTCTTTGAGACATACGAAAACCGGAAGGCAGGGTTCTGTTGGTTTCTCTCGCTTCCTCTCCTCACCACCCACTCTTCTGCCCTAGCCATCTTGCTCTCTTGTTCATCTGAACTCAGCCCAGCTTGAGGGCACATAGACTCCCTCACAGCAAAAGGTGCTTGGAAGGGACAAGGTAGGCAGAGGCTGTTGGGACTGTAGCTGTTCCATTGGCTTCTTCACTCTGTGGTGAGGATGATGGACAGCTGGGCCCAGGTGTGTGGCCTGATGACCTTGGAGGACCTGGGTGGGGGTGGGCATCTTCCTTTGACCTGGAGGATGTCTTATTTATACACTCAGATACCAGAAGGGAACCGGATTCTAACTACATTTCTATTTTTCTTTTTCGTTAATGATTGATTTTTGAGGGAGAGAGAGAGAAGCATTCTCTTGTTCCCCTCACTTGTGCATTCACTGGTTGCTTCCTGTATGTGCCCCCTCATCTAACCCCCAGCCCCTCACCCCCCACGGCTGTCAGCCTGGTCTCTGTTCTGAGTCTGTTTCTATTTTGCTTGTTAGGCCTTGGATTGAAGCCGTGGGTTCCCTTTCTTAGACAGCTGATTGAGTCCACCCCAACCACCTCCCTATGGCTCTCACAATCCTAATGACCCTGCCCTAACCACCCCAGGGCCAGCACTGGGGACATCCCCAGGGCCCACTGAAATGATCCAGACCAGCCAGTCGTAAGCCGGCCGCCCTGCCTCCCCCGTTCCGTCCTGTGGAAACCACAATACAGACATTTTCCCATAGTCCCTACTTGGTGATGCGCTGTGGCCCCTTCTGGTGTGACATGTACTCCCTGGTGGATCAAGTATTTCGGTTTTATTAAGGTACAGTCTACAAATAAAATTACATCTCTTCAAGGTGTGCAATGTGATGTTGACATGAAATCACCAAATATCCGTCTCTTCACACACATTTCTTTTTGGTGGGAACACGGGATCTGCTCTCTGGGCAAATCTCAAGTGTGTGGCTCCCAGTCATTGGCTGCAGTCACCACGTGGTCCATTAGGTCTCCAGGACTCTCCTGACCGCTGAATTGTTATACCCTCTGGCCATCACCCAACCCTATCCCCCCACCCCCACCCCAAACCCTGGTCACCCCCATTCTGCTCTCTGTTCCTGTGGGCTTGGTGTTTTTCGATTCCACAGTGACCTCATACAGTAGTTGGCATGCTATCTACCTTATTTTCTTTAGCATATGAACTTCCACGTTCATTCATATTATCACAAAGGTCAGCATTTCCTTCTTCTTGAAGACAGAATAATATTCCATTGTGTGTGTGTATACCATATCTTTTTTTGTCCGTTCTCCTGTTGAGAGGCGGGCTTTTCCGTTGTTGGCCACTGGGAGTGAGGCTACAGTGGAGTGGGGCGCAGACATGTCTGCGAGGCGGTGGCTTCATTTCCTCTGGATGTACACCCAGAAGGGGCATGCTGGGTCATACTCTCGTCCGGTGTTGGTATCAGGGGAATGCTGGCCTTCTAACATGAGTTTGCAAGTGCTCCTTCTCTTTTCATTCTTGGAAGAGTTTGAGAAGGGTTGGCCTTCATCTTTCAGTGTTTGGTAGCATTCCCTGGTGAACCCATCAGGTGTGGGCATTTGCAAGGGCTCCCGGGGTCCTCCTGCTTCCTTTATCCCCACGGGGGAGGTTGTGGATGAGGACATTCCTCTTGACGCTGGTTCAGGCTGCTGGCATCAGGAGTCCTGATGTCGGAGTGTGGCTGGCCACGGAGTGGCCATGGAACGGGCCTCTGATGTGTGGGTGTGCACAGTGGTGTCTCGGCCACAGGGTTGGGGACTGGGAGGCGTGCGCACTGGATGGGGCGGGGTGGCGGCCAGGCCAGGGTCTGGAGCACGGCACATGCGGAGCGGTCAGGCGGGTGGAGGTCCTGGTCCGGGAGTGCTGCACTGGTGGCTCCTTCTGGGGGTGCTGCAGAAGCATCTTCCTCTCTGGAGGGTTCACAGCGACAGCTTCTGTTCCCTCTGTGCTGAACGCTGCCAAAGAGTCTTCCGTGGAGAAGGCCATGCTGGTTCTTTCTGATAGGTCACTTGCCAGGGAGGCTCTGGGGAGTCGCGTCTGTTGCAGAGGCCGCTGGGTCCCCCTGAATAGCAGTCCACCGGCGACCGCAAGAGCATGGCTGACGCTCATCCTGGTGTCCCACCTTAGGTTTTTGTCCCTAGACAATTTCCCGACAATCTTTTCTATGTGGTCACTCTATTTTTTTGTTCCACTGTTGCTATAGGTTCTCCACTAGACTCTTGAACACCCTCCACTCCCCTGGGGTAGCTTCATTTGTGGATCACGGTCTCATACGTGTCTTTATGTGGTGAGGGGGGGGGCGCAGGCTGCAGTCTCCTACTCCGCTATTTTGCGAATGTGACTCCTAAACGCTCTTTCCAATGTCAGTTCCCCACCGATCTGCTGGCCCGGTTCTAGTTAAGTACTAATACTAATAAACCTGTTAAAAGACCATGGTCTTATAGAATCGAGGCTAACACCAGTCTTTAATCTTTTCATGGCATTGTGATTCGGAAGTGTTATTTCCTATGTCCAGACACTGATAGAGTGAAGATATAAAGGGAAGCATGCCCGGGTGTGCCCGACTGCCGTCCGCTGTGGTGGCTGCAGGCCACGCTCGAGAGTTCCCTCACTCTGGGGTTCACAGCGTTGTTGCTGGGATCCAGAGCTCACGTGGCGGTAAAAATGACAATTGGAAAAAAATAGGATCCTGATCTTCACTCTGCCTTTCTGTCTTTATAATAAGTGTAATGTCACATCAAGAGTCATCGCCACACCACGGGGACATCTGAGCTTACAGGAATATTTCTTGGGGAAACATGATTTTGAACCTTTTCCTCTGGATGACTTAAAAAATTTTAATTATAATATGGCAGTAAAATGAGGTTTTTTTGCTGTAGCTGCCTTGGGCTAAACGGAGAACCAATTCAAGAGATGAAAATCCTCCATCTTGGGGCCCGCCAACGTGGTGACTTCGCATTTCCACAGCTACAAAGACTGTCCCCTAGCTGAAGCCAGCGGGCTTCCCGACATTTCTGCTGTCCCTCCACAGAACTGGAGACAGACTGTTTCATGTGCACAGCCGTTCGAACTCGGGGGGAGCAGGTTTGGGACTTGATATGTCCCCTCTCTTCAGCAACTGTTTTCTTTCTCCAGGTTGTTTCTGAGAGTTAAGCTAGAATGATTCTGTCTGTGTCACTATACTTATAAGATTATTATTATTATTTTTGTATTTAAACATTTGCAAAGAGGTGGAGTAATTGAAAGCTTTTTTTGAATTTTAATGCAATCCTTATCAGAAAAGTTGCATTTATTTTTCATCGTATCTAATGTCTGCAGGTTGTGCTGAGTTTAATTTCCAGCGAGTGGGAACGGGTAGGTGCATTTTAGTTAATTGGAACAGGAGATTTCAGCACAGCTGTACCCCTGACACTGTGGCAGATAAAGGTAACCAGGAAGGGTCGTGAGTGACATTGGACATCTGGGGCCACACAGCGTGGGTTTTGATGCTGGATCTAGAACTGACAAGCTCCGTGGCCTTAGGCAGCGTGCTGAGCTGACTGCACTTCCATCCATCCAGTCATTTTCCTAGGAGGATGCAATGTCTCGTAAAGAATTTAGTCAAGAAAAAAAAAAT
This sequence comes from Saccopteryx leptura, assembly GCF_036850995.1. Lineage (NCBI taxonomy): Eukaryota > Metazoa > Chordata > Mammalia > Chiroptera > Emballonuridae > Saccopteryx > Saccopteryx leptura. Next base: position 5,534,347 of record NC_089513.1, on the reverse strand, counting down.
TTAGTCAAGATCTCATAAAGGATTTAGTCAAGACCTCAGTGGGGGAAGATGATGTCAACCTAGCATAACCGATACTACTTAATATTATGGTGATGACATTTGAGGCCTATTAAAAATTTCTGTTACTTATTCCTTCTTCTGTGATGTCGTAGTACTTATCTTTAAAAGTCAGACTGTTATTTTTAAAGGGAAAAGTCAGGGTAAGATGGCCTTGACGCCAAATGATGCAGCATGTTAAAAGCTAAAGATGACATCCTATTTAAAAGAAAAGTCAATATGTATGTCAAAATAATAACCCTCAGTCAGCACCATTTCTGCATGAAGGCATTGACTACACCATCCACTAAAAAGAACTTAGCTATGGTATTCAGCACATTTTCTGGAGGCGATAATTGAGGTTTGGAGAGGGTCGGTATGTTTCCAGGCCACACACGCAGTAGCTGAGGGGCCAGGCTTTACTCCCAGGCTGTCCTCCTCCTACTCTGACCCACTAGAGAACTAACTGTAACTCAGTTCAACAAGCATGTATTGATGGTATTTTTGTTGAAGGTTCTGGAAATCCCCACTATGTCCTCAGCTACATGGGAGGATGAGAAGAGAGTTTTAACATATAGATTTACTTTTAAGGTTCTTAAAGACTTTAGAATCCGACAAATATGTAGAATGTGGTTTTGCACTAAATTTGTAAAATAGTGCACACATTTTTCTTCAGAGGTTTGCAAGATATGATCTCCTCGATGGGATTTATATAGTCCAGGGCCTAAATACAATAATAACATGAACATACCCTATCATCCTAGAAAATAATTATCCATTGTCATTATTTTCACTTGAAATAGTAAATTCAAATCAAGTGGTCTGTAACTTTTGGGATGGCCTGTTTGGGTTTTAGGTGAGTTACGAAGAGGAGACACTGGATTGAAGGTGGGCACTTGGACGGACATGAAAGAATAGAAGAGAGGGTATTTCTGGGGGGTCACGACCAGGGTGTGTACACTCCGGGGACAGTAGGCACCAGAGACACTAAGCCCTTCAGAGGGTAGAAGGGTGAGAGGGACAATAGTAGGCATTTCCTTAGGCTTAGCTGAACTCCTTTCCTTTCCTCAGAGTGTCCCAGGGCAGTGCCTCTTGATGTATTACAAAGTGAGAGGAGAGGGTTGTTACCATGGAGGGACAGCTTTGAAATATTGAAATCCTCAACTGATACCTGCTTGGGTATTACCATAATTTTCTTATTGAGGGGTTTTGTATCATTTTCAGTTAATAAAATTGTTAAAAATGTACAACCCCTTAAGTCAGAGGCTGTCATGTTTTCTAAGAAAAGCTAAAAAGGACAACATATTATCAAAGTATTGGGTTTTGCCAAATGACTGATTTTTCTCATTTTCTTTTCCCTATATCCTAGGGAGGCTTAACATTAATAAATATATTACTTAAGCTCATTTAGCAAAAATAACCAGGTTTGTCATTAAATAGTGCTGAAGTAAAAGGTTTTTTTTGAAATATAAATCATTATTGTGGTTATCCTCCAGATTTCCTGATGAGAGTACAGTTACTTGAAAATATTTACTATGTTAAGAGGAAAATAAAAATTATAGTACTGAGCATTTTATTAGACTTTCAATTTCCTGATATCATTATTCTTGAGAGACCACCATACACACACACACACACACACACACACACACACACACACAGACTCGCACACACACATATATATGAAGCATAGTGTGATTTCAAAGATTTATCAAGACCTTTATTCCAGAGATAGTCAAGTGATTTTTACTTTTTGTCATGTAAATACTTCACGACCTAGTTAAAAACACCGTTGGAAAAGACTGACTGATGTCGGGTTTGGAAGGTAAATCACAGACCCAGAGCCGTAACCGACGGGCTTGGCTTTCCAGCTGTGATTTTCATCTGTCAGATGCCATTGCCCCGGTGGTTCCCATATTACAGTCATTCCTCTGCAGCTATGACAGGACACAGTGTCACACTCGATGGATGGCCTCCAGGTCCCCGTGGACCAGGCTGGCGCACAGACAGGAAAGCCATCCATTTTTGTGTGGGGGGTAATGAGCATCCTTCTTCCCACCTGCAATGTTCACTGCAGCCCTTCATTTGCTCATCCCAAGCAATTCTTCCGGATGGCACCCGCCTGTCTCCCGGGGCTCTTTCTTCTGCCCCCACCCGGCTACCCAGGGTGATGATGGAAATTCGGAAGGAACACGAGGATAGAATTCCAGCGTGGTGGTGACATAGAATAGCCATGACAAAGGTCCATGACGAGCCCAGTTTTGATGTATTATTTAGAAACCTCGCTCCGCTTCCTGGAGGCTGTTTTTCCCGGGGACCGGCGAGGCACGGCGTGAGGGAACAGGCCCCGCGCAGCTGGGAGAGAAGAGTCGTGGTGGCTGTGCCCTTCGCTCTGACACCTGCTTTTGTGCTGGCTCAGGGGTCAAGACAAAGAAAGAGAAGCCCTCTCGCCAGCAGGACTTGTCATCATTACGGGGCTCCAGAAAATGACACCTTGTCGGTAGCCGGTCATGAATTATTTGTCTGTCTGTCGCGAGTCGCTGGTCCCGTGCCCGTGTCTCCTAGGCCGGCTTGGTGTGAGTGGGGTTGTGTTTTATTTCGTGACAATGCCCCCATGTACTGTGAGACCGGAGGCTGGGACACGGTGTTTGGATGCCACGGCAGCAGGATGGGCCCTCTCCGTGGAGGGAGCAAGGACAGCTAGAGGACGTTTTTAAGCAAGAGGCCGTTTTTGCTTCTGCGATGTCAAGAAAGATAAGAAAGCACTCATTTCACCCTTAGAAATTGCAGGGAATTCTACCCCATGATTAGAACCTTTTTGTGAAGAGGCTGTTGTGTCCAGACAGCCATCGCGTTTATGGAGAACCTGTGAAAATGTTTCACTTTTAATTACCCAGTGGAAACAGGTCATCTCTAGGTGAGACTGCCTTCGCTGTCATGATCTGCACTGCCCCATGGAAGCATTAGTCACAGACGCATTTTCTCATGCACCGGCTCCGGGCAGCTGAAGATGATAGCAGCTTAGGTGGCAGTGGTGAGGGGTTCGCGCGCCCCGGCCCACAGATACCCACACTGGGACCTCGTGGGGCGCGTGTCCTCTTCACGAATACACATGGGTGAGGTCTGGGTGAGACTGTGTCCAGTAGGGGCGAGGCTGCTCGGCTTTGAGTTACAGCGAGCGAGATGGTCATCCACGGGACGACCTCCCAGGTCTGGGCGGGTGGGGTTCTGTTGAACACCATGTAATTAAAATGAGCTGATAAAGGTGAGCACATTAAAGAAGACAGCACTTGGGGGGTGATGGAAGGGCGACCTGGATGGGGGAAGACTCTCAGTCAAGTTGACTGCCAGAGAGGAGAAGGAAAATTAGGACGGGAGTCGCCACAAGGTGGCGCAGGGAGGTGACCTGGCTCCGCTGGAGGGTGTCAGGGAACACAGGCGTGCGGAGGAGGGGGTCTCCGTGGAGGCTGCGTTAGGGGCACCTTTGGCATATTTTAATAACACTAGAAAAAGGCAACTACCTTATGATGCATCAAATCTGAAGCTAAGAAGTAATGTACAGTTGCGGCTGATGATTTTATTTACCCAAAGATACCAAGATTCTGTGGAGTGCCGGCACGGGAAAGGAACATATCAAGTCTGCTGCCCTTCACCTTCTGTGGTAGGAGGGGGGATACGAGGGAACCGAACAAAGCCGCCATCTGTATGTAAGCTCTTTCCCCCCCACCAGTAAACGCCGCATGTGCTCTGGCGAGAAGCCACAGCGTGGGCATGAGGGTATCGGCAGAGATTCACCGAACAGCCCTGTTCTCTGGGGCAAGAGCCTCTGGGTGATGCTACCTGAGGACCCCGAAAGTGAAGGCCTGTATGGTTCTGACTGGCTGAGGGGCATGGACCATCAGAACTCACGCTTCTGAGCCAGGAGGCCCTAATTCAAAGCCGGTGTGCTGTATAGACAGTGACTTGGATGCCTTTATAATAAATGCGGGAGGCGTGGGGACCATACAGTGTGGTCCCTGGCCTGCACGGGCAGCATTCCCAGGCTCCCGGATGTCCTTCCTAGAAACCTAGACTCAGCACAGGGATCAGTGTGATGGAACAGGCTCAGACCCATGCTGGAAGCTGGGGGCTTCCAGCTCTTGAGTGCCATATGGTTGCAATCAGCCTGAGCACCTGTTTTAAGTATTGTTCCTGAAATAGGCACTATGCAATGATGTCAGTGGTTTCAAAACTATGGATTCCTATGCTTGCAGGCATGTATAACTATAACAGTATATCTATCCATGCTTTGGAAGCTGCAAAGTTAAATTTTAGGTACGTCTCCAGGTTTTGAGGTATAATCCTTGTGGTGATATAATATTTCTTGGTTTGTTTCTAAGAAGTCCTGTGTTAGGGCTTTTTTTAAAAAAAAATCCTAATTTGTCCTTTCCCCTTTTGGTGATTGCACTAATTGTGAGTGAGTGCTTTTATAGTTAGAATCCAGGACACATGTATCTATTCACTCATTTAATATACATTTACTGAGTACCTGCTGAGTATCCCTGTTGCAGGTACTGGGGAATAGAGGTGAATATAACAGAGCACGTGCCCCTGGAGCTTGCATTCTAGTGGGAGGGAGAAAGAATCAGAAGGCAGGCAAATATGTAATCTAAGGGTTAGGAAGAAAAACTAGGGCGCAGTGAGCGATATGGTCAGGGAGGCGCTAGTGTGATACTCATGGCGGGCCTGAGGAGCGGATTATTTGGACAAGGAGCTGCCGGAAGGGAAGAAGTATGTCTTGCTAAGACCTGGGGAGTAAATTTTTTCAGAAGATTCATTTCTGATCCTAAATGATCATACGTGCGTCCTGTCTCTAATGATGTCTAATAACTTTTTCATGCGTCCACGTGTTATGGGTCTAGTGATTATTATTGGAACCGGTATTGATTGCTTCTGTTATGATGGTAATGCATTCCTTAGATTACAGCTTGCATATTTCTCTCTAGCTTTGATGATGGGCTCTAGTCACTGTTGTTATAATGTCTGTGATTTCATTTTCTGGGACAAGGGTTCACAAAGGCCATGGGAGCACTGGGCAGCATGGCGAGGGGGTGGGTGTAGAGTGAAAGATATGTATGCTCACATTGAAAAGCTTGAATGCACTTCCAGACCCAGTGGTAGAGCATCAGCCCGACATGTGGATATCCTTGGTTTGATTCCTGGTCAGGGCACATAGGAAAAGTATCCATCTGCTTCTTCACCCTTCCACCTCCCCCTTCACTCTCTCTTTCTCTTCTCTTCCCACAGCCATGGCATGATGGGAGCGAGTTAGCCCCGGGCGCTGAGAATGGCACAATGGCCTCCACCTCAGGAGCTAAGAAGAGCTCCGTTGCTAAGCAACGGAGCAGCAGCCCCAGATGGGCTGAGCATCGCCCCTTAGTGGGCTTGCCAGATAGATCCTGATCAGGGTGCATGCGGGAGTCTAATTCTGCCTCCCCTCCTCTCACTGAGTAGAAATAAAAAAAGAATTCACTTCCAAGTTGAATTAGTTGCATTAATGATTAATGGATTCATGATTTATTTTCCAGCAGAGGAGGTGGATTAAAAAAGCCAAGAAACACTGTTTTAACAACCCTGCACCCCCGGGACAATCATCATTCTTTTAGTCTCCATTCATACAGAAATCCTAAAGCAAGAAGCATTCCCTCGGAAGAACTGTACTGCTGGAAACGGTACTTTATTGCGATTGTGTGAACACTTTAAGGGACTGTCCCTTCATAGCCAACATAGCTCTGCTCCATGCTGCATTTCCTGGACACAAATTGATATGCTTTAGTGGTCCCCATAAGGTGATCCATCCTTTCAGAAAAAGAGACTTGCGGTGTTGGTCTTATGTGGGACTTCATTCCGAAGCCTGTTGTTGGAATTCTTTACAGGCTTGAGAGAAATAATCTAGTTCATCCTCAGCTGGAAAATAAATTAAAAAAAGGGGAGTCTGCTGCATTTTATGTCTAACCCATGTGGACAAGGGGCCCAGGGTGTGAAGGCAGCCTTATGATCCAAGATCTTTTTATCTTTACCCAAAGTAATGCTTGGTTATTCTACCCTTGTGGGGATGTGTGATTTATTATTATTATTATTATTATGTGAGAGGTTGAGAGGCGGGGAGACAGAGAGACAGACTCCCACATGCCACATGCGCCTGGACCAGGGTCCTCTCGGCAAGCCCCCTACCGGCGGATGCTCTGCCCATCTGGGGCCACTGCTTCACTGCTTGGCAACTGAGCTAATTTAGTGCCTCAGGCAAGGCCATGGAGCCATCCTCAGTGCCTCGGGCCAATTTGCTCAAACCATTTGAGCTATGGCTGTGGGAGGAGAAGAGTGAGAGAGAGAAGGGAGATGGGGAGGGGTGGAGAAGCAGGTGGGTGTTTCTCCTTGTGCACTGACTGGGAATTGAACCCGGGACTTCCACATACACCTGGCTGATGCTGAGCCCTCCACTGAGCCAACTGGCCAGGGCCTGATGTGTGATTTTCCAAAAGTCACGCTAACGTCATAGTTAAGGAACTTTTCATACTTCTTTTACCAGAAAAAATTTAAAGTGTCTATCTGTTAGTCACTATAAGTCTGTCCCACTGAGTCAATCCCTAAAATGGAAAATGAACTTCTCCTGAACATGGAGTCCCAGTGCAGAAGGTGAACTTAGTTTCCCTGAAATTTCAGGCCATTGCTTACCCCAGCAGACTGCTCTGGCGGGTCGCCGCTGATGGGAATTCCCAGGTCTCGCGTTAGCTTCAGAAGGACCCCCTCATGTTTCTTAATGGAAGAGGAGAGTACATGGAATCTTGCACATGGAAAATCAACATAAGTCAAGGATAAGAGACACTGAGTGCAATCTCAGCGTCAGTCTCCCGCTCTCTGTGCCTGTATTTTTCTGTGCCAGTTGAGCTTTTGGAGTCATTTGCTGTTTCATTTCAAAATAATAAAGCACCAGTTTCAACATTTTAGCTTTCACCTTCTCCATAAAGAGGGAACTATTCAAATGCTTTTGGTGTGCTAGTGGAGCGATTTTGTCTTTTGAGAATGACAATCGGCGCCTTTGTGATTTCCTGGCATAAACTATGTGAAAGCCCACCACTGGAGGTGAGCGGTCTATGATGATGTTGAGTCACTTGGGCGTGTTTCTGAACAGCGGGGAGCAGAGGGGAACTACAAAGCCGGACTAGAAAGAGTTCTTTTTGCCCCAGGGTGTTTTTTTGTTGTTGTTGTTGGTTTTTTTTTTAGCGTTTCCTGGTGCATATGGATTTTAGGAAAAAAAAATTAATTGGGTTTGATTTATTCTTTTGCCCTTGACAGTACAGAAAGAAGGATAGTTTTACAGTCTTCCTGTGGTGGAGTTGGGGTGTTAACGTGTCGATGGTCACACGTTGTTTACAGACCCCACATTTTATGGGTTGTTTGTAGACCACTGGCTCGATAAAAATTTTGGTAAGCATTTCCAATCTATCATTATTCCGTCAAGACTAAATGAAATCATAGCCTGTTTATTTTGTCAATAGAGCTATGGGATGGAGAGTAGACTCATTGTGGAACCATTGTTTCAATGACTTATTTCAGCGTCTGCCTTTATTTTCATATTTGAAGGACAACTGGGACCATTGCCTTTTCAGCATTAAAAAATGGCCGGCATTCAAGAACGACAGCCTTCACGGGTTACACTTCCAGAAACACGATGAATGAATGAATGCATGAGTGAATGAATATGTGAACCAGCTCATCTGTCCAGACAGAAGTTTGAGAGATGGTCAGAGTCTTGATCATGAGTTATAGAAAACCTTGTCTCGTGGATATGTGTGTGGTGACCCCTCAGTTGAAACAAAATCACCCCTCCCCTGAAAATGTTGGCTATTACAAAATTTTAAAAAAACAACCTCTGAAATCACTCATTGATGTTAAATTAATTGGTTCTTCTGCTAATCGGTACCATTCTGTCCTGTGTCGCTGTCATCATACTGCCCCGTCACCCGTTTGCATCCAACTCCTTTTCTGGAGGAATGCCACCCCTGGTCTGCAGGAGAAGGCACATGTCTACCAGCCACGGCCCTCAGACAGATCGGAGACTTTTCATATGTGGAAGGGGAGGCTCTCCCCTCTGCTTCCCATTTGTAACAGCCGGACGTTTCTTCAGGAGAAAGTGTCTGTAGCAAGAAAGCCATGGGTTGAATTCAAATTTAAGACTTCTGTCTCCTCAAGTCTTATTCAGTTTATTATGTGTCTTGCCTCCTGCTGTATAAGACAGAGATGAAGAGATCACAGTTTTCTTGGGGATTTGAAACTCCGGTTAAACAGACATCAGAAGGGAATTCTCATGTGAATTTTCCATGAGGGCACTGACAGTCTCAGGAATATCAACTCGAGCAAACACAACGTTTGTTCCAATTACCGTCAAAACGTCACCTGGCGTGCAGATCTGTTGTGCTAATGTGGTATCTCCATTCTGTGGTTCTCCACAGGCCCTGTTGGAGGTGAGGTTTAATTGTAGCTAGTTCACTGTGACTATCCCTTAAATAATTTCAGAAACAGTTTTTACTTTTTCCTTGCCCTGAGGTATTCTGATACAAAACTTTCTCTTTTTGATTTGTAATATGTTGTGACTACATCCAAAGTTGACTTGGTAAGTGGTTTAGAAAATTTTTCCTGAGGAAAATATAAAAGCTTTCCATTCATGTAGTTTCAGATTTGATGGGGAAATATCTCTATCTGTCTGTGTTCATCCACCCACCCACCCACCCATCCATCCACCCACCCACCCACCCACCCACCCACCCACCCACCCATCCACCCACCCACCCATCCATCCACCCACCCACCTACTCACCCATCCACCCATCCTTCTATCTGTGTTATTTGTGGGGGAAACAGTTGGAAATTGTTTCCCTCTGAATGTGTCTGATGTGCTCACACAGTTTGTGAAGGATATAGTCCCCGTAGTGGTCAACTGTGGCTGGAGAGAAGACCCAGACAAGTAGTGGTTCATTCGTGTTTTCACTAATTACATGCTATCAGCGTTCAGCAGTGTCTGGTGCACGGGAGACAGTTAACAGTCCCATCGCCTCAAAGAAAACATGGAGGGATTAATAAATAAATTAAAAGGTGACACTTGTGAGTGTTGTAGCCACATGATCCAGAAGATGCTTTCTACTTCTGAGTGCATCTTTGGGATGGCTGCGAGTCTGAGGATATCTGGGATAGAAACAAATGGCACAATGTGCAGAGAGAAGACAGAGCGAGGGCTGTGTCTGTCTGCCCCCACGTGCTGAAGGAGCAGCACCCAGGGACACTGTGCCCAAGGCGACAGAAGCATCTTCTTTGTTTTTGAAAATACTCACTGCACCTAAATCGCTGGCATCATCCAATTTCCCGAGGACCCTGCTTTTCCCGATGATCTCCTGCCCGTTCCCTGGATCCAGAGTCTTGCAGAATTGATTTCTTCCACGTGCTGACATTAGTGACACAAAGCCTCTAAGGATAAGCTCCAATTTTACCAGATCCAAATGCGTTTCCCTGTCCATGACATCAAACAGTAATGAAGAGTCTTCTTGCCTTTAAAGATTGGAAGCTACTCATGACTTTCTTGGCCAGTGACTTAAATAAAGACAACATAGAGGACTTCTCGGTCCCATAGGATATTGGATTCCTAACCTTCCTGGACCAGCTGCTATGTCCTCCACGCTAATGGAAGCTGACTCTCCCGGGCCCTTGCATCACATGGACTCAGCAGAGGATGGGTTTTATGACTTAAAGGACCCCTCCAGGATCACCAATCTTTCTTTCTATTTGTATGTTGAGACAAGTTTTGCGGATTCAAATTTTACAAGAGAATGGGCATTGGAGACCTCTGGCCTATTATCGCTTCACATTGATTTCACAGCAAACACCTTCCCTCCTGTTTGCACTCAGTGGTGGTCAGAGTCAACAGAGGCCTTGCTGACTTCGTCTGAGGGTCTCCCCTGAACCCCTTGGCCCATCACACCATCCAGACCTTCCTTTGACAGAAAACACAGGGTGTTTTTCTGTTCTTAGATGGACCTCCTTTGAAATCCTTTTGCTCTTACCTGTACGCGTTTCCACCCATTGCTGAAACACCCCTAAAACTGGCCCGGCCTCCTCCTCCCCCGGAGGAGGGAGATACATTAACGACAGCTGCGTTCTTCTCTGGGAGTTGTCCTTGCTGTGATCTGACCGCCCGGACACCCCTTTAGAAAACTCACTCAATGAATTATCTGTGACTGAGTCTTGCTTGAGAGTCCAGCAAACTGGATATGGAGTCAGAACCCATGATGATCTGTCAGATCCAACTCTCTCTGAGACACAAAACCTGTAGCATCTAATAAGGCCTGCCAGTCAGCCAGAGATAAGAAAGAGAAGAATACCGAAATGCTTTTGGAGTGGGTCAGTTTTGGTTTGCTCTGGAAGGCACACCCCTTCTTAATTGCCTCTGGGGTACTCCAGCTGAATCAGCAGCCACATACAGGCCGTTTGAAGAAGCCGAGGTTTACCCTGAGCAGCTTGATGATCAGACTGCACACCAGCTATGCTAATGCCTCTGGGCTGTCCATCAGTTCACAATTCAAACCAAAGTTACTTCCTGTTGTTGGCTTTAGGTTTTGTGTCTGCTGCAGATCAAATTCCTGGTTCTGTCAAATAACACATGGGACAAGGTCAGATAATGTGCCTCACCCAGATGGCATCCGGTGGCACCAAGATGGTGGTTTGATGTGTCCTGTGAGGCTGAAATAGTGTCTCTCGAAAGATGAGCTATAACTGTCTGCAGAAAGGAACGTTTAAAAATGTCCTACATAAGTAGAAACAGAGAAACCTCAGTGGGACTGCGAGCACACCTTTGGTGTGTGTTCCAGGTGTCAGACCCCAAACCCTTTGAACACTGCAAAGGTGAGACCAAGACGGGACCCTGAACATCGAGTTCCTTTGGGACGTCTCTCTGTGGGTTTCACTCAGAGGCTCCCTGGGTGGGTATAATGATAGTCCTAATCACAGAGTACGGTCTGTTTACTGATTGGCTGGAATCCTTTCTTTTCCATAAAGTAGCTGCTCTGACTGTGGCAAAGCAGCTTTGAGATTCCGTGTCCCCCATCTGAGTATTATACATCTATTTATCTTCTTCTAGGGGTAGCACAGTAATAAAGTGACTCTGTCCAGCTGTGTCTCAGAATCCTTGTTGATCCCATTGCCACCAACCCTGAGAGAAACTGGGACCAGCGAACAACCCATTAAAACAGGAACTTGCAAAACTCTGAGCAACTTCAGTGGCTGTCGTCCAAGTTTTTATTCGTAGCTTCCCGGACTCAAAGGCACACTGTAATAGGAAGTTAAAGACTATCTCCATGGGGCCGACCGGTGGATGCCCATGGATACAGTGTCACCCTCATCCTTGGCTCTGCTTGTTGACAGGCCTATAGACCCAAATGTCATAAAACCTTAAAGCCAAGCTTATTTCCATTAAGCCCATGTGGCTTTTCCCAAAGATAAGTCCTCGAAAGTACTTCCTGACCTTCAGCCTGGAGACCTCTCTCTGGCAGGTCTCCATTGTAAGTGAGACTCCAATTGGCAGTGAGACCAATGTAAGGCTGTTCTTGATCATTAGTAGAGGAGACTCTGAAACCCAAATGCTGCTATAGAATCCTGGGAACTTCCCCCGTGGATTCTCCTCTGCTAGTTAAAAAGGAAGCACACAGTCACCTCCTGGACATCCGTGCCATGGGGAGATCCACCACGGAGCCTCTCCTGGGCTTCTGCTGACACAGAGGGGTTTCAGAGTAGACATCTTCCTCAGGTCCTTCCCATCAAAACAGATGAACTCTGAAAATAACAGTTTGCCACCCCCTTCTCATTACCCCCACCCATTCCTTTTCCTGGTGATCATTTTCCCTCTGCTCAGGTTAGGATTTTGATTGTAAAAATGATATTCTTCAGGCTTCCCTTACCCAGGCCATTTTGAGTAAATCAGTATCACATAAACCTATTAATATCAACCCCCCTTTCTGCAGACCTGGGGGGTGACACCTGTCATGCAGCAGCCTCTTGGTGGACTGTTTGTGGAAAGGAACACAGTAAAGGGGAACTAATTGCTTCATAGCAGCGCCCGGTCAGGAATGGTTTCGTGGATGGGGCCAGGAGAGAGCCCTCCCTCCCCATGTCTGCACCAGCTCTTCAGTGGAGCTGCCTGGCTGCTGGGTTTTGTTTCATGACTTGCAGGACTGAGGGTGTTTCATTTCTCGCCAGAGAGGGAAGCACTCTTTCTTTGGGTTTGTGACTGTGTACAATCAGGTTATCCATCCACTCTTACTGCCCTGAAAGCTCGGGCTACTTTGGAGAAGGAGGAGGAGGAAGAGGAGGGGAAGGGGATCAAGAAGAGGAGAGAGAGAAGGAGAAAGAGACAGAGAGAAAGAGAGAAAGAGAGAGAGAGAGAGAGAGAGAGAGGATCAACTTTCACAATGAGAACTACTCATAGTAAAGCGAAAGCTATTTCCTTACGAAATTATTTTGAGAGGGAATTGAACTCGATTCCTTTGCACCTCCAGAGTCACCACAAACTACAGTTTGGCAGAAAGAGACCTGACTTGTGCTTGATTGATTGGGCAGGGCCTTCATTAGTGGGTGTGTTCTTTTTCTTCATGCTCATTTTGAGGGAAAATTGAGAGCGGTTGTGATATGGCTCTACATGGGAAGATAATGTCAGAACTTCTTATAAAACACTGTGGGACGTTGCAATTCTCTTAGCAAGAAAAAGCACAGATTTAATTATGGGTCCAAATGCCTCTGTGTCAGGTGGAGAGAGGTGGATGTGGGATGCCTGGGGTGCTGCCTGTTTTTCAATATGACAAGAAACTAGAAACCAAAATATCCATGCAATCCCATTTCTGTTTGTTCCCATGGTTTCTAGTGTATAGGAATACTTCTCACCGTTCTAGCTGAAAACAAAAAGGTTAATGAATTTTCTGACAATGGGCACATATGTTTACAACTGGGTTTATGGCCTTGGGCAGCAGCACCGACAAAGACGCAGGGTTGTAACTCATGGGCTGCTGTTAGTGCCACACGTACTACCAGTGAGGTCACACATGGTCACGTATCCCTTGGTTACGTCATTCCTGGAGTTTCAAAGGTCTGGAAATAAGACCTCCCAGTGGAGTGTCACTAGTAAAGTCTTGGAGGTGGCAAACACAAATATGGTAACAGAGCATTGACCTCCCCCTGGTCTTGAATGAATGAAGGCTCAATCCGTGGAGGGAAATCTAGCCACCACGTTGCCACCACCCACTGTTTTCAGGTGGACACTGCTTTAATTAATGAAAGTCATTTTCACCGCCTGTTTTACATTTTCTTTTTTTTTTTAATTAATTTTACTAGGGTGACATCAATAAATCAGGGTACATAGGTTCAAAGAAAACATGTCCAGGTTATCTTGTCAATCAATTGTGTTGCATACCCATCACCCAAAGTCAGATTGTCCTCCGTCACCTTCTATCTAGTTTTCTTTGTGCCCCTCCCCCTCCCCCTTTTCCTCTTCTCTCCCCCCCCTCCCGTAACCACCACACTCTTATCAATGTCTCTTAATCTCATTTTTATGTCCCACCTATGTATGGAATAACGCAGTTTTTGTTTTTTTCTGATTTACTTATTTCACTCTGTATAATGTTATCAAGATCCCACCATTTTGTTGTAAATGATCCGATGTCATCATTTCTTATGGCTGAGTAGTATTCCATAGTGTATATGTGCCACATCTTCTTTATCCAGTCTTCTATTGAAGGGCTTTTTGGTTGTTTCCATGTCTTGGCTACTGTGAAAATTACTGCAGTGAACATGGGGCTGCATGTGTCTTTATGTATCAATGTTTCTGAGTTTTTGGGGTATATACCCAGTAGAGGGATTGCTGGGTCATAAGGTAGTTCTATTTCCAGTTTTTTGAGGAACCACCATACTTTCTTCCATAATGGTTGTACTACTTTACATTCCCACCAACAGTGAAGGAGGGTTCCTTTTTCTCCACAGCCTCTCTAACATTTGCTATTACCTGTCTTGTTAGTAATAGCTAATCTAACAGGTGTGAGGTGGTATCTCATTGTAGTTTTGATTTGCATTTCTCTAATAACTAATGCAGATGAGCATTTTTTCATATATCTGTTGGCCATTTGTATTTCTTCCTGAGAGAAGTGTCTGTTCATGTCCTCTTCCCATTTTTTTATTGGATTGTTTGTTGTTGAGTTTTATGAGTTCTTTGTATATTTTGGATATTAGGCCCTTATCTGAGATGTTATTAGAAAATATCATTTCCCATTTAGTTGGCTGTCTGTTTATTTTGTTGTCAGTTTCTCTTGCTGAGCAAAAACTTCTTAGTCTGATGTAGTCCCATTCATTTATTTTTGCCTTCACTTCCCTTGCCTTTGGAGTCAAATTCATAAAATGCTCTTTAAAACCAAGGTCCATGAGTTTAGAACCTATGTCTCCTTCTATGTACTTTATTGTTTCAGGTCTTATGTTTAGGTCTTTGATCCATTTTGAATTAATTTTAGTACAAGGAGACAAACTGTAGTTGAGTTTCATTCTTTTGCATGTGGCTTTCCAGTTTTCCCAGCACCATTTGTTGAAGAGGCTTTCTTTTCTCCATTGTGTATTGTTGGCCCCTTTATCAAAAATTATTTGACCATATATATGTGGTTTTATTTGTGGACTTTCTATTCTGTTCCATTGGTCTGAATGTCTATTTTTCAGCCAATACCATGCTGTTTTGATTGTCGTGGCCCTATAATATAGTTTGAAGTCAGGTATTGTAATGCCCCCAGCTTTGTTCTTTTTCTTTAGGATTGCTTTGGCTATTCGGGATTTTTATAGTTCCATATAAATCTGATGATTTTTTGTTCCATTTCTTTAAAAAATGTCATTGGAATTTTGATGGGAATTGCATTAAATTTGTGTATTGCTTTGGGTAATATGGCCATCTTGATTATATTTATTCTTCCTATCCAAGAGCAAGGAATATTCTTCCATCTCATTGTATCTTTTTCGATTTCCCTTAACAATGGTTTGTAGTTTTCTCTTTCTTTTTATTTCTCTCCCTCTATATTAGTTTCTTCTTTTCTCCTTTACTTTTCCTCTCATTCAATCCTCAATCACGAACAAATTATTTTATCTGGGACTCAAATTTTTCTTTGTGGCGTTTTGGGTTTTTTTTTACTTCATTTTTTTAACTCACAAGCAGTGCTCCCAACCCTAGCTCTCCATTTTATCTAGTTCTTGCTCCACTAAATACTATAATAATTTTTTAATTTTTTCCCCTTTTTCCTGTTTCCCTCTTATTCCTCTCATCATATCTCTTAGACAACCATCACCTAAAAGCAAATCATTTTATTCTTGACCCAATTTTTTTTTTTGCATTTGGTGGGTCCATACCCCCTTCTTTGCCCCTTTATCACTTCTCCCCAACTCAGGCCCTCCATTATAGGTAGTTTTTGTTCTATTTAGCACAATGTAACTCGCAGTTCACCACAAGATTTTCTCAAGAAGGAAGGGAGAGGATCTCTACCTTGTGAGACCAGCAGAGGACTGAGCTGAGCTCCACTGACCTTGGATTTCTGGTAACAGAAACTGTGAGATAGAAACTGGAATTGCCTTGAGCCATGACGTAGGTGTGTTTTTTGTTAGGGAAGCGACAAAAAGCTAACATGTGTTAAAAAATAAATGGAGGCATATTAACATGTTGTAGAGTTCATTGAGCAAAAGTCAATTTCCATAAGGCAGTGCCCAAGCCAGACAGGAGCCAGGGAACCGACAGAGAGGAAAGTGCGAAGCAGAGAACGGAAACTGATTGGTCACAACTTCCAGCCTACTGGCTGTTTCTGGTCAGCAGCCCTTGGTGTTTGGGTTTTGTAAACTTGAGGTGTTTAAAGGCTTAGATTTTGGTTTGCTTGCGTAGGGCCACCCTGACATTATGGCCACCCTGTCCACTGGCCTCCTTGATTAATTAGACACACAATGTTCTTCCCATGTTAAGATTGAACCAATTAAATATCTGATTCAATGTATGAATGGAGCCCTGGCCGGTTGGCCCAGTGGTAGAGTGTCAGCCTGGTATGTGGATGTTCTGGGTTTGATTCCTAGCCAGGGAACACAGGAGAAGTGCCCATCTGCTTCTCCACCCTTCCCCTCTCCTTTCTTTGTCTCTCTCTCTTCCCCTCCTGCAGCAAAGGCTCCAATGGAGCAAAGTTGGCCTGGGTGCTGATGATGGCTCCATGGCCTCTGCCTCCGGTGTTAGAATGGCGAATGGCTCTAGTTGCAACGGAGCAGTGGCCTCAGATGGGCAGAGCATCGCCCCCTGGTGGGCATACCGAGTGGATCCCAGTCAGGCACATGCGGGAGTCTGACTGCCTCCCGCTTCTAACTTCAGAAAAATACAAAACAACAACAACAAACAACAAAATCAACAACAACAACAAAAATGTGTGAATGTATAAAATATTTTATGGAAAACATCTACCCAAGTATTTTTTTGTTTCTGGAATTGATTTTCTATGAAATGTAACAATTTTCTCAGTAGAAAGAAAAACCCTCCAAAACGGAATGCTTTGAACTCTGCTGAAACCTGAGGAAATGTATTCTGAGGCAGTTTTAAACGTGGCAGAACGTGTCCTTCCATCCTTTGCAGTCCTTTTCTTGCCTGATGGGGCAGAAAATCCCTGCCTGGGAAATTGGAAGCTGCAGGGGCCCCTGTCCTGCCACCCGCCCCTCCCTTAGCACCCGCTGCTGCTGCTCTCCCGGGGCTCCCTTCCCGTACTTCTGCGCCAGCTCTGCACTGAACGTTTAGTTCCTGGGAGAGTGAAGGAGGCAGACTGTTGACATAAAGGCTTATTGCTTCTCTGAATCCGTCCTTTTCATTTCAAGGCAGGCGCAGAGAAGAGAGGGATTTCCTCACCAGATGTTCTTGCCACCCACTCCCCTCCTCCCGGTGGCCAACCAGTAACTACCTTTTGGGCAGGTGCACATCACTCAATTCCCAGCTCCTCCTGGTGTGGCACTTGGCACTCAGTAAAGGTTGTGGAATGAATAACAATTTGAGCAGTCATCTTATTGTAAGGTTTTGAAGGCCGTGTCACTGACTGATCAAGTCCAATTTCTATGTGAAAAATTCTTCATCGGTCTGTGGAAGCCTGGTACTGGGCTGGGCACACTACGCATCACCTTTCGTCTAATTTGGAGGACAGTGTGTGTGCATCCCAAGAGAGAGGGCATCCTGTAGTTCTTGCCTATGGACCTGATTCTTCTCTTGCTCTACAAACCATACAAAGACCTCTGACATGTAGGAGTCATCCTAAACCCAAAGGAGCAGTGACTCTTGAGACAACTACCAGTTTTGTAGAGCATGAAGCAGTTCAGTGATCCATCACCACTTGGTGACTGGACTGCAATTCTGCACGCTGGACATCTGACCCTAAGGTTTGCCCCGAGAGAACCAGAGAGAGAGAGAGCCGTGACACTGAAGAATCCTACCAGCTCAAGAGCGGGGACAGCCTGCAGTGCATTGCTTTGCCCAGGAATAACTTAGTCTTGAAACATTCACATCATAGTCAGGTTCCCTGATGCTAAGGAAATAGGTATTTCTTTTGGAAAAACTTGAGGCCAGAGATCTCCTAGCCCAGGAATAATTAACTGTGACATTTGACTTCTTAATTTTTCCAGAGCTGGTTTTCTTGAGAAATAAAGAAGAGGCTCCCCTCAGATGGTTCTATATAAAATTACCTTCTATATTCTTTTTTTTTTTAAATTTAAGATCTTTAGTAACAGATGCTTGCAGTTTATTGACTCATTTGAAAAAATAATAAAGTTGCTAACTTTTGTTACAAATTTAAAATGAGGTTCTTAAAAATCTCAACTTGACCACTTATGGTTCTTCCTCATGACTTAGAATGCTTAAGATACTAGGTATCTGAAAAAGAATTACATTATGAAAATGTTTCATGCTTGTTAAAATTTGAAAGAAGTATCATTTGCCAGTTTGTTAGAGGTTGAATTGTGTCCCCATCAAAATTCACATATGGAAGTTCTAACCCATAGTACCTGGTAATTTGCTCTCATTTGGAGATAGGGTCATTGCAGATATGGAAGTAGCTAAGATGAGGTCACACTGGAGCAGGGTGGGCCCTTGTGACGGACATCTTCATAAGAGAGAGACATGTGGACGTGGGCAAGCCCACAGGAGAGCACCATTTGCACATGAAGACAGCCTTCTGTGAGCCAAGGACACAAGCCTGGAACACCCCCTTCCCTCACGTGTCAGCACAAACCCGCCCTGCCCACACCTTGATCTTGGACTGCTGGCTGCCTGAACTGCAAGGCAATTCATGTCTGTTGTTTCAGCCTCCCAGTGTGTGGTGCTTCATATGGAAACCCTAGAAAACTAGTATAGTTTTTAAAAATCACTTATCAACTGGCTCTGCAAACTATATGTTGTGTGGTTGGTATAGTGGCCTCCCCAAGACCCTGATACTCAGACCTGGGAATATGCAGTGGACATGGAACAGGGGCTGTGTAGATGCAGTTAAGGTTATGAACCTTAAAGTAGGGAAATTGTTTGGATTATTTGGGGATATGCATATCTATCTATCTATCTATCTATCTATCTATCTATCTATCTATCTATGTATCTATCTATCTATGTATCTATCTATCTATTATCTATCTATTTAGCATCCATCCATCCATCTGTATGTATCTAATGAACACAAAGCCACAAATTAAGCTTTAGGTTGTCAAGGGGGGAATGGGACTCCATCTTACATGTCACCCAAGACAGAAAATCCGGAAGCCTCAGGGAACCTTGAGAAATTATGTAATTTGAAGTAACAAGTGTTTTTCAAGATCCAAATGAAAAGTTGATCTTGTATTATCATTATTTATATGGACTAAAAAGCAACATTAATTTTATTTGAAGTTTCAAAGCACATTGAGAACAGTGCAAGATTTTTGCCATGGTCAGTTTTGGGTAAAAAAGGAAAAGGGAGCTGCCTTTTAGGGTTAGTCTTTCATGTTTTTAAAAGGACTGTATGTGAATAGGAGGCTCGCCCATTATTTTAGGTAGCATTTAATTCTCTATGGGAAATGAAATAATACATAGGTAGAGGCTTATATTTCTTATAAACAGAAATAGAATTTTTAGCTTTGTTCTTTTTAGTTTTTATTTATTTATTTAGAGGCTTTTCAAAGTGATTGCTTCTTCTTAATGCACCTGTCACTTGTTTATTTTTCTGCTCTGATATTTAAATGCTTCTGCCATTTACACAGTTTACCTTGCATTCCAAGTCCAGTACTTGCCTGCATTTCCTCTTCTCTCTGTCAGATTGGCTGTTGTGTCAAGTCACTAACCCATGTTCCTAGAGATGACCTTTGACAGTTCCTCGGTGCCTTCACGTTTTTGTCTTCCACTGTAAGCCAGAGACACATCCTCTGAAGCATGAGGTGTATCTCTTATGTCAGGAAGTCGGTTACTTACTGCTGATTTCATTGGCATTGGAGAATGCTAGTGAAGGTCTCCTGGTGCATGTGCACATGTATGGGTGGATCTCCTGGGTTGTGTGCACATGTGTGGGTGGATCTCCCGGGTTGTGTGTACATGTGTGGGTGGATCTCCCAGGTTGTGTGCATGTGTGTGGGTGGATCTCCTGGGTTGTGTACATGTGTGTGGGTTGATCTCCTGGGTTGCGTGCACATGTGGGTGGATCTCCTGGGTTGTGTACACGTGTGTGGGTGGATCTCCCGGTTTGTGTGCATGTGTGTGGGTGGATCTCCTGGGATGTGTGCACATGTGTGGGTGGATCTCCTGGGTTGTGTGCACATGTGTGGGTGGATCTCCTGGGTTGTGTGCACGTGTGCGGGTGGATCTCCTGAGTCATGTGCCTGCATGTGGGTGGATCTCCGGGTTGTGTGCACGTGTGCGGGTGGATCTCCTGAGTCATGTGCCTGCATGTGGGTGGATCTCCGGGTTGTGTGCACGTGTGCGGGTGGATCTCCTGAGTCATGTGCCTGCATGTGGGTGGATCTCCTGGGTTGTGTGCATGTGTGTGGGTAGATCTCCTGGGTTGTGTGCACGTGTGTGGGTGGATCTCCTGAGTCATGTGCCTGCATGTGGGTGGATCTCCTGGGTTGTGTGCACGTGTGCGGGTGGATCTCCTGAGTCATGTGCCTGCATGTGGGTGGATCTCCGGGTTGTGTGCACGTGTGCGGGTGGATCTCCTGAGTCATGTGCCTGCATGTGGGTGGATCTCCGGGTTGTGTGCACGTGTGTGGGTGGATCTCCTGAGTCATGTGCCTGCATGTGGGTGGATATCCTGGGTTGTGTGCATGTGTGTGGGTGGATCTCCTGGGTTGTGTGCATGTGTGTGGGTGGATCTCCTGGGTTGTATGCACGTGTGTGGGTGGATCTCCTGAGTCATGTGCCTGCATGTGGGTGGATCTCCTGGGTTGTGTGCATGTGTGTGGGTGGATCTCCGGGTTGTGTGCATGTGTGTGGGTGGAGCTCCTGGTATGTGCATACATGTGGCCCACAATTGCACTGTAAGAGAGTTTTTCTCAGTGACATCTGTTTGCAGTACTTGGCCTTTTCTGAGAAATGATTCAACACAGTCCTTTTAAGCTCATCAATTACTGGTTATTATTATTTTTAAATCTCAGGTTGTGTCTAAATCATTACAGGGAAAGGGCATTATTTTTCTTAAAAAATAGTTTATTTCTGTATGACTGTTTCTGACTACAATACTGAAAGCACTTGGATGAGACGGTAGCGCCCACTGTTTGCTTAGTTTACCAAGTGGTGAAATTAACTTTCTTGTCAAGCTGAGAGCTGGTCTTTGGGAGCTGAGGGGCTGCCCCTCTAGTCCAGGCCCTGGGTTAGGAGGCTCCTGCATGGTCTGCCACCCGCTGGGTGCAGTCTCTTCTCAGCTCCCCACCGTGCTGCGGTCTCTGGCTGGCGCAGAGGTCAGGGTGGCGTCTGCTGAGCGGTGCAGGCGGGACCCCTCCGCCTTGCTGTGCAGTGGCGATTTGATATTTTTGGAGCTACATAAAGGAGGTGTTGTGGCTATCCTGCTGATCGCAGAATTAATTCATTACTTAGAGATTATAAATGCATGCTCAGCACATAAGTGTTCAAGATGCTTTGGGTGAGAAGGCCTTTCTCGTAAAAAATGAAAATTGAGGAGCGACAATTTTACAGGAACACCACTGGTCTGAAAGCCACATTATTTTAGAGCTGGGCAGAGACTGAACAGATCTGCGTTCTTGGTGTTCTCCTGCACCCAGGAAGTCTGGGAAAGAATTGTGGCAATTTCTCAGGTCCTGTGAAAGTCTCATTTAAAATTCTGAGCTCTCGTTTTACATGGGAAAGGAAGAAATATATTCATATGCAGAATGAAGGGAAGAAATAGTTTATATAAATTTAGTCATTTTGATTAGGAACTTGCTTTATCTTTTGGCTGCATTTGGGATTGGAGGTTTTAATTCTCATCACTGTCATCCTCCCCCCCCCCCCAAGATCTCAGAAAGCCTGCAGATCTGAAGTGAGTCTATAAAACATTTGGAATGAATTAGAACAGATCTGGGCAGATTCAGCCTGCCGATCCACAGCCTGGAGTCTTTGGGAGAAGCAGGACCGCCATGGCAGCGTCCCCAGTGCAGATGGCTTTTCCAGCAGAATGGTTTCAGCCCTGTTCACCCTTCAGTGCTATTCACTCGTCCACAGGTGCCTGGGAGCCGTGCATGACCAGCCAGTCCTGTCACAGTGGGTATCTGGGTTTATTATTAGGAGGACCACTGTCCTGTGCTGCTGATCACCTCCTTGTCCTCCAGCAGAAGTTCCGTCTGACCTGTGGCATGATGGCCAGCTGTCTGGATTCCCATGCTGAGCCCCCGTCCGGATCCTCTTTCCCCAGAGACAGCTCTAGGGCCCACAGGCCTGTATCCAGATCGGCAGAGGAAATCCGTGGTGGCTCTCCAGGGCCAGCAGACACAGGAGGGGACGGAGAGTGTGACAGAGGAAAATGAAGATGGATGAACCACAATGTCGATCCAGGGTAGACAGAACAAAGCTGGGAACTAGGGGGAGCTCACAACACGAATGGAGAACACCTCTTCATTCCCACATCCAGAGAGACCTAAGGAAGTAGCACAAGCAGTGTAAAAAGGATAGACTCCTATGGAAAAGAAATAGTTCCATCAATGTAAAAAGGATAGAATAATGTGGAAAACGAATAATTCAAGAACAAGAGCAGGTCATAGAAATTAAAAAGTAAATTTGAGTAGCTCCCTGGAATGTAGGACAAGGTAAACATTGAAGGTATCATAGCATTACACAGTGAAAGTGTGCCGGGGAACTGAGTCGAGGGTGGGGATTTGCCCGTGAGAGAAGGAACAGACGGGTGCATTCTCCTACCCCTCATTGTCCCAAGATTAGGCCTGGCACAGGTAGTCTGCATGTGACAGTCATGCTGTGGCCCAGAGGGACTGTTGCCTAACGTCTCCTGCGTTTATGGGTACAGCACAGGAGTGTTCGTATAACTTTGTTAACAGTGGACTCTCCCTGGCTTTGCTAGGAAGAAGGATCCTCCAGAGCCGACTGGCCGGTGTCATCCAGTTTTTCTATTGAACTAACTCTGACGTCTGACCCTGTGTTTTGCCACCAAGGCAGAGAGGAAGTGGACCTCCACGGCCTCTAGATCATCTCTCCTCAGACACAGGAGCGAGCAGGAGGTGCAGCGCCTGATGACAAGAGTTTCAAAATGAGAGAAATGGGCACATGGGTTTTTCAAAGAAATGTAAAATAATGAGTATCTTTGTGATGGAGAAGGACCCAAATCTTTATACTGATAGAGTCCAAAGAGTGAAGAAAAACAAAACAAAACAATAGGCTACACATGAAATAACAGGATTAAAGAAATGTTCTAAAACCTTAGGAATAAAATCAAGCAAAACCAATCAGGTTACCGACAAAGAAACGAGAATCAGACTGACAGCAGACTTTTCCTCTCTCTAAACCTCAGTGCTAGGCAATAATAGAGGAACGCCTTCGAAATTCTGAGGTAAAATTATTTGGAGCCCAGATTTCAAACAGAGCAAAGGTATCAATCAAGAGTGAGGGCAAGAAAGCATAATTTTAGACATTTGAATATTTAAAAATCCCGCCCCTCCCCATGCCTTTGTTTAGAAAGTTAAGTATTTCAGCAAAATGAGAAGTCAGTTGCGAGGTGGGCCTGGGACCTAGGAAGGAATCATTCACCCCGGATGAGTTGGTGGTGGAGTTTTACAGAATGGTAGCTCGTGGCAGTCCCAGAGTTCAGACTGGGTCGTGCAGGTGGAGCTCAGCAGGGGGGAAGGAGCACCCTACTCAGTGAATGATATGACCCAGAGGACAGAAAAATTGAAGCACTGTAAAACTAGGAAAAAAACAAATGGCCCACTCCAAGCTGTGCTCCAGCACAAAGCAGACCGATGATAAGCCACCGATGGAGGATAAGAAAGGGAGGATTCATTTGGCTTTTGTACCAGGAACTTTGTCTTTTAAGCCTATCTGGATCATGCCACCGTTATGTAGAAAAGAAAGTGCAGTTCTCACAGGCTAAGTGACCTGAATAATGATTATTTATATAGTCATGGTAATATAATTCTGCCTATTGGCTTTTCAACTTTTAGAACCAACCTATGAACAAAGCATGGAAGGTTAGATTGTGGTTGCTGAGCCAAAAAGCCATGTTTTTAAACTCTGAATGCATGAAAATCCCGTTGTGCAGAGAGCAGATGTGAGGACAGGTGCGTGGAAGGCAGAAGGAACAGCGGAGATCTAACGTTCTCAGCGTCCAGAGGGGAAGGGGGCTGACACTGTCAGAAACTGAGGAAATGGGAAATGTTTAAATGTGCAAAGCTACTCTGGTAATTGATAGAAAAGGTGATGCAGTTGTAAATGCACAATTTTATAAAAAGAAGAGATAGTCTCAATTAATACAATGAGGAATACTTTTACTTATAGTGGGATAATAAAAGAGTGTTAAAATTGGGAAATGAAGGTATAAATATGTTCCTCATTATTTTGTACTTGCTTTGGGAGTAAAGAGTATGTCCCTGGTGAATGTGGCTGGGATGGTGAGGTTTGGGGAAGGGGGGTTAGGACTGCTGCTTTTCCTTGTGAGCCCTTCTCTGCCTCTAGATTTGTTACTATGTGCATATGTTACTTTGACAAAACATGAACAATCACTGGAAAATACATAAAGTATAAATGCTTCTGTAAACATGAAAATAATCTGATTAGTGTTATCTTAGTGTGTTATTATTTAACATCACTTAGTATATTATTACATTTATACAAAAACTACTAAATATTTGTAAAATATTGATATACTATCAATAAAGTGAAAGTTCCTCTTAACCCTTTTTCAATTCAATTCATCACTCTGGTAAATTCTGTGGGTGGTCTCTGAGGCCATATTCTGTGCACTTTGGTTACAAACATATGTACACAGAGCAGTTTGTAAGATTTTGTTTTATTTGTGTGCATAGTTGTAACATAGGTAGACCACCCTAAATATTACTGTGCAAGTTCTTTTTAACCTATCAGTATATCTCAGAGAGATTTTTAGCTCAGTGTGTGTAGGCTCATGGTACATTTCTTGTCGTGGCCCTTTCTGTTTTTCATGTTATTTTATTTTTCTCATATCTAGGAGCAGAATTTCTGGGTGATAGCATATATGCATTTTAAACTTTATACTCTCTTATAGAGTATATTGTAATGCCTGTTTCCTCAAGTCTTCACCTACAAAGGATGTAATTAATGTATATAATAATACATAAATTTCTTGATTCATATTGTTTTGTCTCATGTGAGTACTTACATAACTTTGAGCAAAGGTATAAGAGGAGGGAAATAAATGTTTTGAGTACTCAAATGTCTGAAATCTATGATAAAAAATTTCTAATTTTAGATGAAATGGAGAAAGTTAAAGAAAAATGCAATTCACCAAAACTGACACAAGAAGAAAGTGAATAATTCTGTATCTATGTATTTAAGTAGTGGAATCTATTTGAAACAAAAGAGGTATTTCTTTATGTATTCTGGAAGTAGTTTTTAAAATAATGCATGTCTGAAATAGTTTCTACCCAGTTGTCCCTTGACTTAAAATACTGTTTATGGTGTTCTCTGACATATCGATGTTTTAAAATTTTATGTAGAGTGTGCACAATATTACTAGTGTTCTCCAATGTCTCTGGCTAATTTCTCCTCCTAGGAAAACAGTAAATTGCTTTCTCTGTCTCCCTTCAATTTCAGCATGGCCACATAACTGCCCTTGCCCAATGACACGTAATCAGAAGTGACATGTCACTTCCAGGTGAAAGAATTTAAGAGTCAATTTACAATTCTCCATGCCACTCTGCCCCTGAAGCGTTCACCAGGGAGGTCATGTGTCCCCAATGGTCCAGCTACGAAATGGGTGAGAAATTGATACAAATAGAAAACTAACATTAAGGATGGGGATGTAAACCCAGTAATACGATTTATTTTACATCTAAACAGACTCAAAAATGGTTGCACTGGGTCAAGTTCAACTCTATGCCGTTCATGAGAGATAGATCTTAAAGAGAAGAAACCAGAAAAGTTAAACATGAAGGGCTAGGAAGCCACATTCAGGGAAACCGAAAGGAACACAGCCGGGGTGGCTGTGCCAAGAGTAGATTGAATATTCTGTCAACAAGTCTGACTAGAGATAAAGATTGACCTTTTGTCACGACTGGATGATAAAACAACCAAGAAGAGTTAACAATTCTTAATTGATATAAACCTAATTACTCTGTGGCACAATGGATAGCATATTGGACTTCTAAAATAAGCCTAAATGATGCAACTCAAATAACATAAATTAATAAATCCCTCATTGACCAAAGTAAGAGGAAAAATATACAAACCCACACTGGTCTCAGGAAATAACACAAGCAAATAAAACATTGGAAAGGATATAGAGGAAATCAACATCTTGATGAACAACATGATTGTTATATAAAGTGATATATAACACACTTCACCCAGCAATTAGGATGCATGCTCCTGTCAGATGCTCCGAGATTACTTAACCAAGTTGACCATATTTAGGGCCATAAAGCAAGTCAATATATTTTAAGCAATTAAAATATTTCAGAGTATGTTTTTTGATCACAATGAAATCAGGTAGACATAATACAAATGCTCACTAGGAAATGCTAGACCTGAAAGTTCTTCACTGGATGTCTCTTGTTTCAAGATTGACCCATAGTAAATAAGTCCCCTAAAACACTGTCAGGTAGCTGGGGGGAACATGACTGTGTTGCATATACTAAACACAGGCACTGCGAGGAAATATCTCTGAGGGAAGACCCTCGCACCCTGGCCTGTGGCAGGGAGGATGGACTTGGGAGCCGCCAACAAACCCCAGACACTGCCATGTTTGATGTGAGCCTCCTGGTTGATGGTCTCTTCAAAGTGACTAGCAGAACCATTAGCAGACACGCTCCAGGGTTCCTGCGAGTCTGAAGTGACAGTATAACTCCGTGTGTGTTTGCTCAGGCGTCTCTGGGACTCTGGTGGCGGAGAAGGCTTCCTGGAAGAGTTGAGTCTTCTGAATGCGAAGCAGAGGTTGATTCTTCAAGGAGGTAGGTAAATGGAGCAATAACAGGTAAAATAAAATAAATAAGTAAAGTCTGTGAAGGGGTAGTGTCACAGGAGTGACAAGAGATGAGGCTGTTAAAACAGGACGGGGCGGGATTATGAGATACACAGGCCAGGCTGGGCGATCTGGCGTGGTCGGCGGGGGCGTTGTTGGGTTTCTACAGCAGAGGCATGGCCAGGGAAGAGTCAGAACCGGTAGAGACCCTCAGATGCTGTTTTAGGGGGAGCAGGGACCTGGGAGGCCAGCCTCGGAGTCCGCAGCTGTCCAGCGTGAGCACCAGGAACTTGGTGCGGGGGCAGCAGCAGCGAACTGCTTCTGGGA
Organism: Saccopteryx leptura; assembly: GCF_036850995.1. NCBI lineage: Eukaryota > Metazoa > Chordata > Mammalia > Chiroptera > Emballonuridae > Saccopteryx > Saccopteryx leptura. The sequence continues at coordinate 5,507,258 of NC_089513.1, read as the reverse complement.
GGAGAAGCTTTTAGGACCTGCTGGTGGATTGGGTGTGGCGTTGACCCAGAGACCCGAGTCCCGAGGGGGGGAGGGTTTCCAGCTTGGGTGACTGCAGGGACCGTGGCGCTGTGACTTGAATGAGAGAATGCAGAAGAAATGGGTAGGAGGCCGTGCGATGAGTTCCATTTTAAACAAATAGGATTGGAGGTGCTGTCAAGGTGGAGCTATTCCATCTGGCTGTGGCCATGCCCTGAGAACCCGCGGAAGCCCAGGGATGAGGGTCCGGAGCAAACAAGCAGGCGTCCTCTGCAAACCGCTTGCAGCTACTAAGGACGCAGGTGAGGAAGGAGGAGAAAGACAAGGTCATCAATGTCTGCTTCTCGAGTGAGTGTTCAAGACTGTGTGGTTAAAGAAGGGACGCTTCCTGTGGTCCTGCTGTTAGAGAGCACAGAGGGTGATCTTCCAGGGTTACTGGGAGAATCAGCACAATAGTGTAATGTGATGATATTATCCCCTTTCCATAAGGGGCGGTTTATGTCATGTACAGTGATGGCATGAATTTATTTGCTCTCATTGTTGTAGTGGAGAGAAAATCCTGCTTTCCCCAGTAAAGCTGAGGAGAAAAACTTTCACAGTTACCATTTTTCTAAGGCATTCTCTATGCCCAAGATGTGATGGCAGGGACTAAATCACACCTGTCCTTATTTGTAAGTTTCTCATTGGGTGCTCAGTGAGCACTCAGCAATTGTCTGTTCTACACATGGCGCTGTGCTTACAGGAAGTCCTTCCTGTTGGTTAGCAGGAGGATTTCCATGCTAAACGTCAGCTAAGCACTTCTACTGTTATTATTAATAATATCAAGGAATATAAATACACCCTCTCAAAAGTTTTTTTTTGGTGTGTGTGTGTGTGTGTGTGTGTGTGTAAGGAATTAAAAACAATTCTGTATGGTCAAGTCATCATTTTATGAGATTTCTTTATTATTAAGTTGGGGTGAAGGCTGCCTTCATTAAACTCGGCACCATATTGGATTTTCAGGGCATATTTTTGTTTTTATGGGTAATAATGTTTTCCACCATGCCACATTGTTCATTTATGACTTCATTTCCACTCTTTGGTCTTCTGTTTTCAGGCACATTCTACAGCAAAGAAGCCTAATGAGACTCTCTTGTGACTAAAGATTTTTTACACATCAACCTTTTGCAAATTTGCAGAAACATGCCATGCCATTCCATTGCCATATGGGTATAAGGGTTTAATTCTGATTTCAGAAACTATTTTTTCACAACAAGAAAGGGCACCTCTGATTTCCCTTCCTTTCTTTATGATTTTCTTTTTCTTTTTTTTTTTTGTGAGCAATGATTAGATTATGACCCATAAACGAACATCACACCTGGAGAAAAATGAGAGTGGAAATGAACCAGAGTTCACAATGCTGAAATCAAGATGGTACACACAGTAGAGCCTTTTAATTATACTGTACCTTTATTACAGTTCTTCTTTCTACCTTAGGAATTGCTTTCTTAATTTTGCATTTCTGATCATCGTGATATTTCCTTGGCTGAGACTTAGTGTTTTGTACTATGTCCCTGCTTTACTGGGAGATATTTATGGTGTAGTTCTCAAATGCTGTTCATTACAGAGACCTTTCTCGTTGGGAATGAAATTTCTCTTCACTTAAAAATCTAGTCGGTTTAGTGAAGTTTCGTAATGACTTATCACTCAACAACAGCATTTTGGATAAAATGTTAATGACACCATGAAACTTCAATTATCATAATGATGGTAACATTGGAATTTTCCTGTTTGAATCTGTTTGGCGAGTTAACTCTTTCTGTTACAATGGCATACCGGCATGTGGCCGGCCGGGGGATTACAAAGCTGGCCCCAGAGCTCACCCAGAGGAGCCTGTGACTTAGAGGAGCCTGTGACTTAGAGGCAGTCTTGGAAACCATCCTGGTCTCAGTTTATGCACCAGACTAATGAAGGAATTTCACCTCCTTCCAGCTCTGAAGTTTCTCAGGCTCATTTTTGTGTGTGCTTCTTTCTGTGCTTGTGTCTCTACCATGCCCCCACCTCCATTTCTCATTTCTTTTCTTAACCAGTTTCCAGGGTCAAGTCTAAGCGATCATCCTGAAGCCAGCACTTTTTTCTCTGCAGACTTGAAGGATTAACAGCCATGGTGCATACAGTGTTGACATCACCGGCTCCCTTATCCCTTTAGGGATTTACAGAGACAGCCCTGTTTGCCTGAGCCATAAAAAGACAGGTGAAACCAGTAACTGTACACCAGATGCTTTAAAGCCTGGAATAAAAATATTGTTTCAGAATTTGAAATATTAAAAGGGCTCTGGATTTATTGTGCCTTGGAGGCCGAGCGCATTTTGCACGGCCTGATTTTATATGGGATGCTATTTTTGTCAACACAACGAGATAACATCTTTTGATCCAGGTCCGTGACACTGTGGGTTGGATACCTTTAGGGGTCACCCAAAGAAAGACAGTCTTTTAAATGTCAGCACAATGAAAGGACGCTGCCATTTTTTTTTCTGTTGGTATTTATTTATTTATACCTGGGCATTAGGGGGAATTTCATTTTCTAAGCCCTCTCATTCTTCCTCCAGATATTTCTATAAAAATAAGCCAAATGATTTTGGAGGATAAGGAACACGTGGGTGGATCTAGTTGTATAATGTTGGTACCAATACCAGCAGTAAACCGAATGCCAGAAATACAAAGGCATTTAAAATCCAGGTGGGGAAAAATAAATAAAAAAAAATAAAATAAAAAAATAAAACCCAGGTGGGGAAAACTAGTTGTTCATGTGAAGAAAGAACGACAAGAAAGAGTGTACAGACCAGTTGGTGCTGGCAGGGGGTGGCTGCCTGTTTGTTACTTGATAGTCGAAAGAAAAATAAAAAAGAAAATGGAAATAGGCAAACTTTTTTTTTTTTGTATTTTTCCGAAGCTGGAAACGGGGAGTCAGACAGACTCCCGCATGCGCCTGACCGGGATCCACCCGGCATGCCCACCAGGGGGCGATGCTCTGTCCATCTGGGCCATTGCTCTGTTGCAACCAGAGCCATTCTAGGGCCTGAGGCAGAGGCCACAGAGCCATCCTCAGCGCCCGAGCCAACTTTGCTCCAATGGAGCCTTGGCTGCGGGAGAGGAAGAGAGACAGAGAGGAAGGAGAGGGGGAGGGGTGGAGAAGAAGATGGGTGCTTCTCCTGTGTGCCCTGGCCGGGAATCGAACCCAGGACTCCTGCACGCCAGGCCTATGCTCTACCACTGAGCCAACCGGCCAGGGCCAGAAATAGGCAAACTTTTTAGAAAACTACATTCCCCTGGTGCGTACTGAGAGCTCTGAATGGCGGGTGAAGACCTTGGCTGAACACCTTGGCTTTGTGACAATCTGAGCACACACTGGTGGTCGTGTAATGGAAGCTGGATGCCAATTCACTATACATTTTTGTCCATTTGCTGGGAAATGCAGGCGCTCTTAACTGTTTTTTGTGATTCACAGACGAAGGGAAGTATGTGGGTGGGGGGCTGCATGTGTAAAAGTATCAGGCGCTATGTCCATGTAGTAATGCACCAATATTTTGTAGGCAAATCATGTTTGCAATCCGGACATTATGTGTTTTTTACACCATTTTACTATACACGCCTTTATATCATCAATAAATTCTTGGTAGTTGAGAAGAAAATGGTGAAATGTGAAGCTGAAGAAAATTAGAATTCGGCAACATGTAAATCAGAATAGGAAGTAGATTTTGGGGGAGCGGGAGATTGGATCTCACTGGTGCTAAACGCACCCAGTGACGGTCAGCATCGAGGCACCCATCTGGCTCTGAGTCGCTTGCAGACACAACAGGAAAGGGAGGGACTCATTCACACAGACTTCATCGTTTAATAGGCACGCTGAGCTTGTTTGAGTATGGGAGCTGAATAGCTTCTTCTGACATATCCAAAATAAATATTGTACTTGGGGCTTCATAGGGGAGACACTAAACGACTTAGGGATAATATCCTCCAAACAAGGAACAGAAAATTTGAAAATGGGCTTCTTTCTGCTGGTGTTGGTGGATGCAAAGGTAAAACCTAGATTATGAAAGGTTTTTTGGTTTTTTTTTTAATTTGGTTTTGTCTGCATTGAAGCAACATTTCATGAAAAATATTCACTTCTTCAATGTTTATTGAGTGTGTGCTGTGTATAAACTACCATGGTAACCCTGGAAGGAGATTTCTACTTAGGTAGACCATTCCATGTGCGTCACCGGTAGGGGCCTCTTCTCTTCTTCTCTTGACTCAGAACCCCCTCAGCACGAGGGTCATCCTCACTCTAAGCTGATGACTGTTTCTTTTGCCCCAGAGAACACAGAAGCTGTCTAGGACACGTCCCCTCTGTCAGCTCCAGTCCGCTGACCTCCCTGCATCTGTAAGTGTCCTCTGCCAACCCTGCTCCTGTGCCTGAGGTGGCAGTGAGCCACCCAGAGCCACCCATACGGAGGGACATCATTCTAACAATTCCAGTCCTTTCAGCGTCTGTGTCACCAAATTTTCCTCTTTTTGGATCGTTTTTATGGGTGTACAGAGGTTTGTTGTCATTTCCCCTTTAAAAATATTCCCTCCTGCTACTGTGTCTCTTCTGTTCCCATCCCATTTCTCTGCTTTATTCACAAGAATCCTTGAAAGATTTTTTTAAATGTCCATTTTCTCCCATTTTTGCTTAAACAAACTCTAATCAAATTTTGTCCCCATCGGCCACCCAAACTGCCTTGTCAAGATTATCAGCATCCTCTCTCTGCTAAATTTAAAGGTCAGTTCTCAAGCCTTATGGTTCCTGACCTATCATTTGTCCTAGGTGACCACCCCCTCACTGAAACACTTCATTTGGTGACTTGGACTGCATTCTCTCCTGGTTTTCTAGAACTCTGTCCTGTATCCCTGGAGTCTCCTTATCTCTCTGACCTCACTCCGTGCTGGAAGATCCCGGGGCTCACTGTCTTGGTCTCTTCTCTTTCTTCTCTACAGTTGATTTCTCAGTGATCTCATGGTTTAAACATCGTGTAGACCAGTAGCTATCAATCTTTACGCCATGTTCATTACTGTGTGTTAATCCTTACTACCTCTCAACCCAGGCAGTGTTTGGAACCTGAGTCCACAGCATGCCAGGTTGATGCTCCACCTTAGCACTTCATCACTGCCTGGTCCAAGGAGCCTCAATAAAGACTGCCGGGACCAGGAAGACTCTAGAGTTAACTGGACTGTGATGAGACCCAGGTTCTGGCACATGGTAGAAGCTCTCTGTTTCAGGCTAATGTGAATCTAGACTTAAGAGGCATCACATAAATTAGGTAGAGACGAAAACTCAGTACTGTACAAAAAGAAGAAAAGACCTGCCCTTCAGTGGCACAACTAACCTGTCACTTCTCAGCCCTACATGTCTTTGAAATGCATTTCTTCACTTCAATTCATTGCATCCGTGCTTTATTTAGCTAACTGAGTGAAATTCATAAAGAGAAGAGATCAAATACAATGATGAATAAAGCATTCAGCATTTTCTAGCTTTTCCCCCCACCATTCTTAGCTTTAAGCTCCTTGCACTTAGAAAGACAAATTATTATTTTCTAATGGTTTTCTTAATTGATGCTTATATTTTAGAGGAATCATAAGTTAAAAGACAGAATTTTAGAAGAACAGTGCGGATTGTAATAGACAAGGTGCGATATTACTCAGTGTTGGACTCTGGGTTTGTGTCAGGTGATCTCAAGTGAGAGGTCTTCAGATTTTTTTGTCCTAGTTCTTTTTTTTATTATTAAATAGGCATTATAATCATAAAATATGACAAGTGGCAATTTAGGGATATATTTTACTTTTCAGAACAAAACCTCATAACATATTACCATGTATGTATTTTATATATCTGTAAATATTTTACATGTTTTTATTATCTATTTTCACTATTTTATTTTATATGCTTTTACATATCTGTTTAAATACTTGGGTCACCTTTTGAGTCTCAGTGGCAGCAGTGTTTGGTTAACTGCTCTGCATGGTAGAAAATGCCTCACGTCAAGGAATAGGACAATTCCATGGATTAAATTCCAATTAAGTGTCACAATTTAAAAGATGCCACATTGATAATGTCTTCTGCTTTTTTACACAGACTCTGGTGCTCAACCCTGTGTCAGTGTTCCTGAGCTCTCATTTCTTTTTAAACACGAGGTATTGTTTCTACACAGTTTACAGCGAAATCACTTATGTAATTAGACCTGAAGATCCCACCTTTTAGAAATGCAGATAGGCTGCACTTTTTGATAGCAACCTTGACCTGACATTAGTGGTATATTTCTCCTGCTGGGCTAGATGTCTCTGCAGCTCATCTCAGGGTAATGTGAGGACTAACTTGCTTCTGGAATCAAGATTAGGCGAGTTGCTTTATTGTAATGAAATCAAAGAGCATCTTGGGAGTGACTCTGTCAATACCGCAATCACCATGTATCAGAATGGTGTTGTTTGGTCGTATTTGGCTTGAAAAAAACAACAACAAAGAATAAGAATGATTGAATCTTGCTCTTTCCTTTTAAAGAATGCTGCCACCTGCCTTTTCGGATCCCGCGTGCATTTCCAGAATGACTTAGGTGCCAGTGCTTTGCTGCGACGCAGGGTGCTTGAGATGGAGAGCGTTTTAGGGCATGCTTAGCTCTCTGCTTCCAACGCCATGCCAGGACCACGTTTACCAAGTGACCAACCCAGAGCTTGTCGTCGTGGCTGATGACAGCTTCCAAATCGCAGGACGGGGCATTAGTTGGATAGGAAACATACAAAAAAGGCCACCCTTACAAGGCAGGGAATGATGACCTGATCGGCAGTCGTCTCTACATTAAAAGGGACTGTTTTTGATGATAGAATTGACTCATTTGCATGGTGCTTGTGGGTACCTCCCTTAGTCTATGTCCTCAGGGAGGCTTTGTCTGTTGTTTGGGATTCTGGACTGTAGGTGGCGGTATAGGGTGGAGAATCAGGAGCTCTGCATGGATGGGTTTTGAGCCAGGGCTTAGCAAGACCGCTTGATGATACTCTCTGCAGTGCGGGGAAGTTTTCAACTTTGTGTATGATAGGAAACCGATTAATGGGTCATACCACTTACTTTACCTGTTAATGGTATGCCACTTTGTACACTGTCCCAGAAGAGCATTTGTCGTCTTTCAGAGTTTGACCATTAGAGAAATGTTTATGCCTGGACAAAATAGACTGGGACATTAGTAGACCCCAAGCAAAACTGCTTTAATCGTTTTCATGGTGACAACTGAAAGATTCATGGGTCTACTTTTTCCTCATGCCTGCTTTCTGGTGGACTGAAGATCTATGACCATGTGGGTGGGATCACTGGCACACTAATAATTCTTTTTTTATTATTATTATTTTTTATTTTTCCAAAGTGAGAAGTGGAGAGGAGGCAGACAGACAGAATCCCACATGTACCTGACCGGGATTCACCCGGCATGCCTACCAGGGGCAATGCTCTGCCCATCTGGGGCGTTGTTCTGCTGCAATCGGAGCCATTCTAGTGCCTGAGGTGGAGGCCATGGAGCTGTCCTCAGTGCCTGGGCCAAGTTTGCTCCAATGGAGCCTTGGCTGCAGGAGGGGAAGAGAGAGACAGAGAGAAAGGAGAGGGGGGAGAGTGGAGAAGCAGATGAGTGCTTCTCCTGTGTGCCCTGACTGGGAATCGAACCCAGGACTTCCACCCACCGGGCCAACGCTCTACTGCTGAGCCAACTGGCCAGGGATACACTGATAATTCTTAACAAACCCTGTGTTGTTGTTTTTTTTTTTAAATTTAATTTCGAACTTCTTTCTTAAGTGGGGAGTGGATTCATCTAAAATTTGTAAAATTGTATCCCTGTCTTCTACACTCTGGCAAGCACATGTTACTTAGATGGTCTACACCTTCATGTTGGAAGGTGCCGGTATTATTATCTGTTGTTTTGATCTAAATCCTTGGAGCGCAGATGAAAATGAAAGAATTTACTCTCATGTTATATCCTATGCCATTCGGATCTGCCAAGTAACATCAGCTTTGCTGTTGGCATCAATTCTAGGCACCATTTCATGGGAAGTGAAAAATGTGTCTTAAAAAAAAAACACCCTAAAGTTCTCTTTTAGTTTTTCTAATTCCATGTATTCACTGACCCTCTTTGTAATCCATTGTCTCTGTTTAAATTTTAAATGATAAATATGAATTGACTTTGTAAGTGATTTCATTTGGTTGAATGGGACTGATTGTACTGAATTCGTTCCTTTCCCCGTCCTTGACACAGAACTTGCGGCAAGGAGGTGAGCCCACGGCGCCCACCCGAGAGCGACACCGGCACGTGGAAAGCCAGGCACGTCAGCAGAGGAGAGTCTGCGGCCCGTTCTGAGGACATGCTCTTTGCTTTATTGTTTGCCATGTAATCCCGGAACAGAACCGAACAACAGAGAAGGCGGCAGCAACAACAGCTTGAGTGGCTAAAAGCTGAGATGGCTGAGAAATCAAGGCACTTTCGAGGAAGGAAGTGCCGTCCCCCGGCTCAGAGCCGCGGTGGCCGTGCCATGCTAACAGAAAATGTGAGACCCTCTGAATGAACAGATGGCAGGGAGCCCTTCACCAAGTACAGGTCCTCTGTACCCTTTGCTCACTGGGTTAGCATAGAATGTCAGTGTCTACTTTAAGATTTAATCAGCGAGGTTTTACAATGTAGCTCTCAAGAGTGGATCAGTGAGCTTAAAATGGGACCACACAAATCACATTCCGCTGGCAAAAGATTAGGCAAGATAAATTACTGAATTTGAAAAGACTGATAAGTTATGTTGTACATTACGGTGATATGTTTTCATCAACAACAAAGTTTGTGTATTTCCATTTAGCTTTTCAAGCACTTTGATTAGAAAAATAATGTGTTTTTTTTTCTCAAACTCCTGTCCAACACTGAACATAGAACATCTAGATAGGAAATCCCCAGTGTCAGGAAATAGCAAAGCCACTGCTGATGGGCAGAGGCAGCTCATAAAATCCAGGAGTATTTTATAAAGTATCAAATCCAAGCATGGGGAGCTTGCTCCTCATTCTGGGTGTTCTATGATGGACTTTTATTGAGGCATAGGGGGTTGGTTTAAAAAGATAATTCGGCTTCTAATTCTGCAGTCATCCTCTGTGTTGACGCGGGAGTATATTATTAGCCTGTCTGGAAGGGAGAATGACAATTCGTGGTGTACTCTGACAAATGGGAGAAGTTAATGAGGTCTTTTATTTTGCGATTATGTTCTCTCCTTTCCCATCTAATTTGCTGGGAGGTAATTCAACCTGTATTTCCCCATTCTCTTAATGAGGGTGCATGGCACACGGCCTGTTTTAGGGGCTGTAATTGTTTTCGAGACACTGCAGATCTTTCCTCCAGTGCCTGTGATGCTTGAGATTACATTGCCCTTCTTGGAGGGTGTCTCTGCCAATCTGACTTTCTGAATAAACTCTAAAGGTAATATTGTCGAGAAGACCATTGCGAGGATGCCATCAAAGTCTCAGAAGTGAGTTCCAGGCAACAGGAAGACACGGCAGGCAGGGAAAGAGGGAGGGAGAACCCACAGCCGGCCGCCCTGACCAAATCGCTTGCAGTCTCAGCGTTGGCAAAGCGGTGTGGTTTGTTTTCAGGGTGCTCCATTTCAGAGCAGTGAACCCACGAAGAAGTCCTCATCTCCTTTTGTGATCTCTGTGTGGGACATACCATGCATATCCACCACCCGGCTTAATGATTTGCAGCGTATTTTCTCGAGAAGATGCTTATTTCTCTCTCTCTCTCTCTCTCTCTCTCTTTAACGTTGCCCCTATGCTCACCAGGAATCTTCTACACAAGAAAAGTGCATCTCAAAAGTCGTTTGTCTATCTATCTGCTCATCTATGCATCCATCTCCCAGTCATCAATTACGTACTTTCCCTGTAGGGGTCTGTTAGCTGGCAGGACTGTGCCTAGTGCTGATCGTGAAGCTTGCTAGGAGACAAGGAGAAGTCGTTTCAGAGGAAGACGTGATTCATGTGGACAAATGTGGGTACTGAGAAGTGTTAGAGAAACAGCAGAACAGCAGGACCGAACAGGCCCTGTGGACCGCCCCAGCGACACCTTCCCCTGGGGCCCGGGACTTGGAACCCTAATAGAGGGATATTCCGAAAACTGATGATGGAACCAATGGGAGGTTGGTCCCAGGAAGCACACAAACCCTCTAGAACGGTTGAGCAGTGATCGGGAGGACAGGTACTATGTACAATATTTAACAATAAGGCTGACTTTCCTCAGTGCCGTCTGTGTAAACTTAGCCACATCCGTGACATTCTGTCACACGCCGTGCGTTTCGCCGTGTCTTCTTGCTTCTGAATAATGCAGTGGGGAGAAGTCCTGGTGGCTGCTGGCATGCAGACTGCCTCTGGGATCAGTCCTCGCTCTGTCCCCGCCAGAGCAGCTGTTCCATCACGGTTGTTTACACATCTCCTCCCCCACAAAACAGTGCTTTTTAATTAAGAAATAATTTAGTAGGGAGGCCACATCTATTCTGGTGTTTCTTTCTGCTGTTGGCTCAGAAAAAGTAGCTTTTCCATGTGCTTCATTGTTGAAAGAGAACCCATATTGTAAATAAAGCTTGACGCGTTATAGCAACATCTGTATTTTCATCCAGCTGTGACAGTCTCCCCATGCTCCATATTTTTGTAACGTGGTGTTTTCAATTTCTTGGCAATGTCTTTTTGTCTTCTCTTAGTATTTGCTGAAGGAGGAATGGATGTGATTTTGCTGTGTTGCTGTTTCACATGTATTATTTCTGCCATTTTAAATGCATCTGAAAGAGCAGGTGTTTCCCAGATTTGTGCGTTTTGGTTTTTATTTTAAGTAAGAAAACCTCAAAAAAAAAAAAAAAAAAGAAAAAGACATCTCCACGTTTGCTATTAAACTCCGTGAAATTTTGGAAGTTGCTGTGTTTACCCTCTGCTGAAATATTGGGAAGACTTTTCATGTTTCTGATACATAATTTTCAAATGAATGATTATTAGCCACCATCTCACAGTCACCGTTTAGGGAGAAGCACATTGCAAAGGATAAATGGTTCTCTTGAAACAAATTTTCGGTCTCATTTTTCGCTGGCCAAGTTATTGAGCCATTGTTTTTAAACTCACAGAATCGAAGAGCTTGTTGTACTAGGACAACATAGTGATTACGTGTTGTGTTTTCTTTCTTGGCTGTTCCATCGTGCTTGCCTTATTAGGGTTTTCTTCAATTTTGATTTCTTTGCTGACATCTTTTAGAATCAACTTCCCATTTTGTGGTCTGATTAAAAACTAGAAAATATATAGCTCCACAAATTTCAGCCAGTACTAACGGTCATGTATTCATGACACACTGTTTGGGGGGGGTGGGATGGGGGGACAGTGAGAACCTCTATTGTTAATCCATATAGTGAACATTAGAATTAATTTTTCCCATTATTTTTTACAGAAAATGGTAGCTATAGCTGGATGTTGTGACATGCCTGTTGGAGGATATTCTTGATAGAGGGGAGGACGGAGCTCAGAGGGTCGGCCGAGGAGAGGGGGCTGAGGGAGCTGCTAAGCCTTGCAGAGACTAGTCAGTGACGCTCAGACATCAGACAGGTGACTTAGGGCAGAAGCATCACAGTAATGAACAAACAGAATGGACCCCCGCCCCCCGAATTCTCATGGAAGGGGAAGGAGCCAAGTAGCTCAGTGAAGATGGGGGTGATCGAGGAATTCAAACATTGGGACGTTTGCCACTATCCTTCAGCCATTTTGGTTGTTTTATTTTTTTAAGTAAGAGAAGGACAGATAAGGACGGACAGACAGGAAGGGAGAGAGATAAGAAGCATCAATTCTTTGTTGCGGCACCTTAGTTGTTCATTGCTTTCTCATATGTGCCTCCACCAGGGGGCTCCAGCAGACCGAGTGACCCCTTGCTCAAGCCAGTGACCTTGGGATCAAGCCAGTGACCATGGGGTCATGTCTATGATCCCACACTCAACCTGGCAACCCCACGCACAGGCTGGTGAGCCTGCGCTCAAGCCAGATGAGCCTGCACGAAAACCAGTAACTTTGGGGTTTCGAACCTGGGTGCTCTGCATGCCAGGCTGACACTCTATCCACTGTGCCACTGCCTGACCAGGATCATTTTGGTTCTTGAATGAAATGATCAATAAAAATAAAACATTTCCCTGGAGGGAAGGTAAGTTTCCACCCATTTGCTGTGCAAAAATGCATGGCTTTTGTATTTTTTTTTGTGTCCAGGAATATAGCTTCTATATGTTTGACTTACTCTTACTCACTAGTATTCCTTAATTTGTTCTATTTTTCTATAAAGGGGATACTATAATATCCATTTCAAAAAAAATCTGGGGCAGAACGAGTGAGTAACGTTTATAGTCTCAGAATTCCCCTCCTTTTGTATGTTGCTTTGGTTGTTGACGCAGAATTGTGGGGAGTCACTAACACACACTGAATGGAGTTTGTGGAAGGAAAATAGAGAGGTAACGGTGTCTGGGGACAGAGTTACTGTGAAAATAGTCACTCCTGAGTGTTTCTGCTAGATCTGGCTCTAGCCTTGTCGTCTCATGACAACCTGTACAGCACATATGTTGCTACCCAGTTACAACATGTAAAATGTGAATTGAAAAAAGACCTTAAGATTTTGACTCAGGGGACCAGATGTTTTCTCATTTGCTACCGAGGACATTATACAAATTTGAATTTGGGATTAAAGATGGTGACTCAGCCACTCAATTTATGGAACTGTATTTGCCAGGGTTCGTCCTAAGCTTTTGAGACTCACCCACGATGCAAGTATTTGCATTTTACAAAGAAAAGCTGTGAAGACGAAGCCAGAGTAATCTTCTATGTCAAAAATGCTTTTTACAGAAAATTACAGATCTCAGTGGACATATCAGGGGGCCCAAGAAGCATTAAAATAAGTGTTATTCTAGGACAGTGACTGAACTCCATGGCCAGAGGAACAAACTGATAACGTTAGTGACGGGTGCAGAGGAGACAACGGGCGAAGCTCTCAGTGTCCCTCTCTGGGCCTCGCCGGACTACCTCTGTGGCTAAATGTAGAGAATTAGGGAAAACGCTGACATATCTTCTTGAAATTTTTATTGTTTACAAGGTAGAAGATAGAGTGTTTCTCAAAACATGAATATCCAGCACTTACACCAACACCTTTATAGTTCAGATTCTTGGGCATTCCAAAAATTCAATAAATCCTGCACGTGGCAGCAAAGTTTCTGATTTTTAAAACCAGGCCTGGTAGGTCGTCCTTGGTGACATTCATACACACATAAAGTCTGAGAACTGCAAAGACAGAGGAAACAACAGACTGATTGTCTGAATGCAGTCTGGCAGAAGAAGCTCGGGAGGGAACGCAAGGAAGCATGACTCTTTTATCCAAGGACGTATTTGAGTCAAGGGAGGAGACATGGAGAGAAAGCAGACGGCTTTTGCTCTTATGACAGCTGCCTTCAGAAGCCACACGAGTAAAATGTCAGCTCCATTTCAAAGCACACGTCTCTAGAAAGGAAATAGCCTAAGAGGGTTGGGCTGTTGTTGAAATGCAACTTAGGCTGCAATTATTGAACTTCCACGTGATGAGCAGGGTGCCCTCTCGTCTCCGGAGATGCCGTGCGGCCGTGGTTGCAGCAGCCCCAAGTGATGGTGTCTGAAAGGGTGTGTGCCGGAGAGAGGGGCGGCTGCAGGGGTCTCGGCTCAGGGTGAACAGAAGAGGCTGCTGTAGAACTGTAGCTTATAGGGAACATGTGTCCTGGGGGAGTTGAGGCCAACATGCTAACACACACTTATTAACGTGCTTGCTTATCTCTCTAGTTTTCCCATTTACAAAGATCAGAAGAGGAAGGTCTTGCTTGTCGGGTTTATGGTGAAATGTTAGGGTTTGACCTCTTTAACCTCTATTTCTACATTCTACGTTATTTTCACACACACATACATACCAGCAGGGAGACTACTGTGATTATTTTAAGCAGAATAATGTCTGGAGTGCAGTTTAGAGCCATGGTCCCTGAGATTTAAACCCATTAGCATCAGATAAGTCAAAGAAAAGACCTGATTGAAGAAGTCACTTTCTTGAGTCAACTGGCTCGGTCAGCGATCTCACGTGGCTGAATTTTAACTTCCCTTCAAGGTGTCAGGCTAAGTACCGCAGGTGGCATTGGCCAGAGCACAGACGTCTCCTTGCGCAGCTGAAAGGTGATCAGGGGGCTGTCCTAACCCCACGATGCCCCTGGCCGGAGAGTGCAGGGAGTTTTGTTGGGCAGCCAGTACTTAAGCAGCAGGCTTTGTTCATTCTTCAAGTGTTAAGGGGAGGTTCCTGACCATCATCTCGTTTGCACTGAGCCAGCGCAGTAGGGATCTGCTCACGGAAGCTTATTGTGAATCATGGATGCCTCCCTGCTAATTCCTATTTGAGGATATAAGATCAGAGTCACCCCAAAGTTAACGCCCCACCCCCCACAAAAAGAAAGAGAAAGATTCAGGTGATTCCTGAGAGCTGACCTCGCCTGTAGACCCTGTCTGCAGCTCGGGTGCAGCCCACATTGCTGTTAGGGCATATTTGTGGACCACCCTCCCAAGCTGGTGGTGACCAGGCCAAATTTTCAGGACACGACCCAGACTAACAAGAAGGGTCTCCTGTCCCTGGGAGAGAAAGGGTCACCAGTGGGTCCCTGAAAGCAAGTTCATTGAGGCACAGGTCAAAGACAAATTGTTACACGTTTTCCCTGCTGTTGGGAAGCAGCTGGGTGAGGCTTGTTTGTTGGTTTACCAGCTGCAAGCACTTTGCCTAATTAGTGCACAAGTCTATGTAAGGATACTGGTGCTTGCACTCAGGGCAGATTGTGGATTGCCTGCCTGCCACTGGGAGGGGCCGTTTTTGCTGTTTCTTTGCCGGGAAGTGGTTTCCCCTGTCTGTGTGCTGGTCCGCCGTTCCGAGACTCTATTAAACAGGAATGACCCAATGCTTTCCGGCTCACAGTTCCTCTACTGTCTGCCCGAATCCAGTGTGGACCCGCCTGGCCTCGGCCACCGGTGTGACACCTGCCAATCTAATTTGGAAAGGAAGGGACAGCATGACATTTTGCCTTTCTTTCTCACCCAGACCCCGCAGGTTGATGGGTGAGCTGACTTTGGTGAGAATTCTCAACACCCCCTGCTGGCTTCTGCCACTGTTCCCGGGATGCCATCTGCATGGACTGGAGCCAGTGGCATGTCCCCGCCGGTCTGACCCCCCCTTGCCAGAAACCACAGAGGGGGGAAGATGATTTTCCTCTACCCCTCATGGTGAGTGCCTGGCTGAGACCCCTTCTTCTCGAGGGCCCCTTTTAAATAGACAAGCTTAACCAGGTTGAGCGTTCTCCACGGTGCCAGCTGTAATCCAGGATTATCTTTGGCAAGGTTCACCTGTTGGTTCTGCCTTCACCCCAAAGTCTTTTTCACCTGAGGTCTCATCACATGGGGCTTACTCCGTTTTCTAAGCTGGCACCAGTCTTGACCCCAGACCTGGTCGGGTTTCTCAGTTGCCTTTCCATCCTGCAGGTTTCCGGACCCAGACTGAGCCCAGACACACTCAGATGAAGTCTGAGAGCCCGTACGCACCGCTGGGGACCATTAGCTGAGAAGGACTTAGCCGTGACCTCCAGAGGCCGCGAGCACAGCGGGCACAAGTGGTTCAACAGATACCTCTACTTGGTGGCTCTGTCCTTCTGGGGGTTGCGGGGTGAGGACGTTTCCTTAGGCTCCTTCTTCTGATGCCAGAACTGTGGAAAGATAAACTGAGCCTATGAAAATTTAACAGTGGATTTGTGCAAATATAGATTTGAATTGAGCAGCATGGGCGTGGCAGGTAGGAGCTCCGAGGAGCTGTGCCAGAATAAAGATTCTTGTGGCCAGAAAGAATAGAAAAAATGGAGTCAGACCAGATGTTGGGAGGAAAGCCCCAGAAGTCTGAATTCGGGATCAATTCTGAAGAACTGGCATGTAGCCTTGTTCAAACTCATAAGAGCTGGTACAGGAGAGACTGGCACGCACGGGTTCCAGGTGGTGGCAGGCTGGGCAAAGTGTACCTGCTCGGCCAGGAGGGCATCCCTTTTTATAAAGGGGTTAGTAGCATAACCTCTGGTGGCAGTCACGTAGCCCACAGGAAAGAACAGGAGGCGTTTCTAAGTTAGGAGCTGGCATCAGGCAGTTGTTACGCTGTGCACATTCACGGACCACCCTCCTGGGGCACGGCATCCCCACGTTCTGAGCAGCGAGCCCCGCGTGAGGCCGCAGAGTCACAGAGGACGCAGCACCTCCCGGCCATCTCTGTGGCTGGGGTCACATTGTGTGTCCACACTGAGTCTCCCTACACTGCGGTTGGTGATTGCGAGGTCACTTTCCTTCAGGGGTGGCAGGGGCCCATCAGGCACTGGTGCTGTCAGGTGGAGCCTGGTGGGCGGGCTGAAGATTCCACTTCTGGGAGAGCCCGGCGCTGGACATAACCTCTCGGTCTGGTCACGCGGCGTTTAACCTAAGCATCTCCATAATGGGTCCATTGTCTTGTTTTTAATGCATGTGACGGATTTTCTTCAGAAACTTGGGGATCACTCTTAAACTTTGTTATCCTGAAAACCTTGGCCAATGAGCGATGAAGTAGCTGGCGCACGGGTTTCTCTGGCGACGGTCTGTCTGCTTTCCTGAGTCTGTGCCTTTTCAAGGAAGGGCCCATGGTGGAGGGTAGTTTGTTTTTCTTTTCCCAGCTTTGGATATAATCAAGCCCAGAGTTTCCCCAGACTTTGCTCTTTTATCTGGGGCTTCACAATCCGCACTGGTTTGCTACCTAGGCAGACCACATCCTCTTGAGAGCGGTTCTCAGGTTATTTTCAAGAAATTGAAGTTGCTTTTCACCACATTTCCTGGGAACGAGGATGGGCAGCATCCACCTGGCCTGGTGTCATGAATAAAGCTTTTTAGTCATTTGTCAGTGGTCCAGATGAAAGGGGAGAGGTAACATCCTCCTGGTCACCTGTCACGAGTACTAGTAATCCCCCTGTCCGTGATCCCGAGGTTCACACCTGCTGTTTGTATTTGTGGCTTCTCTGCTGTGGTTGGTTCGGGGCACCATGGATGGGGTGGGGACGCTCTTTCCTCGGCTGCCTTGGTGAGTGTTTCTCCTGGTTTTATTTTTTCCATTAGTCTGTTTTCTCTTGTCTCAGACTGGGGCTTTCCAGCCTTGTTACATCTTTCTGCTTCCCTTCATATTTTACTTTTGCTCTTTCCGTGGGACCTAGGAGGTATGTGACGGTTAATAGTCACACCTGCTGTCTTCTTTGGAGCACGATGTTTATGTAGTAGCTTCTTTAGTGAAAAAGCAAAACAAGGGAAAATTCTCATTAGTCATTAGTAGATACTTTTTTGGAAAATGCTAATGTAGTGTTTTAGACTCAGGGAAAAAACAATATTTAACTACTGGAGCATTGTGAATAAGCATTATTATCTCAGCTTTCCAGATGAAGGAACAAAGTTTTAAGATACTTTAATTTCTTGACCTCAACTAGTGAATAGAAAAGTCAGGATTGGCCCAAGTCTTGTGACTCCAAAGGCAAAAGTTTCTAATAATGGATGACTTGAAAATAACTTTCTAAAATGCACTAGAAATCCAAGGTAACATAGTAAGAATATGCATGTGTTGTCATTTTTTTTTTTAGCCAGAAATTTGTTTGTTTTCTAACCAGAATTTGTTGAATCAAACTTGTAAATGGGAGATGTGAGACGACTGAATCACGAGATAGTAATATGGAAAAGTGTATTGTGCGTACACCGAAGATACACAAGACCTGTGAGCAGGGAGCACTCAGACCAAATACTGTTGTATATTGTTATAAAGAGCTTACAGAGTGAGGAGGAAGACTGGTTATTCGTCCAGTGATTGGTCATAGGTATTAGAATTTTCTCAAATGATAGGAAATTGGTTAGTGGTTACGTCTTGTCAATTTGGGGGAACGATGTAAGTTTGTTTGTGATGTCCAGAGGCATTAACAAGAAGTGACCCAGGTCAAGTCTGTTTGTCTTGCAGCATAAGCTAAATTAAGTTTTGCTTGTGTGACTAAAGTGGTTTTGTCTGCTCAAGGAGTTTTTAAGTCTGGTTTTTGTTTATGTTTGATTTTAAAAGTTGTCATTACAGTGGATACCCATTAACAATTATTTAGATTTCATTTTTACCCCCCCCCCAAATTAATATTAAAAATGCTGTTACAGACATCTTTATTCATTTGGTTTCAGTATTTCCTGGGGACACATTTCCCAAATGGAAATTTTAGTTCAAAAGTTAAGAGGTTTAAATGCTTTCATGTTTCCTATTACATACTGACAAATTGATTTTCAAATATTTTGTTCCAATTAACCTCAATCTCATAGCAAACCTTGTTTTTTGTTGTTGTTGTTGCAGCCTTCTTGTCATTATTTGTATTTAAAACTCACTTTTAATGAGCGGCCTCCTACGATTCGTCTGTCTGACAGTACAGCAGGTGGGATGGGAGGCTTGGCAACTACTAACATTAGAAAGAAAAAAAAAATCTTTGTTAACACCAAGCCTAATACGAGCAGAGGTGGATCCAGGAAGACAATGGTGCAGAGATGCTGGCAGAAAGATAAGGGGACCTTGAGCTTCTAATAAAAATAGGATTTAATTCTGGTAGTCTGTGTCCTTAGTTTGTTAGAGCGTATGCGGACCCCCACACCCAGGACACGGTTCATCACAGCAACTCACGGTGTAAAGAGAAAATTATGTACGCCCTGTGCTCAGTGACATCATTTGGAAAATAGGGTTTCTTTCTAGGTGAACGGCATG
Source organism: Saccopteryx leptura (assembly GCF_036850995.1). Classification (NCBI taxonomy): domain Eukaryota; kingdom Metazoa; phylum Chordata; class Mammalia; order Chiroptera; family Emballonuridae; genus Saccopteryx; species Saccopteryx leptura. Next base: position 5,488,347 of record NC_089513.1, on the reverse strand, counting down.
GAGGCAGACGGGCTTACAACTTCTGCTTGTTAAGAGCGTAAAACTCGATCCGTTGGCAGAGGGCAGAATTAGAAAATGTGATACTTAAAACAGTAAGACCATACTCTTCAGTCCCACGGGAATAGAACTAAAAACTACACAGGCTGAAACTGATGTGATTTGAAGTCCGCATGGAAGAACTTTCTAACCATTCAAGTTAAATATAAAATGTGTCATGATAGAGCTAATGAATTTTTGGTGACTTTATTTGGAAATTCTGTGGCGTTTCTGAGGAGAGGTTGAACTTGGGAAATGTAATAATTTTTATAACTGCTCTACAATAGAACTTTTATTTAAGAGTGTATATTTGGCATAACTCAGAGGTTAAGCCCATTTCATGCCCGCAATTTCACATCTGTATGCCACATAAATGAGAACGGATTTAATGAAAGTAATAAAAATAAAACTATTCTGCAAAGTAGTATTTCAATAATATAACTTATAGAATGTATTTGTTTCTCACTGTCTAAAACTGTTGGACTTACAAACTTTCATTGTGTTATTAAAAACAAAGTAATATAAGAGATACTGACATTAGTTTTGGATTTTCTATAAGCAGAAAAAAGTAGAAAAAAAACCAGTGCCTTGGGAAGAGGTTGGTTGATTGTGTTTTGGGAGTTTTTAATTTGCCCTACGGATAGGTATAATTGGTTAATTGTCTCTTCACATGTAATTCGATTTAAAGTTATTTATAAATTGCCCTAGGGAGACATCTCAATGGACATTTTCTTTAGTTAGGATTTCCGGGAAGTATTCTAAGACCCATATTTCCAGAGAAAATCATGTGTTTGTTTTGTTATAATGTATCAAACCTATTGTATGGTTGATTAAAAAGCAGTAGTTACTAGTGTAGGTCACATACCTCATTTATTTTGATGGTAGATTATTTTATTTGCTAATCACATGAGGAATGAATGATTAAAGTAGAAAACCAGTAAACTGTGCCTACGGTTTTTTAAAAAACCCAAGCTAGGAAAGGAGAATGTGGGATGGATGGGTACTTAGTAGGCAGACCAGAGGCAAAGGGACCAAATATTATTAACATCAGTTTCAAAGTTTCCTGCACTCGGAATGGCTGACTTTGAAAAATGGCCCTCACGGGATTGGAGTGTGTCATGTGCTAGACAGCACCAGCCATAAGGCGCAGGTGGGAAGTTCAAGGGGTAGTTATCAGGAAGAAAGCCCTAGAAATCACATAAGACAAAGTGATTTTTTTAAAAATTTTTAGTAAATAAATGCTTTTGTTTCTCTATAATCCTTTAGGCCTATAAATTGAAAACTCCTAACTAAGTAAGCGAAATAAACCATGCAAGGAAGCTTCTCCCCTAAATGCATAGTCATCTCAAACTGGAGATTTCCTGTAACTTCTGACAACATTGGCTGAATAGAAGCAGCCCATCTGGGACTGGGTTTCTGAGGGTGGTAACAGTGGGCTGCTCGAAACGGTGCTCCCTTACTTCGTCCGGTGTCAATGTCCAACACCCCTCCTGATGGCTCACTGTTGCCCACAACAAGCTGGTCCTATCTTAACATTTTCAACTTTGTTTTCTGTAAATCAGAACCTTATTTTTATTTCTCCATATTTTGTAATGAACCAGATTTGTTCTTTAAAGATGATACTCTTCGTTGGGTGATGTTGTTGCAAAATAATTTTGTTGATAGTCCCCAATTCCTAACCGTTCCGCTCGTGGGTGTAAAACAGGAGTCCTTTCTCCCAAAGGAGTAAACGAGATGAGTGACACAGCCCTCTGCCCCCCCCCCCCCAGTCCTGACTTTGGGGACCCAGCAGGAGCTCTGGGTGTTAAAGGGTATAGATTCATTACAAAGTGGATATAGCCCCTCACCACCATTTTAAACTGGGGCCTCAGCAGGGGAACAAAATAAAGGGAACAGATCAATTGTCCCTTCATGGACTCCCAAAGGCTTTGTTTCCTGGTTCCACAGCCCTGATGTGTTCCCTGGGGTCATATCGGAGCAGTTCTTATAAGTGAGAGGTATGTTTTGTATGTCTGACGGTGCTGTGAGGCATTGGCTGGGACCGGAACACTCTCTCTCTCTCTCTCTCTCTCTCTCTCTCTCTGTTTGGTAACTAATAGCATGAGAGGCACCTGTTTGGAAATAGAAGATGCAAATAACCAGTTGATCCACTAGTCTTTCATATTTTCAAAGCCTCATAGAACAACCTGGGACTTCATTTTGTTTACCTGAAGAAAGATTTTACTTGCTCCACCTGCAAGGTCTCTCCCTTCCTAACATCCTTCCTTCTGTAGCGTCCTATGCCCTGGCAAACGTCCAGCAAATGGGTGAGAATGGCTTAGTTAGACCCAGGGGCCTCAGGATTTAGCAAGCATCCGAGTCACCCAGAGGGCTTTAAAACAGACTGTCCCCCACCCCTGCTTCTGAGTCAGTATATTGGATGTGGGGCCTGAGACTGTGCTGAGGAAGAAGTTCCCAGGTGATGCTGCTGGCCTGGGGCGCACACCGGGCAGTCCACGGGCATAGGCTTGCCTGACCCGAGACCACTTCCTCACTCTCAGGTGGGTTTATCAAGCTGTTCGCAGTTCCCTGACCCTCTCTGCCCCGTGTTCTGCCTCGCAGGGTGTTTCAGGTACGGTCCTCTCTGGGAGTCTTCCCTCCTGCGGTCTCCCTCAGTTTCCCTCCTGCTGTTTCTGGCCCTTTCCCACACAGCCCATTGCTGGATGATAGTGAATTCTTTTGAGGCGTCTCATGTTACTCTGATCCTTTTTGTCACCTCAAGTTTCTTTTCCCTGAGTGTTGAGCTTTCTTCCAAAAACTGTAATCTCTTATCGGATTCCTGAATGTGACCTTAGTTTTAACTGCTGTGACGCAGACATTATGGGCAGGCGCTTTGGGGCAAGACAGACTGGAGTCGAGTCTCCGTTCTCTCCACACCTTTCTGTCTGTGTGACCAGGGACAGGTGACAGCCTCTCGGAGCCTCACTTTTCCCATCTGAATATGGGGTATATGGATCATCCCAGTCCTTGAAGTTTTGTGTGAAATGAGTGAACACCTGGAAATAATTTACAACAGTATCTGGCAAGCATGTCAGCAAAACATCAGTGTGTGGCATCGAGGTCACCAGAGTCCACTACCCACAGAGGCACGGGATTGGGTGGAAAGAGTATTTGTTGAATCATTGGCTAAGAAAGTCAGGAGCTTTCGGAGAGGCCTCAGGAACTTGAATTGAACAATGAGAACATTTGCAGTGGAAAAATTCTATCAGCAAGAACTATATCCACATGGTAATGCTGTTCCTGTTGAATACGCTGTGTTGACTTTTTAAAAGACAGCCTTTGTGTTTTAGATCTGTTTTGTGTTCACAAAGAAATAAAGCAGAAAGAAATCCCATTTACTGCCTCTTTCCAGTGCCATCTCATGTATTAGTAAGATCTTGTATTTGTTGTAAAGGATGACCCAATACCAACACATTGCTATTAGCTAAAGATGGGTTTTTTGACAGATTCATGTCATGAATCTAACATCACAATATCATTCAAAGGAATTTCACCATCCCCAAAATGACCTCCGTTCCATTTATTCGACCCTCCTAACCTCCTTCTGAATCCATGGCAACTACTAACCTTCTTACTATCTCTAATTTTGCCCTGTTCAGAATTTCATATCATCATAACCATATAGGATGTAGGTTTTCCAGACTAACTGCTGTCACTGAGCAATGTGTACTGAAGGTTCCTCCACATCTTTTCACGGCTTGATAGTTCTTTCCAGCCCTGTATAGTATTCCACTGTCTGAACAGCCCACTTTTCTTTGTTAATCGCCTGCTGGAGGACATCTTAGTTGCTTCAGAGTTCTGGCAGTTATGAAGAAAGCTGTGGTAGACGTTCACGTGCAGGTGTTTGTGTGGACATAAGCTTCCAGCTTCTTTGGGTAAGCACGCATTAGCACGGTGGCTGAATCCTGCAGTAAGAGGATGTTTAGCTGTGTAAGAAAGTGCCCAACTGTTTTCCACAGCGGCCACACTGTTTTGCATTCCCACCAGCCGTGAACGGGGTTCCCCTGGCCACGCCTCCTCACTGCCGGCATGGGGCGGTGTTCCGGTCTTGGATGTTAGCCATTCAGATAGGTGCATAGGTTTACGTTAAAAAAAATCTCTTTCTCATAAGATTTCTTCTTGACTCATGATTGGTCGTGTGCTTGGACGCTGGGTGATTGGTGGGATGTGTGTGTTGGGGCCCAGTGCCCAGAGGCCTGCGGTGGCCGCAGGACAGTTGGAGAGAGATTTGCCAGTCCAGCTGCAGGAGGGGAACCGTGGGCATCGCTGCCACGAGGTGCACAGGCAAGCAGCTCCCTAATTAATCTTGGGAACTGGGCAGTCCAGGCACAGAACTGACCTGCGACCGAGTCTCTCTTAGATGGTGCCGGATTTCCTGAAACCAATTCTCCGCGCAGACAGCGCAGGGAAAGGGCGAGGCCCGGGCACCTGCCGCCTTGGGTTAATGTGGTTGATTTTCCACTGCTTAGCCCGGGGACCTGAAGCAAGTCACTTAACCCACGGACCCCAGGGAGCTTCTCCATATGATTTATAAGATCCCCGTAAGCGCCCAGTTTCTGTCTGAAGTCAGCGCTGCCGCTGCCCTCTCCCCACAGAACAAGAGCAGAGCCCCTACGTGGCCCGCGCTTTGAGGCAGACGTGATGTCGCTGAGCAGAACACCCTTGTGAGCAGGTTGTCAGTCTTTGAATCAGCTGAGACTTGTTGCAGGGTGGCCTGAAGTTCTTGGGGAAAGGGGCATGCGGGGCTGTTGCAGAACATCTCATAAAGTGGATCGTGCACTTGGACAGCCGAAGCGCGAGGTCAGAGCAAGCAGGGCGTCCTGGGGTTTGGAAAATGCCAGACGAGCAGCCGCTGCAGCAGTGGGGGCTTTTGGAAACCAGGTGAAGTCTCACACCCCCACACCCCCGTTTGAAGGGCTGTGGTCCATCCAGTGATACTGTCCCACCGTGTGCATTGTATTTTAACTTTCCCATTTATAGGCAGGGTTAGAGAGATTGTGTGACCCGCAAAGGGGACACTGACTGGGGTGAAGAGGGACACAGGGAGGAGCCATTGTCAGTCCACATGATTATCCATCGACCCCGTGCCTATGGCAAAGAACATTTTTTTAGGAATCATTGAGATCATGTCTACCCCTTTGAGACTGAAGCCCTGGGGACACAAAGGGACATTGGACTTGATGGAAATGAAAGGTATCTCTCAATTCCTTTTTCTGTCGCGCTTTTATCTTTATCTCCCGTCACTGTTCTGGCCGAGCTAATTGGTCAGACTGAAAAGTCCCTGGCTCGCAGGGAAGCCACCTAGTTAAAGGGAAGCCCGGGCGGTTCCTTCCCCAGCTCCCGGGGTCAGAGTTGTCCTCACTGATAATTGTTGGTTTTAATAACTGTCCTTGATGGTCAGAGAGGAGCCCAGGGCCCGCTCATCTGCTAGGCTATTTTAATCATTCTGAAACCACCACCCACCCCCCCTGGAGCATGTCTAAATTTGTTCAGTGTATTATCTCAAACTGTTTGTGCTGGTGACCGAACAGGTGAGGTCTCGTTGCAGAGGAAGCGAAGGCAGAGTGGGGTGGGTGGGCTTCCCGCCTCCCTCCACGCTCGGAGGCGGTCTGTGTGCGTTCCGCTGTCAGGAAGCGCTGCTGTTTCTATTAACCGGGGGTAAATCCGAGACGACGTTGGTCTCTGTATGATTAATGGCTCAAACACAACAGGGTTTACTTCTTGTTTACTGAAAATACTAGGGGGGTTGACTAGGTGAGCTGGACATCCTGGCACCGGGATGTGGGGCTCCACCATTTCATGATCTCTAAGGTCACCCAGGGGGGTGTATCGATCCTAGCCAGAGAGATAGAGAAGCACAGATCTATATTGCCTGGGGTATTGCTAGGACAGGACCCGAAAGGGGCTCATCACACGTTCTGTTAGCAGGAGCCCAATGGTAGCTATACCTAAGGGTGAATCCAGTCCTGGGCTGAGAAGCTACTGCTCAGTGTCATTTTGTATAAAAGACAGAATGCATCCTTTCTGGGTATGAGCTGACCATAGTAGTATTTTATGAATAAAGTAGTTGCAGCTGGTGTGATGCTAGGGTACGGTGTTCTATAAGACCCTTGTTCCAGAAAGAGGGTGACTGTGGAAATATGACATAGGATATAACAAAAAATTTCCTTACACAGTCTCAGGGAAGAGGCTTGAGGGATGACACGTCCCCTTGTGTGGCTAATGGTATGAAATGCAGGGAGCCCAGCTCCCCACCCATGCCTGGTTCATAAGACCCAGGACTGCATGTATCAGTGAGATGCGGACCCAGCTCCCCATGGAATTGGGGTGGCTCGGAGCAGCGATGTCCTCTTCGGGGGGGGGGGGGCGACGGCTCTGCACTGATTGCTGGTTTCCCAGTAGACAGACAGAAATGGCCATGGTGGTCAAACTGAGCTTGACGGGGGCTCCTGCAGCACTAGACATGTTTCTTCCCCTATTCTCGCCACTCCTGTTGCTCGCATTTTCACTCTCCCTGTGATCGTCTCGCCAACCCGTTGATAGGTGTTGACGGAATATGCTGGCCGTGCCACATGCTAGATTCACACCGGGACTGGCCTTCCCATGTCACCTGGTGGCCCCTTTTCCACGGTCAGTCTCGATGACAGCCCTGCCCTCCACCCAGTGATGCTGAATTCTCCTGTCTCCTGGAGACTTCCCCACCCACTCCTATCGGCCATTGATGAGATGTCCAATGTACTTCGTAAGCTTCGCAAACTTCGCTCAGTCTTACAGGATCCAATCAGACACACATGCACGTCATATGTAAAATAACGTGTAAATACAGGGTGGGGCAAGTGTTGGTTTAAAGAGTTCTTGAATTGTTATGTATTCATTATGGCGTTTTCTGTACAGAGAACTGTAAGCCTACGTCTGCCCCTCCCTCCTGTATGCTCAATTCCTCTTCCTTTGCCTCCCCATCTCCCTGTCTGTGCCATGGGTCCAGGGAGGGACTGGCCCCGGGGATGGGAACTTGTATGACCGTGGGAGGTGGCTGGGCACTCTCTGCAAGGCGTTCTTCTGATTGGAGGTGGAGGTCCCCTGCCTGGTCCATTTTTCTTTTTCTCTCCCACACGGTCTCCTTGCTTCTGCCTTGGCTGCACTCCTGTCTGTCCTCACAGAGCCTTCAATGACCTCTTTGTAGGTCAGGTCCCCATGAAGTCCGGTGTTCCCATTTTACTGAGGACGGCAGTCAGGAGGCCCTGCGAGAGTGGCCCTATACGTGCTGTCAGCTGCGGTGAGACGGGGGTGAACACTGGAACACGGCCATGGAGACAGAACACGTGGGGCCATGATGGCTGCTGTGTCACATGCGCGGGCGGCTCCGTGGAGGATGGCCATCCTGCAGATTCCGCAGGGCGCTGGAGAGGCCCCTGCGGCCACCCTAACCTGGACTCCTTCTTGGTGTTTTACCATTTAAACTACTTCATTGTCATTTCGTTTCCAAACATCACCGACGTTGGGACCAGTCTTTGTTGACTACGTCACTACATTTACTTGTATGTTTTCTATGTGATTTAAAATGATTTGTGTAACGAACAAGTTATGTCAGAAAAGAATTCATGTTTAGCTAGTATCCATCCATGCTCATCAGCTAGAAAGACCCGTGCACTATTCATTTTAAAACGCGTTTAGGAAGAAGTTCAGCTTTATACGTACAGAACTGAATTGTAGTCCCATTATTGTTCATCTCAGGATCAGTCATATACATTTTTTTCTTTAAACACATTATTGTTATTGTTCGAGTGTTAATGGTTGTTCAATAAATATTTGTTGCCTAAATAAAGTTAGGAATATCTTCTATGTTCTGTATTGCTCCAGCCTCTTCTTCAACATATTCACTAGAGTTTAGGCAAACCTTCTGAATAGAAGGCTAAAAAAGTAAAATAAGGAAAATTAAAAGAAACATCCATACACTGGGCTTATTTTATCTAAGGTACATGATCCTTTTGATGGACTAGTTGAATTTGGTTTGTTAATATTTTGTTGATAATTTTTGCATCTTATATTTCTTTTGAATGTTGGTTTATAGAGTTCTTTCCTTATAGCATTCTTATCTGACTTTGGTATCAGAGTAATTCATAGGAAAATATAATTGAATATTTTTATATAAGAAAGAACATTGGAAAAGTAGAAATCTGACATTTAATTGCTGAAATACTGAGAAAAATAAAATGAAAATGTGTATGCTGAGAAAAAAGGAATAGGAAACAATATTAACATAATGCCCAGTAAATGCAGGAATTTTGGAGTCTTGTTTTATGGAAATATTCATGACTATGCACAGGGATGTAGTGGATGTTCTGGTGGCCAGGCCAGACCTGCGTGAGCAGTGTGGGTCGTGGAGGGCTCAGAACTGAGTCTCTCTCTGGTCATCTCATCAGCTTTGGCAGGAAGACTCCATCCTGGCGTGGCCCACCTGCAATGATGGTCGGTGCTGAGTACAAGGACTCAGCTCATGACCTTGGTTGGAAACAACTTGAAAGAGCCATTGCAGATCCAGGGTTCCTCGTGAGGCCAGCGGAGGTCCTGTGGTGGGTGAAGGCCTCACTGTTCCCTCTCCCTCTGCCCGTTGCTGGGGCCCTGACTTCTAGGTCAGTGTTCCTTCTGAGGACCTTTTCTAAAGGTGCCATAACCAAGGACTATACATTGGGTGGCTTACAGACATCATATCTTACAGACCCATGAGGACCACGCTCCTTCTGGAGGCTGCAGGGGAGAATGCACCCCGCCTTTCTCTTAGGTTCTGGTGCTGCCATCAGCCCCTTGATCTTGTGGTTTGCAGATGCGTCACTCGGGTCTCTGCCTAATTGTCCTATGATGTTTTCATCATCTTCCCACTGTGTAGGTTTGTCTCTGTGCCCCTTCTATACAGTGTGTCCGTAAAGTCATGTGCACTTTTGACCGGTCACAGGAAAGCAACAAAAGACAATAGAAATGTGAAATCTGCACCAAATAAAAGGAAAACCCTCCCAGTTTCTGTAGGATGATGTGGCAGCATGTGCACATGTGCAGATGATGATGTAACACCGTGTATACAGCGGAGCAGCCCACGGCCATGCCAGTCGAGATGTGGACAGAACAAAGGAAAGTTCAGTGTGTTCTGTGGCTCGCTAAATTCGAATCCGTGACCAAAGTGCAACATGAATATTGGCGTGTTTATAATGAAATGCCACCACATAGGAATAACATTATTTGGTGGGATAAGCAGTTGAAGGAAACCAGCAGTTTGGTGGAGAAACCTCATTCTGGTAGGCCATCAGTCAGTGACGAGTCTGTAGAGGCAATATGGGATAGCTACCTAAGGAGCCCTAAAAAATCTGTATGTGAGTCCACATCAAACTGCACTGAATAGGTATGAAACTGGGAGAGTTTTCATTTTATTTGGTGCAGATTTCACATTTCTATTGTCTTTTATTGCTTTCCTGTGGCTGGTCAAAAGTGCACCATGACTTTACGGACACATTGTACTTCTTCTAAGACCTACTGGATTAGGGTCCATCCTAATGACCTCATCTTCTCTTGATTATGTCTTCAAAGGTTCTATTTCCAAATAGGTCACATTCACAGGGACCAGGAGTTAGGATTTCAATGCCTATGGAATGGTCACAACTCATCCCATAACCTTCCCAAATAAGCCTCCTCTACACAAATCAGGCCTCTGAATTTCTGTCTTTTCTCTGTGCTGCACAGAGAAGGGATTAGACTATTCCTTCTTTTTTTGATAATAATGTTGTTGTTTTGTGAATTCTTAAAGGGAAAATAACTTTAGAATAAAATACAAATTTAAACATGTCACAGTGTCCTCATTTTTCCTGAATCAATTTAAAATTCCTTCTCGTTTAGACACAATGAAAAATGGTTATTTGGAGAAAAGTTGCATCGATGCACAAAATAAAGTGACTGTCACTCAAAAGAATATAGTTTTGAAAACTTCCCAGCCCTGGCCTGTTGGCTCAGTGGTAGAGCGTCAGCCTGGTGTGCAGGAGTCCCGGGTTCGATTCCCGGCCAGGGCACACAGGAGAAGCGCCCATCTGCTTCTCTACCCCCCCTCCTTCTTCTCTGTCTCTCTCTTCCCCTCCCGCAGCCAAGGCTCCATTGGAGCAAAGTTGGCCTGGGCGCTGAGGATGGCTCTGTGGCATCTGCCTCAGGCGCTAGAATGGCCCTGGTTGCAACAGAGTGACGCCCCAGATGGTCAGAGCATCGCCCCCTAGTGGGCATGCTGGGTGGATCCCGGTGGGGCGCATGCGGGAGTCTGTCTGACTGCCTCCCCCCCGCCCCCGTTTCCAACTTCAGAAAAATACAAAAAAAAAAAAAGAAAACTTCCTTGCTCATTTGACTCAGTTTCCAATCTTCCAAAATATTTAAGCAGTAATCTATGAGGACATTTGGGGATTTGAAGGAGCCCCAGACAGAGTTACACACATGAGCTGCTGCATTAAGATGGCCAGCTATAATCTTGAGCCAGATTGAGTAACATAAAAGCATTGTTCCCTATTGTGATTTTTTTTTTTTTACTTGCCAGATGCTTAATATCTGCCTCTTTGCCCTCACAATAGATAGCATGGTAATGTGACTTAGGATAACTTTTTGGAGATCTTTGAATCGCTACTGTTGTCATTCATGTAAACAGCTTGATAACTCCACTGTTTGGCTTGGAGTGCTCACACTGTCTGTATAGACGTTAGTTTTCTGGGGTCTTCCTGAAGTCAAAATACTACACAGTAGAGGAGCAGTGCTCTAAAAACAGAAGGGGCTGGGAAAGGGAAGTCTACAATATTATTTCTTTGAATATTCATACTGCTGGTTGAGAATGAAAAAAAGAGTCACTTGTGTTGGTCATGTTCATCACCACCCTCCCTACCCGGCCACCACACCCTGAATCTGGGATTCTTTGAGAGGGGCTTAAGGGTTATCACATCAAAGAGGCAGAAAATTGTTTTAAAGTCCCACTTATACATCTCGCAAAGCCCGCACACACACAAAAAATGGCGTCAAGTCTTAAAAAAGGCGAACACGTACCTTGTGAAGTTTTTAGCATCCTCTCTTCCAAGGAGATGTAGGCTTATGTAGTTTCTTTATTCCTGAAACACATTTTGCTGAGACTGTTAAAACTGCTCACAGAAAATTGTACACTCTCTGTGCTCAACACCTTGATTTCGCCATCGCCCCACAAAGGGTGTCATCTGGCAGGACCCCATGCAGAGGCGCTAGGCTCAGCTAAAGCAACCCCGGTGTTCTGACTCGCAACACCTGGCAGAGCTCGCCCCTGGTCCTGTGGCTTTCTTAAATGACGGCAAAGTGTTTGTCAGCTGTTACAGGAAAATTAGCTTCCCAGCCATCAGTGCCTCAGATAATTTGATAACCAAGTCAGCATTTTCTTAGCAGCAAAAAAATATATAAAAAATAAAATTAACATTATTGGTAGAGACAATTCATTTTAATTTAACATCAATCAGAGTGGTTCTATAAATAGTTATCTATGCATCTCTTTTTGGGAATGACAACCTGAAAGTGTAATATTATCATCTAAGCCCATTTCTTTAAAAAATGCTATTCAGGAGAAAAAAGTTAATGCCTGCGCCTACAGTTTTAATAATGAGCTATATTAACCAACTTGGTCTTCCTTGCACGTAAATAGTCTAATCATGATTACCTTCTTCTTTGCTAGTAATTTTTCTTCCTGTTGATTTTACTGTACTTCTTTATGCTACGATACCATGGATGCTTAAAACATAGCCTCAAACCAAGAAGTTCTTTGCTTCCCCAATTTTGTCTGGTCTAACTCGAAATCCAGTTGAGAACTTCTCCATTAGATGTATTAATCGGGATATGCTACCAAGCCAAATGTGCATGAGACCAGAAGCAAATTATCTTGGCCAGTTTTCCTTCTTCAATACCATCAGTTGAAGCGGTTTTGGCAGATTTTTACCTTGCTCTGTTACTGTTCCAATACACTTCCTCAACACCACCCTGTTTCCCTTTCCAGTCTCAACTGCTAAGCCGTTCGGATGCCATTCTAAATGACGCCCTAAAACCTAAAGCAGACCCTCAGTATTGTTCCGTAATCTGTCCTTGTAATTCCTTCTCCTTCTTTCTTCTCTGGAGATCTCTCATCGTGATCCGATAAGCCTTTAACTCACAGCCAGTCCAGGGAAGAAAGAGGCTGTCCTCCTGGGGCTGAGAGTCTAGTAGGAGAGGCAGGCATGAGATGGAAACTGCTTGGTAGTTTCTCTGCGCTGTTCTAAGTCCCCTTTAGCAAAACATGAAGGGCAAGTCCTTTTGATGGAAGTGGCAGTTCGGTGGACGCCGACATGTTGGAAAGAGTCAATTAGGCCAAGGTGTGGAGGTCGTTTTGGGAAGGAGGGACTGCGTCAAGCCAAGCCACTGAGGATGAAATGTAGAGAAAAGACCATGGCGGTGGCAGCCAGTGTCGTGGTCTCTGCCTTATGGCCTCTGTTTCCTCCAACAAGTGGGGAGCACGTGACCCCTTCAGCCAGGTTTCACATGTGCCCTGACCCAGCTGTGATTGGAGGTCGTGGGCGGGGGGAGCTGGGAGGAGCTGACTGGACGTGGCAGGGTAGCCTATGCGCTTGCCTGGGGGGGGGGGGTTCGTCTTCTCTGATTGGTGCTAAGTTGGAAAACTCAGGCAGAAACTGAAGGCAGCTGCAGTTATTGCTCAAGTCTTGGCCAAACGGGGCCTTTGGCTGCAGACACTGTAGTTTGGTTTCCGAGGCCGGTAGCTGGTGGTAGGCTGGTCGGGTGTGGGTTGGAGTTCTGTTCTCATTTGTGGTCTTCTTGTCCACGTAGTCCTTCACGTAGTCCCTCACGTAGTCCCTCACACCTGCCGTGCGCTGTTTCTCCCGTTTTTGAAACACTCTTTGCTTTGACTTCTGTGACACCACAGCCCTCCTGGGGTGACCTCTGATCCCTTTTCATGTTCTTATTCGGGGCAGGGGTACTCTTTCTCTGCCTGTTCATATAATGTTGCTCTTAGCCAAATGGCTCCTTTGGATCCTCCTCCCCCTTTCTTTTCCGTCATCCCCAATTCTGTGTGCTGAATCCTGTCTTCCAGCCAGACTGAACAACAGATAGTTTCAGCTGACTCGGGACACCTTTGATCATTGCCATCAGTGGTAGTTCTTCACTTTTAAACCTCGGCTTAGATGTCACTTGCTTAGGCAAGTTTTCTGAGAACCCTCAAAAAAAGTTGATGTATTCCCAGAGTCCCCACTCTTAGGACACTGGTTTTAAAATATTTATCGCATTGTACTCTGTTGTCTATTAAATCATATTTCTCTCCCCCAAACACCCCAGACTGTCTGTCTCTAGGGCCAGATACTAGTCTAGTGCCTGGTAGAGCAGACAGCCAATAAATGTGTATTGAAGTAATGAACAGATTCAAAACTGATGAAGAGCAGGTGGAGCAAAGCCCCAGAGATTCACAGAGTCCTTTGTCAGCCCAGGGCGCTGCCGGGTGTGCTTGGCGTAAACTCGTCTTCACTGAGATGTAAAACCAGGCTTGCGAATCTTTGAAGCGGAAAGCAGATGACTTGATACTGTTTCTGTTCTGACATGTGGGAGCAAATCAGAGCTCAGGTGTGTGATGTGCCCAGAGGCCACGGCGGGACTCACAGTGAACCGAGGGGCGCTCTGGCTTCCTCGAGCCTCCTCACCGCGGGGACCTGCCGTAGTGAGAGGCCCCCAGTAAGTACCCCGTGACCAGCTTCCTTCCACGATACCCGTGACAGACAAAGGAAGTATCTTTGTGGAGGGTGTGCAGGGTCCGGCTTCTGACTTGAAAATTCATGAGCGATGAAAAAGTGTGTCTTGAGAAAAGCCAAGCACTTGCCCACACCTGCCCGTGCACAGAGAAGATCCCGAGATGGATGCGTTTCCGTGCCCTTCTGGACAATGTGAATTGTCTCAGTACTCCGGTACGAGTGGCTCTTGTCAAAAATCATTGTTCTACGTGTTTTGTTTATGCATCAATTAAATAAAATTTTAAAAAATCATGCATTGAGAATGCAATGAACAAGTTGCCTTTTATCCTTCAGGAACTTAATCTTAGGAAGGTTTTACCTGGTTGAGGGAAAAGGGCCTGGGTGTGAGTCCCACCTGAGCTGAGTTCATCCGAGGGTCTGGGAAGGGCCCCTGCTCTGGCCGCACGCAGGGTGAATAATGTGCTGCTCCGCTCTGGTTGAGTGTGGACTCCCTGCTTCCCTGTGAGGCCCAGGTCCTCCAAGGGGTCCCTCGGGTGTCTGACCAGCTCTCACACGGGCGGGAAACCAGGAGTCAGCGTCCTGCCTGTGAGGTTGATCCTTTGTTTCTCCTTCCTTTATATTTTTCTGCCATTTCGGATCCTGGGAGTTCCCTGATTTGTTTTCCCTGCTTTTCCAAGATCTGCTTTTTCTATTCCTCATGTGTGACGACTGTAGCTTAACTTTGATTTCTAGGACCTTCATGTTTCTCAGCTCACTACTGAGTATCGAGTGTGGATCTATTTCTCAGTGTTGTTTCAAACTCGATTCTGAGGGCTGACTTTCGCTTGGGACTGACCCTGCCTTGCTCTGATTCCAAAGCTCTGGAACGGTGTTGCCCACAGGTCTCTCTATTGTCACCCTGGCCTTACCCACCCTGCACTGGGTGGCCCCACCTTCACCTTAAGGTCCCTGCATTGCTTGGGCTTCTCCCAGTGTCAGCAGTGCGCCCAGCCTGGTCCGATTGGCTTTTCCTGGGTGCAGAAATTTTAAAGGACTGGATACCCTTTAAATGAAAAAAAAAATTAGTTACTTTCTGTTTTTATCTCATGTATCTTTTTTCTAATTTTTCTATTATATAAAGTTTATACATACATTTTCTTTTTTCCTTTAAACATTGTTAAATCTGTGTTTTCAGAAATGTCTTGAAGAGGTTATGAATTACTATTATTTATATGTGATTGACTGCTTGTCGAAAAACAAAAGATGGAGGGGGTTATTTTGTAATATTCCTACGTTATTTGATCTGTTTAACAGACAGGAGAACATTTATTTCTGAGGCCTTTCAAGAGCATTTCTCTCTCTCCTTAAATGTATTGTGAGACTGAACTCAGGCAATCTTGAATTAAAAAATTATGCACACTCCATGCATACCTATTTCAATTTTCTGTGTTCTAATCATTGGCTTGAGACAGCAAGGACATAAAGTTAAATAGAATTATTTTAATGATATTAAAAAAGAAATAGAAGTTGTTGAATATATAATAAGATGCCTACTTTAGTAGAAGATGATATTGTTAAGGGAAAATAATGAATAGGGGATGTTTTGTACCAAAGCAACATAATTAAATTTTTGCCCTGAAGGATGGCTTTGCCTATTGACATTTTTTTGATTGACAGTTTCTTTTTCTGTATTGAATAATCCTTTTATGTATTTTAACACAAGCATAGCTACTTTAATGGGAGAGTTTGACTTAATTACAAACGAACAGATATTTGGAATCATAGTTAATGACTTGTATGCAGAAACCAAAAAAATTTATGTTAATTGTGAGTGGCAAAGATCTGATGATAAGGAAGAAGAGTGAAGAATTCACTTCAACATAATTATTTAGTCCTATCAACAATGTGGAAGATAAATACTTTCACCCGAATATTTCCTCAACACTAAAATACAGATGAAGAAATCAATACTGACCATCGTCATCATACTGAAGCAATACTATTTATAAAAATAAATACTTGGCACAACGTTCTATAGAGGCAAAATGCTAGTTCATCCTTAAAGTTAAGATTGAGACTACTTTTCTATTTGGGAATGAATCATTTTACACCCTAGCAAGAGCTAGAACTCTAGAGCAACACCTATTAATTATGTCCCTGAACCAGCTGAGTTCATGGTCCAATGCCACCGGCAAGCAGCATGGCCTCCACTGAGATGTTAGTCTATTGTCAGTCCAAAGCACCAAGGGAGGGGGAGGCTACACGAAGGGGCCAAGCAGTGGCCCATTAGTTTTTTGTTGTTGTTACTTTTCAAAAAGTTTGGAATTGACCACTGTGTTTATTCATTTTTTTTAGTAGACTTTAGAACAGTTTTAGGCTTACTGAAAAATGGAAAAGGTAGAACAGAGTGCCTGTAGACCTCCCGTTCCATATCCCCTGGGGTCCACCTCTTGTATTAGCACGGTGCATTGCTTACAGTTAGGCTAGGGGTCAAATATTAAAGCCCTTTATTCAGCTTTCTGAGTTCTACTTAAGGTCTTTTCCCCTTCCCTGATCCCATCCAGGGTGTCCTATTACATGCAGTGGTCATGTCTCTGTTGGCTTCTCTTGGTTGTGATGGCTTCTCAGACTTTCCTGGTTTTGTGAGGACATTACAGCTCTCACTCAGGAGGACTGGGGCACATATTCTGTGGAATGCCCTATTATTGGGAATTGTCTGATTTTTTCCCCCCTCATGAGTGGACTAGGATTGTGGGTTTGGGGGAACAACACTATAGAGGGGCAGTGTTTTCTTCACATCTAGATGCGTGCTCTCAACATGGCTCATCACTGTGGGTATTCACCTCGATCACCTGGCGGAGGTGGTGTAGGCTGGCTCTCTCCACTGTGACAGTGCCTCCCTCGTCCCTCCTCAGCTCCCACAAATGCTGTCCTCGGAGGAAGTCACTAAGTATGGCCCACATGTGGGAAGTAGACATTTTTGCCCCAGCCCCCTGGAGCATGCAGTGTCTACATAAATTATTTGGAATTCTTCTGCAAGGGACATTCACCTCTGTTCCCCTGTGTAGTCAGTGATTTATATCAGTATCATGGACTCATGGATATTTTTTTCTTTTACTTTGTGTTATAATCCAATGCTAGCTGATTTTCTTACTCAAATGATTCCAGCTTTGGCCATTGAGAGTTCTTTCCATTCATTCCTGTGTCTCTTTGAGATAACTCCCATCAATGTGGGGTTTTATTTCTTTATTTTTGAGCACTTTACTGCTGCGAGATAACTCCACATTCGTCCTGCCTATTTCCTGCCTGAGCTGGAACTCGGCCATTTCTCCAGAGAAGCCTGGTTCTCATAGAAGAACAGTTTAGCAACCAATATCTGTGGATGAGCTCTGCCTGTTGCTGCTGGATTGCCATAGTTTTAGGGCCTCTCAGCTACAGGACATAGAAATGTACATGTGTGCACTAACTTGTATATGTGTACATAGCCCTATATATATTATTTTATATGTGTGTATGTATGTATATGTAGATACATGTATATATGTGTATATATATGTATATATGTGTATATATGTATATGTGTATATATTTGTGTATATATGTGTGTATATAAGTATATACACACATATACACAAATATATACATATATATGTATATATGTATGTGTGTATATATGTATATTATATATATATATATGTATATATATGTATATGTGTATATATATATTTTGTGTGTGTGTGTGTGACAAAGACAGAGAGAGACAGAGAGAGGGACAGATAGGGACAGACAGACAGGAAGGGAGAGAGATGAGAAGCATCAACTCTTTGTTGCGGTACCTTAGTTGTTCATTGATTGCTTTCTCATATGTGTCTTGACTAGGGGCTACAGCAGAGCAAGTGACCCATTGCCCAAGCCAGTAACCTTGGGCTCAAGCTGGTGAGCCTTGCTCAAACCAGATGAGCCCGTGCTCAAGCTGGAGACCTTGGGATTTTGAACCTGGGTCCTCCGCATCCCAGTCTGATACTCCATCCACTGTGCCACCGCCTGGTTAGGCATAAATTTATTTTCTCTCCCAGGCCTGGAGTTCTTTCTCCATGGAGCCCTGGCTCCTTTCATTGGAGAATGTTGTTAGAAGATATGTACTGGCTGTTGGGCATGCTCATTGTTACTGGGGTCTTGTTGTTGCTTCTAGGACCTCTCATCCGACAGAGCAAGGAACTGTATGTGCGAATATTCTAACTCCTGTAGATATACGAGTCTATAAATAACTTCTATACACGACCTGTATCTGTTTAACCAAACGTGATTTCACACTGATGTTTCCTCTCTGCTATCTATTAACCTTGAATTCTGGCATGGGAAAATGTTGTGATGAGATAGACCTCACAAGAAAATTGGAAGTCCTGCAGCTGTGTTCAGGGAATCACAGGGGGTGGGGGAGGGGAACACCTGACCTTGACCACGGCCCCCACCTGTGCACTCCCTGTTGTTTGCCAGAACATCCCATAGAAAAGGAATTTTTAAAAGCCACAGTACACTTCAATGTGGTTTTTCATGACATAGGGCACTGAAGTTATGTGACTGCCTAGACATAGCATTCTTATTGCAAACAGTGTGAGGTGAGGTAGGAAACAAAAAGAAAATGTACAGGAATAAACATGACTTAGTTTGAAACACACAGTTTTTAACCTGGGGAACTCTGTTTCGTTGTGAAGGCAAATCCTAAAACAAGGCTACTTTAGATAAAATAGTTATGATACTACACAGAAACTTAAAACACAATTCATGATATGTTGATAAATTAAAAGTAGACTATATCATGTTTTATATATTTAATAGAATTATATAACTATTTTAAGCATATGCCATTTGAATTTAGCAACAAGAACCGAAATATTTGGAGGTTTATTTTATCTTTTTATTTTTTATTTCTTTTTATTTTGTTATCTCTTAAACCTCTAGAGCATCTCCTAAATTAGCTGGTCTAATGGAAGTTTTAGCACATAACACTGGACACCCCAATCTGTAGTAGAATTTTTAGAAGCCTTTTGCAGATTTTATATACCAGGAATGTCTCCATCCCTTTGAAGTTCAGTCTCCAGGTAGAGTCCCTCTCTCCATGTCTCCGTGGGAAGGTAGGGGACTAACTTTGGTGTCAATTAGCAAACCCAGAAGGTCTGACCACCTTGAGCAATCACCACCACCAGCACTGTCCCCTTTCCCAGCCCTCAGCCCTCATTGCTTTTGTTTGAGAAGAGTTGAGCTCCGTCTCTCTCTCTCTCTCTCTCTCTCTCTCTCTCTCTCTCTCTCCCTCCCTTACTGCCATAGTCTTGAATAAAGTCCTCCTTGCCTGTTTAACTGGTTCAATATGGTTCTTTTTTGATAATTGGAAAAGTATTATTTAAATTCCATTCTGATAGGAGCTCCAGTTACAATATTGGGAGTCAATATGGTCTTGGGAGACATCATACAACTCCACCACCCTCAAAAAAGAGATAACCTCCATAGCATTAGAATTCAAAGTTAGTGCTGTGCGAACAAGAAGTTTTAAGTCTTGATATAAAGCAGTGAACTAGTCTCTCATTTCACAAAGAATAGCTACAGAGTAACATGGTGAAAATTTTGTGGTTAAACAAAATTAGGGCTTGAGCATTTAAAAAAACCCCATAGGTTCCTGTTAAAAAGCAACTTTTTAAGGTTCAAGAGAATTTAAACTCTTTCTCGTTAATTTTATTTATTTATTTATTTGCTATTCCTCTGATAGCCTTGGGCCATTAGTGTTGCTAAGATATAGTTAAAAGGAAGAAGAAAAGGTTTGACTCTTGAGAAAGGTTAGCTGAACACTACAGGGACTCTAATTTTCTAGTTTCATTATAGAATTAAATTAGATTGAAATGGTTACTCTTTTTTCTTAATATAGAAAAAGAAAAAAAACAAGAGAGAGAGATGTTAAATTAATGCAAAATTGCTGCTCATCTTCAGTGCCGTACAAGGTCCAGGCCCCGATAGTCCTACAAGACCTGCGTGACACTGTTAGCTTGAGTACAGGACTGGAAAGTCCCAGCCCCCGCGGCTGCTCTGATTATGGCTTGGATTTTGTCTTCTTGCTTCTTAGAGCAGATGGCCCGCTACTGGGAATTAGAAATCTGAATGACAGAGGAACCTCCCACTGTGCAGGGAATGTTTCTTGCTCTCCTGGTCTCCTGAGGCAATTGAGTCACCCCACTTCCTTTAAAAATAATTTAAATCACTCAGATGCGAGCAGAGTGTCTGAGTGTAGGTGGTGTTTCCGCAGCGCCCCACCCTGTGCCCCTGAAACCCTCCTGCGGTCACCACCGTTCAGTTCTGCACTATAGAGGGACGACTCAGGAACCTAACGTGTTCACAGTGGGTGTTGCTGGTTTTCTTTAGTTGCGATATCACTCATCTGTAAATCTAGTGGCTGGTTGGGGTTTCCAGATGATTTGCTATTGAGGAAAGATAAAACTCTCTTCCTACAGTGATTTATTAATGATATGGTATAATTAGCCCTTTACCATAGGCATGTAGAGAGGGATAGCAAGGTGGACATTGCCTCATCCTACCTGTGTTTTTGGTCACCTTCAATAAGAGAATCTGATGGAGTCTACTTTCTTGTGCGTGTGTGTGTGTATGTGAGAAAGTGAGTTTTGAAGATGAATGAGTTCTGAGGGTTCCCTGGAAGTTCCCAGGAATCCTTCCTGCTTGTACCCTTAAGTGTACTCTCCTAAATTTCATGCCATCAGCCAGGGAGGGCTACATGCCCACTCACTGATGATGGGAACCGAGGAACTGCTCACCTTGCTGTAACTACACCTGCTGGTAGGTGGCGCTGTACCTGCTCCGCTACTGACTCCAAGCTCCAAGCACCTTTATGCCATTCGTGACCTGAGACTGAGTTTGGTTTCTCTCTTGGGCTCTGCCTCAGCGGGGTTCTCTATGGTCCTTTATTTGAGCACCCGTAGCTCAGTTTTTCTGATTCTTTCAGAGGGGATTAAATCCTTTTTGTCCACGTAGAGAACAGCCACGAGGCTCACACACTCCTGTAGGTATATCCAGATTCCACCAAGACCCCTGTGATGGGAGCAGGGACCACCGCTGGCATCGTCCACCACGTGGATGGATGTTTGCAGGGCATTTGTAAGACGGAATATGGCTTGGTAAATTCAATACTGATAATGATAAGAACTTAATAGAATACATTTGTTGAATGTCTTCCACAAGCCAAATACTATGCTAAGTGCTTTACATAATTGCCCTTTTGGATTTTTTTTCCAGAAACCTTTAGATAAATCCTGTAATTACCACGGTCTGCCTGATGAGAAGACGGGAGTCCTGAGATGCTCACCCTGGTGAATCAAGTAGCTGTTCAGTGGAGGACTCGGGGGCTGACCCTCCGGCATCCCCACTCCAGAGGTCCACGCTCTTAGTGAGGGGCAAAGGACTTTAGCATTTTTAAGTGTCTTTTAGGTTATGTTTGGAAATACTTGCCAACTTCAGCGAGCATATTGGTTTGCAAGTGAATCAGGAGGAAGGTTATTTCAGATGTAGTCTTGACTGTAATTTACATAAACAATAGATCACTCACTCACTCTTCCACTTTATTAGCAACTACGGGTTCTTTGCGACACACCTGTGGCGTACCGTTCTGAAGGTGAGACCTGGTGACACCACTTGGATAATGGAGCCGATAGTGGTGCTGGGTCTCCCTCAGAGGGTCCCTTCTGGATACTCTGTGACATCACTTGGTCAAACACTCTGCTTCCTCTCCTGGTTTAACTTTTCTGATGCTTAAGTGCGGCCACTCATGACTGGGAGTTGTCTCAGTCATTCCTCCTGCCTGTCTTGTCACGTGTCAGCCTGTTTCCCGCTGTCTCCATTAGGAAAGGTCTCTGAGAGGAGATGTTTACCAGGCTCCTGATGGTAGCACTGAGATTGTGGCCAAAGAGAAGGCTGTCCCATTAGCAAATTAAGCAAAATGATCTAGGATTTTTTTCCTCCCAGACTGACCCCTGAAAGCTGTCCCTTAAGGGTCAAGGTTATAGCTTTGAATCTCAGATCTAAAATCAGGCTTAGCATATAAATGACTTTAACTATTAATGGCTTAACTACATGGGGGATAAAATTCTTTTTCCAAAATTCATTACTATAAAGAGAAAAGCCTATGTAACCCTAGTATTTAATGCAAAACCAACATGTTGAACTCTACTTTGCATCCTACGTGAGGTGTGGGAGGAACCTGGGGTCACATGTTTATTCATCCGGCGTGGACCCAACATCTGCTCATAAATGTCACTTATGACAATTTAATAAATTTATTACCTATCTAGAGTTTCTTAACCTGGATTCAGAGAGAGTTCATGGCTGGGCTTCCTGTATCTGCCACCTGTGTGAAATTACATACAAAATATCAGTCATGCGCACTCATGTGTGTTTTTCTAGAAAGGGGTTTGCTCACTCTTATCACTCTCTGAACGATGGTGATGACACAAAGTTAAAAATCGCTGCAGTGTTCCTGGAATCAGTGAGAGGAACTGGGGCCGCATCAAACGGTGGACATTAGGCCGCCCAGACATCCTCTAAGCTTGTAAGAGGCGATAAGTCTTCTGCTCCCGGCGGTATTTTTGAGTCAATGTTCTGAGGGAACTCCCGCTGCAATACTATGAGACCAGAAACACTGCCCCAAATACTCTTCACAGCACAGCCAGGCCTGTAAGGAAGGAAAGAAAATATCTCCAGGAAAACTAACAACAGAAGGGAACTGGAAGAGAGAGGGCCGAGGTTGAGTAAATGCTAGAACGAACGGTCTCTTGGAGGCATTTACCAATCTCACCACTGGGATTAAAACCTTGAACTTCAGACCCACAATGAAGCTGGGACGACTTCTCTAGGATCCCAATATTCACTCAAGATCGTTTACAAAATGCTAATCAGTACAGTCCCAGGTCATCAGATAGCCAGAAATCTCATAGGAGCACACACAATTTTTGTTGTTGTTGTTCTGGAGGAAAGCATCCCACCTTTGTTCTCCAACTTTCTAAGGATTAATTCGATCAAACATGAGTTAACAGTTGGAAACCACCCCAAACAAAATAATCAAGTTATGCAAACGAGAGTCAGCAGGCGCAATAAACAGATGAAGACTTACAAGGAACTCCAGATGTTGAAGGGAGAAGGTTCAGCGCCCATGTAAATGGATGAAGAAATAAAGGATGGAATAGAATACAAGCAAGAAAGGAAGGGTTCCCCCAAAATGACCAGGCAACATTGGAAAAGAAAAGGACTTCAAGAAAAATAAAAGGAAATAATTATAAATAAAGCACAGGAGAGACTAAAGGATATTTTAGACTAAACACAAGAGTATTACAAAGCGAATATTTCTGAGGAAGTCTCTAAGGATAAACCAGGGAGTGGGGATACGGGGGCAGTGGGGCCGGGACCGTCACCTTGACCGCGTCTAGCCTGACGGAGCACTGAGCACTAGACTGGCTTTAGCCAGTGGATGTGACTACAACATACAGAGGATGGTGACATTATTGAAGTCTAACTAGAAAGGTTATGAGGCATGCCTCCTGTATCAATAGTAGGAGAGGAAACAGTGAAACTGTAAGAAAAGGTTCACATGAGCGATGGAGGCTACCTGTACATGTAATACCTGCCTGCTCCGTTAGAATTTTATCCCAACATTCTCAGTTATAGCTTATAAATAGTTACAGTTTCAGAATCAGTTCTCTTGACAGATTCCTACAAGACTGGATATTGAGTCAGTCACTCATGCATCTGTAAAGCGATCCTGCCCTGCGTGTTGGTGTGATGGAGGGGGTGAGCTCATGCGCCCTGAAGCCTGTCCAAGTGCCAGTCTGGATGCTGCTATCATGTGACTTTGGGCAACTACTCAACTTCTCGTTGCCTCAGTTCACTCCTCTGTCAAATGTGGGTCATAGGGTGTTGTGAAGATTAATTAATGTAAATCTTGTACTTGGAACAGTGTCTGGGTCAAAATAAGCATCTGGCAAGTGCTTGATTCTACTTTCTAACATCGTTAAAAAACTTTTACAATGCTTATTTTATTTTGAGTGCCTCCAGCCTTTATTTTATTTTTATAAAAGCTGGTTTAATTACATTGACTCTTAAATGGATTTTTCTGCCCATTTTTATTCCTTTTTGGTTGACTACCTGTATTTTATAGGTAGTCCTCCACAGTCTGTGTGGTGCCCACCACCCGAAGTCATCATTGATAGAGCCCTTTGCTCTCAGAGTGTTCCTGCCCGGACGATGACGTGTGGTCTCTCTCCTTACTGGTTCCCTTCCCTTCTCCAGTGTTCATAATCATATGGGTATTTCTTAACTGTAGGCAGGAAACAGCTCGTTCATGACAACCGTTTTCACTCTTTCCCCTCTGCATGGGAAGGAGAGATGGTTACAATAAGACAATTTCCCCAACTCTTTTCCCTCATCCTGTGAGTACTTTGAAACACTTGAACTTCCTCCTGTCCCCTCTGGCTCCAGATCTGAGTCTTGCTCTGGTATTTTAGCTCATTTAATTTCAAACTCTTATAAGAATGTATTGCAATATGTCTTTTTTTATTTTTTTATTTTGGGAATCCTTATTTTAGTATTGTATTAACTCCCAGACACAATAGCATCCTTTTTGATGTAACCCAGCACAGTTCCTCACTGTTTCCTCTTTTGGAAGTTCAAGTTCCCTTTCTGAGCTTTTGTTAGAGTCTGTCTCAATTATGTTCTTGGAGTTTTGTGGGAGACAGAGTCACGTGGCTCTCCACACAACCTTCAGTTTCAGGACAGAGGCATCCCTGTCCTGTGGCGCATGGCACGGTGTTGCTGGTGAGCTCCCCCTGCTGGTCTGTGTGTGCGCACGCACCTTCCTCTTCCAGAAGAATCTCTCCCTTCAGGATTCGGTCCAGGGTTGTCCGCTTGGTTTTTTTGTCGCTCTGACAGCTGAGCACCTTGGGCAGCTGTCTTTTCTCTTTGTCCCACTGAGGTCCCCGTGGTGGGGACACAGAGTGAAGGCTCAAGAAAACAGACCCGCTCTCAGTGTGGCGGTTGGCAGGTCCCTGGTCCACCCCTGAGCATTGACTTGACCGCTTTGGAGGGAGGAGGGTGCTGTCCACTGTTTCCTTCCCCCTTAACAACCTGAGGACCAGGGACAGGACACTCACACACTGCGCGCTCTCTCTCTCTCTCATTCTGTTCCCAGGCATAGTGATTGTCTGGTGCGCGTTCCACTGGGACAGCCACTGCCTCACAGGCAGCCCCCTGAGCACTGCCTCCCTCCTCTGGGCTGTCGTTTACAAGGCCAATGGATCTCGTCTGTGTTGTTCACTGTGTTATCCCTCGCGCTAAGAGGGGCCGGGCATGAGTAATGAACAAATGGGTGCACTTGAGAGGTAATGTTAACCATAAGCTGGTGACCGCTTTGAAAAGAGATTTCTAACTGCAACGTTCCTAGCATGGCATTCTCATTTAGTGCAACAAGGCATTCTTTTTCTTTTTAAAAAACGAGTGCAAAAGTCTTGACTTTCAGAGAATAATAACTACCAGTTCCAGCATGCCATTTCATCTCTCCACCACCCACCCACCCACCCCCAATTGAAGAGGAAAGATGAAACCATTAAGCACACGATAACTAGTACGAAGGCTTAGCCCTGTAAAAGGGAATTTTACTAAGGGCTTCTCAGAAACAGTGACCCTTTCAGGGACGCACAGATGTACCTGAAGACAGTCCACCGTGAAGGAAGGTGTCCTTTCTAAGGAGGAGTTTACGGCTGCCTGGTTTGCCTTATTTCTGGAGGAATGGTTGTGGTCTGGCTTGCTGGACCTGAGTAGCCAAGGTCCACAGCCTACCAGATCAGATAACTACTCCTTCTTCACGTAAGGCTGGAGAAGCAGTGTGTACACGTGTGGCTACTCAAGAAGACTTGGGGTGATGCACAGGTCACGGGAATCCTCCTGCCTTTTCTTTCATTCCTAATTTAGAATGTGGTGATTCTCTTTCTATAGTCCTCTTCTTTTTAAAGTAAAAATTAACTTTCTGCAAAGAACCATTCAGATGGCGTTTATTTAAATGATCTCTAGTGTGGGTGAAGGAGGAAGCCTCCCAGTTGTCTGACCTTACCTCTACTGGTTACATTGTAGCATGTTGGTTCTTTTGCACACTTTGAAGATCAAAGCGCATGAGAAAATTAGAAGGGATGCTTTCGGTTAAAGATATTAAAAATCATGTTATGTCTCAGCTTCAATTTCCCCATTTGCTGTTTCTCAGGGAGCCTTCTGTCTTTGCCCTTCATTTCGACTGAAAACGGTATGCAAAGTAGAACCCTGAATGATATCATTTCTCTGTTTTTCCGAAGGCAGATTTGTTTTCACTTTGAGGTTTTCAGGTCTCACTTTGATTTGTATCCCTCTTTAGCACATCACAGAACCAGAAACACGCGCTTGGCAAGCGGCATCTTTTATGTGAGTGAGCCTCTGGGTCAGTCTTTTCATAGAAGTGAAATGTAAATCTCTATCCTCTTCAACTTCAGAAGAATTAAATGTAAGCCCCCACGATGCCTTTTGCATTTGGAAAAAATTTCACG
Source organism: Saccopteryx leptura (assembly GCF_036850995.1). Classification (NCBI taxonomy): domain Eukaryota; kingdom Metazoa; phylum Chordata; class Mammalia; order Chiroptera; family Emballonuridae; genus Saccopteryx; species Saccopteryx leptura. Next base: position 5,461,913 of record NC_089513.1, on the reverse strand, counting down.
TTTTTCTTTGTCTACCTTCGATGTTGATCGTCACTTTCTTAATGCAAATGAAGGTGACTGTGACCCCACCCTTCTTTTATTGCCTTTTTCTTGAGTAATTTAAAATCATACATACTTGATTAGAATCATGTTTTTATCTACATTTTCTACGTCCCATCATTGGTACATACAATTTATTTGGTGGAGGTTATATCCTTTTCCTTTGATAACAAGGATTGATCAAATTGTTACTGCTATTTATTTTGAAGGATAATGTGATGCGTTATCTAATAATTAGATTTAAATGGATAAAACTAATTTTATTGAAAGCTAAGTTGGAGAATTTTCCACCATGTCTTTCAGTGGAAAGTTTAATTATATCCTCACAACATCGTTTAGGTAACAGAGCACTTAAAATGTCATGGGGTTTGTGTGGACCTGGTAAGGAATAAATGGTCACTTTATCCTTGTGTCTGTTCAGATTTTGTCATCTAATGTTGATCTGATAATACAAGCTTTTTACTCTCTGCTAAGCCTTAGATAGCATAACATAACACCAAGGCCACATCCTATATACAACCTCCACTGGGTCTGATGTTGCTGTAATTAAGGATACTGGACCATCACCTTATACCTTGCTCAGACCCTTATTTCAATATTAAGCTCTTATATATTTTGCATTATTTACTTTTCATACTGTAATTCAAAGACTCTCGTTTTCTCATCTCTGAAATGTGAGACATTTCGTTTTTTAAATTAATTTTAATGGGGTGACATTAATAAATCAGGGTACATATGTTCAGAGAAAACATCTCCGGGCTATTTTGACATTTAATTATGTTGCATACCTATCACCCAAAGTCAGATTGTCCTCCGTCACCCTCTATCTGGTTTTCTTTGTGTCCCTCCCCTCCCCCTACCCCCTAAGACATTTTCAGTAGATAACATTTAGACTCTATTTTAATTTTAGATACTTGCTACAGAAATTATTTTGAATTTTTACTCAAAGTGAAGAAAACCACAGCTCTTCTGTTTTTTCTTTTTAATTTGATCATTGTTATATTTGAGGTGGGTTTTGCTTAGTTCTTTGGCCATGATAGGTTTTTATTATCATATGTTTTCTTTTTTTTTTTTTTTTTTTTTCATTTTTCTGAAGCTGGAAACAGGGAGAGACAGTCAGACAGACTCCCGCATGCACCCGACCGGGATCCACCCGGCACGCCCACCAGGGGCGGTGCTCTGCCCCCCAGGGGGTGATGCTCTGCCCATCCTGGGCGTCGCCATATTGCGACCAGAGCCACTCTAGCGCCTGAGGCAGAGGCCACAGAGCCATGCCCAGCGCCCGGGCCATCTCTGCTCCAATGGAGCCTTGGCTGCGGGAGGGGAAGAGAGAGACAGAGAGGAAAGCGCGGCAGAGGGGTGGAGAAGCAAATGGGCGCTTCTCCCATGTGCCCTGGCCGGGAATCGAACCCGGGTCCTCCGCACGCTAGGCCGACGCTCTACCGCTGAGCCAACCGGCCAGGGCTATTATCATATGTTTTCTATTACCAATGTGTACTCTGATACAAAATTTTGCTAACCTACTGATTAGGTGTCTGGATATTATGACAGATGAGCACAATCTCAAATCAGGTGACAAGGTGAATTAGAACTTTGTCTACATCGTCACCATCAATATTGGTGCCGCACCCCTTTTGTGGAAATTGATGTCGTCCTCATGCTTACAGCCAGCCTCCTAAGAAAAGCCCGCTCTGACATTTCTGAACATGCCAGCCCCAACCTCCATCTGGTGAGCCATCCCGTGGCGTCTAGATTCAGAGAGGAGAAGAGAACAGGGCAGAACATTGTGTGATTCTTATCAACTCCCTACCTGGGTCCCTTCCATCTTTTCTTTCAGTGGAGTTCAATCACCCAGCACGTGATCTCTCCTGTGCCATATTGCTAGCTACAATTTTATGCATGAATTTATTCATGAATTTAATTGACCGTTTTTTCTCATTGTTCTTATGTAGCTTTGGGGAGTTAATTAGACACTTTAGTTTAGAAGAAAAAGGTACTGCCTTGGCAAGATGCCCTTCTGAAGTGGGAATGAAGCCATCAATTGCCAAATGTGCTATTTTAGCTCCTTCCTCAACGTCTGGCCACCACTGACCTTTCACCATGAACCTTATAGTTTTGCCTTGTCCAGAATGTTATACAATTGCAATCATGCAGTTAGTAGGTTTTTAATGGCTTGATAGCTTATTTAAAATAAATTCTGGATAGCCTCTGCATGGATGCACCACAGTTTGTTTATCCATTTACCCATTGAGGGCCATCTTGGTTGATTACAGGTTTTGGTAATTCTGAAGAAGGCTGCTATAAATGTTTTCATGCAGGATTCTTATGTGGAGTTTTCAGATCCATTAGGTAAATAACTATGTTTAGTTTTGTGAGAAACTGTCAAACTGTTTTCAAGTGATGATACCAATTTACATTTACATCCACAATGTATGAAAATACCTGTTCCTCCACGTCTTTATCACTGGTTGTTATTGTCAGTTTCTTTTTTTAAAATTTTATCCAAGTAGCTCTGTAGTTGTATCTCATTTTAACTCGAAACTTCCTGTTGACAAATGATTATTTATTCATACACTATATATCTTCTTTGATGAAGTGTCTTCTGCCTGATTTTTAAGTAGATTATTTTCTTATAGCTGAGTTCTACCTTTTAAAATATATGTATATATCAGCTTTTGATTTGAGAATTATTTCAGACTTTACACAAAATTATAAAGACACTAGAGAATTGCCATGTCAATTTCATCTAGATGTTTCAAATATTAATATCTTGTAAAACCATAACTTGATAAAATTTTACTAACTAAACTGTAGGACTTATATGGTCCAGGATCAAGACTAGTATCATATATTACATTTAGTTTTCATGTCCCTGTGGTGTCCTTGAATCTGTGAAAGTGCCTCGGTCTTTGTCTTTTAAGCCCTTGAGGGTTTCCAAGAAGAGTTCCTACTGTCCAGCTATATGGTAGAATATGCCCCTGCCTTTGGTTTGTTTGATAATTCCTTAGTGTTAAATTAATGTCATACATTTTTGGCAAGAGTAGCGCAGAATGCTAATGTATTTTTCTCTGTGCATCATACTGGGAGACATAGGGTATTGATTCCTCTGTTCACACAATGGAGATGTTAACTTGATTGACTAGGTTGAAGTGTTGTCTGCTAGGTTTCTCTGCTATGAGTCCATCATGTCTCTTTGTAATCACTGAGTACCTTACGGAGATGTTCCTTGGGACCAGGTAAATGCCCTATTTCTCATCGTATGTTAGCATACTCATTGTAGCATTCACTGATGATTCTTGTTGGAAACAATTATATCTGTAGCTGTTGTCAAATGGTGATTTTTTTTCCTATTTTTATTATTCCTTATACATTTGCTGGTTGGAACTATCCTACAAGAAAGAGATTCTTTCTCTCCCATTGTTTATTAAATTGTTTATAGTAGTATGTGCTAATGTTTTCTCATTTTATTCTATGGGATCTAATTTATTGCTCTAATTTTTGCTCAAATTGGCCCATATTTTGCCGTAGGCAGCACGTTTAAGTAGGCTCCTCTGCCCTTTGTACAGAACCTAAATTTACTGTATTTTGAATCATATCGAAAATTAATTAGACAATACATTCTCCCCCAAAAAGGAAAAAAAACCCAAAATAACCTTTTATACAGTCCACATTTTATGTGTGCGTATGCATATATACATTTTTATTGTTGTTTAAAAAGACCTTGACATTGAAGAATGTATTTTTAGAGTCACTGACTATTGATTTTGTTTTTTCTACCACATAACCTCTACAGTGTAATATTTTCTTCCACAAACAAAAACCAATATTCTTCACCAGGTAGGTTTACTTAACCAAAGTTTCTGTTCAAGCTGATAGGTGAGTTGATTCATTGATTCTACAAATGTAACTGAGCACACAAGTCTGGGTCAACCAGGAGGGTGATACCGGAATAATTTGCCTTTTTGCTCTCATCCTTTCCTGGGTCGATCGATGTATAGGCAACTGATGGGTAAAGGTCACCCCTCTAAAATGACACATCTGAGACAGCCCACAGCCTTTAGCCAGGGCCTTCTGCTAGCGCAGGGATTATAAAATCAGAGATACGCCGGAGACAGGCAGGGCAGGTTTATCTGAACACTGACATGTTATTGGTAGCGCCCTCCAGCGTCTTGTTCCACCTGCATGGGGACAGCCATCACCTTTGAAGCAAAAAAACAAACAAACAAACAAAACCCTCCCCCCCCAAAAAACGGATTCATTTTCTACTTTAGAATTTTCTGGTTATGTAATACATCCTCCTCATCTTTAACCAACCCCTGTAGAGGCTCAAGGACATCATGACCAGCGAATCAGGTTTCTCTCTGTGGTCACATCAAGCGCGAGACCGCACAGCCCAGCACAACAAAAGTCAGCCTCAGGAAAGAGGACTTATTTTGATTTTGGACATAAAAGGCTTGTCCTCCCCAGATGCCTGGAGACAATAACAAGGTCCAGAGGGAAAGCAATTGATGAGATAAGAAACAGGTGCCAATCCTGAGATGACAGCCATGGGAAGGAGTGGACACACGCATTGTCAATTTCCACTTCTGAAATGTCCCACTTGGGGGTCAATTTCCAGGGAACATAAAGCCCCGGTCTCAGACGACAGAATCAAGAGGAAAACACCATCAACACACCAGCCACTGTGATGGTGGCGGTGTGTGTGTCTTAATTGCATGAGTGATGCTTGATCTTTGCCTTCTGCCAACAAAGAGCCGAGGTGGGTGCTGAGAAGCAGCCCAGTCATGGTAGCCTTCTCCCGGTCGTGTTAACTCGTCATCTCTTAGAGCCACAGAGAGAAAACATGACTGAGCCATGAGCGCATCGGGCCTTGGTGAGGGAAGGAGAGGGCAAGTGGTGGTTGTGATTCTTTTCATGTTTATTTCGTGCTGCCATTGAATGTTAACAGAGTTTATCGTATCACTTGACGACTGCTATTAGTCTGAAGGTACCGCAAGAAATTGCTAGTTTTCCCCAATTGAAACTGAAACAACTGTGTGGCAGGCAGGGCGAAGCCCTTTGAGACAGACAGCAGTGCCCACCCATGTGACTCAGTGCTGGGAAAGGGGGTGACCAGAGCTGTTCACAAGCAAAACATTCTTTTGAACTTCGTGAATTTTTTTTTGCATTCCTCCTGGTTGAGACCTCAACTCCTTGCCCTGACTTTAAGTCGTAGTTATTTTAGACAATTTGTTTTTAACTTCTCTTACATTTGAGACTTGGAGATTTCATAGAAGCACAGTATAGTATATCCTGGGCCTCATTTTCCTTTCCTTACAACCCGACAAAGTTTCTCTTTAACTTGTGATTTTCTGTAGGATTTTCCAAAAATATTTAAGAAATACCATTACAACTAAAATGTTTCTACTATCTATGCTATTTATCTTTGTCAGTACATTAGAATATGTACACTTGTTAATTAGTGTACAGATTTAATATGTTATTTCATGTTTTTATAGAGATTTCCATGTGCCATAGGTAGAACATACCACATTCTGTTAAGAAATTATACGAGATTCCCTGTCCAGGCAGCTCAGTTGGTTAGACCATCATCCCAACACACCAAGGTTGTGGGTTCGATCCCCCATTGGAGTACATTCAATAACCAACCAACGTATATATAAATAAGTAGAACAACAAATCAGGGTTTATCTCTCCTGTCTCTCTCTTTCCCATCCTTTCTCTCTCTAAAATCAGTCAGTAAAAATAAAAATATATATATGCTAGATGAAGCCCCTGGGTTTCTAACAGCTGCTGACCACTTCCTATGCATGATCAACATTCATCCTTTCAACACTTGTGCTGTGGACGTGGTCCGTGTGCAGAGTGGAAACCGCATCAGGAGGACCGTGCCCACTGCACACCTGAGCTGTCAACGCAGTGGGTGAGTTGTGCATTTGCACCACCCAATGAAGAGGCAGTTGTGAACTGAGCAAAGCGCCGTGAAGGTGTAAGAGGGGAGTGAGGACTTCCCCCAGGAAGGGACATGTGGCTTAAGAGCTGAGTGAAGTTCAGCACAGAGAGGCCATGCTCAGAGAGCTACCCTGGGGCGGGAAAGGGTGGCTGAATTTGAGAAATGGGAAGTGGTTCGTATGGCTGGAGGCAAGGTGCAGCGGACAGGGAGCTCACTCAGATGCTGTGGGGCCCATGGTGGGCAGGTCGGCGCTGGTGGTCGCGGGAGAGCAACGACTGAGCGATGGCAGGCGTTGCAGTCAGAGGGGTGTGGTCTGTGGTCATATTCTCATTTATTTTTAAAGCGCCGTCTAGTTTGAGAAGAAAATAGGATGGGTGGGAACCAGCCAGCGCGGTGCGGCATGTGGGAGCGTCACACAGAGAGAGAGAAAGGCCGAGCAGCAGTGGCCGGGCGGGGACAGGGACGTGGGTCTATCTGCCTTCCGTCCCCGCCTGGCTCGTCAGCTGTGCCTCTGACACCCCGACGACTTCTCTTCCGAAGACAGCACACTTTTTATGCCGAACGAATTGGGCAGTTGGGGTTTCTGTTTCTGTCCTTGAAGAGCAACAGCTCTAAAGGAAAGAGGGAGCATTCATACATTCGGGGCTGCTTCGTGCTACTTCTGCACCCTGACCGCACCTTACAGTCAGCGGAGAGCCTCTGTCTGTTGACCCTGGGTGTCACTCGCGGGGACCCGGCAGGTCTGTGGGAAGCAAGACACAACATGCCCATCCTTAGGCAGCCAAGCCAACTTGACTGCGCTATCCCAGCTGTGATCACCTTTCCTGGCCTGTTCGCTTTCTTTCAGGGGCTAGACAACGTGGTCAGCACTCAGGTCTTCATCTAAACATGGGCTGTTTCTCAAGGTCACACTTTTATATGAAAACACATTGGTTCACAGCCCATCTGTTGCAGGGAAATGATGACACATCACTGTGAGGACTGTAGCCTTCTTCACTGTGTCTCGGCACTCTGAATTGAATGTCTGGCTCAGAATGTCCTTTCCTCAGTGACATGGAAAAGAACATGCTATCTGGTTGCCATTCTGCTGAGGAGCTAATAATGAGAAAATATGACGTCTGTAAAGACCCCAGAAGAACTTGAAAGAGTGGCTTCCACTAGCATCTTGTTAGAAGTGGAAACCTTTATCATTTTCACTCCCCAGAAGAGATTTCTTATTGTTGTGTGTTTCTTTTTTTTAAGTCTTTGGATATTCCAATGTTCTTTTATGATCTTGGGTCCAAGACTAAATCCCTTTGGAGTTGAACAACTATTGATATTGCCTTTGAATAAACTATACATTATGATCCGAGGGTGGGGGTAGAGATAGTTAATACCATTCATTAAAAAAAATTGCCCTTTTTGGAGACCATGGCTATTTCTTGAAAAGATTATTTTACCAAGGTTTATTAGAATTTATAGAAGGGAGAAGACAAGATGGCACTGGAGTAGGCGGACATACCAACATCTACCTCCCAGAACCAAAGTGGATTACAAACTAATTTTAAGAACTATCATCTGGAAAAACCAACTTTGAACTAAACTAAGAGGACTCTTCAACCAAAGAACACTGAAGAAGCCACACCGAGACTGGTAGAAAAAGCGGAAACGCGGAGAGGGCTTCCCAACTCCCCAGAACGAACAGAAGCCGGGAGAGACTTGGGTGGCGGGAAGTGAGTTTAGCAGAGAGGGGAGGGTCCTGAGCCCCAGGAACAAAGCCCCAACCTACAGCCCCAGAGCCCAGAAGAGGCGTAAGGACAGTATTTAGCTGGAAACAAGTCAGGATACTGTTTGTGAGAAAGAGTCTGATTTCTCAGACCCAGGATTCTTCTTAAAGGGACCGCACAGAACACCTCTCTCACAACCACTCACCCAGGGCTCTGGGGGATAGGGAGAGAGGAGAGTACCAGAGTAGAAGGAAGAGAGTGTAATCTAGGAGGCACAGGGAGAAAAATTTTGGGAGATAGCCACCCTAAACCCTGGGATGAGTCACTCCCCAAATCTGAAGTGAATATTTCCCCCGGAAACAGCAATACCAGCAAAGGGAAGCAGGAGAGCAGCCAAACAAGCTCCCCCGCGGCACTCAGAGCAGAGTCGCAAAGAAGGAGGGAGCTTTCGGGTCTACAGTAGTGAGTGTTAGGGTCTGAGCTACAGCGCCCACACCCCACACAGCTGAGGGCTCGCCGGAGGGCGGGCGGCAGCAGGAGAAGGAAGCGCGGTTCTGTTGGCAGGGAAGGAAGCCGGCTGGCCACCACTAGGCTCAGGTGTGAGCTCAGTTTTGCCCAGCTGGGGAGGAGGGGACGTGCAAAAGCGGTCAAGCCCAGCTGCCAGCAGCCTGTAATCCAACCTGCGGGAAAAGGGTGGGAACCCCAGAAAGGGTGGAGACCAGCCCCTGAGCAAGGGCACAGGAGCACGGCCTTGCCCTGCTTCTGCAATCCAGGCTTGTGGTCTGACTTGGGAGCCGGCTCCTCCCACAGGGGTGGAGCGAAAAGCGCAGAACAGGCGGAGTTCCGCTACTGAGCTAAGCGTGAACACACAGTCCTGCCCAGCCAGTAGAGCCAAGGCTAGCAGCCATTCCACAAACAGGCTCCTCCTACAAGGGCGGTGCAAAAGCCCAGAAACAGGCGGAGACCCGCAGCTGAGCAAAGGTGCTCGCCACGGCCTTCAGAGCCTAGCATAATGCCACACATAGGGGAGGGGCAAAGGCCAAGGCCACCAAGGCTCGTGCATCCGAGCACATGATCACAGCCACTCCCGTGAAGAGAAAATGTGGAGGCAGAGAAATGCAACACAAATGAACCAAGAGAAATCCCCAGAAAAGGAACTAAATGAAACAGATATAAAAAATTACCAGAGGCAGAGTTTAAAATAATGATTGTTAAGATGCTCAAAGATATTAGAACAACAATAGATGGTCATTACAAAAACCCAAATAAAGAGATAGCAAGTATATAAAAGGGCATTGAAATAATAAAAAAGAATCAGTCAGAAATGACAAATACAATATCTGAAATAAAGAATACAGTGGAAGGAATTAAAAGCAGGATGGATGAAGTGGAGAATCAAATCAGCGAGTTAGAGGACACAATAAATAAAGGCACAGAAGCAGAGCAGAAAAAAGAAAAGAAACTCAAAAAGTCTGAGGAAACTCTAAGAGAGCTCTGTGACAACATGAAGAGAAATAACATCCGCATCATAGGGGTTCCTAAAGAAGAAGAGAAAGAACAAGGGATAGAGACTTTGTTCAAACATATCATAGCTGAAAACTTCCCTCAATTAAGGCAGGAAAACATCTCACATGTTCAGGAAGCACAGAGAACTTCATTAAGGAGAAACCCAAAGAAACCAACACCAAGACACATCATAATTAAAATACCAAAGCTAAATGATAAAGAGAAAATATTTAAAAAGACTAGAGAAAAAAAGACTATCACCTACAAAGGAGCCCCCATAAGGATGACTTCTGACTTCTCAACAGAAACACTTGAGGCCAGAAGGGAATGGCAAGAAATATTCAAAGTAATGCAGAACAAGAGCCTACAACCAAGACTACTTTATCCAGCAAGGCTATCATTTAAAATTGAAGGAGAAATGAAAAGCTTTACAGACAAAAAAAACCTCAAGGACTTCACTGCAACCAAACCAAGGCTGCAAGAAATGTTAAGGGACCTGTTGTAAACAGATCAAAGGAGAAAAAGAATATAGCAAAAGAGAAATACAGTTTTAAAGAACAAAATGGCAATAAACCATTACATATCAATAATAACCTTAAATGTTAATGGATTAAATGATCCGATCAAAAGACATAAGGTAGCTGCATGGATAAGAAAACAGAACCCATACATATGCTGTCTACAAGAGACACACCTTAAATCAAAAGATGCACACAGACTGAAGATAAAAGGATGGAAAAAAATATTTCACGCAAATGGAAATGAAAAAAAAGCTGGGGTAGCAATACTTTTATCAGACAAAATTGACTTTAAAACAAAGACCATAGTTAGAGGTAAAGAAGGTCACTACGTAATGATAAAGGGAGCAATCCAACAGGAAGATATAACCATTATAAATATCTACGCACCTAATATAGGAGCACCTAAATATATAAAGCAGACTTTGATGGATTTAAAGGGTGAGATCAACAGCAATCCTATAATAGGGGGTTTCAATACCCCATTAACATCATTAGATAGACCTCAAAAAAGAAAATTATCAAAGAAACAGCAGACTTAAAGGACATATTAGATCAACTCGATTTAATAGATATCTTTAGAACCTTTCACCCTAAAACAGCAGAATATACATTCTTTTCAAGTGCTCATGGTACATTCTCTAGAATAGATCACGTGTTAGGGCACAAAAGCGGTCTCAACAAATTTAAGAAGATTGAAATCATATCGAGCACTTTCTCTGATCACAATGGCATGAAACTAGAAATCAACCACAACACAAAAACTGAAAAATACTCAAACACTTGGAAACTAAATAGCATGTTATTAAATAACGAATGGGTAAACAATGAGATCAAAGAAGAAATTAAAAAATTCCTAGAAACAAACGATAATGAGCATACATCAACTCAAAATTTATGGGACACAGCAAAAGCAGTCCTGAGAGGGAAGTTTATAGCATTACAGGCATACCTCAAGAAGCTAGAAAAAGCTCAAATAAACAACTTGACCCTACATCTAAAAGAACAAGAAAAAGAACAGCAAGTAAAGCCCAGAGCTAGTAGAAGGAAGGAAATAATAAAGATCAGAGCAGAAATAAATGACACAGAGGCTAAAGAAACAATACAGAGGATCAATTAAACCAGGAGCTGGTTCTTTGAAAAGGTAAACAAGATCGATGAACCTTTAACGAGACTCACCAAGAAAAAAAGAGAGAGAACTCAAATAAAATTAGAAATGAGAGTGGAGAAATAACTGACACAACAGAAATACAAAATATTGTAAGAAAATACTATGAAGAACTGTACCCCAAAAAACTAGACAACCTAGATGAAATGAACAAATTCCTCGAAACATATTATCTTCGGAAAATCAATCTGGAAGAATCAGAAAACCTAAACAGACCAATTACAACAAATGAGATTGAAACAGCTATCAAAAAACTCCCAAAAAAGAAAAGTCCTGGGCCTGATGGATTCACAAGTGAATTCTACCAAATATTCAAATAAGAACTAACTCCTATTCTTCTCAAGCTATTTCAAAAAATTAAAGAGGACGGAAGACTTCCAAGCTCCTTTTATGAGGTGAGCATAATTCTGATTCCAAAACCAGGCAAAGACAACACAAAGAAAGAAAATTATAGGCCAATATCCCTGATGAACTTAGATGCAAAAATTCTCAACAAAATATTAGCAAACCAGGTCCAGCAATATATGAAAAAAAATCATACACTATGATCAAGTGGGATTTATTCTTGGGAGGCAAGGTGGTATAATATTTGCATATCAATCAATGTGATTCATCACATAAACAAAAGGTAGAAGAAAAACCACATGGTAATTTAAATAGATGCAGAAAAAGCATTTGATAAAATCCAGCACCCATTCATGATCAAAACTCTCAGCAAAGTGGGAATACAGGGAACATGCCTCAACATGATAAAGGCCATCTCTGACAAACCCACAGCCAACATCATACTCAATGGGCAAAAATTAAAAGCAATCCCCTTAAGATCAGGAACAAGGCAGGGGTGCCCCCTTTCACCACTCTTATTCAACATAGTTCTGGAAGTCCTTGCCACAACAATCAGACAAGAAAAAGAAATAAAAGGCATCCAAATTGGAAAAGAAGAAGTAAAACTATCATTATTTGCAGATGATATGATATTGTATATAGAAAACCCTAAAGTCTCAGTCAAAAAACTACTGGACCTGATAAATGAATTTGGCAAGGTGGCAGGATATAAAATCAATACTCAGAAATCAGAGGCATTTTTATACACTAACAATGAACTGTCAGAAAGAGAAATCAAGGAATCAATCCCCTTTACCATTGCAACCAAAAAAAAAAAAAGTACCTAGGAATAAATTTAACCAGGGAGATTAAAGACTTGTACTCAGAAAATTATAAAACATTGATAAAAGAAATCAGGGAAGATACGAACAAGTGGAGGCATATACTATGCTCATGGTTAGGAAGAATAAACATCATTAAATGTCTATATTACCCAAAGCAGTTTATAAATTCAATGCAATACCAATTAAAATACCAATGACTTACTTCAAAGATATAGAACACATATTCCAAAAATTTATATGGAACTAAAAGAGAACACAAATAGCCTTAGCAATCTTGAAAAGGAAAAATAAAGCGGGAGGTATCACACTTCCGGATATCAAGTTACATTATAAGGCCATTGTACTCAAAACAGCATGGTACTGGCATCAGAACAGGCATATAGATCAATGGAACAGAACTGAGAACCCAGAAATAAATCCACACTGTTATCAACAACTGATATTTGACAAAGGAGATAAGAGCATACATTGGAGTAAAGACAGCCTCTTCAACAAATGGTGTTGGGAAAATTGGACAGCTACCTGCAAAAAAATGAAACTAGACCACCAACTTACACCACTTCAAAAAAATAAACTCAAAATGGATAAAAGACTTAAATGTAAGGCATGGAACCATAAGCATCTTAGAAGAAAACATAGGCAGTAAGCTCTCTGACATCTCTTGCAGCAGTATATTTGCTGATTTGTCTCCACAGGCAAGTGAAATAAAAGACAGGATAAACAAATGGGACTTTATCGAACTAAAAAGCTTCTGCACAGCTAAAGACAATAAGAACAGAATAAAAAGACAAACTACACAATGGAAGAATATATTTGACAATGTGTCTGAAAATCGGTTAATAACCAAAATTTATAAAGAACTTGTAAAACAATACCAAGAAGACAAACAATCCAATCCAAAAATGGGCAAGGCCCTGGCCGGTTGGCTCAGTGGTAGTTCGTTGGCCTGGCGTTCGGGGGACCCGGGTTCGATTCCCGGCCAGGGCACATAGGAGAAGCGCCCATTTGCTTCTCCACCCCCCCTTCCTCTCTGTCTCTCTCTTCCCCTCCCGCAGCCAAGGCTCCATTGGAGCGGAGATGGCCCAGGTGCTGGGGATGGCTCCTTGGCCTCTTCCCCAGGCGCTGGAGTGGCTCTGGTCGCGGCAGAGAGACGCCCCAGAGGGGCAGAGCATCACCTCCTGGTGGGCAGAGCGTTGCCCCTGGTGGGCGTGCCGGGTGGATCCCGGTCGGGCGCATGCGGGAGTCTGTCTGACTGTCTCTCCTTGTTTCCAGCTTCAGGAAAAAAAATACAAAAAAAAAAAAAAAAGAAATGAATAGACACCTCTCCAAAGAGGACACACTGATGGCCAATAGGCATATGAAAAAATGCTCAACATCACTAATGATTAGAGAAATGCAAATTAAAACCACAATGAGATATCACCTCACACCAGTCAGAATGGCGCTCATCAACAAAACTATACAGAATAAGTGCTGGCGAGGATGTGGAGAAAAGGGAACTTTCCTGCACTGCTGGTGGGAATGCAGACTGGTGCAGCCACTGTGGAAAACAGTATGGAGATTGCTCAAAACATTAAAAATCGAATTGCCTTTTGACCCAGCTATACCACTGTTAGGAATATACCCCAAGAACACCATAGCACTGTTTCAAAAGAAGAAATGCACCCCCATGTTATGGCAGCATTGTTCACATAGCGAAGATCTGGAAACAGCCCAAGTGTCCATCAGAGGACGAGTTGATTAAAAAGCTTTGGTATATATATACTATGGAATACTACTTAGCCATAAGAAATGATGACATAGGATCTTTTACAACAACATGGATGGATGGGCCTTGATAACATTATACTGAGCGAAATAAGTAAATCAGAAAGAACTAAGAACTATATGATTCCATGCATAGGTGGGACTCAGAGACATGGACAACAGTGTTGGGGTTACAGGGTGGGGGGGATGAGAGGGAGGGGGTTGGGGGAGGGGAGGGGCACAAAGAAAACCAGTTAGAAGGTGACAGAAGACAATTTTATCAATGTCACCCCATCAAAATTAAAAAAAAAAAAAAAAAAAAAGAATGTGTCTCACGGCTAATTCTGCTTCTCAGGCCACATCCTGCAAAAGGGGCCCCAAGCAAATTGGTGATTTGGCTCCTCTGATTTTGCCAATTGGATTTTTAAAAAAAAAAAATAGGTCAGGAATGCCCTGAAATGGAACTAACAATACATGGTATAAATTTAAAGGACTTTAGATACTGGAGCTGATGTATCTGTTATTGCTAAGCTACAGTGTCCTCCTTCCTGGTCCACGCATGCAGCAGCCACAGAATTACAAGGTATAAGGCAGAGTAAATCCCCTCAACAAAGTTCTGGTTTTCTACATTGGGAAGATTAAGAAGGTCATTCTGGATTTTTTAAGCCTTATGTGCTCCCTGAATGGCCAATTAATTTGTGAGGTAGAGATGTTTTGAAAAATATGGGAGTGTTTCTTGTCAGTCCTAATGGACAGTACTCAGATGCTTGATTGGGGATTTTTGCCCACCAAGGGTCTAGGGAAAGGACAGTGAGGAATTCTCACCCCCATAGAAGTGGCACCCAGTACCAGAAGGTGTGGATTAGGATATCAAAATTTAGCATAGGGGCCTTGGTAGCTCCTGCTACCTCAATAATGCATTGTGCCAACCCAATTATTTGGAAATCAGATAATCCTGTATGGGTAGACCAATGGCCCCTTTCTCAGGAGAAACTTAGGGCAGCTGCTAAATTGGTACAAGAGCAGCTACAGCTTGGGCACATTGAACCATCTAATAGCCCATGGAATACACTTCCATATTTTGATCTTGTGGCCTCCTGGATTATCAAGGGGCATAGGCGTCCCTTACAGTTTATAGGTTTTGAGCCTCAAAATTATTGTTGTTCCTTTTTTCAAAGGATCAACAACAATGGCTCTGGGAAACTTCCACTAAATGGCAAATCGCTCTTGCAAATCAACGGACAACTTTATACTGAAACTGTCAACTTAAAATCAGCTCAATGTCTAGAATTATATGCCATTATCATGGCTTTTCAGCATTTTCCATATTCCCCCTTTAATCTATATACAGACAGCAAATATTTACTTATGGTGTTTCCACTATAAAGACTGCAGTCTTAGGGACAAATGCTAATGAACTATTTCAGCAGTTCCTTCTTCTTCAAAGTCTTGTATGTCAACATAGAGCTCCATGTTTCATAGGACACACTCGATCTCACTCCATGCTCCCTGGAGCTTTAGCACAAGGGAATGCCTTTTTTTTTTTTTTTTTTTTTGTATTTTTCTGAAGTTGGAAATGGGAGGCAGTCAGACAGACTCCCGCATGCACCCGACAGAGATCCACCCGGCACGCCTACCAGGCGGGAATGCTATGCCCATCTGGGGAGTTGCTCTGTTCCAACCAGAGTCATTCTAGCTCCTGAGGCAGAGGCCACGAGGCCATCCTTAGTGCTCGGGGTGGCTTTGCTCCAGTGGAGCCTTGGCTGCGGGAGGGGAAGAGAGAGACAGAGAGGAAAGAGAGTGGGAGGGATGGAGAGGCAGATGGGCACTTCTTCTGTGTGCTCTGGCCGGGAATCGAACCTGGGAATCCTGCACAACAGGCCGATGCTCTACCGCTGGGCCAACCTGCCAGGGCCTAGGAATGCCCTTGTTGAGCAAGCTACCCAAAAGAAAATTATTTGGAGCAACCATGAGAGATCGAGCAATTCAGTCTCATACTATTCATCACCAGAATGCTGCAGCCCGGTGTAAACAGTTTCAACTTTCTCAGGAAGCAGCACAGCAGATTGGGAAATCCTGTCCAAGGGGTCTTATACTACAATCTGCCCCTTCATTTGGAGTTAACCCTCAAGGACCCCTACCAGGACAACTTTGGCAGATGGATGTTACTCATATACCTTCATTTGGCAAACAGTCCTATGTCCACATTACAGTGGATACATATTCTAGATTTATAGTAACCTCTGTCAGAACAGGAGAGGCTGCTAAGCATGTTATAGCTCATTGTCTGTATGCATTGTTCTATTATTGGATTTCCTAAACTGGCTAAACTGAAAATGCTCCTGCATATGGAGCAAAAGCATTTACTGTATTTTGTCATGCTTACAATCTTTAAAGTTAAGGTATTATTAAAGTGTACCCAGCAAATATTTTAAGGTCAATTTAAAAGAAATTTTTAAATGGGGTAGTTATATCCTGGAACTCCTATGGGTCTACCATATCATGCTTTTTACTTAAAAAAAATTAAAGTTCTTTTGAATGCTGATGAACAGGAGACGCCAAATCTTTTTCGCCTGCAAACTACTACCTTCTTTATTTGAACCAGCTAATAATGCTGTTTTGTCTTTTTCCAAATAGCTCCAGATATATGGAAAAGATTAATATAGGTGGATGGGGATCCTCAAACCCCTCAGTGAGATCTTTTGAGCATGGCTTCTAAGATACCTAGAGGCAGAAAAAGCCCAATAGAGATCAGGGGAACTACCAGCTTTTAGGATACACCCTTAAAGGCTCCAACGCCCCAAAGGGGTCTCATAGGATGCCATCTGGGTCCTGGTTCAATAGTGGAAAGGAAGGTCATTGAGCTTTTAAAGCCTGTCAGACTTACATGCCTCTGCTGTGAGGAAACAGGGACACTGGAAGGTAGGCTTCTCCCTTGCTCTTCTAAGGGAGGGTTCAGTCTCTTCCAGCCCTGCTCCAGCCACCTATGACCTAACCTTGCCCAGAATGCTGGGGTTTGCCACTGAAGGCTGAAGGTGCCCAGGGCCGTCGGCCCCATCTACAACACTGTGGACGAGCCTAGGGTATTTCTTCCAAGAAGCAGGTAAACTGATCTCATTTGCACAAGGGCCACTTAACTTTGTCTTGCCTGAATATTCAGGTTTTTTATTCTTCCCTCGAAGATCTCTGTTGTGGGTGTTGATAGTCCTATTTTCTGCTGCTTTGTTTAATATATAGTGTTTCCTTTTTTCCTCCTACCTCAATGCCCCACTCATATTTCAGGCTGGGACCTACTCCTAATTTATAGCTCTCTTTCTCCCTCTTGCCAACTTCTATTATGAATCTACCTTTGCCACCCAGCTTAGTGTGTTCCAAGGTTCTCTTTACCACGCCACAGTCACAGAGCTCCAGGGAAAAGCAACCTGCTCTCATCTCTCCAGGCAGAGGAGAACAGAAGCTCCATATCCACACATGCTTCAGATGGCTTTTCCAGTCTACCTGAATCATTACCAGCTAGAAGGAGCCGTCATTGGGACTCGGACGTGAGCTGCAAATTATAGAATGGTGACAACAATTACAGTGCCATGCGGACTTTTCCTGGATGTGGACTTTTCCTGGACTCCTGCTCCTATGACAGTTCCTAACAGACTGAACTGGGGTTGGGTTGCATTTTTCAGGGATTTGGCATGGTGTTGGGGCCACCTTGGGCTTGGTGAACATGTTAAGGACACTACTCTTTTATGGTTTCTTGCTGTATTGGCCAAGAGTTTGCTTAAAGGCTTTAAGCACTGTAAAAAAAAGAAAATAGAAGACTGGATAAAGAAGATGTGGCACATATACACCATTACATGGTGTACTATTCACCCTTAAGAAATGATGACATCTTGGCCCTGGCCGGTTGGCTCAGTGGTAGAGCGTCGGCCTGGTGTGTGGGGGTCCCGGGTTTGATTCCTGGCCAGGGCACACAGGAGAAGCGCCCATCTGCTTCTTCACCCCTCCCCCTCTCCTTCCTTTCTTTCTCTCTCTTCTCCTCCCACAGCCAAGGCTCCATTGGAGCAAAAGATGGCCCGGGCATGGGGATGGCTCCTTGGCCTCTGCCCCAGGCGCTAGAGTGGCTCTGGTCACGACAGAGTGACGCCTGGGATGGGCAGAGCATCGCCCCTGGTGGGCATGCCGGGTGGATCCCGGTCGGGCGCATGTGGGAGTCTGTCTGACTGCCTCCCAATTTCCAGCTTCAGAAAAATACAGGAAAAAAAAAAAAAAAAAGAAATGATGACATTGGATCACTTACCACAAAATGGTGGGATCTTGATAACATTATATGGAGTGAAATAAGTAAATCAGAAAAAAACAAGAACTGCAGGATTCCATACATTGATGGGACATAAAAATGAGACTAAGGGACATGGACAAGAGTGTGGTGGTTACGGGGGGGGGGGGGGCGGGGGGAGGGAAGGATGGAGAGAGGGAGGGGAAGGGGGAGGGGCACAAAGAAAACTATTTGGAAGGTGACAGAGGACAATCTCTCTTTGGGTGATGGGTATGCAACAGAACTGAATGACTAGATAACCTGGACATGTTTTCTTTGAATATATGTACCCTGACTTTTTGATGTCACCCCATTAAAATAAAAATTTATTTATTTAAGAAAAAAGAATTTATAGAAGCGATATCCCAAATTATTCTGTGATATTAGAATTGTGATAAGTGCATTTACTGTTTGAAACCCAGAGGGCCATATCTGCTCTCTCCAATATTATGAATCAGGAGATATTTAACTGGTTATTTCTGTCACATTTAGTCTCTGCTGTATTCTGTCAGTGGGCTTGCTTGTCACTTAGCTATTTGCTACTCTGTTGGGAAGCCCATGTTTCTGTGTCTATTTGGCTGGGTGAGAACTCCCAGCCCCCGTTACTCTCCAATGCTAATCTAGGTTTTGCTGTGAAGATGTCTTATAGATGTGACTAAAGTTCATGATCAGTTGACTTGAAATAGGGAGCTTGTCCCAGATACTCTGAGTGGTCCTGATTTAATCAGCAGACAGGAAGTGAGAGCAGGACAGAGGGCTTCCTGAGAAGGAGGCAATTCCGCCTTTGAGCAGGAGCCTCTCCTCCTGCCCGAGAGGTCCTGCCCACCCATCCTGATGGTCTTCCCGCCAGTGCCGGGCAGCACTGTACCGAAAGTCACATCATGTTGAGAATAAAAGCATTTCTTCCCAATTCAGTTGACCATATCTACTTTCTCATTGGGATTGAAAAGAGAAAAAATTTTAAATGAAGTGTTAGTGTATTCACTGCTTGAAGTTGAAGCCAGACTTGTAAGCATTTAGTACTAGAAATGTCCTTACTAAGCACCTGCCCTAGGGGATACGGTGAAGAATATTGTGATGACTCTGCATGGTGACAGGTGGTTCTGAGATTTGTTGGTGTGCTCAGTCGGGTAAGTTGCAATAATGTCTAATCATGGGGTTGTACATTTTTATTTTGTTTATTTACTTTTAAACAATGTGAGATTTCAGCTTAGAAACGAGAAGACATTTAGCTTCCAGCATCAGTACCCTCCAGTTTCCGTTGGTTTCAGCGTTTCCTCACCAGCTTCTCCTCTGTGGACCCTGTCCTGTCCCCATGTCCCCGTCCCCGTCTTTTATAAGCGTCCTTCTCTCTGTTTGGAAAGTCTTGTTCTGGCCGGTCTGTTCCAGCGAGGAGCATTGTGGCTGCCGGTAAAACAGTAGCGTGGACCACAGGGGTCTCGTGCTGGCTCGAGAGAGTCAGCACCATTGCATGGTGGCATGTCTCTTCCCATAAACTAATTCTTGTTTTGCTTAAGGGACCGCACTGACGTCTTCTAGAAGATGTCAGGGACTTGCCGGACAGATGAGCTTCTGCTTTGTCCTCTTTCATGTCCCAGGCGCCACAGGCACGAGGGGGAGCACCTGCCCTGCCGGCTCTCATCTCCGCTCTGCTCCCTGGACAGTGAGGCTCAAAGACTCCTGCCCCACCCCCCGTGGCCTCCGGGCTGACGTCTGTATTTCCTTACGGGACTTCAAAAATGATATGAAAATTGATGGTGGACAGATCTGGCTTTCAGTGACATGGTTTCCATACGACGTTCTAAAAAAAGGACTTGTGTTTGGGCCACTTAATTAAACGTCTCAGAGCCACTTCTTTATTTTAGCTCACGTCTGAAGTGCCCAGAGCTAATTTACTTCACTGTGGATGCGGCCCATGGCTCTGCATTCTTAAGCCTGGATAATTAAATCCCTAACTAGTTTTTTTGACCCTTGTAATGCAGATCATTTGAAATGCATCCCCCTGAAAACCAATTTCCAGATATAGATCTTTCCTGAGTGTGATTCTGGGGTCTGGTTTCATTAAACTGTACAGAGATCTAATAACAAAAGTATTCCCCAAGACACATCTAGTACTTAAACTCCAAGGGAAAATATAGAAATGGATTGAGAAGAGCTCAAAAAATATTCGTGCAGGTACCAAGTTGAATTTTAAATTTCCCAAGGTAAATATACATAGGCACATCTGAAAGGAAGTGGAACATTTATTACGTTACAAAAGACAATAAATGTGTTCATCATAATATTCTTTAATTTTCTTCATAATAATTAGAAATATTTTAAGCATGGAAAAATAAATTTTCCTTACATAGACAAATTTTAAAGTCATATATCACCAGCAAATTACCAATTTAAATGTTATTCATTCAGGGAGTCCTCCTCAAAGTGATTCTAACTCTGTTCCTTTTGTATTTTACATTGTGTACAAAGGAAATAGGTTTACAATATCCTACTCTCTCATTTTGTTTATTTCTAATGCACAACCAGATGTTATTAAGATGAGGATGAAAAGTTATTTTCTTTCAAGGGTCAAGTGTCGTTATAGAGGGAAAAAGCAGAGAAATGCTGGTGCAGCGGGAGTCGCGTTAAATTAATCTGGTAATATAAGTGAATTGAACAAGCTGTGCTGTCTAAATATTTTAATTACTTTTCAATCCAGAAGAGCCACGTCTACAAAATGAGCAATTCTGTACGACCTCTTGGGAGGCCGTAATTATACATCAGTAGGGCTATGACTCACTGTTAATATCATGTAAATATTGAACACCAGGTCCTTGAATTTCCATGTGATATTTCAAAGTAAATATAATGCTTACTTTTTTATATAAATACTTTTGGTTTAAACAATATGGGGTCAGGGATTGAGGGGTATTAATTGTCTTTTAAGTATTGTATATTAGAAAGAGCATGTCTCACTGATTCTAAGAACAAATCATTGAAACATAGCCAGTGGAAATACATAAACATTTGGAAAACTGGCCATTTAGGGTTCTCCATAGATGATGCTGGGCGTTTCTACTCGGCACTGTATGTCCCTAACGGCACCTGGGAGTCGTTGTTTATTGAGAACTGAAGGGGAGACAGACGTTGACTTGGGCAGTCACTGGTGCTGGTTTTCGAGGCTGACCTGCAGGGCGGGCTCTTTCCACTCAGATGTGGTCGGGTCCCCTGAACAGGGTCTAAGCACCGAGGTCTCTGAATCCTACCGGGATGTGCATCTCCCGCATTGCCTAGAGGGTGCTGGTGGTTTAAGAAGGTGTTCCTGTCTGAGTAGGCAGTCACTGGCTAGAGAGAAAGCTACTTATGCAAAAACACTGAAATGTTTTTTGGGAAGATCTTTCAGTCAAAACAGTTTTGCTTATTAGAAAAAGTATTATTTTGATCAAATCAAATTTCAGAATTCCCTCTTTCCATCTTCTGACCCTCCCCTTCCGTAAAACCTGTCACTCTGATCTTAACTCAAGGTTGTTGACTGTGAAGCCAAACAGCCTTAATAACAGTTCTTATTCTTCCTGTATCAAATATCCATGTGAGATTTGGAGGAAACTGACAAGGAGAGTACCAGTCCCCACTTCTTTGGGATAGAGCTAAGAGAAAGATGTCCTGGCCCGTTTCACTACTGTTCTTCCATCAAGAACTCTCTGGGCACACCCCATCAACAAACACAGTAGGCGTCAGTGCCAATTTCCTGTTCATGGTGGAAACTGCTGACAGTCCATCCCAGCTTCCGTTGCGGGGATAAAGAACAGGACACTCATTCATGCTCTGCACACATGATCCGGCCTCGTGTTTGCTCTGGCTGCCTCAGCTTTTGGACATTTTAGTCATTTTCTTGCACTTAACATAGAGAAAAGCACTTCTGTATCTATTACGAACACACTTAGGAGTATGTCTGCCGAATCTACTATTCCCACTTTGGAGCTAAGAGAATAGAAGATGTTCAGGGACCTAGCCAAAACTCATAGGAATGACATCTGAGTCCAAACCGAGGTCCCTAGCTACTACTATACAATAATGACATAATATCATAACTTAAATATATGTTATAATACAGGAGAAACGCCATCTTTTAAAGTTAAAGAATGTGATGTTGAAAATAATCATGTGGGTTCCCCATCTGCTCTCCCAAGGGAACGCTAGTTGGCGACCACAAGGCCACAGATCTAATTCCTTTCCAAGATCAGAATTTTCTGCTTTGCTCACGAGCATCCAGTCTACCATTACCAGGTTGTGTTCTCTGGGTCATGGATGCTGAGCTCACTATGTGTTTTTCTCAAAGTGTGTTACCTGCAGAAATCGGTTTTCTCATAAAAAAGCTAATGATCTCACCTCAACTTGCATGGCTAAAAGCTCCCTTAAGATCGAAGGAAGCCCCCAGCAATTCCAGAGTGCCACGCCATGGTGACGGATGCCATCTTCCCCTTGTAGTTTTCCCCTGAGTGCAGCCTAAGTTTGAATTCTATCCTCCATGTAACTTCTTTGAGAATACCATGTGCATGAAAAAAAAAAAAACAAAAACAAAAAAAAAAACACAACTAACTAATGTGCCGTTTAAATCACTTCATTTCAAAAGGAAGAAATTTGACCTGATGTCAAAGAGCTTTTATCAGTTGCTTACTCTGGGTAAGAGTCCTTCCGTGAGTTGCAGAAATTGACCCATGACCCTCTCCGTTCTCTAACCTTGTACATCGACTAGATGGGATAAGACAATAGAAACCAACGTAGAAAGATCAATGCTATCTCTGCCCTTCCCCCTCGACCCAGCGGCCATGGCCCTGGTGCAGAGCAGTCAGGGCCGCCTTCCAGAGGGAGGCCTCGGGCAGGGTTTCCTCAGTTGAATGAGGTTTCGTTTAGCAGAAGGCCTCTCAGGATGGAGACAGGTCAGTAAGCACATGCTCTTCCGTCAGCTTTTCGAGTCTAAATGTATTGAGCCTTGACTCCTGGCCTTGTCCATCATTATCAAATCCCAGAAAGTGGAAATGTTGCGGAATTTCTATAAATGTGCTAGCGTTTTACTTGAGTCTTATTAGTGGTCCCTGCCTTTATGCTTCTGTAAACCTGGACATCAAGAGCCTTTCACAGAACCCTATCTCCCACTTATAAAGAAAAATAGTACAGTTCAAAGATGCGTGTGTGTTTGTTTTTTGTCTTGTTTGTTAAGGCATCCTCCAAGGTGTTCTCTGTTTTGCGGTTATTGCCTCCGGACGTGAAATGTGAGTAGGCCCTGGGAGACGTGCAAAGAGCGTTGTGTAGTCCAAGCAGAGAAGCCCAGCATCCCATCAGGTCGCATGAAATGTGCATGACTTGAGATGGGCCTTACAGGGCAGAGAAGTGGGTAGGCTCTGGATAGAACGCTTTCAGGATAGAACAGCTAGGTACCGTGAGTGCAGCCTCACTCAGAGAGAAAGGAGTGTCCATGTGTTGGGTCAGATGTGCGTGGCACGTGGCACTGAGTGCCAGGGTGGGTGTTTCGCTTTCATTCATTAGGCAGAAATAAAAATGTGTTAGCAGGTAAGCCACGCTATTACCCCTGCACTTCCGGAAGAGTAACTTCACTTGACTGCGTCGGATGGATGGAGCCGTGAGGTACGTGCTTAGAGTATTAGTTAGATGATGCTTGAGTGGCCAAGCTGGGATATGAACACTGATGGGACAAAGTTGGCAGAAAGGAAGTGAAGGAAGAATATTTGAAAGACCCACCCTCAAGTCAAGTATTCCTCAGGGACGGCATTAGCCTGTGCCCCCCAAATACAGACAGAGTGGGGTGTGTGTGTGTGTGTGTTGGTTTGGGTGTGGGAGAGGAGGTACACAGTCGTGGAAAAGGTTGCGTTCCCCTGTGAAATACCGAGTTTAAGGTACCTGCAGATGTTCAGACTGTGTATTCCATGAGTGATTAGATACATGTCAGGAACTCCAGAGAGAGTTTGAATTTTAGACTCAGAGCTGGGAGCCACTTACATAGAAGTGAGATTTAAAGCTTGAATAAATGGATTGCAAAGGGAGGGATGGTCGAAGGGGTAAAGAATAAATCCAGGGGCAGGACATTAGGGAGGCAACCCCTCGTTATTCCAAGCACTGTGCGCGCTGTCAGGAACAGAGAGGTCATTTGACAGTCTTGGCAGCTGCATTTACAGAGTCTGAGTTTGGATTAAAAAGAATGACACGTGAAACCAGGGACTGTAGCAGAGCTAGAGTGCTCTGGCGACATAGGCCAAGCAGACAGCACACTGTGGAGGCTTGAGACCCCTCTAAGGAAAGGTATGCTAGAGACTTGGTTCCCCTGACAATGGTATCACAATAGCTTTCCTATAATCAGACATGGTCCCAAATAATGGCATGTCTTTCTAAAAGTGGTGACAGTCCATGGATCACATATTAGGGTTGACTGCCATTTGCCAGGGAGGCGAGGCCGGCAACTTCATAATTAAAATGAAGAATTCAGTCACCTGCCGCTGAAAGTGTGTGCCTTATTCAAAGTGGCTTCTTTATTCACCCTGTGTCCACAGAGTGGTATAGCATTTGCAACGTAAAAATGACAATAGTGTTAGATTTAAGCGAGGTAGCCAAGAAAAATGAAGCTTTATTGCATTATTCAGTCCCTCTTCTATAAAACCCCACCGAAGTAAGTGTCCTAGTTAAATACTCAGTCCTGTTTCCAATTTCTTAGCTTAAATTTAATGCTATAACTGACAAAGAAGACACTTATTGTGTTCTTTCATTGTCAACGCCTGTGGCATTTCTTTTAAGGATAACTAACTCTCCTTTTAAGCTGTTATTGTGAAAAACAGGCTGCACTGTCCTTGCTGTCACTGGTTCTGCAGGGCTGAGGTCTTCTTGGTCTTCTTTGATGTTTTTCTTGTTTTACTAGGGTAATTTATTTAGGATATACTCAGAAACTGCCCCTTGCATTTCCCTGCAGAAGGTGCATATGGGCAACAAAACACTCTACTACATAAATCATTTTGTCTTCCGTGACGAGTTGTCTATTGTATAAAATTTATGGATTATGTGTGACCCAGAACATCTTCCCCCCCTGGCTATCCTGTGGTTCCTACTCAGTGACAGAAGGGCAGAGAAGGGGACACACACCAGGGCGTAAGTGTCAATAAAGAGTTGGTAGCATTTATCTTTATTTTCCAAAATCAGGTTCAGATGCTCTTTTGGTCGTCGCTGCTGGTTGTGGTGGTGTGTGTGTGCGTGCACACATGTCCACACATACGTGAGAGCTGAGAGCAGCAGTGTGGTGAGAAGTTGAAGATCCAAGGCTCCCGAACAAGGCTTCTCGATTTGAGTCCTGGTTGCTCTTCATCACGTACTTGACCTTGGGCATGTGACGTGAGTACTTGGAGCCTCGCTCGGTCTTCCCTAAAGGGGCATCAGAGGAGAGCCTTGCTCATCCTGTTGCCTTGAGGATCATGTGAGTTTATGAATAAGTATTGTTTAGCAAAAAGGCTGGTACCAGGGAAAATGTCTCAATTAAGAAAAGACTTGACCGTCTTACTTCCAATGGACTGAAAGGGGAAATGGCATGTGAAGAAGAAAATCTTTCTTTTCAGCCTTGCATGTTTGCTCCACAGGGAGGGCTGGTGTCAGTGGGATGTCAGTCACCTGGGAAGCAATTGTATCCAAATGATCTAAGTCAGTAAGTGTGCAATTTCAAAGGAGTCTGACTGCACCACTCATGAACTAAATCAGTAGGGATAGTACCTGACAGAGGGAAGAAAAAGAATACCGAAATCCTCAGTTACTTTGGTTTCAGAGAGGTGTTCACATTTGGAGGAAAACAAAAAACAAAAGACGTGATAATTGGTGAGGAGCTGCTGGAGGAATTTCTCTGTGGCATCCCTGGACTAGCCTCCAGATTTGAATGAGCGCCACCTGTCGGCAGCTGCAGAGCTGTGAATGCTCCCAATTCAGGGGACTTTTCTCCTTGGTTGTCTGGACAGTGACTTCTCTCCTGTGAAGAGTACCCCTCGGTCACTTCTGAGTTAGGTGCATTCTAACCTGGAATAGCATGATTAAAAAATGACTGATGTTCACCTTTTGATCAAGCCACCTCTGGGAAGTTCAGTGACTGCAACAATCATTTCTGAATTCCTGTTCATACAAATATAAAAGCCGCAGTATGATGGAAATCTCCGTGTACAAAATTCGGATGCTCTTACACTCTGCCACTAGTTGCCTTTGTACTTTGTGAGTTTTGTTGTTTATTTCGTAGGATATCATAATCTAGAGGTGTGCTCTGTTACCTAGGTAGCCACGAGTCACAGGGGGCTATTTCTATTTGAACTTAGGTCAGTTAATTATAAGAAAATAAAAGTCAGAATTCAGTTCTTTCATCGCAGTCACCATATTTCAAGGGCTCAATAGCCACCTGTGGCCTGTGGCCACCAATGTGGACAGCACAGATTATAGCACATTTTCATCCAAGCAGAGCTTTCTATTAACCAGTGATGGGATGCTAGAGCATTTAGGCCTGAACTCAGAGACTGTAACCTTTGCTTCTTTCAAAGGTCCGGGTGCCCCCCCCCCTCCCCGCAGGGACAAGCACGTGATTTATGTCAGGACCTTTTTTTTTTTTTTGGTTGAATGGTGTCTTTCAGATTTTCTCCTTCTCCGTGGCCCTCGCTCAGGCTTCCAGAAAAACCAAAATGCAGTCTGGCCTTTTACCTGAGGTTTGAGCATTCTTCCAAAGAATCCTCTTTCCCTGTCCTTTCCCCAGATACGCTGTAGCTCTCCTACGCAGGGGCCACAGTCCTCTGCAGTCCCTCGGAGGGGTTACTAACTTACTTAGGCACCCCCCCGCCCCTGGCTTCTTATTCTTTATGGTTGCACCTGTCCTCCCTTGAAGCTTAGATTCTCTGGCTTTCCCATTCTCTTTTTCCCAACCCCTGTAAATTTATTTTTTCACACTGAGTTTTTACTTATTATTCTTTTTTAATGAGCTACAATAGAGATATAACACTGGGTAAGTGTCAGGTGTAGAATATATTGACTTGATACACTCAAATATTGCAACATAATTACCACTGTACTGTATGCTTTCTTGGTCTTCTCATCAACAGAAGTTTTCGTTACTTCCTTTAGGGGTTGGGTTTGGGGTTGCTTCTGGTATCCTGGTATGTATAACATCTTCTTGATCTTTGTATCATTATAACATGATTTTTAATTAATATGTCCACCTCTTTCCACCACCCAAGCTTGGCTGGTCACATACATTTCCTTTCAAATTAGAATCCTGAGCAAAGCTGTACAAAATATGTGGCTGTGAAGATGAGTTTTTGTTAGCCAATATTCAGAATTATCTTTGTGTGTGTGTGTTTTTTTTAAAGTCATGGACAGGAAATTTTATTTATTTATTTATTTATTTTTAAAGATTTTACTTATTCATTTTAAGAGAAGAGTGAGAGGAAGAGAGAGAGAGAGAGAGAGAGAGAGAGAGAGAGAGAGAGAGAGAAGGGAGGAGGAGCAGGAAGCATCAACTCCCATATGTGCCTTGACCAGGCAAACCCAGGGTTTCGAACCAGTGACCTCAGTGTTCCAGGTTGGCGCCTCATCCACTGCGCCACCACAGGTCAGGCCGTGTCTTTTTTTTTTAAACTGATTCTTGAGGTTTCACAAATGTGATTTCTAATATTTTCTTTCATATTTTGTTTTGTTGGGTTAAAGTATGTAGTGTTGGTTTCTCTTGCTTGCAACTAATGTGAAGTGGAATGTTCAATCAGATGCTAAGAACTTACAGGGGTTCTGCTAGACCAGGGGTCCCCAAACTTTTTACACAGGGGGCCAGTTCACTGTCTCTCAGACCGCTGGAGGGCCGGACTATAAAAAAAACTATGAACAAATTCCTATGCCCACTGCACATATCTTATTTTAAAGTAAAAAAACAAAACGGGAACAAATACAATATTTAAAATAAAGAACAAGTAAATTTAAATCAACAAACTGACCAATATTTCAATGGAAACTATGCTCCTCTCACTGACCACCAATGAAAGAGGTACCCTTCCAGAAGTGTGGCGGGGGCTGGATAAATGGCCTCAGGGGGCCGCATGTGGCCCGCGGGCTGTAGTTTGGGGACCCCTGTGCTAGACTCTAGAAATTTCTTGGTTATGCAGTCATATTACTAACAGTGTGTTTTGTTTCCTCTTATAAAAGTGGTTCGTTCGCCTGTGTGTGTAACAGTCCACTCAAGTGGCAGCAGGAGTTTGCAGCAAAGAAAGTAAAGGGTTATTTAAGGAGATGACACCCAGGCTGGAGGCACAGGTCGAGCACTGGCATAAAAGCTGGCTCTCCAATGGCTTCCAGGAGATGGTGATATAGAGGACAAGCATTCATTATGGTGACTACAAGCATCGGGATCATGGGCCCTCCTGACTGGTCAGCTCCACGGTAGGGAGTAGTTGACCACTGCGTCTGGTCCTGATGTCAGCCCTGACATCACTCTGTCTGGTTTTTGTCTGGTTTTTACAAGGATGTGGTCGAGGGGGGGGGGGTGTCCATCTACTTTTTGAGGTCTGGAGCTGACACACAACTGAGGCTTACACATTATCTCTAGTTTGACCAAAACTCTGTCTTTGTGGTCAGTAGTCCTGAGGCGTTGTTTCTAAGATTGTTTGATGCTGATCAGAACCTCACTGCCCTGGGGGCTTATTGATTAAGGGAGTAGTCCTGCTAGGGAAAAGTAGGTGGGAGAATCAGGGGGCTGGACAGAGCCAGTCTGAATAAAAAGAAAAGAAGGAAAATAAAGATCGTATTAAAGAAATGAAGTTTTCTGCTTCTGTATGGCTGCATGCATTCTGCCTTTGGTGAGGGAGGTATTCTTGCTCTGGGGCTATGTGGATGGCTGAACATGTGACACATTGGACACGCACATGGGTAGATGAGGTCAGTCGCAGTGTTAGCAGTCACATGTATTCACAGTCTGGGGGAGAAGGGCATGGTGTGACAATAGGGCCACACAGGGTTCACCCTTGGGGATGGAGCCAGCACCCCGGGGCAGCAGGAGACAGGCTTTGTAGTGTCAAGAGGATGAGGTGCCCTTGTCCCCCCACAGGAGGACATGAAGGGTGGTGTGAATACCTCTTCAGGCTGCCAGTGAGCTGAAACCCCTGCTCAGGGGTTAGGGGGCATTCTGCCCAGTCTGTTTGGGGAGGAGGGCTGTTTGGCTGAGGGCCCTGAGCCATGGGAGCAGAGTCAGGAGGGGAACTTGTGGTGATGCCATGTGCGGCTTCTCCGTTTGTCAAGTGGCCGGGCAGCACCATAGATGGCGCCTTAATCTGAAGCCTTACGCCAACACCAAGTAACATTGTTCTTCTTCCCCCGCTGCTCCAAGCCAGCTCTTCTTGTATTCACAGAGCTCCAGCAGTAGAGAGAGGCACAAAGATGATTAGCAAAACATTCGCACCTTTTTGTTCCAGGTTTAACTACAACATCTCTAAACACCCATCAATCAGACATCCCATCTGCTATTGAAAACAAGGGAATTAATGCATTGAACTGTTACTTATTAGACTCTAGTGAGTATTAGAATTAGGATTATTGTAATGCGACTTTGCATAGATAAGTGAAAATAGGTTTATGCAAATCTGAATTTCCCTGGTGTATTCTTTCTAGTAGCAGTGTATTATTACCTTATCAAGGGAAACAAAGCATTCTTTACAAGCACATCATTTAAACTTTACAGGATTTGTAATTTTGGCAAAGACAATTGTTTCCTGAGATATTTATGTGTGAGGTAGATTGTGAATTTCCTGCAATAATGCCTGATATGAGATCTTCTTTATTTTTATGTTTCAATTTCAACATATTTTTCTGGGGAAATAATATTTTTGAGCAGTGCATTTTTCTTAGAAAATGCAGAGATGTGACAGAAAATGTCCTTTGAGATGCTCTTTGTGGCTATGGGATTTTTAACGTCCTGGGTTCTCACTGTCTATGTCTCAGTCTCTCAAACATTAGGTTGGTGAACTGATGGCATCACTTGCTGAGAATCTGGAGGAAAAGGTGTCTAAAGAAGTGCGCAGTGTCGTCTGTGCTATTATTGGATAAATGGTGTACTCCCTCCCCTTGCCCTCCCCCAATATGTAAGGTCCTTGTCCTCGATACTTGTGAAGGTGACATTATTTGGTTGTGATTAAGAAGTAAGGAAAGAAGTGGTCACACTGCAAGTAGGGAAGGTCCTAATCTAGCATTACCCTTATGAGAAAAGGAGAAGAGATAGAGGGACAGGCACAGAGAGAACACCACGTGATGATGGAGGCAGAGGCTGGAGTGATGGACCTACAAGCCAAGGAGTGCTGAGGACTGCAGGCAACACGAGAAACTACAAAAGGCATGAGGCAGATTCTTCCTCAGGGCATTCAGAAAGCAGCATGGCCCTGCCAAATCCTCGATTTTGGAATTGAGACACCAGAACTGTGAGAGAATACATTGCTGCTGTTTTAAAGACACCTAGCTTGTGCTACTAAATGACACTCCCGTAAACAAATACTCTCCACTAAAGAGCAATGAAATCCCCTCACGTGCACATGTCCGTGTAGAAATCCATGGATATTTAGAGTTTTAGAAATGGTGACATTGAGCAAATTACTTTTACATGAAGAGATCCAGGGTTCTTAAAGACCTTCTCAAATATGTGACTATTTGGTGTCTTGAAGTTGGGTAGGGTCAGTCCTTCAACTTTGTTCTTTTCTTTCAATATTGGCTATTCTGGTTCTTTTGCCTCTTCCATGTAAACTTTAGAATCCATTCATCAATATCCACAGAATAACTTGCTAGGGTTTTGATTAGGATTATGTTGAATTTATAGATAAAGTTGGGGAGAAGTCATATATTAACACATGAAAAAACATGTCATTTACAAAAGATCATAAAAATTTTATACATTTTTTTTTAAGATTTATACTTGTTTCATTTGGGGGTGCTAATATAAATGATACTGTCCTTTTTACTTTAAATTCCACTTCTTCGTTATTGCTGTATGTAGGAAGGTAACTGACTTTTGTATATTAACCTTGTATCTTGCCACTCTGTTATATCTGCTTATTAGTACTAGGATTTTTTTTGGGGAGGGGATCAGTTTGGATTTTTCAAAGAAACAATTTCATCTGTGAACAAAGATTGTTTTATTGTTTTTCTTTCCCAGTTTGTATGCCTTTTCCCCCCTTTCTTGTCTTATTGCATAGGATGGAGCTCCCAGGTATAATGTTGAAAAGGAGTGCTGAGAGGGGACATCACTACTTTGCATCTGACCTTAGTGGGAAAGCATTGACTTCTTATCATTAAGTATGGTGTTAGCTGTAGGATTTTTATATATTCCTTAACAAGTTGAGGAAATTATTCTCTCTTCCTGGTTTATGGAGAATTTTTTTTGAGGTTTTTATTTTGTCATGAAAGGGTGTTGGGTGTTGAATCCTTTTGTTCAATAAGTTTAATTTATTTTCATTATAACAAGAAAATGGGATAGGGGTCATATTAATTTTTGGGAATTTGAATAGCATTCTTTTTTATTTAATAGGTATGATATTCCTCCTTTAGTATTCAATGAAACATCCTTTGTGGTTAAGTATAGAGTCAACTTTTGTGCTTCATACATGCTTAAAGCTGATTTGCATTATTTTACTTAGGGTTGCTGAAATTTCTCTGTCTTTACATCAGTTAAAACGTGCTTTCTATCATTGTTGTGCTCTAGTATATTTGCTAATTTGTTTTATTTATCTGTTTTCAAGAGAGGCATACTAAACTATGTTCTGAAATTTAAAAATTTATTATACCATATGCTTTTTATCATAACTCAATAGTTTTCCCATTCTCTAGGTGCTTTCCACCTGTTTTGAGTGCTATCTTATGATACATAATAGCTGCCTCATTTTCTCTGTTTTACTATTATTCTTTAATATCAGACCCTTGAGCATGAAGCCAACATTTTCTCGTTTCACTGGTACGATGCTGGGCCATGTGACTGAGTCTTAGCCAGCAAGTTCTATGCAGAAGCATCGTGTGAACTGTCTAGGGTAGCACCTAGGAAGAGAAGGACGGCTTTCCTCTTCCTCCTCACCCTCGTCCGGTTGTGCGGAATAACATGCAATGCCTGGACGCCCAGCAGTGACGTGTGTCCCAATAACCGTGTCGTCAGAAAGCTGAACCAGACACGAGAGCTCTGAGTCTCTGATGGTGTAGCATCCCTGGTCTAGAAGATAGAAATAAATTTCTTTTCCAAGGCATAGCCCACCAGCCTCCACCCTAATACTTTTGTTGTAATCCCACTGAAGTAAGGGTTTCAATGAGGACATTTTTTGTGTTTCAAAAACTTGATATACTTTTTAAAAATTTATTTATGGAACAAGATCTGTATCTAAAATATGTAAAGTTACAAGTTTTCTAAAGTGAATGTTCTAACAGAAGGAAGATTAGACCTACAGCCAGGAAGACAACTGCCTAAATTTAGTCAAGCTGAAAGAAACATTAGGGTCCCCTTGGTGACACTTTTGTATTGGCTTATTATTGTTCACTAATTAGATATCTGTTGTGACATTTCCATCTTGACAGTCCATACTTAAATGCTGGAGGATATTTTTCTATGGTTTCTTCATACCAATATCTCCTACTTTCCCTTCTTTTCTGCCTGGAACTCTTAGTAATTAAATCTTAAACTTCCCGGTTTGATCATATCTGGGAAGTACTTTCAATATGATCTTCCAAATCTTTTACTGACTTTTTAAATTGAATAGTTTCTATTTGATCTTCTAAGCAGTGTTATCCTCTACTCATCCATTGTTTGTGGCGTGGACCTTGTTTTCCTGAAGGTGATTAAAATAAATGCTACATGCCTCTCAGAAATGTCATTGGAGATGTATCCTAACTGTTAAGGATTTCTATCTATATTTTCAGAGCTCACTTGTTGTTGTTATATTTATGTCATTCCCCATGTGGTCTATGGCTCTGTTTCTTTTTCTTTAAAACAGAGGCACAGAAGAACTTATTGGGAGCTATGAGCATAGGTCAAGGGGGTCCTCTGACCCCCCAAAATTCAATTTTATTATAGGGTAATAGCTATAAGCCCAGCTATCATTCTGGACAATCTCACAACTCTTCTTCATTTAGATATTTTTTAACTTGGATTTAGAAGCCTGGATTTTTTTTCCTATTTGTTTAGGTTATGATACTGGAGGTTATTACAAAATTCATATAGAAGACGTTCACACGATCTCCTTGTTTTCAGCTCCCAGTCCCCCTGTCCCCCCATTCTCTGGCCTATTCCAGCCAGATGCTCTGTCAGTCCAAGCTGTTTGCTTGCTCTTGAACAGGGTGCCAGGGCTCAGGCATCTCCGCCCCGGCCACCCCCTCACCGCTCCCCGTGAACACTTCTGCTCCACGTCGCAGCCTTTACCCTGAACAGCCTGGTCACTGCTTTCCTTCCTTTCAGTTTATTTCTTAGTGAGGTTTCAGGAAAAGGCATGGAAAATCCCGCCGTCATTCTGTTGTGATCTATTTAGAAGTCAGCCCTCCCTCTCATGCACATTAGTGTTGAGAAGGAAAAAAATAATACTAATTAGCTCCTGGTACTTCCAGTCCACAGAAAGAAAGCGGCTGAGGGCCAGATTCCAAAGTCGCCTCTCACATTGGTCTTCTCCAGGTGAGTGGCCCCTTGGGGGCTGGGCAGGTGTAGATCTGCGGGAATAGCACAGCATGAGGGCTGTGCTATAGGCCAGAGTCCTGGCAGTGGCTGTCCTATGTGCAAAATGTCACATATTATGTACTTCCGTTTGAAAACATCTCCTAAACAGATTCTGAATGAGGACTTCAAGCTGAAATTCAAATCCATATCTACCCACAAGTCCATGTGGGATATCAAATACTGTAATGGACTTCATACTGTTGTGAAAGTAAAAATAAAGCTAAGTGTTATATTTGTACCTTCACACCCTCCTGCTTCAGGGCGAACACAGTTTTGAGTCCCAATGCCATTTGTGATGCCTCGCATTTAATAAGAAAGCTGGCCTGTTTAAAAAGACCTAAAATATGCTGATGCTTTCACTCACATCAATGAGTGATTTGTTTCCAATCACAAAACTTCCCAATGCCTTATCAAGGGCAGGTTTATTTTAGCAAACAATAACAACAACAAGAAAACAAACAAACATAGCACACTGAGCCTGAATAGCGCTCATATATAAACATCGCACGCACAAGAGATTAATACAATTTTCCTTTTCCAAGTGATTAATATTTACTGTGGCAGCTGTAGCATTTGAGTCTTTCGTTAGCTGACAGATGTGAATTAGGGCTGCATCTTGCCTCCACCGAGCTGCTCCATCTCAATACATGCTCACAGCGTAGGGTCTGTGAAAGATGCTCCAGGAATATTTAGAACTCTCTGAGGAATTTCTGGTGGCTTCAACCGATTTTTATTTTCCTCCCTCCCACAAATGTATTAATTGAATATATGTATATATATTTTCTTCAGGGCAGTAAGTTAACTGGCTCACAGCTCTCCAGTACAGAACAGGAGACAAGGTCCCGTCCTCCGTCCGAGCATCCAGATGTGAGGTGTTGGCGCTGGCTTGCTCTCACAGTCTTGTGATGTCAAGATGAGAGCACAGGGTCACTGTGGGAAAGAAGGCCTGCTTCTGTGTGACAGATGATTGTGGATGTGCACAATCTCAGGTTTTTATTTTGGAAAATCAGAAGCTGTGTGGCATTTTCGCGAACAGTGACTAATATCCCACTATGTACGACTTTGCTGGCCTCTCACTTTATGCATGATAAATTTTCCTTTTTTTATTAACTTGGTGTTAAAATGATGGCCTGTGAGATTATGTAGGATCCCTATTTCTTTAGATGTTTATTTCAAATGAATATTATTTTGAATGTTACACCTACAATGAGAGAAAACAGCAAAAGTACCAACTAGAAAACATACGCTGTCTCCCAAATAATGCACAGGTAGTCTCAGTCTTAGACGCCTGTGTGTGTGTCCAAAAACACAGGTAAACATATATAGAGTACATTTTACTAGTGTGAATCATGTCTTTACTAATGCATACTTGGAAGTTATGTCCACTAAAAACTGTAGGCGCATACATGTGTGTGTGTATACACATTTGGATATATACACAGTGGGAATTTAATCAATCTTTAGATAGTATGAAAATCCTTAATCATATTTGCCTGCACATATATTGACTACATATTTTCTCAGAATATTACATATTTAAAATATAATACTGTGAGGACTAGAAACAACCAATTGAGGAATAATCTCTGCCAATAATACTCAAAATTTGATTGGGAAATAAAAACTAAGCACATGAATAGCTGAATAACAATATCTAAGTAAATGACACTTCTCCGCCTAATTATAGAAAGTGTGACAGTGTTGGTACATGTTGCCAACTGTTGACAAACAAACCCAAAACATCTTGGGTTGTGAATACACAATACAGTGTACAGAGACGTGTTGTAGGATTGGGCCCTGAAACCTGTGTGACTAGGTCACCTAGTGTCACCTGAATACATTCAATAAAAAAACATTAAAATGAAATCTGTTGGATTTAATACAGTGAGGAAGAATGTTGGCAAAATGCTAGTAGAGTCTTACGAGGAGGTGTCAAGGGAGAATATTAATACAGTTTTAAGGCCTAATTGGAGTGGTTTTAAGGCAAATCTCTCAAGGCAAGGGAGAAGGGTGGGATTGAGGAGTGTTTCATGTAGACCTCATGGACACCGTGAGGCGAGGTTTTGCAGCAAATTCAGAGGCACAAAGAGTTCATATCCACAACTGAGCTATTTTGCCGATCATGTGATTTTCCAAGAGCAGAATTTCCTGGACTCAACAGAGAGGTTATTTCTGCTCCTTCTCAGTACCTCTTTGTTCCGAGGTGAAAAGTTTATATGATTATCATATTATTTCACAAAGAACAGGAACATTTGTTGGTTTCAGTTTTTAGCCTCCATTTGTTTTCCTAGAAGGAAGTATTTCCTGGACAAACAACTTAGCCATTTCTGCTTGTTCTTCATTGTTTAACAGATGTGAGGAAAGGATCCCTGCCCTACACGTTGTTCATTTTAGTCCTAAAGAAGGGATGATTTATAGTAAAGAACATTCCTTAGGATTTGCGAGAAAGAAGAATCTTAAACATCTCAGTGGGTCGCCTTAGTCATGATTTAGCATGAATTGAAACTGGGTACAGGAGTTTGCAAATCATTGGCTTTTGATGTGAAAACACGTCTAAGTATCTTTCATGCTCACGAATGAAACCTGCTGTTTTTAAGTAGCCCACACATTGGACGGTATACTCACATCCAGCCTCAGGTTCAGGTTAGACAGCTAACAGGTTAGACAGGTTTGATTTTAATTCCCTGTAAGCTAGTTTTATACACTTAGAACTTGATGTAGATCAGTGGTCTTAAAACTGAGGTAAACTTCCTACTGGGTGTACGTGACACCATTGCCTGGGAATCGGCAGTGATAAGAATCAATTTCAAGAGTGTGAAACTACATCCTGATATTCATTCTCTCAACTGATCTTCCTGAAACTCAGTTTCTTAGTCAGTGGGGTTTCAGTTATCCACCTGCCATTTTGCTCTTTACCCTGTGTACAAAGAAAGCTTCTAGCATATTCTGATTCTCCCTGAGGTGCCTGACCCGCACAACTCCGAGGGAATGACAGGGAAATTACAGGACTTGGTGGGAGAGAATGAGGTCAGTTACCGGGGACCGATACTTGACAGGTTAGTCCTAAGAAATTCTTATTTGCAACACAATTTTGAAGGCACCTACCAGAGGTGTCTAGTATGAGATCAAAATGGAAAATGTTTTGCTAATGAATTGCCATGTAACACTTGACATTTAACTCAGAAGGAATTGAAAGCATTGCATTTTTTTCCCTGTAATAAAGACCTTTAATTATTATTTAACTTCTATAAACAAGGTTTCTTAATACTTCCATCTATTACCATAGGAATTAGAGTAGAATTGATGATGCTTTAATGTGTCTGATTTTAGCTATAGATAATGTTCACTAATGGAGTCCTAAACTTTTACAGGAATAGACCAAACAAAAAAAAATTTAAAAAGCCTCAGCCATCACGAATAGTTTCTTTCCATGATATTTAGCTTTGATAGGTTACATAGAATTGCAATGATTAATAATTACACATAATGTATAATAATTACAGTAACATTGCAATTATTCCATAAAATTATACTTTTTTTTATTTTCCAAGTGAGAGGAGGGGAGATACAGAGACAGACTCCTGAATGTGGCCCCACTGGGACACACCCAACAACCCCCGTCTGGTGCTGATGCTCTGCCCATCTGGGGCCATGCTCACAACTGAGCTACTTTTAGCACCTGAGGTGGAAGCTCCATGGAGCCATCCTCAGCACCTGGGGTGATGCATTGAAACCAATGGAACCATGGCTTCAGGAGGGGAAGAGAGAGAGAGAAGAGGGGCAGGGCGAAGGGTGGAGAAGCAGATGGGCACTTCTGTGTGCCCTGTTTGGGAATCAAACCCAGGACATCTACATGCTGGGCTGATGCTCTACCACTGAGCCATTCAGCTAGGGCAAAATTATACTTTTTAAAAATTTAAGACATCAATTGTATTTGTAAGCATTTGGGGAAACCATGGAATGAAAGATTCCAAATCCAAAATTTTGCTAGAGATACAGTCTGTTAAAAGTAAGCATAGGAGACAAAGGGCCTCCAGTTAGGATGGTGTGAAGAACTAGGTGAATTTTCACTCTCTCAATATGTGTTAAACTGAGTCAAATTGTGAAAACAACCATGTCCACTTTTTTTGCAATCAACCAATGGCAAGCTAGACACTGAGAAGAGTTTCTTCATGAAACGGTCAGAGTCTGCCTGGGCTTCCCCGCCCACACCCCACGCCCCATGCCCCATGTCCCATACCCACCACGTCTAGGAAGTTTTACTCCATGTGGGATGTGAAAACCTCAGGCTGGCTGATATGAAGTTGGCAGATGAGGTAACTCATCAAAATTTGGGGGTCTTGATGCTTAATCAAGGTGAAGAATCTCCCTTTCTGCTCATTTTTTTTTCGGGACTGAGAAGAAGGGGGATGATTTGCTTAAGCCAAAAGAGTGATACTTAGAACAACAGAATATTAGGCCAATTTTAAAAGGAGTCCTGAGAACCCATCCACCTGACAGATCAAGTCCTCTGTCTCCAGGCAGGCGTAGAAGTGAGGGAACACAGTATGTGATCGTGTGAATTCAAGCAACATAAGCAGTCTGATAAGGAGTAAAGCTCCAATAAGTTTTTTCTTCCTTTTGTCATTTTGACATGTGGGTAATAAATATCATTATCCCTTTAAAGCAGAAGTAACTGATGTCTAAAAAAAGTCTTTTTTTAAAAAATTATAACCTTGAAACTCCGA
This sequence comes from Saccopteryx leptura, assembly GCF_036850995.1. Taxonomy (NCBI): domain Eukaryota; kingdom Metazoa; phylum Chordata; class Mammalia; order Chiroptera; family Emballonuridae; genus Saccopteryx; species Saccopteryx leptura. Next base: position 5,423,354 of record NC_089513.1, on the reverse strand, counting down.
TCTTACCTCACCACTGTTCACTTCAAGTCTACCATCGATAGGAGCAGACAGGAACATCTCTGCCTGCCAACCTGCCCTTTCAACTCCCAATCTCTCTTTTACATTTTTAATATCTTTCCTGGATTTTAGTAATATCCACATATGGCTATACAACTTGTGATAAAGCCAGACATATTGCATAAGATACAGATCTACAGATAAATTCAGCAATTTTTCAGTATTTTTGCTCTAATTCCACCTCTGTTATTATCAAGTGATAAATGTTTTCTGGTTTTTATTTTATTTTATTTTTATTTTTTATGAACTAGAGAAAGCCCTAGTTACTTCTATGTGCAAGGTTAGGTATATTTTCTTATTACTTTATGTCTACTTTGGGTTGACTTACAATAAGCTTTGGAGTAGGTAATCAGAGGCATACTGCTAATGAAAAACAAAAAACGATGATACCATTGCTCAAATATTACTATGTTCAGAATCTTTGGTAGTCAAGCCCCACATGTCCAAGACCACACAGTTCACCTTGACTTCTGCTCTAGCCCTTAGCTCCTTAAACATTCTCAACACAGAATAAGTTATAATTATAGCAAGGAAGCAGAGAACAGAGAGCCAGACAGCAAAATATTGCTAACGGCAAACTTGCACAGGATGGTTATTTTAGTGTCAATTAGCACTCAGTATTTAACTGAAAATCATCTCATGTGATGTTTAGTAACCTCAATTTCTGGGAACCTTTTCTCCTTATGAAACCAGGAGGAATTTTTTAATGATATAATATTTTGTCTTTTAGGAATGCAAGACGACCAGTCATTACAGATTGTTGGAAGGGATAAAACTGTTAGACAAATGCTCTGTTGAGAATCCTTGAGGCTTTATGTAAGATTATCTGAAAAGGTAAAATGCCTCTGGCTGCTTTCCCTTGGAAGAATATAAAGTAGCTGAAAAGTGCTTTATGGTCATGAATTAATAGGCAGTGACTCTTCTAAATAATTCTGTGTGATATTATTCTCATTCTCTAGAGTCCCTGAGAGAGGGAGAATCATGCCCTGACCCAACAGCAGATCAGTGGGAGAATCTATCGTAGGGCTCTCGGGGAGGTTACCTGGGCAGACCTTTCTGACCAGGAAAGAATGAACCGGAGGTTATTTGTAATCATAGTACTTCGTGGTTGAGATTAATTCATCACTGAGTGGTTTTTAAAGTTATTTTGGGAAAGTAAAGATAGGGCATCCATATCCACCTGTTTGCTTTGATAGCAAAGTCACCAATGATTGTCACAGTTATGCTAACATCAATCAGGCAATTGTAAAATAAGTAGTTCCTTCATATACCTTTAGAATTCCTACAAGTTGTCTTGTGTTCCAAATACAGACTGACATAATATTTTCTTCTTATTCTATAGTTTTTTCTTTACATTTTAATTTTTCTACTTTTTTCCCATATGGTTTCAACATTGTAGACTATTAGTAGCTTATGCAATGAACTAAAATTTCTAACAACAGTTTAAAATAAGAAGTCCATCAAGCCCTGTCCAGATAACTCCACTGGTTAGAGCTTCATTTGAAGTGCAGAGGTTACCGGTTCGATCCCTGGTCAGGGCACATACAAGAACAAATCTATGTTCCTGTCTCTCTCTCTCTCTCAAATCAATAAAGTAAAAAAAAAAAAAAAATAAGTCTCATCTAAATTTGAACAAAAAATTCATGCTGAATATATATGGATCAAATATATTGAATAAATATTACTACATTTACTTTTAAAGAAAATACAAAGAAGTGTTTATTCTCAGAAGAACTATCTCCCTGCTGAATAATACACGGTAGTATTGTTTGAGCCATCTGTAAAATGGGAACAGCAATGCTGTGGCCAGATATTTGTTTCAAAGGAAAAATATATTGTAAGTACATATATATGAATAGCTAGAAAAAAAGTTCTGGGCTGGATACTATATAACCCAAAGTCTCATCCTTTCACATTAATTTAGGGTAAATAGGTTTGTCAGCAACTTTATTAGGAGTAATAAACTGATTCCCATTATAACATATTAGGGAGATAGATTTGCATTTTGGCATTTTAGCAAAAGTATAATTTACTCTAGCCTTGTACATTTTATTTATATTATCATTAGCAGCCCCATGAAATAGAGCCTTTTAAGATCATGCATCGAAATTCGTACATATTTGTGTTTTATGTTCATACATTTAAGCAGATATTAATGTTCACTAAATTGAAACTGAGAGATGCATTGTTTGAAAGCCATGAATATGCATGGACTATCTTGATTTATTCTTTGGGATTTAATATATGAGTTGAGAAAACAAATCAACTTTCATTCTTCTAAATATTTATATTTGAATTATAGTGAAATATGGAAGGTGGCTCATATTGCTTATACTGAGATATGAGCTTATGAAAAAATAAAATGCAAACTTGATCTGAGGGTAGCATATTATGAGGAAAATATGCAGGTTCTCATTCTTTCTTCAAGGCTTTCCTGCTCCAAAAGGAGAGAGGCACATATTTCGGTCTGGGTTCTGTGCTCTTGCTGTTGATGGAGAGTTGGAATGAAAACTCAAGCAAGAACAGGTGCCTTTATTAGATAGAGGATTCATTGCTTTCCCTAAAGTATGTGTTGACGCCTTCTTCCTACGGGGCATGTGTTGGACTACAAAAATTGTTTGTTTTTTTCCCCAAGATGATTTTAATTAATAATGTAGAAACAAGCATGTAGGCCATGTTTAATATATATTATAATTCCCACCAGAAGCTAGAAAATTGATCAGTCTTTTTTAGTGTAATGCAGTGGGGTCCACAGCTTGTCTTGCATGAATTCCAACGGGGTAAAGGTTTATTTTGCCTTCCTCTGCCTCCCTCTAAATGTGTCAGTGGTCGGCAGTAAAACTTTTCATTGCACAATCAGCTGCAATGTGATGTCATTCAAGAAAATAACTTAGGACAGAGGGAAATACTTTCTTTCCTACATGGAGAGTTTTGCAGAAATCGGTTTCATTGCCTTCAAAGTTGCCTATTTCCATATAATCAATTTGTTTTTGTTTTCTTCTTGAAATTGTAAGCAGGGTTTTTAATTCCTGGGAAATTTACATATCTGGAGGAGAAAATGTGATTAGTGAACACAATAGCCCTACAAAGTTAAGAGAAAAAGAACAATGACTTTAGAAGACTTTCTGAAGCCAGTCTGGTCAATGGTCTTTTGTTAGCTGGGGCTCTGGCCTGGCCATGTTAGCAGAGGCCCATCAAAGCAGCAAAGATGTGTAAATATAACCTGGGCCCCCTCTCTAGAGGGTCTAACTGGATTCTCGCTGGTTGGGTATCTGAAGCTCGGAATGGTCAGGCAGTTTCCTGAGGTCTCACAGGTGGGGAAAGCTCCACCCTTGACACTAAGCCCTCCATCCTGTATACCAGGGCGCATGCACTCACATTATGAAAATTTGTGTCCAGCTTAAACTGTGCCTTCCTTTATTATTCTAGTAGTAGATTATAGCAAAAGGCCAATCACCTCCGTTTGATTTACTGGGGGACCAAATGGAGTTCCTGTTGTGTTTATTGTCTCCAGATCCTGCTGCCACCTTGATCCAAACTCCTCTTGAGACAGAAGGCAGAATCGCATTTCTGGGTCATGCGTAATGGCGGTTGTAATCGAGCCTGACATTTTCCTACGGCAGGGAGGAAATTAAACACACCGTCCTTTTCACGGTGGCACTCTGATCATTAAAATAACAGACACTGTCGAAATTATGATCCTGAAGTCTTTGGCATTTCAAATTTGTTGTCATTTAAAACTCTCTGAGGAATTGGGAAAGACCAGTGTTTGTCTGTGAAAGGTTGTGCAGCCCTTCATTTAGGTGTGTGTTAGATACGAATCAACAACTAGAAAAAAACAGGAAGAACCCCCGACAAGTATCTGGGTTGATCACATTAACACCTAACGGCCCATTACATAACGTCTCATTGATCAATTCAGATGAGGTAAATCTTTTTATAGACCACCTCATCTCCTTGTTTTCTACATGGCATCCTCAAGTGTCTTCTGTCAGCCTACGAAAGACATGTAAGAAGCCAGCTCCCTGTGGAAGGAATGGGACCCGTCCCCTCCGGAAGGCGTGGTCAGAGAGGTGAAGGGCGTGTGGCCGAGAGGGAGAGCGAGCATGTGGGGATTTTATGTGTAAGCCGTAACCCTTCCATGATCTCAGCACCCTCATGGAACTCCTTGAGCTCCAAGCCGAAGCATTTCCGTGCGACCACTAGGTGTCACCGTGCCCGTTTTGAAGGTTTCACACGGGGTCCTGTTTTTGAAGACTTGAGCACTGGTATCCAGAGTTCAGATGAGCAGACAAGTGGAGGGGAGGGCGAACCTCTGCTCTAATGAGAAAGAGAAAATTAGACTCTAAAAAAAAAAAAAAAAGACAATGCTATTAGTATCAATAAGATGGTAAAAGAAAAGTAAGTTTTGACATTTTGCATCTGTTTCTGTAGTTAGAATATCAATCGGCTGACCTGTGGTGGCGCAGTGGGGAAAGCCTCTACTGGAACTCCGAGGTCACCAGCTCGAAACCGCAGTTTATACACTGAATCATGGAGATATTATGCTTCCAGTCTTCTGGGGACTTTCCGTAGCTCAGAGGATAAAACTCAGAATTCTTTTTTTTTTTTTTTTAACATTTTATTTATTGATTTTTAGAGAGAGGGGGGAGAGAGAGAGAGAGAAGGGGGAGGAGCAGGAAGCATCAAATCCCATATGTGCCTTGACCAGGCAAGCCCAAGGTTTCCAACTGGCAACCTCAGTGTTTCCAGGTGTACGCTTTATCCCACTGCGCCACCACAGGTCAGGCCAAAACTCAGAATTCTTCATTCCGAACCTGATCCTTTCTTGCCTCTCTCGGAACTTCCCCGCTAAGTTCCCTTCTCTCCAGCTGTGCAGTGCCAGCCCGGATCCCTCAAGGTGCCGGGTCGTGTCATGCTGTTTTACGAGACAGGGCTCCTCTCTGCTGTCCCTTCTTCCTACACTCATGGCTTTTACTCATTTTCTCATTTAGCTAACCCTGATAGTCCTTCAGAATTCGATTCCCCATGAAAAGTTTCCTTATTCAAGTTGGATTTAGATGCTGTTCTTTGGTGTGCCTTTAATGTACCCTTCTACCTCTATTTCAACATTGGTCATTCTGTACTGCAGTCGCAGGTGACTTGTCCTCTCTCACTAACCTGTGTCTCTTCAAGCTGAAATAGAGTGTTTATTTTACTCTGTGTCCTTAGAAACTTGAATACTATTTTTCACATAGGAACTCAATGTTTGTTGAATGAATAAATGAATGTGTAAAATGACTAATTCATGCCTTGCAGTAGTAGGAAGAACACATGATAACCTGTGTTCTTTTTTTTGTTGTTGACATTTTTTGATTTAAAAAATATTTTTCTTTTTCAGTTGACATAACAATATTATATTAGTTTCAGGTATACAGCCCAGTGATTAGAAATCATAAAAATTACTAAGTGATCACCCCAATAAATCTAGCACCCACCTGGTCCCACACATGGTTATTACAGCATTATTGACTTATGTTCCCTGTGCTGTATTGACATCTCTGGGACTATTCTGTGATACCAATCTGTACTTCTTAATCCCTTTACCTTTTTTTATGAGTAAATTCATAAACCCAAATCTTATCAGTATAGTAATTAAGAATTCCTGCTAACTAGTTAAACATTAAACATTTCAACTCAAGCACAAATATATATATATGTATATACATATATATAACATATATACATACATACATGCATATATAAACATATGTATTATATTTTTAATGTATGTATTTCTATTAAATTTTAACACTAGGTATCTTTGGCATGAATATATAAATATACATATGAGTATGCATATACACATGTACATATACATTTAAAAATATTAGAACTCAAATAATTTGCTATTGTAGTTCAAAACCAAAATGAGTGTAGAAACATGAGAATGAGCTGATGCATTGGCATAATTTGAAGAGCTGATATTGGCCATTTCAGCCCAACGGTGCTGCTGTTATCAATAGTGCAGACCATTATATTTATTGATATATAGCAATAGTCAGCTCACTTTTTTTATTTCATGCAATTCTGCATCCATACTAATTAACACAATCCTCCAGATTACAGAAAACGTACATGACTGGTATATAAGAGGACTTAGTAAAGTGACAAAAGATTATTGAAACTCTGCATGAATTTTGATATTCGCAGGAAACTGACCTACTGTCTGTGGTACACTCAATAATGCACCCCTCCACCAGATATCCATGCCTTAACCCCTGAAATCTGAATGTTACTCAGCAAGGAAAAGGGGATTTTTCAGATGTGATTAATGATCTTGAGATGGGAAATTTTTCTGGGTTCTGGATTAGTTAGTGTAATCAAAGGATTCTTATAAGCAGAAGGGAGGGGGTCAGATTCAGAGAAGATGGAAGGAAGGAATCAGAGGCCACAGAGGAGAGAAAGCATCACTTGCTGGCTTTCAGGATGGAGGAGGGGATGACTAGACGGGGAGGTAGCCTCTAGATGCTAAAAAGGTAGGAAAACAGACTACCCCCCTCCAGCTTCCAGAAAGAACCAGCCAGATGCCACTTTAACTTAGCCCAGTGAAACTGATTTCGACTCACGAGCTCCAAATTATAAGGGAATAAATTCATGTGGCAGTACAACTGATATAGGAAAACCTTACAACAGACAAATGACAATGACCACGGCAATATGAACCTCGTGACCATCTGAGATGTCTAACCACACAGTGTTTCTTGCTGCCCAGTTCTAATGCATGGTGTAACCCTTGGGTGTTGTTTTTACTGCTGCTGTTTTGCAAAGTAAAAATTTACTGTACTCAAGGTGTAGAGAACTCAGAAGGTGACATTTCTCTAATGACTCCTCTATGAAATTGACAGAGATGAATGCAGTGCCTTTATTGACAGCCCTGAGAAATGCAGTCCTTTCAAAATGACATTAAAGCTCCCGGGGAAAAAAAGCTGTTTGCTTTTGTTTGCAGAAAAAAATGTTACTTATCTTAATTGCATAATACATATTTTATCTTAGTATATAAATTCCCATGTGTCTCCTGTTTAAACATAGATAGTCAATTATGCTATTCACCAAGAGCTAATAGCTTCAACAGTCTGACTTACAATATTATGCAACACCTTAGCTAAGAGAACCTCAATAAACCTTATACATATTTCACTAATGAAATCCTGCCGCCCCTGTGGACAGAGTTTATATAGAAGGCTTTGTGCTCAAATAATATGCAAAGAAAGGCATGTGGCTAAAATCTGGATTCAAGTAATGATTTCTGGTGCTATGCTAAAAAAAAATAAATTTTAAGTATAATTCAATGGCTCTTGCTAGTACATTGACACTTTCTTCTTGAGAAATAGTTTTCTCCTAGGAAACAGTTATAATATCAGGACTTATTTTATTTTATTTTATTTTACTTTTTATTAAGTGAGATTTGGGGAGGCAGAGATAGACTCCCGCATGCACCCTGACCAGGATCCACCCAGCAAGCCCACTAGAGGGGGATGCTCTGCCCATCTGGGGCATTGCTCCATTGCAACTGGAGCCATTCTAATGCCTGAGACCTCAGCGCCTGGGCCAACTTTGCTCCAGTGGAGCCTTAGCTGCAAGAGAGGAAGAGAGAGACAGAGAGAAAGGAGAGGGGGAAGGGTGGAGAAGCAGATGGGCGCTTCTCCTGTGTGCCCTGACCGGGAATCAAACCCCGGACTTCACAAGCTGGGCTGATGCTCTACCGCTGAACCAACTGGTCAGGGCATATGAAGACTTTTCTATTCCCCTAAAGAGGATCATTATGTAACTGAGTGAACCTGTCACTTGTGTCACTCCTCTGTCTCTAGCTTTGGCACCCCACGGTCTTCCTCAAGTGCTGATTCTGAAGGCAGGGGCACTTTCAGAGTTCTCTGGTCTCCTCCGAGCTTCATTCTGGTCCTAGTTTCCAGGGAAAGAGACATCGTCAGTCACTTTTTGCTTACTCACAGTCCCAGACAGGGGATGAGACATCAGGACAGATTTCAAGGGCCAGTCCCAACTATGAGTTTCAGTAATGTTCTGAGGCTCACAATTTTGGACTTCTATCTGAAGCACTCAGTAGCCAACATAAGTAAACCCAGTCAAGGAGGGCCAGTACGTGATTGGTTAAGACAAGCTGCCTTTCCATCATAGACTGGATTAATCGTTCTAGTGATTCATGGAATATTGGGGAAATTCTATCACAGGAAGCTCTAGATATTTTTAGACACAATTTGATATGACCAGTGTATATCCTAAACCTAAGTTATTATCAATTGTGTAGCATTTCCACATATATGCATATCAAATGATATTGATTTGATTTTTTTCTCTGAACTAAAAGATTCCATAGGAACATACTCCTATTTTTTTTCTACTGTTAATAGGGACCACTTTTTTCTCCACTTTTAGTTGTTGAATTTAATGTCTATTTACATATACTACTAAAATTCTTCTAAAAATAGTAAAAACTCCAAATATATGTAAAATAGATGACAAGTATCTTTTCTATGTGAAATAAGGCAAAACAAACTACATAAAAGATGTAATAATTACTTACAGATCGCATTTGATACATAGCTTTTCATCCTTACTCACTAAAATTGTATGAGAAAGTTTCCATGCACAGTGCGTCGGATTCGATTGTGCCCTCTCTTGTGTTGGCATATCTTTGTGATGTGAGAGATCAATTCTCCTACAGCTGCTACTTGAATTTGACTCTAGAAAACTGTTTCTTGTATTAGGCTTTGATACCATTTGACGAGGAAGCTTGTGAACCTTTTGACTTGATAATGCAAGCTGTATTAGATAGGATATAGAGCGTGATGGTCGGGAGATGGACTGTTTGGTATTCTGCAGCATGAAAGAATTAAGTCTTACCACTCCATCATGACTTCCGAAGAAATTCTCTTCACATGAAAAAAAAAGGAAAAGGAGTCATTTTGTTCTCGCAGTAGAAATGGCTGTCAATACCATTTCCCTTTCTACGGTTTCTTCTTCTTTTTTTTCTTAAGATAATGTATAGCATTTACTGAAACAGACATCTGTAACTTGATGATAAACCTCTGTGCTCTTATCCTGTTTTTGAAAAAAAGAAAAGAAGAAGAAGAATAACGAAAGTCAAAGACGCAGTATGTCAGAGGTAGATTCCACTTGTGTGTGGAGGTCAGATCAATCGTATACAGTTTACTTCTTATCAACCATTTTAGGTTTGTTTGTCTTTGCCCACATCTGTGAAAGAGACAAGTTAACACAGAGGGACAGACAGTTAATCACTATTACTGCCCACAGGCTTTCACACTTCAGTCTCATCAAATGAGACGGGACAGAAAACCAAGTCAAAATCAGATGCACTACTCCCCTCTCTGTGGAGTATCAGTGAATTCATCTCCTCTGGATGAGGAACATTGGTTGGGTCAGTAAAACATGTTTTCACTTTCCACTGCTGGCCAACAAAGCCTTCAGTTTCCACGTCAGCTATTAATGAACTCAAATTATGTGAGATAATAAGGAAGTCACCCCATGACCCCTGACATCCCTTTTTAACTCTAAACTGCTGTTGGTGAGTTCTATTATAAGTAGAACAAATTTGGGATTCTGTTTGTTCATATTTTTTTTTCTGTCTCTATTGAAATAGCACTGAGCACTGAGCAGTATTTGTTATAGAGTCCCTACCATATTAGAATACTTTTTAATCTTTTAGTAGAAATTATATTCAAGACATTTCATATTTTTCCTGGTATCTTTTTAGATTCCTGAATCTGCACTGTTTGTCCCTCTGTTTTGCTTATACCCCTGACAGAATAAATCTCTACAACCTGATAGAATATAGAAAAAGTCTCTATAACCAAGGATTTAGCTGAAACCAACTTCATTTTTTACCCACAACCATTAGCTGCTTCTGCTCTTCCTAGGGCTCATAGCCGACCTGATCTTTAGGATGAGCCTTTACATTAGAAAACATATGTAAGACCAGGGGCCACCGCCATTGCTGCCATGCACACTCAGGCTCCCATTAGATTCGGACAGACGGTAAAGAAACAGTGAAGTCAGAAAATGGTGGACCATTCCTTTATTCAAGTCTCATACTGGCCGATGAACAAACAAACACACAGGGATAAGCACTTCCCTGTCACTCAGGGCTCCCAAAGCCACTGACACATTCTCCGGTTCCACAACCAGGAGAATCTTCTCTGGTTTTTCCTAGAATCAAAGGTTCCACCAGTCTCAGTCACCTCTGGTTCCCCATCTGCACACCTTCTCCCTTCTCTCTGCACAAACTGTCTTCTCCTTCAGTACCCTGCCATCTTGGTTTCCTAGTCTGCAAAATGGCTTCCTTCCTCTTCTTCTCCTTCTCCTTCTTTTTAAAACTTTTTGGTGCAAAAACGCCTCCTCCAGCACACATTAGCATAACAATGGCCCTTCCTAAGCAGGAAGGTAATGAGCAATTTCACAGACACATACCTGGCACTGCCCAGTGACATTTTTAAACAGTAAAAGTGAGCAAACTCAGAAAATACAGGTTTTACAAACTCATTTGCCCAACAGCATCGGTGCCCAGATTGGGAAATGGGAGGCTGAGAACTTTCATAATAAAACCAGATCCAGCCACATGCTCTCTCATTTCTTTTAGCTGTTCGTGGACGTTCCCATGTGTCCGTGGGACTGTAGAACTCCCAGGGCTGTGCTCGTCTTTGCACTTACCCATGGCCCAGTGCACTTGTTGCGTGGCAGAAGTACACGCACTACAGATATGTTCTGTGGGTGAATTGAAACAGCCTCGGCCTGTGTTTGTGTGATTGTAGTATTTCCATTTTCAACACTTACAGGATATCTTATGAAATCACACCTGGCTGGCCATGCTGAGACATAAGTTTTGAAAAAGGAGCTGGGAAACTGCACTTTAATGCTTGGTTTGGTACTTCCAAATTAAAGTGTAAATTTAAAAGGACATTCACCCACCGTGAGTTTATTAAGGATAGACAATATAAAAATAGACTCTGCAGAAGAAGGGGTGATAGCTTCATGGCTTTCTTTTCTGCTACGTGTGACCTTTGGAAGGGTTGTTTGCTCACTTTTCCCGCCTAAGTCTGGATATCTGGAGATCTTCTCTGGGTCTAAGGGTTAATGATCGCCCTGTAAGATTGGTGACAGTGAACGGCCTTTGAACACTCAGCTTTGTCCTTTCTGTAGTTGGTGTCTACGTGGCTCTGTGATGGTATGACTGTCATTTTGCATTTATTGCTCATAGTCCCTTGTCAGTTTGATTTTATGATGACATATCCACCCTCTAGAGTTGCCACGCCTCATTGATTTCCCTTGGGTGCCTCTGGGCTTTCTTCTTGAGTAGACTCGCAGGTTTCTTAATAATGCACATCATCTCTGAACCCCAAATAAATCACTAGCAATATGTTCATTTTTGGCAGTGACAAAATTATTTCAAACAAATGCTTCCCTCTGACCCTACTAAATATTTGACATTTATTAATATTTTTGATGAATGTGATTTTTTTTTAAGTTTGTAGAATATATCTTTGGGAGGTCACATCATTTAAAAAATTTACTTTTCTATCTGGTAAAATGTAGCTTTTGTAGTGTTGAGTGTTATGGGTATTGACAAAGATATAGAATAGGACTCTTTGTTTTAACAAACAAAAAAAGTATCCCATTGTAGATATTGGCAAGAAATGGCTTTTCCTATTTAATATATCTTTTTAAAAACATTAATTTATTGATTTTAGTGAGAGAGAAAGAGGGAGACACAGAGAGAGAGAGAGAGAGAGAGAGAGAGAGAGGCAGGAACATGGCACTGCTCCTGTATGTGCCCTGATTGGGGATTGAACCGGCAACCTCTGCACTTCGGGACAATGTTCTAATCAACCAAGCTATCCGGCAGGGCACTTATTTTTATTTTCTTAAAAAATAGCTTTTTCAGGTATAACTGAGAAATAAAAATTGCTTATATTTAGGGTATGCACCTTGACTTTTTGATATGTGTAACCATTATGGAATGATCACCACTAATTGACCTAGTTATCACTTTATACCCTTACCATTTTCTTCTCTTCCTCCTCCTTTTTATTTTTATTTATGTTGTGTGTGTGTGATGAGAACACTTAAGATCTACTCTCTTGGCAGATTTTAAGTAGACAATACAGTATGGTTAGTGATCGTCATGACACTGTACATTAAGTATCCACATTATTTATCCAGCAAATGGAAACTTTGTACACTTGCACCATCTCCCCACTTCCTCCCCTGCCCCCACAGCCCCTGGAAACCACTTTGGTACCTTTGCTTCACTGTTTTAAATTCCACTCATATGTGAGATCATGCAGCATTTGTCCTTCTGTGTCTGCTTATTTCTCTTAGAGTAATACTCACCGGGTTCACACACACTGCTGCAGATAGCAGGTGCTCCTTCTTTCTTGTGGCTGAACAACATTCCATTCTGCATATACGTAGTGAGTGTTGTATGCCACATTTTTCATATTCATTTATCCGTGGATGGAATGTATGGTGTGCATCTGCTATGCTGCCTGCCCTTTATACACTAACTGTGTTCACAAGGCCCAGGTTTTCTCTTCTTTTCAATGTGGATGATTTAAACATCTGAATGTGATCGGTGTGCCTTTCTGCTCTGTGAATTCTGGAATAGCTTGCTTGTTAGCACAGTTGAAGGCTAACATAGAACAATGGTAGCTTCCAACAGAACATCAGTCATCTCTTTCGGTCAACAGATGGAAAGCTCCTGTCAGAAGAAAAAAAAAGAAGGGACACAAATGTATTTCAATCATTATTATCTAAGAATGCCTTACCCTTAACTGGTTTCTCAGGGTGGTTAGCCAGCAGATGGGAAGGGAAGTGTGGGAAGGGCATAAATATGGGGATGCTGGGACAATGGAGACAACATGTCCCAGATGCAGGAGGGCTGGATGATCACTGTATGTTGTGGGGAAGACTCTGCATAGCTGTAAATTGACATAAATCTTGGAGACCGGCAAGATTAGGTCGAAGCTCACAAAAACGGTATAACAGGGTGATGTGATGTCCTGATGTCAGGATTGTAGAGCACATTACTTTGTATCTCTCAGTCCATCCATCCATTCATCCACATACTTTATATTCCAGGTCAGGCAGCAAACTATGAGAAGAGATTCAGATGACTGCTGCAAAGTTAATTATGCTTTCATTTGGTATTTTTTTTATAACACTGAGGACTTGGTATATATAATATTTCTCTGTGCTTTTCTCGTGTTGTTCTCCCCCTGTTCCTTGAGGAATGCTGTTATTATGGCTTATGCGTGTGCATCCCAGCCTCAGGCTGGCCCTTGAGGTATATATACAACCAGGTGTTCAACTACCTTGTGCGTAATTCTGTCTCCATGCCTCATAGGAATCTGTACCCAAGATGCCACACTCAGTACATTATTTGATTATTCCTCTACCTCCCATACTGTCTCTGTCCCCCTCCTCCAGAATTACTTCTCTTCTAGATTACCTTTGCCTGATGGGGGCATTGAAGGTGAGAATCAATGAGATAGTCTTGATTCTTCTTTTCTTTTAGGGTCTGGGAACAAGGCCAACTTGTCAACACAATCTAGGTCATTGTTCCTCCCTCTCTTCCCCACACTGTGGATTTCCTGGACATGTTTGACCTGAGCTATGACAGCGTGTATAATTTTCATGATCTTACTTGAGCTCAGATCTATATATGGCAGAAAAATGAACCATGGAAGGAAAAGATAAAAAGTCCAGTGCAAAAGACTTTGATGTTTATAACCCTGCTGTATGGCTGGCCATCACTGGTGTGTGGACCCGAGTTATGGAGGGTAGATTTGAGGAATTTGGTGCGTGTATCTGAATAGGCTCACAGAACAAGTAGACACTGGCCGGTATGTATCAAGAGTGCTGAGAACATAGTTAGGCAGCTTTAGATTTTTGCATCGATTTCACCTTAAATGTTCCTCTCCAACCCTTGTTGGAATGCAGTGGCACTGATCACATACTTCTGAGTGGTTTGGTTGACACAGGGTGTGTGTGATCTGGCTCCCTAACAAGATTGCAGGCTCTTTGGTACCAGGAACCACGTTCTAGCCCTTCTCTGAATCACTCTCACCCAGCAGAGAACTTGCCCCTGGTAGAAACTCGGTGTTTGCTGCTTGATTGATGACCCTGTATATCTTTAGTGTTTGACTTCCCCAGTGAATGTGTGTGTGTTAGGATCCACTGAAGTATCAGACTGAGAAAAATGGACATCATAAAACAGTCTGCAACAGACGTGGAGCAGAATTGACAGTGAATGTCTTGAAAAATGTGCCATAAATTTATTCTCAAAGAACATACATCAAGTGTGCCATGTTCTTTTGTGAAATGTAAGGGTGAGAAGCAGTCTACTGAAAATGCTCTTGCATTTCGAATTTCCAGAAAATATGGGCAGCAATACCTAGAAGACACATTGAACCAAAGATACTGAGATTGGTGTTTTTTTTTGTATTTTTCTGAAGCTGGAAATGGGGAGAGACAGTCAGACAGACTCCCGCATGCGCCCGACCGGGATCCACCCGGCATGCCCACCAGGGGCGACGCTCTGCCCACCAGGGGGCGATGCTCTGCCCCTCCGGGGTGTCGCTCTGCCATGACCAGAGCCACTCTAGTGCCTGGGGCAGAGGCCAAGGAGCCATCCCCAGTGCCCGGGCCATCTTTGCTCCAATGGAGCCCCGGCTGCGGGAGGGGAAAAGAGAGACAGAGAGGAAGGAGGGGGGGGGTGGAGAAGCAAATGGGCGCTTCTCCTATGTGCCCTGGCCAGGAATCGAACCCAGGTCCCCCGCACGCCAGGCCGATGCTCTACCGCTAAGCCAACCGGCCAGGGCGAGATTGGGTTTTTAAAGTCCAACTTTAACTACAACAGTCATCATAGGAAGTTGAACAGCAGCCACCAAAGGAAAAATAGGTGATGGAAGGTCAGATATCAGGATACTTGGTGAATTAGGGGAAGGGTTGAAGTCTTCCCTGGTGTTAACATAGCAAAGACACGTGAGGGCTAAAATAAGATATCAGTCTAGAAGTGTGTGGCCCAGATGGACAGAAACAGGTGTTTCTGCCTCGTGAAGTCATTCAAGAAACCAGATTCCTCCCATCTAGTTACACTGCCCTCCTCAGGGCATGATTGAGTTGGATTTCTGCCTCACGTGAGTTCTGGTCTAGAACAACTGAAAAGCAGGTGAGCAGATTCTTACTTAGCCAGGGCTGCAGAAGCTGCACACCTCATGTCCATCACATTTTACTGGTGAGTACTAGGGTCTCAGCTAATCGATGCAGTCATTGTCTATAAAAAAAGGACACCCACAATGTGCAGTTTTAGAAAATGTGACTTCCTTCTTTTGTCCTATCATTCCTTGACTACTTAAGGCTTGTTTTTAAAATTGGTGTTTGCTTTACCCATTAGTTGAAGGCACAAGATCCCACAGCTACTGTGTCATGGTGTGAAGTTCTAAAATGTCCTGTATCTCTGGAAGGAAAGCCCACAGAGATACCTTTTAACCATGTGCTGCTGCTCATTTATTTTCCCCTGAAAACAAATACTTTTAATAGGTGTATAGCCTATTTTTTTTCAGTGAGAGAGGCAGAGACAGAAAGAGACAGAGAGAGGGACAGACAGACTGGAAGGGAGAGAGAGGAGAAGCATCAATTCTTCGTTGTGCCTTCTTAGTTTTCCATTGATTGCTTTCCCATGTGTGCCTTGTCTGGGGGTGGTGCTACAACAGGGTGAGTGACCCCTTGCTCAAGCCAGCCACCTTGGGCGTCAAGCCAGCAACCTTTGGGCTCAAGCAAGTAACCAAGGGATCATGTCTATGATCCCATGCTCAAGCTGGGACTCCATGCTCAAGATGGTTTAGCCCACACTCAAGCTGGTGACCTTGGGGTTTCAAACCTGGATCTTCTGCATCCCAGTCCAACGCTCTATCTGCTGCATCACTGCCTGGTCAGGCTATAGCCTATTTTTTTCCCTTTTTTATGTGTTAAATATTTTTGGTTTTTAATGACTTTTTAAGTTTAAGAAGTTCTTATTGATATAATATATGCATTGATATTAGATTTGCTATCCTGAGTACTTAGGATTGGTCAGAAATGCTGATTGTTTATTAATATGTAGGTATATTATGCTCAAAGGGGAATAACAGTGAATATTTAATAGTTCAGTTGACATAGGTATAAATATGCCTTTGGCTCTGGTTTCTGAAATATTTAAAATAATTGTATATGGGTTTTTCCTACTTAGGAAATCTATATAACTAGAAATGAATTATATGTGTAACGTGTAACTTTTATCTGTTGAATTTCTTTTGTATCTTAAAAGTTATTTGGTAAGGTAAATCATCTTACCATGTAAGAACATCATAAAACTAATCTAAGTATTTTGACAGAGGTATTTGAAAATGTAGAGAACTTCTAGTGGATTTGTGAAGTTTGGCCGTGGGTCTGGGTAATTCCAGGGTAAATGTCCTCTGATTGATGGTTTAAGAAACTAAAGTGAAGATAAAGGTGAGGCATGGCCTTCAGTATATAATGTTTCTTAACTTATTTTGTTATTTGAGATTAAATTTACAGGCTAATAGAATGAGCTGAAGAAAGATAGCCTTTGGCTCACAGTGAGAGAGTCTCCCACCACTTACATCACGACCTAATGAGGTTGTAGGTAGTAGAGCAGGAATGGAATGGCGTTTAGCCAGGAACACCCTGGAGAGATAATGGTTCGGGAAGTAATACTAGACACCCCTGCTATTCCTTCTAACCACCCGCATCTAGGATGACTCAGCACACCTGGGCTGCTGTAGAGAGTTTCTTTGTTGTGTTAGGTGAGGCTAGGTGGCCAAGAAGCAAATTCAAGTAGTTTGTGAATAACCATAGTGATAATAGGGGGAAAGTAACCTTGGGGACAGAAGTGCCACTCCAGCTGGAGGTCTCATCCTACAGTTATTTTTGAGAAATGCAGGCTGAAATAAGGCAACTGGCAGAAGCCAGGTTGTAAGAACACCTCTCTAGCATCTCAAAGAAAAATCAAAGGCAGTTCTGATGTAGCCAGTGGTTTGACTGAATGTCTCAACCCTTTAGTGCATGAAGCTCTACATTGATTTGGCAAAACAATGCCCAGAAACAGACTTCCATGTGCCAGAAAGAACAAGGTCATCCTCAAACACCTTTCTATCTCCATCATCAGAGGTAGTGTCAATGTCCATGAAAGCCCCAGGGTCTAATCGATGAAAAGACATAGTTTAGAGTGTACTTCTTTTATTTAGAATATGTAGTTATATCCAAAAGTTTTGTTTCTTGAAGAAAATTTTGGACCTGCCCTAATGGCGCTAGAGTAGGCAGACGTACCAACATCTACCTCCCAGAAACAAAGTGGATTACAAACTAATTTTAAGAACTATCATCTGGAAAAACAAACTTTGGACTAAACTAAGAGGACTCTTCAACCAAGAAACACTGAAGAAGCCACACTGAGACTGGTAGGAAAAGCGGAAACGTGGAGAGGGCTGCCCAGCTCCCCGGAGCAAACGGCAGCAGGGAGAGACTCCCGTGGCAGGAAGTGAGTTTAGCAGAGGGGGAAGGGTCCTGAGCCTCAGGAACAAAGCCCTAACCTGCAGCCCCAGAGCCCAGAACAGGCGTAAGGACAGTATTTAGCTGGAAACAAGTCAGGATACTGTTTGTGAGAAAGAGTCTGATTTCTCAGACCCAGGATCCTTCTTAAAGGGACCGCGCAGAACATCTCTCTCACAACCACTCACCCGGGGCTCCTGGGGACAAGGAGAGAGGAGAGGACCAGAGTAACAGGAAGAGAGTGTAATCTAGGAGGCACAGGGAGAAACATTTTGGGAGATAGCCACCCTAACCCCTGGGCTGAGTAACTTCCCAAATCTGAAGTGAATATTTCCCCCGGAAAGAGCAATACCAGCAAAGGGAAGCAGGAGAGCAGCCAAACAAGCTCCCCCGCGGCACTCAGAGCAGAGTCGCATAGAAGGAGGGAGCTTTTGGGTCTACAGTAGCGAGTCTTAGGGTCTGAGTTGCAATGCCCCCACCCACTCGGCTGAGGGTGCGCCAGAGGGCGGGCGGCAGCGGGAGACAAAAGCGCGGTTCTGCTGGCAGGGGCAGAAGCCAGCTGGCCGCCACTGGGCTCAGGTGTGAGCTCAGTCTTGCCCGGCTGGGGAGAAGGGGGCGTGCAAAAGCGGTCAAGCTCAGCTGCCGGCAGCCTGTAATCCAGCCTGCGGGAGAAGGGCTGGAACCTGGAAAGGGTGGAGACTAGCCCCTGAGCAAGGGTGCTGGAGCACAGCCTTGCCCTGCCCATGCAACCCAGGCTTGTGGTCTGACTTGGTAGCCAGCTCCTCCCGTGGGGGTGGAGCCAAAAGCCCAGAAGAGGTGGAGTTTCGCTAATGAGCTGAGCTTGGGCACAGAGTCCTGCCCGGCAGTAGACCCAAGGCTAGCAGCCATTCCTCAAGTGGGCTCCTCCTGCAAGGGCACGGTGAAAGCCCGGAAACAGGCAGAGACCAACAGCTGAGCAAGGTGCTCGCCAGTGCCCTCAGGACTGAGCATAACTTAACAAACGAGGGCGGGCAAAGGCCAAGGCCACCAACGCTTGTGCACCTGAGCGCATGATCACAGCCACACCCGTGAAGAAAAAATGCGGAGGAAGAGAAATACAACACAAATAAACCAAGAGAAATCCCCAGAAAAGGACCAAAGTGAATCAGATATAACCAAATTACCAGATGCAGAGTTTAAAATAACGATTGTTAGGATGCTCAAAGATATTAGAACAACCATAGATGGCCATTATGAAAACCTAAATAAAGAAATAACAAATATAAAAAAGGACATTTAAATAATAAAAAAGAATCAGTCAGAAATGACAAATACAATATCTAAAATAAAGAATACAATGGAAGGAATTAAAAGCAGAATGGATGAAGCAGAGAATCGATCGAATCAGTGAGTTAGAGGACATGATAAATAAAGGCACAGAAGCAGAGCAGAAAAAAGAAAAGAGACTCAAAAAGTCTGAGGAAACTCTAAGAGAGCTCTGTGACAACATGAAGAGAAATAGCATCCGCATCATAGGGGTTCCTGAAGAAGAAGAGAAAGAACAAGGGATAGAGACTTTGTTCAAACATATCATAGCAGAAAACTTACCCCAATTAAGGCAGGAAAACATTTCACATGTCCAGGAAGCACAGAGAACTCCATTAAGGAGAAACCCAAAGAAACCAACACCAAGACACATCATAATTAAAATACCAAAGCTAAGTGATAAAGAGAAAATATTAAAAGCTACTAGAGAAAAAAAGACTATCACCTACAAAGGAGCCCCCATAAGGATGACTTCTGACTTCTCAACAGAAACACTTGAGGCCAGAAGGGAATGGCAAGAAATATTCAAAGTAATGCAGAACAAGAGCCTACAACCAAGACTACTTTATCCAGCAAGGCTATCATTTAAAATTGAAGGAGAAATAAAAAGCTTTACAGACAAAAAAAAACAACTCAAGGAATTCACTGCAAGCAAACCAAGGCTGCAAGAAATGCTAAGGGACCTGTTGTAAACAGATCAAAGGAAAAAAAGAATATAGCAAAAGAGAAATACAGTTTTAAAGAAAAAAATGGCAATAAACAATTACATATCAGTAATAACCTTAAATGTTAATGGATTAAATGATCCGATCAAGAGACATAGGGTAGCTGTGTGGATAAGAAAATAGGACCCATACATATGCTGTCTACAAGAGACACACCTTAAATCAAAAGATGCTCACAGACTGAAGATAAAAGGATGGAAAAAAATATTTCACGTAAATAGAAATGAAAAAAAAAGCTGGGGTAGCAATACTTATATCAGAAAAAATGGACTTTAAAACAAAGACAATAGTTAGAGATAAAGAAGGTCACTACATAATGATAAAGGGAGCAATTCAACAGGAAGATATAACCATTATAAATATCTACACACCTAATATAGGAACACCTAAATATATAAAGCAGACTTTGATGAATTTAAAGGGTGAGATCAACAGCAATACTATAATAGTAGGGGATTTCAATACCCCATTAACATCATTAGATAGATCCTCAAGAAAGAAAATTAACAAAGAAACTCAGACTTAAAGGACATATTAGATCAACTCGATTTAATAGATATCTTCAGAACCTTTCGCCCTAAAACAGCAGAATATACATTCTTTTCAAGCGTTCATGGTACATTCTCTAGGATAGACCACATGTTAGGGCACAAAAGCGGTCTCAACAAATTTAAGAAGATTGAAAGCATATTGAGCACTTTCTCTGATCACAATGGCATTAAGCTAGAAATCAACCACAATAGAAAAATTGAAAAACATTCAAACACTTGGAAACTAAATAGCATGTTATTAAATAATGAATGGGTTAACATTGAGATCAAAGAAGAAATTAAAAATTTTCTAGAAACAAACGATAATGAGTATACATCAACTCAAAATTTATGGGACACAGCAAAAGCAGTCCCAAGAGGGAAGTTTATAGCATTACAGGCATACCTCAAGAAGCTATAAAAAGCTCAAATAAAGAACTTGACCCTGCATCTAAAAGAACTAGAAAAAGAACAGCAAGTAAAGCCCAGGGCTAGTAGAAGGAAGGAAATAATAAAGATCAGAGCAGATAGAAATGACATAGAGGCTAAAGACACAATGCAGAGGATCAATGAAACCAGGAGCTGGTTCTTTGAAAAGGTAAACAAGATCGATGAACCTTTAATGAGACTCACCAAGAAAAAAAGAGAGAGGACTCAAATAAATAAAATTAGAAACGAGAGTGGAGAAATAACAACTGACACAACAGAAATACAAAATATTGTAAGAAAATACTATGAAGAACTGTACCCCAAAAAACTAGACAACCTAGATGAAATGAACAAATTTCTTGAATCATATAATCTTCCAAAAATCAGTCTGGAAGAATCAGAAAACCTAAACAGACCAATTACAACAAATGAGATTGAAACAGCTATCAAAAAACTCCCAAAAAAGAAAAGTCCTGGGCCTGATGGATTCACAAGTGAATTCTACCAAATATTCAAAGAAGAACTAACTCCTATTCTTCTCAAACTATTTCAAAAAATTAAAGAGGACGGAAGACTTCCAAGCTCCTTTTATGAGGTGAGCATAATTCTGATTCCAAAACCAGGCAAAGACAACACAAAAAAAGAAAATTATAGGCCGATATCCCTGATGAACTTAGATGCAAAAATCCTCAACAAAATATTAGCAAACTGGATCCAGCAATATATGAAAAAAATCATACACCATGATCAAGTGGGATTTATTCATGGAAGGCAAGGCTGGTACAATATTTGCAAATAAATCAATGTGATTCATCACATAAACAAAAGAAAGGAGAAAAACCACATGATAATTTCAATAGATGCAGAAAAAGCATTTGATAAAATCCAGCACCCATTCATGATCAAAACTCTCAGCAAAGTGGGAATACAGGAAACATACCTCAACATGATAAAGGCCATCTCTGACAAACCCACAGCCAACATCATACTCAATGGGCAAAAATTAAAAACAATCCCCTTAAGATCAGGAACAAGGCAGGGTTGCCCCCTTTCACCACTCTTATTCAACATAGTTCTGGATGTCCTAGCCACAGCAATCAGACAAGAAAAAGAAATAAAAGGCATCCAAATTGGAAAAGAAGTAAAACTATCATTATTTGCAGATGATATGATATTGTATATAGAAAACCCTAAAGTCTCAGTCAAAAAACTACTGGACCTGATAAATGAATTCAGTAAGGTGGCAGGATATAAAATCAGTAGCCAGAAATCAGAGGCATTTTTATATACTAATAATGAACTGTCAGAAAGAGAAATCAAGGAAGCAATCCCCTTTACCACTGCAACCAAAAAAATAAAGTACCTAGGAATAAATCTAACCAAGGAGATTAAAGACTTGTACTCGGAAAATTATAAAACGTTGATAAAAGAAATCAGGGAATATACAAATAAGTGGAGGCATATACCGTGCTCATGGTTAGGAAGAATAAACATCATTAAATGTCTATATTACCCAAAGTAATTTATAAATTTAATGCAATACCGATTAAAATACCAATGACTTCAAAGATATAGATCACATATTCCAAAAATTTATATGGAACCAAAAGAGAACATGAATAGCCTCAGCAATCTTGAAAAGGAAGAATAAAGCAGGAGGTATCAGACTTCCGGATATCAAGTTATATTATACAGCCATTGTACTCAAAACAGCATGGTACTGGCATCAGAACAGGCACATAGATCAATGGAACAGAACAGAGAACCCAGAAATAAACCCACAGCTCTATGGACAACTGATATTTGACAAAGGAGGTAAGGAAATACAATGGAGTAAAGACAGCCTCTTCAACAAATGGTGTTGGGAAAATTGGACAGCTACCTGCAAAAAAATGAAACTAGACCACCAACTTAAACCACTCACAAAAATAAACTCAAAATGGATAAAAGACTTAAATGTAAGCTGTGAAACCATAAGCATCTTAGAAGAAAACATAGGCAGTAATCTCTCTGACATCTCTCACAGCAATATATTTGCTGATTTGTCTCCACAGGCAAGTGAAATAAAAGACAGGATAAACAAATGGGACTTTATCAAACTAAAAAGCTTCTGCACAGCTAAAGACAATAAGAACAGAATAAAAAGACAAACTACACAATGGGAGAATATATTTGACATTGCATCTGATAAGGGGTTAATAACCAAAATTTATAAAGAACTTGTAAAACTTAATACCAGGAAGACAAACAATCCAATCCAAAAATGGGCAAAAGAAATGAATAGACACTTCTCCAAAGAGGACACACAGATGGCCAATAGGCATATGAAAAAATGTTCAACATCACTAATGATTAGAGAAGTGCAAATTAAAACCACAATGAGATATCACCTCACACCAGTCAGAATGGCGCTCATCAACAAAACAATACAGAATAAGTGCTGGCGAGGATGTGGAGAAAAGGGAACCCTCCTGCACTGCTGGTGGCAATGCAGACTGGTGCAGCCACTGTGGAAAACAGTATGGAGATTCCTCAAGAAAATAAAAATCAAACTGCCTTTTGACCCAGCTATACCACTGTTAGGAATATACCCCAAGAACACCATAGCACTGTTTCAAAAGAAGTAATGCACCCCCATGTTATGGCAGCATTGTTCACAATAGCAAAGATCTGGAAACAGCCCAAGTGTCCATCAGAGGACGAGTGGATTAAAAAGCTTTGGTATATATATACTATGGAATACTACTCAGCCATAAGAAATGATGACATAGGATCTTTTACAACAACATGGATGGGCCTTGATAACATTATACTGAGCGAAAGAAGTAAATCAGAAAAAAACTAAGAACCATATGATTCCATACATAGGTGGGACATAAAGATGAGACTCAGAGACATGGACAACAGTGCTGGGGTTACAAGGTGGGGGGAGGGGTTTGGGGGAGGGGAAGAGCACAAAGATCATGGCTTTTCAGCATTTGCCATATTCCCCCTTTAATCTATAGACAGACAGCAATTATTTACTTATGGTGTTTCCACTATAAAGACTGCTGTCTTAGGGACAAATGCTGATGAACTATTTCAGCAGTTCCTCCTTCTTCAAAGACTTATATGTCAACATAGAGCTCCATGTTTCATAGGACATACTCAAGCTCACTCCATGCTCCCTGGAGCTTTAGCAGAAGGGAATGCCCCCCCCCCCTTTTTTTCCTTGCTTTTCTATTCTTTTTTTTTCTCTTTTGTTGTTGTTGTTGTATTTTTCCTTTTATTTAGTTATTTTTTGTATTTTTCTGAAGATGAAAATGGGGAGGCAGTCAGACAGACTCCCGCATGCGCCTGACCGGGATCCACCTGGCATGCCTACCAGGAGGGAATGCTCTGCCCATCTGGGGTGTTGCTCTGTTGCAATCAGAGCCATTCTAGCAACTGAGGCAGAGGCCATGGGACCATCCTTAGTGCCCGGGGTTGCTTTGCTCTGGTGGAGCCTTGGCTGCGGGAGGGGAAGAGAGAGACAGAGAGGAAGGAGAGGGGGAGGGGTGGAGAAGTAGATGGGTGCTTCTTCTGTGTGCTCTGACTGGGAATCGAACCTGGGAATCCTGCACACCAGGCCAAGGCTCTACCACTGAGCCAACTGGCCAGGGCCTAGAAATGCCCTTGTTGAGCAAGCTACCCAAAAGAAAATTATATGGAGCAACCATGACAGACCGAGCAAGTCAGTCTCATCACCAGAATGCTGTAGCCCGGTGTAAACACTTTCAACTTTCTCGGGAAGCAGCACGGCAGATTGGGAAATCCTGTCCAAGGGGTCCTATACTGCCCCTTCATTTGGAGTTAACCCTCAAGGACCCCTACCAGGACAACTTTGGCAGATGGATGTTACTCATATACCTTCATTTGGCAAACAGTCGTATGTCCACATTACAGTAGATACATATTCTGGATCTATAGTAACCTCTGTCAGAACAGGAGAGGCTGCTAAGCATGTTATAGCTCATTGTCTGTATGCATTGTTCTATTATTGGATTTCCTAAACTGGCTAAACTGAAAATGCTCCTGCATATGGAACAAAAGCATTTACTGTATTTTGTCATGCTTACAATCTTTAAAGTTAAGGTATTAATAAAGTGTACTCAGCAAACATTTTAAGGTCAATTAAAAAAAAATTTTAAAGGAGGTAGTCATATCCTGGAATTCCTACGGGTCTACCATATCATGCTTTTTTACTTAAAAAGAAAATTTTACATTTTTTTGAATGCTGATGAACAGGTAACACCAAATCTTTTTCGCCTGCAAACTACTACCTTCTTTATTAGATCCAGCTAATAACACTGTTTTGTCTTTTTCCAAATAGCTCCAGATATATGGAAAAGATTTATATAGGCGGATGGGGATCCTCAAACCCCTCAGCGAGATCTTCTGAGCATGGCTTTTAAGATACCTAGAGCAGGGGTCTCAAACTCGCGGCCCACGGGCCGCATGCGGCCCGCCGAACAATTTTGTGTGGTCGTAGACTAATCCACGAAGTTCAAAATATTTTGGATAAAATTAAGTAAGCCTAGGGGCCTACTTGTATTTTTCAGTTTTCTAGCATCCTAGCTAGATATTAGCTTAGTTAACAGCAGTTGTGATGCGAACTACAGTTTCTGGTTATTTTGTGACACTGAGTAAACTGCATGTACGATTGTGCTTGTTGTACTGATTTTTTTTTTGTTTTCAACTGCAGTGAGAAAAGTGTTGCGTAACAGTTGCCTTTTGTAGACCTAGTGCAGCCCGCCGAACGGCTGTGATCTTGCTCTGCGGCCCACATGCGGAGTTGAGTTTGAGACCCCTGACCTAGAGGCAGAAAAAGCCCAATAGAGATCAGGGGAACTACCAGCTTTTAGGATACACCCTTAAAGGCTCCAACGCCCCAAAGGGGTCTCATAGGATGCCATCTGGGTCCTGCTTTAATAGTGGAAAGGAAGGTCATTGAGCTAAAGCCTGCCAGGCTTACATGCCTCTGCTGTGAGGAAACAGGGACACTGGAAGGTAGGCTTCCCCCTCGCTCCTCTAAGGGAGGGTTCAGTCTCTTCCAGCCCTGCTCCAGCCACCTATGACCTAACCTTGCCCAGAAAGCTGGGGTTTGCCACTGAAGGCTGAAGGTGCCCAGGACCGTCAGCCCCATCTACGACACTGTGGACGAGCCTAGGGTATTTCTTCCAAGAAGCAGGTAAACTGCTCTCATTTGCACAAGGGCCACTTAACTATGTTTTGCCTGAATAGTCAGGTTTTTATTCTTCCCTCAAAGATCTCTGTTGTGGGTGCTGATAGTCCTATTTTCTGCTGCTTTGCTTAATATATAGTGTTTCCTTTATCCCTCCTACCTCAATGCCCCACTCATATTTCAGGCTGGGACCTACTCCTAATTTAGAGCTCTCTTTCCCCCTTTTGCCAACTTCTATTATGAATCTACCTTTGCCACCCAGCTTAGTGTATCCCAAGGTTCTCTTTACCATGCCACAGTCGCAGAGCTCCAGGGAAAAGCAACCTGCTCTCATCTCTCCAGGCAGAGGAGAACAGAAGCTCCATATCCACGCATGCTGCAAATGGCTTTTCCAGTCTACCTGAATCATTACCAGCTAGAAGCAGCGGTCATTGGGACTTGGACATGAGTTGCAAAGTATAGAATGGTGACAACAATTACAGTGCCATGCGAACTTTTCCTGGATGTGGACTTTTCCTGGACTCCTGCTCCCTGTGACAGTTCCTAACAGACTGAACGGTGGTTGGGTTGCATTTGTCAGGGATTTGGCATGGTGATGGGGCCAGCTTGGACTTGGTGAACATGTTAAGGACACTACTCTTTTATGGTTTCTTGCTGTATTGGCCAAGAGTTTGCTTAAAGACTTTTAATCACTGTAAAAAAAATAGAAGACTGGATAGGGAAGATGGGGCACATATACACCATGGTATACTATTCAGCCATAAGAAAGGATGACATCGGATCACTTACAGCAGAATGGTGGAATCTTGATGGCATTGTGCGGAGTGAAATAGATGAATCAGAAAAAAACAGGAACTGCAGGATTCCATACATTGGGGGGACCTAAAGGCGAGACTAAGAGACATGGACAGGAGTGTGATGGTTACAGGGGGTGGGGGGAAGGAATGAGGGAGAGGGGGAGGGGAAAGGGTATAGAGAAGACTGGATAGAGGGTGACGGAGGACGATCTCTCTTTGGGTGATGAGTATGCAACAGAACTAAATGACAAGATAACCTGGAAATGTTTTCTTTGAATATATGTACTCTGATTTATTGATGTCACCCCATTAAAATAAAAATTTACTTATATAAAAAAAAGAAAATTTTATTTCTGACTCTGTCATTTTACAGAAAAAATTTAGAAAACAAGACAAAAGGCTTGTGAGTGAACGAAGCCTTATCTTTGCGTGCCTCATTGAGCTCCTGTCTCCATTTATACCAGAAAGGTGAACAAATCTTTGTTTTAGATTTAAAAAATCCATTGCTTTGAGAGAGAGAGAGAAACATCAACTTGTTGTTCCACTTAGTTGTGCACTCATTGCTTCTTATATGTGCCCTGACCGGGAATTGAACACACCATTTCAGCACACTGGGCACTGGGACATTGCTTTATCCACTTAGCTATCTGGCCAGGGCAAGATGAATAACTCTTAAATGAAGAACCAGTTTTCACTAGTATTTGTCAAACTGACCTTATGATCTCATGAATGATAGGGCTAACCCCTGCACCCCTATGGCCCAGAAGTACATTAGCAGAATTAAATATTCAGTTATGTCTAACGTCATAAAACGTTCAATAGGATATACTTATTAAAGTAAGTGTTTTGAAAGCAGTCTGCATCATCCCTTGCTGTGCGTAAGAAAGTCCTTTCTCTCTGACACAGTCACCTGTGTCTTCTCTCTGCTTCTGTGGGGTTGGCGGGCCCACTTGTTACCTAGCAAAGGAGATGAACTCTCAGGTGCTCTATAGTTCTGACAGACCAGGACAGGCAAAATCATCACAGATGTCATTGGTACTTTTCCAGGAGTTGAAGAAAGCATTTTACAGCTCTGAATTGAGAGAGAGAAATTCTGCAAGGTGTGTGAGAAGCCACGGTTCATAAGACCTCTTCATGACAAGATCTCAGAAGTAGTCTTGAGAGGGTATCAGGGTGACCAAGTGTGAGACTGGCCTCCTTCCTGGAGGCCACGCAAGGAAATTGACATGAACAGGACCTTTACGTAGCACAGTGGAAAGAAGAACTTGTCTGAGAAGTTGTTCAAGCCCAGATTATTCTGTAGGAACCATGTGCGTGGAAGGACTGGGCTCTCTCCCTGTTCTCACCACTTTGATGTGGTATCCTGTCTCCTTGAATGCTAAGCACATTGTATTCTTAACTCTTTCATACAATCTCTATCAACGAGGTAGATAACTTTTTCACCATTAGGACTTCAATATCATAAAACTTGTCATGGATATAGGTGTATATCCATAAATTAAGCAAAATCATAAGGCGAATTTGAATAAAAAAAATCTTAGTCTTTGGCTAAAAGAGTCAAGATGACTAAATTATAATTTCATTTGGTGGTATTTTACATTATTTGCTAAACCAGATTTTATTATTTATAATAAATTATTACGATTAAGTATTATATTTTTAAATCTAGAAGACTCTTTTTCCAATATACTTATATTTTTAAGATTTCTTTTTTATATGATCAGTCTCCTTGAATTTTCTATGAAAGGGCCACAGCAACATCTTGCAGGCATTTCTAAGGATCTAGTGGTGTAAACTGTTAGATTCAGGGAGTACTGGGGCTGCCAAAGAGTGTAACTATTGCAGGAATAGTAAGTAAGTGCTGATATGGCTCCTGTGAGGCTGGGAACAAAGAAGATCAGAGACCGTTATCAGAAGTTTAGGTTTGAAATTCGCCACTAAGCTAAAACCGGCCCCTGTTGCTATGCCGGCCCCTGTTGCTATGCTGCGTGTGACCTCCCTAGCCAATAGCTAAACTGCCACATCTGCTTCTGTCCTATGCTTGCTCACTTAGGATATATAAGGGCCTGGCTGTAAGCTCCAGGCGCGGCTCCCATTTGCAGCTCCTTGTGGGCACGGTGTCTCCGGACATCTCGGGAGTTCGCCCCTGCGCAGGTTAAACTGGCCAATAAAGTAACATCTTAACTCCTGAAAGTCTCTGACGTTTGTTCTCTTACCCGGTGGATGCTACATAAACCATCTTTTCATTGCTCTTGAGTGAAAGATGATACTGTTCTATGTGGTCTTCTCCTAAAAATGGAGTTATTTTTAAGGGATCATTTCAGAAAGAACATTTCAGTATTTACTTACATTGTAAGGGAAAATAAAAAGTGGTTGTGAATCTATTTTTTTCCCTACCACATCTTCACAGAAATTTATTAACATTTATTAATAACAGTTTATGTTTTAAAAGCCACTCACCTCATCACTCAGTCTACAGCAAATGTTGAGCAGCACCGCTGTGCAGCAGGATGCCGCCGGCGAGGGGAAGAAACTGCAGGGTGACATTACGTAGAAAAGGGAGGAGTCAGCACACTGTTTCACCAGACAAATCCAGCGCGCAGCCTATTTTTTCAAATAAAGTTTTATCAAAGAATAGCCACACTCGTTCATTTACATGTGGTCTATGTAATTTGAACAACAAAGAATAGACTTGTGTAGTTGTGACAGAGACCATCTAGACCAGGGGTATACCTACCGCCCACTTTTATATCTCTCTTAGTAGTAAAATTTTCTAACCACCCACCAGTTCCACAGTAATGGTGATTCATAAAGTAGGGAAGTAACTTTACTTTATTAAATTTATAAAGCAAAGTTACAGCAAGTTAAAGCATATAATAATAATTACTTACCAAGTACTTTATGTCGGATTTTCGCTAAGTTTGGCAGAATAAATCTTTATAAAACAACTTACTATAGTTAAATCTATCTTTTTATTTATACTTTGGTTGCTCCACTACCGCCCACTATGAAAGCTGGAATGCCCACTAGTGGGCGGTAGGGACCAGGTTGACTACCACTGCTCTAGATCATCAAAGCTAAAATATTTATTACTTGCCTTGACAGAAAAGGTTTCCTGACTTCTAGTAGAGAATGTATTTCAGCATAGCAAAAAAAAAAAAAAAAAAAAAAAAAAAAAGTCTAATAGAGATGCTATCCATATGATACCTCATGAAATGATCAGATAAGGAAAAAGTACTTTTTATATTTTGGATATTTAAAAAACAATGAACTACCTGGTCGGCTTACAAAGGGAACTCAGTGAAAGCTAAACTTTCATTGTCTTGAGGAATGTTGAAGTCATGTCTTGTTAGTCCCTTTACTCGCTGCTTCCTATTAATTCCATGGCAACCATCCAAGCGGGACTTTTCCACGGAGTTGCCTCTAACATCTGGTGAACTCCCAGGAGGGTGATGATAAAGCAATCATCTGCTCCCAGTCTGCCTCCAGGGGCAGCAGGTAATAGGAAATGTCTGCTTTCCCCTGACAATTCACAACCCTGCATTGGGTTGTTAGGAAATCCAAAATAAGCCTTTTCTTTGTGTTGCCATTTTTACTTATCATTTACATTTCAATTGCTTTCACCTGGCCTTTTCCCAGTGTTAAAAAAAAAAAAAAAAGTCTAGGACTCCGTAAGTCCCATCAAGACATTATAGAAACCTGTGGGCTTAGGCACCCTTCCCTGATGAATTTCCAGTTGAAGACACACATCGAGCAATAAAGGGCTGTCAGTCTGAGGATGCCAGTCAATCAGGTGTACCCTTCCCGGAGGACATCCCTGTTCTGGGCTTCATGCAGAATTACATAGGCGAGGCAGATCCGGATGCAGTGTGAGTTTGATGGAAACGAGAGTCCCACACGCCTCCCTCATTGTCTGTCCCCTTAGTAGCCTGCAGTCCGTGAAAGTCGCCCATTGACCGGTCACTCGGTCACAGCCAGTACCTCCGCAGGGGATGTGAGCATGGTAACTCATGGTCAGCCATGAGAAGTTCATCTTACCTAAACCACGAGGGCTTTGGTTCAGTCCGTTCAGCAGATGAGCTAGCAGAGTCCGGAGGTGAAAGCTACATTCTGATGATGGAGATGAGAAGACATCCAGTTATGATAACATGGGAAGGTTCAGTCTGTTGGGCAGGACTGCCGAGCCACAAGAGCTGAGTGCTGTCCTAGGGCACCGGACACTTGGATGGGAGTCTGAAGGTGTTGACAATGAGAAGGGGGCAACGTGGGAATAAAGCAGCCCTGTTTCCCTGTTTCGTCCCAGAGCCTGTTAATAACAGATGCTGAAAAGTGACTTCAGCAAGAGCCCGGACATTTGCCACGGGGCTGACAGGAACAGACCCTTTCACAGTGGGTCTTGGGGAGCCAGAATGGTCATGCTATTTTATGATTCTCTGAGGTTTCAGTCACCTGTATCTGTACAGCTGTGGCTTTCAGGTTGCTGCTGACATGAGTTTTTCCTGCTGGGGTGCCAGGTATCCCATGTCAAGCAATGGCTTAGCTTTTTTTTAATTCAATTTATCTGAGAACCGTTGACTGAGAAGTGGCCACTCTCGAAGATGTATTGAACCTAATATCTAGTGTGAACGCTAGAGCTTCGCGTGACCGCCTCTATCTGTATCCCGATGACAGATCTAACAGCCCCTTCCTGTGTTGTTATTTGAAAGACAGGCACGATTGGTTGTGACTGACCACACTGCTCAGTTCAGACTAAGCCATTCTAACATGGAGCCCTGCACATCACCCATCTGCAGCATTTGAAAATCTAGTTAAAACATTAGTTCAGTTACTTTTTTATTAGAGAACCAACCCTTTGAAAAAATTCTAGGTATCTACTCTTGATCATTGTTACTACAGTTATGCTTTGTTGCTTTCCCTCTGAAAGTTGTCATTTATTTTCACTTCTTATTTGCTCATTAAAAAAAAATTTTACACTTCCAAGGATTTTTTCCCCCCTTGGGGTATTTTCTTTTCGAAATATAGACTTTCTTTAAATTCAAGTTTTTCTACTTGCAGATTGTTGGTTCTTGTAGGGGATTAAAGGAAAATCTTTTCCTGTGTGCGGCTCTACGTCCTGCAGTCACCACTGGCTTTTGTAGGATGCAGATTCCCTTGAGCTTTGAGAAGGCAATGGAAAATTTTACAACTGCTGACCAAGGTGACGCTCTGGTTAGTACTGACTGACCTAGGGGAAGATTGTGGGACACAGTTCAGATTAATAAAGCTAATAACTCCTGGATGGTACAGCCAGGTTTATTTAGCACCCCTGTCCTTTGCCTGTGAAATGGTCTTAGGGATATCTTGCGATTAATTGACCATGGTCTAATGCTTTGAGTCTTCTCTAACCTTGATTCAGTGAAAGGTGCTATAACCTTAGTGCAACAACAACAACAAAAAACGTGAAAATATGATTGCAAAATTAGATAATGTTATAGAACATCTAGAAGATTGTTCTGCATTGATGTCAAGAAGTCACTAGCTTTAATGAATATGTGTTAAGTAACTTATGAGCCTGGTCTTTCTTGCTCGGACACATTGGAAAAACTCTCTTTGTCTGAATACGGAAAAGGTGATGGGTCGTCTTACCGTTTACGTCTCCTAATTTTAGTTCTGTGTGAAAAGGCTCCTTGGCCTCACCATGTGCTCCCGTCATGAGGACACATATTCCTGGTGTTTCATGGTTCATGGGGGTCTCACACAGTGTGCTCCTGGCATGTGGTGGACACAGATTACTGGTATTGCATGGTTCAGGCGGCCACACCCAGTGTGCTCCTGGCACATGGACACGTACTCCTGGTGTTGCACGGTTCGTGTGGGATGTGATAAGTCCCCTCCCGCTATGGTCTGGCAATGATCACAGGGTAAGGGCATGGAGTAATCATATCCCTCTAGTCAGGCTCTGAGAAAGAGCCAGCTCCTCGGGCCAGAAGCAAACTTCTGGAGAAGGGAGAAGGAGCTGAAAGCTATCTTCCTGAGTTGGGAAACTGGGGAGGGCAGCTGAGGAGATGGCGGTGAGGGCTCTTACAGAGTCAAGGCTGAAAGATACATAAACCTTGCGGAGAGAGCTGCGTTGAGATTTATGTTCCTCTTGACCTTTATGGCCATAGTAATGTCTTGTTTAAGGTTTCAGGGTTGTTCCATCTAAGATGAGGGGAGTATCAGAGAAGGGCCCCTGGGTCACAGTTTTAAAGGCAGTAAGTACATGGTGTTGTGAGCAATAAAAGGGAAGCTCTCAGGAGGAAGGTAAAATTCAAGAGAAGAGTCGTGATTTTGAGGTATGGCTTCATTCCTTCAATAGAGATTCACTTTCTATGCCAATCTTAGTAAATCTTGTTCTATTTTACGGCAGAAGTTTTTTTTTCTTTTAAACTCTTAACCTCAGTTGTTTATAAAGGATATCTGCCCCACCGAGCCATAGAAACATGCCTTCATGCAGTGCCACTTTAAGAAAAATAGCATATCAGGAATTGGGAATACAAAATCAAAACCACATGGCTCTTGCCCTAAGAACTTATGGTCGATTACAAGGAGTTCTTTACAGTGTCCCTCCAAGAGAGGTGGGTGGGTTCTCTTTCCCAGCCCATGCACTCGGCCCTGGGACCTACTGTGACCGACAGAAGGGAGCAAAAAAGGATTTGGGGGTTCTGAGTCTGAAGAGACCTTCACCTCCATCCTCACTCTGGAGGGATCAGACGCGGCCACGTGAAGAAGGTGGCAGCTACCCTTTGAGGACACCTCACTGAGGCCACAACTAGCCAGCACTGCCGGGAAGATAAGTGAAGTGACCTGCGTCCTCACAGCCCTGTCGGCCAGCTATGTGACTGGAGCATGCATGTGTACAACAGATTAGTCTTCGGCCTAAAAGAGAAGGTAGGTGCAACATTAAGCGATGAAGAAAACCAGATGCAGAAAGACACATACGGCATGTCTCCCTTTATATGCAGAATCTATGACCGTCACACTCACAGGACTAGTAAAATGGTGGTAGCCAGGGGCTGGACGACGGAGGAGGATGGTGGTCAAAGGGGATAGACGTTCATTTGTGCAAGAAGAGCAAGTTCCAGAGAGCAAATGTATAAAAATGTGAATAGAGGTCCTGGATGGGTGACTCAGTGGGTAAAGTGTTGTCCCAGTGTGCCAGAGGTCGCGGGTGGATCCCTGGTCAGGAAACATGCGAGAAGCAATTAATGAGTGCACAACTAAATGGGACAACTAAGTGAAATGAGTTAATGACTCTCTCTCCTTCCCTCCTTCTCCTGCTCCCTTGCATATAGTTAGAAGACTATTGCATACTTGAAATTTGCTAATAAGGTAGGCCTTATGCGCACGCATGCACGCGTGCGCGCGCGCGCACACACACACACACACACACACACACACACACACGTTGAGCACATTTTGGCAGAGACTAGTAGATCTGCCCAGCCTGGCCCAACCTAAAATGGGCACACATTTGCACATGGGAGCCAATGTCGTTTTGTGTTTAGTTATTCAGTTTGGGGATGGTTTGTTATGGTGGCTGACTATCTGGTAGAGAAGATTATTTTCTGAAATGGAAGGCAACCTTGTAAAACAGGCGCGTGCATTCTAAATCCACATGCCTAACAGAAACATGAGTGTCCGAATGCGGCTGAAGCCAGGGTGGCCGTCCTCTCCGCAGGTCCTCAGGGGCCTCTCAGAGGCTGGCTCTTTGCTCCTTATCGCCAGGTTGCTGAGTTGGCCTGATGTTCCCGGTTTCTACATTCAGTGCGTTCCTAAGATCCTGGTTAGCTTCATCCTTTGTAGGGCTCTCACTTGCTCTCTTCTACCTTTGAAAGTTGTTGGCCTCTCCCAAAATTGCATGTGTGCGCCTATTGTGTTTTCATTCTGGAATTTTCTAGATTGGTCTGGGAGCTTCACCTGCTGCCTCTATGCTGAGGGTTATAAATTCTCTACAGCCTGTTACTTATCCAGTAATAGACATTGCAATTGGATGCCTTCAAATTTGTGCTACATTCAAGGTAGCTAAAAAATACTACTACGTCGTATCTAGTTAGTGATTGCTCTGAGCCTGCAGGTTCAATGTATTTGTAAATCTTAACTCATCTAATCCTCACAGCGTCCTTATGAAGCAGGTGTCAGAATTATCTCTGTTTAGACATGCGTGTCAAGGAGTCATGTCACATGCTCAAGGTTTGGCTGCCCTTAAGTGGCAGAGAGACCTTTTGAACTTCTGCATCACAGCTCTCTCTGTTTTGTGCACTTTCCTAAGTCAGAAAACAAGGACTAAATGAGTTACACTTAATCAGTCAATGAGTACTTTTATTTAAAAAAATTTTTTTTAATTAAGTGAGAGGTGGGGAGGCAGAGAGACAGACTCCCCTATGCTCCCTGACTGGGGTCTACTCAGCAAGCCCTCTGTCGGGTGATGCTTCACCCATCTGGGGCTACTGCCCCATTGCTCTGAAACTGAGCTATTTTTAGTGCTTGAGGTGGAGGCCATGGAGCCATCCTCAGTGCCCAAGGGCCAACTAACTTAGCCATTGAGCCATGGCTGCAGGAGGAGAGGAAAGGGGTCAGGGGAGAAGCAGATGGTCACTTCTCCTGTGTGCCCTGATTAGGTATCAAACCTGGGACATCCACAGGTCAGGTGATGCTCTACCACTGAGAAAACCAGCCAGGGCTCACTGAGTACTTTTAAAGTCTCCTCCTAAATACCTCTCATATATTTTGCACCACTACATGTCCACAGCCATCGTCCAATTTCAGCCTCTGTCCTGTTACCGGACTCTCTCAGTGGTTGCCTTGCAGGTCCCCTGCCTTTAGTAGCAGCCCTTGGAGTTCAGCCACGTGATTCCTAACACAATAATCTTGCCAGTGCCCTTTTATTCACACACTTTGTGTGTGTCTCCAGCATCTAGCCTGTAGGAGCAGATTTGAAGTACCTTCTCTGGCATCTGTACCAAGACTTGTACCAGTTCAGTGCTGCTTCAGAGGAGGAGCTGTGAGTCTCTGACTCATTACCTGCATGGCCATTTCCCCCAGGGTTGTCAGCGGGCTGTGAGCACCGTCCTTGGGGTTCTCCCTCTCCACCTATTGGGCACCCCTCGCTGCTGCTCTCACCCCCCTACACCCCTTCACTCCTGCTCTCTGCTCTGCTGGGAGAGGCATCAACCCTCCGGGCATGTGTTTTCCTTTCTCTGAACTCTTTCCTGGGTCTTTCAGCTGGTGATGTTCCTTCTCTGTGACCACCAAGTGTTTACACACAGCTGTTATGGGGCACACATCTACTGGCACTAGCACTTGGTCTGTCTGTCGTCTGTTCTCCGTATTTCCTGAAGCAGGCGCAGCTCGTGGCTTAGCCTATCTGTATCCACAGCACAAATGGCAGCACCTGTCAGAGTCAGCACTTGCTGCGCACACCCAGGGCCAAGGCGACACGAAAGTCCCCTGCTGCGACTTCGTGGTGATGAAGACTCCCTAGGTCGTTTCTGCTGCCTCAAATGTTAATGCTCCTTGCACAGTTTCTGTGACTCCATAGGCAGTATGCACACACACACACAGGTGTGTACGCATGCACACGAGAGCATGCATGCAGGGAGCACAGTAATTTGCCGAGGCAATGGCTGTCACATTGTCACGAAACATAAGCGTGTCAGTTTTATGCAGGGCAAAGGCAATTTGCAGTGTTTCAAGGATACAGTTCTCATAAAAAGCACTGTGATCATTTCTTCAGGATGGTGAGGCTTTCTCTCCAGGCTTTTTTTCTTTGACCTGAGGGTTCACCCCATGTGATAAAATGTAGTGAAAGGGCAGGTTTTGAAATCATCTCAACTCAGGGATGTGAGGAGATGAATAGCAGGCCGTGTCCTGAACAGGAGGTTAATTGCTGAAACACAACACAGCCCTGGGAGCACGTGGCCTGAGGGTGTGATCCTCTAACCCTGGGGCCCTGAAACCCTGTTCTTGTCATCGGATATTCTAATTACATGCTCTGCACAAGCACTTCTTGATCAGAACGAATCTGAAATGCTCTCATTACCGAGGATTGAAAAAGCAAACAGAAAATTGAAATGTCAAAGGTCAGTACAAATAAAAAGCAAGACTACCAGCGCCTGGATGAGGAGGAAGCAGGAATCAGAGCATTGGAGAAGGACTAATGAGCAAAGTCCAGTCTTTCGGATATTAGCGCAGGCAGCCAGGGGAAATAATGACCGTGACTACAGCTGCAGGGCTGCGAGGGGTTAAACCAGCATGGCTTGGTGTTTCAGCAGGTAATGTCAACACGCTTGCAAAATGGGACATTAGAAATTATAAAGCTGAAGCGTGGCTTTTTTTTTTGTTTTATGTTTATAAACATAATTTTTATATAGAAGTCGCTTGCATTAAAAAAATATTCTTAATGCTTGTGGATTCTTCATGGTGGTAAGTAGGTACTTTTTTTAGGCTCCAGAGCCCCATGGATTCAGCATCACCGTCAATGCTTTGTGTGACTTCTTCAGACTGTGTGGCCAGGTTCGTGTGCCGTTCTGTCCCGGCAGCTGCGTCTGTGTGGTCTCTGTCGAGAATACCAATGAATACCTACTTTAGAAGGCTGTTTAAAGAGGACAACAGAAAATTTCCAAGATTACATACTATCTTCCTAACAGGACTGCTCATATTCAACTTCCTGCACGTTCTCTAGCAACCAGAGTTTTTATGGACATCTTTACCTAACACCTTTTAGAAAGGTCCTAACAACTGTCTTTAGCATGAGGACCAGCAAGCCAGCATGCCACTGTTCTCTTAGACAGTTCCTACTGCCCTTTTTGACTTTCTGTTGTGGCAAACTTTCAATGTTTTCAAGTTTGAGTTTAAGTGACTTTTTTGGGGGTGGGGAGGTGGTTTCCCTTGCTCTATCAGGATGATTATTTTTGTGTATTACCATTTAATCTATAGACGACCATTATAATTTGTTCTGTACCTAGACATTCCTCGATTATAACAATAGCACATGATAACTGTGTTCATGCCTATTACCACTGGGGATTTAACTTTGTGAGGTCAAGAGAATCATCGTTTTATTTCTTAATGTCCAAAGCCTAATATAATGCTGGGAAGCAGCTGTATCTTTAATCCCTGTCTGGGTTGCTATGGAGGTGAATCATTGAATTACATCGAGCACACTTAGCTTCCGCTTATGTGACGAGAGGAAACCTAGAACCATCTCCGTGGTGTTCTCATTACAGCGGAAACTTAGGGCTACGGAGCGAATTGGAAGGGGTTCTTCTGCATGCCAGACTAGTTCCCTGTACGGTCGTGCTCAGAGCCTGCTCTGGGTTCTTGTCTTTGACACTGTGGCTTTCCTGTCCCACATTATTCCCACTCCTTCAAACTCAGTGCTGACGCCTGCTCTTAAAAAGGCATAAAACCCATCAGTGGTGATTTGACAACGTGCTATCTCATTCACATGAATTTTCTTTGTAAGAATTCTCACATTACAGAAAAGATTTCTTTCCCCTTACTAAAAAAAAGTCCAAGTACAAGAAGGAAATGATTTGGTGTGTACAGGGGGGTATGTTCTATATTCCACTAACTTTTATGGCTTTTGGGCCCATAGCTAGAATTATATCTCAACCTGTAAATCACGGACAGTTAGTACAAGGCCTGTTCCAAGGAGAGAATGGTTGTATAACCAGAGAGGCTACCGCTGATATGTGTTGCCAGGTGATTCTGAACTTTCTGATGCAAAGACGCTTAGAAACCAGCCTTGGTTCTCTGACCCCTGGGATATAAGCTATTATGATAGAAGAGGACATGAAATTGCCCTTGGATATGTTTTCATTTTCCATTGACAATAAACCAAAAGTAATACCATGTCCCCAAGGGAAAGGAAGAGATTGGTACCATTGTCAAAGCCTTCAGAGATGCAGGGTGGCCCTCCCTACCACATCCCCATTTTAAATCTGTTGTCTGGTCACAGCAAAAGCCAGATGGACCAAGGAAAATGACAGGCAATTATTGCAAACTTAATCAGATGGCGTTATGCATTGTGGCTGGGTGTCTGGGCGTGCTATCTGTATTCTAGCAAGTCAGCACAGCCCCAGGCACCTGCTGTTCTGCTCTTCATCTGGCTAACATGTCTCTCCCACTGTTTCCAGTGAAGGAGGCTGGTGCAGTTTGCTTCTGAAGGGACAGGGTTGTGGCATCGCTGAGCAGCCTCAGAGCGGTGTCTGCCCTGCTGCTCCCAGTCAGAATAAAGTCCAGGCCCTGGCCGGTTGGCTCAGTGGTAGAGCGTTGGCCTAGCGTGCGGAGGACCCGGGTTCGATTCCCGGCCAGGGCACACAGGAGAAGCGCCCATTTGCTTCTCCACCCCTCCGCCGCGCTTTCCTCTCTGTCTCTCTCTTCCCCTCCCGCAGCCAAGGCTCCATTGGAGCAAAGATGGCCCGGGCGCTGGGGATGGCTCTGTGGCCTCCGCCTCAGGCGCTAGAGTAGCTCTGGTCACAACATGGCGATGCCCAGGATGGGCAGAGCATCGCCCCCTGGTGGGCAGAGCGTCGCCCCCTGGTGGGCGTGCCGGGTGGATCCCGGTCGGGCGCATGCGGGAGTCTGTCTGACTGTCTCTCCCTGTTTTCAGCTTCAGAAAAAAAATGAAAAAAAAAAAAAAAAAAAAAAAGAATAAAGTCCAGAGATATCTTGATTATTTTGGGTTCCCGTTGAACACGTGTGTTTTGTTGTATAATAACATGAAGCCAATTGGACCCCAGTGAGCAGGAAGTAGAAAGTACCACAGATGCCTAAATAAGGTAGATGCAAAATAAACCCTGGATGTTGGAGTTTCTAGGGTTTGTCAATCTTTCTCTGTTGGGCAAGAGACAAATGACTGATCACTCACACTGAACAGGATCTGTCTACCTCATGACATTGTAGGTTGAGTAGCAATGGACTCCAAGCCTGAGGTGTATGCTACCCCTACACCTAGGCTATAGGATCGAACTGTGATGGAGAAGCAATCCAGAACATCTGGAAAAAACCCAGTTTTGTTAATAAGTAGATAATAGGTACAGACCCCTAGAGTCTGAACATAGGGCCAGGCCCTCCAGTCTATTTGAAAAGTGTCTCTTGGTTTGTCACTGAGCACTGGTGGAGCCCGACCAGTGATGTTGGAATACCAAGGATGTATGCACTTACATCAGTGCAGGTCCTCTGAGAAGCAGATGTCAAGACAGACATGCAGAAGGTTCACGGGGGAAGCACACGTGACAGAAAGTGGGGGGAGGAAGCAGGATCGACACCTTCCAGGCCATCGTAGAGGTGTGGCAGCTCACAGGAGATAGAGAAGCGGGAGATGGGGGGACAGCCCCGACTGCCATGCAGCTTTGAGAAAGAGGAGGTCAGGCTGACGGGAGGCCCTAGGCAAGGCTTCCCTGTTAGAGGACTCCAACACTGGACAGAACCGGCTCTGTTTCAGAACTTGTGCTGTGCCCGGTCATTGGTTAGGACCAGCCCAGAGAGTGAGGGAGTACGACCTGGACATGAGCGCTGCCCTGTGTCCCAAAGGCATGGCGTGACAGGCTGCCTAATGTTTATTGTCTCTCGTGGAGGGAGCTCTGAGGGGGACATTGCGTGGCTGTCACACCACTCACACCTCTTTTCACGCATAGGGGTCCTCTGACCTAGCAAAACCTGTACATTCCACTATAAACAGGAAGCGGTGTGTACGAGACTGTCTCGTAGCAGGTCTGAAAGGCACAAGTAACCTTTAAGAGCAGGTGGCTCGGATGTTCATGGTTCTCACTCGTTCTGTTACACGACTCCCCCCCCACCACTCCCCTCCATCAGTTGACACAGATGAACCTTTAAGGATGTTCCTAGAACCTAAGAATGGCCACCTAACACATTTGTCTGGGATGATGCCACCAGTGAAAACTGGAGTGCTACGGAACTACGTTCTCACTCGGCTGGGTCCTATAAGACGTGGCTGAAGAGAAGCCCCATGGGTAGAACTTGGGTCCATCTTGTGCGGAATCCTAATCCTCTCTCCCTTAAGAAGGACAGAGCATTCTGATGTGGCGCCTTACATCTCTTCCCATACTCTGCTTTGTTTATATTCCCAATATTGATTTTTAAGGGTAAAAGTGTTGGCATTTTTTTTTTTTCTGTGTAGGTGTTTTAGAAGACGTCATGCAGGTGTAGTCTTGGTTGAATAAGGTTATTTCAAGCGCATTTTTTGAGGGACAGTTGGCAAATCTAGCGAAGAACACACTACCATCCCTGAAGCCATGGATACGGAGCAGTCAAGGCTTAATAATTCCCATTACGATTAGTTGAAATAGATGACAACCCACTGCTTTAATGTCAGTCAGGCGTATTTACTGTCCCATTAACATTTGCAGTGCGGTGAACTGGCATAGTTAAAATGACATTGATCAAGTGTGTTCATTAGGTGTTGACAAATTTAAGCAGGTTGCTTTGTCAAAAGCCAATGTGGATTTCACGGGGGTTGTGTGCTCT
Source organism: Saccopteryx leptura (assembly GCF_036850995.1). Classification (NCBI taxonomy): domain Eukaryota; kingdom Metazoa; phylum Chordata; class Mammalia; order Chiroptera; family Emballonuridae; genus Saccopteryx; species Saccopteryx leptura. The sequence goes on along the minus strand of NC_089513.1, from coordinate 5,382,172 downwards.
TCACTGTGGAGGCAGTGGTCCCTCTATGGATCCCTCTGTAGGAAGGTAATATGTGGAGAAGCTGGCTGTGAACACATACCGGGCCAGATATGCCGCTATTTTATATGGGCGGGCCTTTCTGAGGGCTGATGAAAGAATTTACCCTGAGCCCATGTATGTGATTGGCAAGCTGTTTAAGAGCCGGGCTCGAGGTCATGAGAGAGGGTGACGCACACCACTGGCGTGTGTTGGGTTGTGCAAATGGAAAAATTAAAAGAGAAAGCAGAGGTCACATGGACAGTTCACCATTGAACCCACTTAAAAATCTTCCTGTGGAGCCCTGGCCGGTTGGCTCAGTGGTACAGCATCAGCTTGGTGTGCAGGAGTCCTGGGTTTGATTCCTGGCTAGGGCACACAGGAGAAGCACCCATCTGCTTCTCCACCCCTTCCCCTCTCTCTCTTCCCCTCCCGCAGCCAAGGCTCCATTGGAGCAAAGTTTGCCCAGGCGCTGAGGATGGCTCTGTGGCCTCTGCCTCAGGCGCTAGAATGGCTCTGGTTGTGACAGAGCAACGCCCCAGATGGGCAGAGCATCGCCCTCTGGTGGGCGTGCCGGGTGGATCCCAGTTGGGCGCATGCAGGAGTCTGTCTGCCTCCCCATTTCCAACTTCAGAAAAATACAAAAAAAAAAGAGGAAAAAATCTTCCTGTGGAATATCTTGATGTGTTGGTACCAGCTGACGGTCACTACTTACTCATAAACTCAAAGGTGCTTAGTTGCTGCTTGAGATAATTCATTTGTCATGTGTTCTCTGACCCTGATGAAAGGAACATTCCTTAGAGAATAATTGGGAAAAAAAAAGGTGTCCTAAAGGCCTGAATCTGAAGACCAGCCTAAGTCTAGAAGACGCTAACAGATGGACATTGATCTTCAGAGTGTAGGGCAGAGCATAAGGCGGGGCAGTGCTGCAGGATGAGTAATTTCGCTGTCAGTTTGATGACCAGCGGGTTGAGTCTGCAGATAGGCCCCTGTGGTTTGACGGGGGCTGTCAGGTCGCTCCTTTCCATTTCTGCGAGTTCCTGTCCTCTGAGCGGCCTGTGTTAATGCTGACCGTGTCAGACCTGGACCGTGTCAGTCTGGTTTCAGTTCTGCTGTTCAGCCACAGCAGCTAGTAAGAAAAATAATATTCTCTATGAATACTTTCTACCTTGGCCTTATGAGAGACTATGATTTCTAGTTGTATGGGGTGTCAGTGTCAAACATTAAATTGCGCATGGATATTTAAAAAGACTTTATAGGCCCTGGCCGGTTGGCTCAGTGGTAGAGCATCGGCCTGGCATGCAGAAGTCTTGGGTTCGATTCCCGGCCAGGGCACACAGGAGAAGCGCCCATCTGCTTCTCCACCCCTCCCCCTCTCCTTCCTCTCTGTCTCTCTCTTCCCCTCCCGCAGCGAGGCTCCATTGGAGCAAAGATGGCCCGGGCACTGGGGATGGCTCCTTGGCCTCTGCCCCAGGCGCTGGAGTGGCTCTGGTCGCAATAGAGCGACACCCCGGAGAGGCAGAGCATCGCCCCCTGGTGGGCAGAGCGTCGCCCCCTGTTGGGCGTGCTGGGTGGATCCCAGTTGGGCACATGCGGGAGTCTGTCTGACTGTCTCTCCCTGTTTCCAGCTTCAGAAAAATACAAAAAAAAAAAAAAAAAAAAAAAAAAAAGACTTTATAATATTTTTAAAATATTTTTTGAAGTTTTAGTTTTGTGATTTTGGAAACATTTATAATGATGAGTTGATGTTTTATAAACTATTCTTAATGAGAAGCTTTTGACAACACTTATTAAATGTATTTTTAGATTTTGTGTGTGTGTGTATATGATATATATATGCTGCTGACAAAAATTAGGGGATATTTCAAAATGAATATGAAGCAGTAAAATATCCCCTAATTTTTGTGAGCAGTATATATATATATGTATTTCAAACCATATATTTACTCATTTTCAAGCACATATATATGCCTGTGTATATGTAGATAGATTATATAGATTTAGATGTAGAGGCCTTAGCCAGTTGTCTCAGTGGTAGAGTGTTGGCCCAGCATGTGGCTGTCCCGGGTTTGATTCCAAATCAGGGCACACAGGAGAAGTGACCATTTGCTTCTCCACCCCTCCCCTTCTCACTTCTCTCTCTCTCTCTGTCTCTCTCTTCCTCAGCTGCAGCTGTGACTTGATTGGAGTAAGTTGACCCTGGGCACTGAGGATGTGTCCAAGGCCTCTGTCTCAGGCACTAAGAAGAGCTTGGTTGCTGAGCAACAGAGCAATACCCCAGATAGTCAAAGTTGACAGAAAACATTGCTGTACATTGCCCCAGGTTGCAGGGAGTGTTGTTGCAGGGTTTCTCGAGACTCAACTGTCACGCCCACAGGGGACCAGAGCTTTCCTTCATGGACTTTCTACCGTCTGTCCAGGTCCAGCCTTTTCCCCCATCGGGTGGGCTGAGGGTTGTGCTGCCTGTCAATCACAGTGCCTGTCTCTGGGACATCTTTCCCTACCTGCCTCTGGCCCTCTTGCTGGTTTCTTTTTCTTCTTTTATTTAAGTAAGAGGAGGGCGATAGTGAGACAGACTCCCACATGCTCTCTGAGTGGGATGCAACCAGCAACCCAGTCTGGGGCTAATCCTCGAATCAACGGAGCTATATTTAGCACCTGAGGCTGACATGCTCAGACCAACAGAGCCATCCTCAGTGCCTGCAGCCTACGCTCAACCCAAACTGAGCCACTGGCTGCAGGAGGGGAAGAGGGAGAAAAGGGGGAGGGGTGGGGAGATAAGCACATGGTCACTTCTCCTGTGTGCCCTGATTGGGAATCAAACCTGGGACCTCCACATGCCAGGCTGATGGTCTACCACTAAGCCATCAGACAGGACCTGTTTTCTTCTATCATATCAGACTTTATATCTTAAATTTTTCCACTGGATTCCTCCAGGATCATACTGAACTCCATATTCTCTTTACTGTTTCCCGATCCCAAACATGGTTCATTCAAGCCTCTGCTTCCAACCCTCAAACAGCCAGGAGGTTGAATAGAATGGAATAATCACCATGCCGGGTGTGTTCACCGGTGCCCAAGTACCTGTTCTGGCAGACAACCAGCACATTTATTGTTGGTTTGTTTTTAATCATAATGTAAACTTTTGCAATGAAAGGGGCAGACTTGACCCAGTCCGGCTCAGTTCTTTCTCCGGGCCGTATGATTTCCCCTGATTTTCCAGTTTTGGAAACACTATCGATGTGTAAATAGTCCCCTTTCCACCTCAATCTTCCACAATCAGCCATCAGTTAGCCCTGCCAAGTGACTGCTAATCCATCTGAAAATAAATAAGTAAATTCCATTTTGATTTCCAGCTTGGACATAGCACGGCAAATATGTTCAAGTTAGAGAATTTTTCCGTGGACATTGGGAGTTAAATATAATGGAACCTGCCCATTAGACTTAAAACTCTTAGGACCTGGATTAAACAGAATGTTAAAGGATAGATTATACAAACCTGAGACTTCAAAAATAATTTTTTTTGTTATTGTTGTCGTTAGTAGAATATCAAAATAACAGATTTCACCAGAACCACCCTGAACAGTTTGTTCTAAATGTCTCTTAGAAACACATGGCAGTGTAAGGCCAGTTGTAGATACAGTTCTCTTTTTATCTCCTTTTACCTAAACGTACAACTGATGCCGAAAATGAAGTACATTTTTTGTTTTCATCCCATATCGTTTACATTAGATGTATGGTTATGACAGACCACAGCGGTTGCCAGACTTCTTCGTTACCATAACCACGTGAAGTGGTGGTGACCTTCGGGGCAGTTTTAACAGACCATTGGAAACAGATAGGTTCCAGGTAAATGATCAAGAGCCTCGAAAACTAAATGCAAAGTTGGCAGAATTCTCCCAATATTTTTTCCCTTAATTTCTAAAAACAACAACAAAAAAGATCTAGAAAAGGTATGAAAATGAGAACCAAGACATTAGGAAAAGGACTTTTAACCCATTACATAACACTCTTAGCACCGTGATGATGTCTCATGAGAATGCTCTCCTTTCTTTTGTTGGCAAAAGTGCAAAACCATGTGTTTAAAGTGATTCCCTACAGTTCTACCCTCCAGTCTACCTACTTTTTTCCACTATATATTTTTTCATAGAGACCAGTAAGCCTATATACTTTCTATTAGATTTTAAAACTTGTAAATTTTATAGAAAAGTGAATATTGCAACAGCCAGGTTTCCCTATTGTTAACATCTTACATTAGTATGGTGCATCGGTTGTTATTCATGAATCAATATTGATGGGTTACTATTCAGTAAGCTCTAAAAAAGTTCGTATTGGTCTCTCCTCCTCTAAGAACCTTCCGCAAAGTCTCCAGGCTGGACTGCTGCCCTCTGCCCTGCACTGTCCCTGTGGGTGTTATAGAGCTCTGGTACTTCAGTGTGACCTCATAGCTTCATGAGTATTCGATTTTCAGCTTACCTAGGGCACAGTCTTTGTCACATTGGTTTTCCCCTTCCAGACTAGTGGTCTTTTCAAAATGACAAATCAGTAAAGCTTACACGGGTCTGGACTGCCACTTTCTGTGTGTAACCATTGTCTGCTCACGATCTCCAGCCCTGAATCTAAATACACTTTGCAATGAAGTTCTCCACTCCCCACCTCTGTCCACCTTCACCATCACACTGCAGACTTCTGGTCTCTGAGTCAAGCTTAGCTAGAGATGGAAACTGCTCAATCTTTTCTTGAGAGGGGATTGGCATTTTATTTCATTTTATTTTTGGTTAGGAGTCCAAAACTCAGCAAATCAGTTTCACCCCGAACCTCAGGACATCCACCTGACACCCCAGGGGGTTCCTTAGGCTGATGTCATGTCATTCCTGGGACGATGTCTACAGAAAGTGGCTTGGGCTGAGCTGCTTTTTTTGACTGTTTCAAAAGTATATACACACATACATACACATATACATATATATATATATATATATATTTATTTTTTTTTTTTTTTATTTTTTTTTTTTAAATTGGCATTATCTGCCTTACAGGGAATCCTGTCTTCCATTCATTTATTTGTTTAAAGTGTTGCTTAGCCTTCTGCTGTGCTCAGCCTGTGCTCTGCCTCCTGGGGATGTGGCGTCGGCGAGGGGGTCGTATTTCTGCCTCCGGGGCATCTTTCTGGGGAACACTCCCCAGCACCCTACTTTCCTTGTGACTCCCAAATTATTTCCTGAGTGCAGATATTTTTTTTTACACCAGTTATTTTTACACTAGTTATTTTTACACCAGTTACCCGCCTTCATTCATTTTGGTCTTTCTCGTCAAAAGAGCTGAACAGCAAGCATCTACAATGCAAGTCTTTCCAGCATGACAAGCGTGTGTGGCTGAGACTCCGGCGTGCTACATGCATGGGTTGCAGCGTGCACCTTTATTTACATTTTCTGTTTAATGTTGAACATATAATTAAGAGTCTGTACAATTAGATAGGAAGGACGGCTGGTATGGGAAGCCTGGTGAGTCATGCAAAACACTTGGCCCACAGCCAGGCAAGGACTCAAATCTCAGCCCGTTGATGCTTAGCTAGGAGTCCCCTTCTGACCTCTACTTTTTCCTGTGATGAAGATTAGCCTGAAATAAAAGTAGGCTAACTCATTCTTGACACTATTTCTGAAACAGACTGAAGACTCTGGCACTCGGTCTGAAAGGCCTACGAATTTTTAACCCATTGAACTTTAAAGTCTCAAATGCCTTAAGGATTTTCCTTAAGGGAGAAAAGAAAGCCAGTGTTTCCTTAAATACTTATTGATACTAGCTGTACTTTGTAGTAAATATACTGGTATACCTGTGCATTTTTATTACTATGAGATTTACTCAAAAACTCATTTATGTTTCTACCACATTTGTTACCAATTGTAGTTAAATAATTCATGCGTTTCTATTCTCCTTCTGGGAGCAGTTAGATAGAGCAAGTCATCTCTGCACAGTGCTCTCAAATAGCTATGTACCTTGTTTTAAATAAAAACCAAAGTCCTGACAATTTCTTACACATAGAAAGGCCATTCAAATCAATAAGTCCCGAGCATCCCCAGCTCATGACTGTTACGTCAGCATAATGGTTGCTAGTACCCCAGCATCCTCTGAAGTGTCCTGTTCAAACAGTAAGCAATGGTTACCCTATTTATGAGTATTGTATAATCCAGCTCTGTTCACCCTCAACTCTTGGCTTCCACTTCCCCACTGTTGCTTACTCTTCTTTCAAAAGTGCAGGCTTCCTAGGCCCTGGCTGGTTGGCTCAGTGGTAGAGTGTCGGCCTGGTGTGCAGGAGTCCCGAGTTCGATTCCCGGCCAGGGCACACAGGAGAAGTGCCCATCTGCCTCTCCACCCCTCCCCCTCTCCTTCCTCTCTGTCTCTCTCTTCCCCTCCCGCAGCCAAGGCTCCATTGGAACAAAGTGGGCCCGGACGCTAAGGATGGCTCCATGGCCTCTGCCTCAGGCGCTAGAATGGCTCTGGTTGCAACAGAGCGATGCCCCAGATGGGCAGAGCATCGCCCCCTAGTGGGCATGCCGGGTGGATCCCCGTCGGGCACATGTGGGAGTCTGTCTGACTGCCTCCCTATTTCCAACTTCAGAAAAATACAAAAAAAAAAGTGCAGGCTTCCTTGCTCTTCGTCACCAATACCAGAGTCGCATCCACCTCAGGGCCTTTGCACTTGCTGTTGACTCTGCCCTGCCCACCCTTCCCTCTATGTTTACATGCTTACCACCTCAATTCACTCAGTGGGTTTTTAAAGAGAAAATGTGATAGAAAAATGGGTAAGGATAAAGGTTCGTGAGGTAGGTGATGGAGGAAGGCACAGGAGCACTCAGGCATCACAGAGCTAGCAGCTGAAGGCAATGGCCGCCATCCCAGCAGTTGAAGGATAAAGGGTTGGGTGTCCTCAAAATGTAGAAACTTGGAGGATGAGCCTTGTGAAGCTTGGTCCCAGATGATCAAGGGAAGGGTGCTATTTAACTGGAGGTGGTGTCTCTGAGCTTGGAGGAAGGATATAGGAAGCAAGGGCTAGGGCATTAATGGGGAGGAGCTACCAGCCTCTCAGTGCACATAATTCTCTGTGGGTGTGATGGGACTGGGTCACCAGGTGTAGGGAACAAATACAAGCCAGCTTCACCTGGAACACTGTACTTCTGTTGGAGTCAAAAGAGGCTGAAGACACTGATGGGACCAGGAAGCAGGCAGGAAGTGAACAGGAAGTCGAAGTTCCTTCTTCCTCCACCTGCCCTGGTTTCCTTCTAACACCTTCTGTTGGCAGGGTCTTGCAAGGAACCTACAAAACAGAGAGATGGTTTGCCAAGGTCAGGCCTAGCATTACCGAGTACCCTATATGAGACACAACGCTGAATACGTGACACTGCTGTCCTTTCTTAAATGTCAGTACATTCCAACATTCCCTATTTCCCATCCTGCTTTATTTTTCCCCTTAGTGGTTCTCATTTAAGCACATATATACTGCTCACAAAAATTAGGAGATATTTCAAAATGAATATGAAGCTATAAAGTATCCCCTAATTTTTGTGAACAGCATATTTTCCTTATATTCAGTGTTCACCTATTAAACAATAAACTCCACAGGGACAGGAATATATATATATTGTTTAATGCTTTATCTAACCTGGAAAAATTCCAGGCAGAAAAATAATCCTCAATAAAGAGTCTAAATATTAATAACAACACATACAGTCATTATTATGAACTAAATTCTGTTCTATCTACTTAACATATATTTAGCCTCAAAATAGAATGATGTACTAATCTTTTATCACCCTTATCATATAGATAAGGAAAATCAATGTGTAAAAATAATGAGCACTTTTGTCCTAGGTCACATAACTAATAAGTTGAAGAACCATAGTTTGAATTAAGGGATCTGACTGTAGCTAAATTGAAAATACAAATGAAAATACTAAATGACCTGTTTCCATTATTCACACTTTGCAAAATCTAACTATAACATCCAGAAGCATTACGTTATGTCAACTATCTGAACAGGGCTTCATGATTAAGAAGAAATATAGCTGTTGGGACTTATTCTTAAAATTCTAGCCTTAAAATAAAGGTTAACTATAATTGGCTATAGTGTGCCCTTTGAAAGATGTTGCTAACATTAATGGGAACAGATTTCTCTGGGCTTAAATAGGCTTGCCAGGGTCTAAATTATTTGCAACTGAGCCTTTGCCTAGTTAAGTAAAACAAAAATTCAGCTCACAACAATAGCGTCTTCATTAATATCATGTCAAATTGTTTGCGTTATTAGCCCTGTCTGCTCAGTGTGATGCACAAAGAATCCTGACCCAAACCTCCCTTTACTTTGTGATTAATATTTTATTAAGCATTAATAAATGCAAAAAAAAGAGTGCCTAAAAGGAATACAATACCATTCATCTCTGCAGTTACCGAGGGAGATAATCTTTCTTGATGTGCGGCATATACACACTACTGTAATATTTATCTTGGAGATTTTCCCTCAAATTGTAAAGCTGTTTTGGGATAATGAATTTATTTAAAAAGATAGTACACTTTATTAAGCACATGGAGAAAAGAATTCAGTTTCAAATGACTTGAAATATTTTTATAATCCGTTAAATGTTTTTCCATGTCTAAGGTGAGGACAGGGTTGTCCCCATGGTTGTGTCTACACACACATGAGCCCAAACAGGGCTCTGCTGACCAAGGGGCAGAGCTTAGAGAGAGCCCCACTGTGGTTCTGGGTTCTGATGTCTTCCTGAGGACACGTAGTGCTTTAATCTTCCAGCATCTTTACTTTTACATTTCTGTGGAATTTTTCCAGGCTGTAGAAATTTGTGTAATGGGCATCAAGCTAACAAATTATAGGCTCACAGATTACTGTGGCCATTGAAGGAGGAATTACCCTTCCTTTATTTGAGGAGAAGGCCCATCTTCAGTGTACCCATTTTATATTTAAACTTCCTGATCAATCTGTGATGGAAGCACTCTGAGCTTGTTGGAGGAAAATAAGGTGCCGGTTTATGGGGTTGAAGTAAGGGATCCAGGCTGCCTAGATAGTTGTTGACGGAGGGTGTGAGGAGGGCATGGCTGACTCCATGGCCTTGTTCTTAACCTCTGGGCTGAATTCTAAGTCCAAGGGCATCTGGCTGGAGTACAGCTGAGAGAAGTGGAATGGTTTCTCCTTCTGAATTCAGTGGTATTGGTGACTTCAAGAAAGGTATTCAGTATCACTCTTGCAAAGACTTTGCAGAATGGGAGTGTTCTCTACTAGGGATCCAGGGTGAGCAAACTCAGGGGCAGAGGAGACAGATGGGATTTTTCTGTGGCCTTTGCTATTCTTTCTCTGAGGGGCAGTCCACACAGTCAAGCATCCCCTGCCAGCACTTCCAGAGTGTGGGGTGAACCTTACCACCCACTTTCCAGAAGGTGCCACCACGGAAAATTCACGAACTCTGGCTTTAATAATGGGATTCCGAATGACTAATGCAACACATAGTGATATACCTATGTGGGCGTCGCATCCAGAAAGATAATGTGTTCTGTGGAAGAAGCCTTTATTTGCTTTGGACATTCTAAGCAACAGGGTCTAGGAGGAAATCATTGGCAAGTGGTTATGGAGATGCCAAGGGGAAGGGAGAAAGAGAGAGAACATGATTTTAAAACTCTCGAGGATAAAATGATTTACTCTACAGAATTGAGCTCACCAAAATGCATATATTATTTTCCCAAAATTTATATTGCAGTGAATATAGCCTTAAATGTCATCACTCATCAGCGTTCTGTGTTCACTTCTAGTTAATCCTCATGAAGAAGCTGGGGCGTAACCTTCTTCAGTGGTTGAACCTGTTTCTGTTTAAATCGCAGCATTCTACATTGAGAATTGTCCCGAGTATGCGAGCCTCTTTGATTTGTCCCGTGGCAGGCTCAGCTAGGATCGAATGAGGTTTCATGTGAGTCCAGTTATTATTAAGTTCTCAGTCATTGGAACTACTCAAAGCTCACTTTATATTGGCCTTGACTTCCCTCTGAAATGCTGAGTAGCAGCCCGGTCGCTTGTTTGACTTCTCAACCGTGGGAACAATGTGCCTGTTCCTTTGCCTTCAGCTCTCTATCAATCCCAATTTATTTTTTCTGGTTGTGTGTGTGTGTGTGTGTGTGTGTGTGTGTGTGTGTGTGTGTGTCTGCACGCGCGCTCTACACTGTGAAGAACTGTCTTGACATCAGCGATGGTTTATTTTGCTCTCCCCTCTTGTTACTTGTTAGAATGATTTGTCAGTGTTGAACCTGGAAAATCATGACTTGTTCTATAAAACTTCATTGAAATCAGTATCCTGGGAGCAGCTGTATGCTTGTACTGAAGTCAGTGTTAAACTGTGTATTTTATTTTTTGTAAAAAAAAATTTTTGGGAGGAAATACCCTCATGTAGAGTTTTCAAAATTCCTAAACAGTGCGTTTAAAGCAACAATTTTTTTTCCTTAGATAAAGTAAGCTTTAATGAATTTTATGGCAACTGGGATATTATAAGAAAACCCATCCAAAGACTAAAAAAATTTCAGTTACCGCTACATCATTCAGTTTCCATTTCTTGCAGAGCAATGCCTAATATTGATGAAATTATTGTAAATGCTTTGAACTTTTTGTTTTGGTCAGTGAGAAGTTTTGCGTTTGTCAGTTGAAGCTTCTCAGCCAGACTCGATGACTCTCCGTCAGTAGGTGTTGGCTCTCGTCCTCAGGTGCCAAGCTGCGTAGTGAGGTGGCACGTGAGGTGACGTCTATGACTTATTTCACATCTACCCCACCCACCTGCTCCTGAAGAAAATTGTGGAGGACTCTAGAAGTTCTAATGGCTTACTCAGTTTGATCACAATGAATAGACTTCATAGTACTTCATCTCAATCTTGCTCTGTCGGGATTGACAGAAGAGCACAGGGGTCACTCCCAAGTCCAGTCTGTTTTATTAGCGGCATTCCCTTGGCGGCCTCTGGTCTTGCAGCGGGTCTCAAGACTTGTGCAGGGAAGCTGTTATGATCTTGAAGTGGAGAGGATGTCACCTCTGCCATAAAACAAGGGGTCCATTCTCAGCCCCAGGGTGTATGTGTAAGTAATGATGATGTGAAACAGCCTCACACATTGGTGTGCCTAACTTTTCATCGATGGCAAACCTTGGTTTGTCAAGAACGATCCTCTCCGGTTGTATGGATATACCTGATTGGCATTGTCGGATAGCAACGCAGTAAATGTACGTGTAGAAGAGAAAATAAAAAGACCCAGGATTTCTGATAATGTTCATTCAAATGTATGCCCAGATGTATGATAGTGGAGCCTCAAATGCAATCTGCTGCCAAAACACATTTGGTATCTCCTTCCTGTATATGCCGCCCTCCCATAGGCGCTGCCTTCACAGACGCTTTTGTGTACATTGCTGAACAGACCTCAGCATTATGCTAAAAATGTTAAGCTTAAGAGTCTGTTTATCCATAATTGATGCCCCCTTACCAGAACATTTTGTTTAACGTTTTGGAAATCTGATAAGCTTGAACATTCAAATGAATATTTCAGTCAGTTTCTGTCTTGGTTTTAAATTCTGTTCCATACATTTCACATTCACTGAGACCACCATTGCATCTGAACTGTGTGTTAAGTCGGGAGCTGCAAAAAAAAAAAAAAAAAAAAAAAAATTGGGTTGGTGACACAAGCTCCCATGTCCAATTATATATAAAATATTTTCTCCTAAATTTGACATTTTTTGATGTACAAAAATGTCATACTTTCAAATGATGCAATATATATTATTTATTTTCATGATACTTGTGATCATTTCTACATGCCAATATGTGTTTGGACAGTTCAATAGAAGGGAAAACAGATAAGCCTCAGTCAAGAGTGTAAATGTTGTATAAAACCTTGTCAACATTGTCACAAGTCTTTCAACTGTTTGGGGCCCCTGGAAGTTGATGAGGAAGGGTATCAGGAAAAATATCTGTCACAAAGGAACACCGCCTCTTCTTCAATAGATTATTGGTTATTTTATGTCGCCATGATTGACTCCCCGCCTCCTTTTTAACGGTATTTGGATAGACAGTTTCTTCAATGAACCAGGAAGTAGAAGTTGGAAATATATTGAGCACGTTGCTCAAGGTGTCTTGTTCCAAAGAAAGAATAATTCCTCTGTTAATATTTTATAGCTTCATGCTAATGAGGAGAGTCTTCAGTTGGCAAGGGAGCAATTTGGGCCACAAAATAAGAAGTAACTTTGTAACAAGCAGAAAAGAAACAGCACTGAAATCTTTGCTGGAATGTTGGGCTTTTATTTATTTATTTATTTATTTATTTATTTAATTTTTCATGTTTTCCGTCCGCACTAATAAGGCTCCCTGCTTAGTTATCAATCTTCCTGGCCCTCACTAGCTCAAGGCTTGATTTTAAAGCCTGAAAATCTTCCTTAGTTAAAGGCGAGATGGGCTGAGGTGGAGGAACATTAAAGGAAACAGTACAAATGAGGTCTGTTAGCCATGATCAAAAGCAGAATGTGAGGCAGCGTTACCAGGAAGAGGACGGTTATCCTTTTCCAACTCAGGCTAATGATTATTTTTTTTTCCTCCCTTTGGATTCAACTAAGGATCTCACCTCAAAGCCCCCGAGTGGGAGGTTTTTATTCTTGTTTTGGTTTTAAATGTTATCCTCAAAATCAAGTTTCTAACCTATATTAGCCGTGTGGAAAGAGCAGGGAATTAGAATTCGAAAGGCTGAGCCTCTTTTTCCGAGCCGTGCCCCTGACTAGCACTGTGACTTTTGGGAAGTGACCCTACGTCACCCACATAAAGTAGCATCATTCCTAGAATGAGAACCTGGGCACTAGGTTTCTTATTGATAACACGATTTCCTATTTCCTTGGAACCCTATTGCTCCATTAACTGTGCTGAGATGGTGTCTTTTCTGTCTGGAGTTGTCTTACTTATGTTTGCCTGGCTTGGCACCGTGATAGAGGATCACTGTGCCTTCCATTTCTGTATTTCTTTTTTTATCAAAAGGGTAATAACTCTTCAGCAGTCCTGATTAGTCATATGAACCATGTAGCAGATGCACCTGTCATCGTTCACACTTCATATGAAAGACAAATGTTGCTGTTTTCCCCACAAACTCTTATGTTGCAGTCATGACCTTAAAGAGGACTAATGTGATATCATTTTTCGCATGCTGGATACTGACCTTGAATAACCAAACACACAAAGATTTACGTGACCTTTCTCAAGGATGCTTTCACTATTCCCCCACACCACCTTCACCCAGTGTCATCTTGGGAGGTCCATTCATTAGTATGTTGCACAAGAATTCATACAAACATAACTGAATGTTTGGGTAAGGCAGGTGTCCCCAAACTACGGCCCGCATGCGGTCCCCTGAGGCCATTTATCCCTCCCCCCGCCCCGCTGCACTTCCAGAAGGGGCACCTCTTTCATTGGTGGTCAGTGAGAGGAGCACTGTATGTGGCGGCCCTCCAACTGTCTGAGGGACAATAAACTGGCCCCCTGTGTAAAAAGTTTGAGGACCCCTGGAAGGGGTGCTAACATTAGCACTTCTTGTGGGATGTGAAGATATAGGACTGCTAAAATAGTGCAAAGTATGAAACATAATATTGATACCATGTTGTTGATCAACTGAATTGGTTCATACCTTGAAATTCTTTCTATATTGGATATTATTATTTGAAGATTCTGACAAATTTTATAAAAAGGATTTTTTTAAACTGAGGTTCTTGTAGCTCTGGGAGTAGATTGAGAAGTTCCAAAAAATACATGAATGAGGGTAGTTTTAAGAGAAAACATTCTTAGATCAAATGATAGGTGATGTCAAAAAAGCACACACACCTCAGTTCAATTCCATAGGAATAGTAAGTCTTATTTTATCTCTGTACCCAGGAACAGAAGGTAATGATGGTTGCTTAGTTGTTATTGTTCTTAATGATATTGTCCTTAAGGGCAATGTACATTAAAATAGACAGCAAAGGTATAAGACAGCCAGTGAGTGTATATTATTATTATTATCAATTTATTATTTAGCACACTTAACACAAATTATAGAGAACATTTTTATAAAGCATCTAGTTATTTCTTGGAACTTGGATCATTTTAATGGCCAAACATGACATTAGATAAGTCATCTTCAGGGGACTTGCTCAGTTTATTGTGCAAATAGGAGCAACTTTGACCAAGTTGTACAATGTTTTTGCTCCTGCCTCTCCCTACAGTGCTTATCCTGAATAAAAGACACACTCTAGGCAGAACGGAGGTTTCCATACCACCTCAGTTTGCCACTTCAGAGGGAACATCATCTTAAGAGTGGTCACTACCAAGTCCCTTTCTTGGTCAGGGGGCCTGGCATTGAGGTAGGTGATGACCACATTAGCTCAAGGAGCCAGAGGACAGTACTGAGTTATGTTCAGAAGGGGGTGATATCAGAGGAGTGTGGTGCCTGGTAATAGGACAAGGCCAGGGACCTGGTCACACCTGGGAATGGAGGTTTAGGGTCCAAGAGGCTGGAAGCTACTGATTGCGGGAGCTGGGAGCCGTTCACAGTGGACAAGAAGGATGGCATCCTGAGCAAGGACCCTACACAGCCTCTCACAGCCTGGGCCCTCCGGGGCGTATCCAGTGACTGGGCCCTGGGCGGGCTGAGCAGCTGTCCTGAGGAAAGCATCCCTTAAGAATCCAAAGGCCGGAGGTTAGTTTGACAGCTTCTTTACTATGGAGTTGACTTGTTAACAAGGCTGATGGGCCTCTGAGATGCTGTTGTATTTGAAACCATGAAAAATTGAAATGAAGATGCATTGTGGTTACATTCTGTGTGAATGAAAGTATAGAAATAATATTTATCTTTGTTTGTATTGAAGGTGAGTTAATTTGTTACCTGAAGTACATTCTCTCTGAGATTAGGTCCCATGGTTAATGCAAGCGATTGACAATGGTGCATTGATACTTTCTGGCTATGATACAATTGAGTATCACTGACAGTGACACTATCCAATTTCATCTCTAGTCCTCCTTTTCCTGAGAGCGCTCTGGAGTTGTTTCTTAATTTACCTTAGCTTTGCTCTTTGAAGATGGAGACTTCTCACACACATCATGTCCTGCTTCTTTTTTGTTTAATTGTCAAATAGTTCTCTTTCCTCTCCCATTTTGACATATGTAGCAAGAAAAAAAGAACAATGTGGCACCTTCTGGGTTTGCTCAGAAATCTGCTGAAGTGTATTGTTAAGGTCATGAGGCATGTTTTGTTCTTCACATTTTCAGGTGAGAGAGTTGCTAACCTTTCTGCCATTACATACAAGGACTCATTTTCCTCTGGTTTGCGGTAATACGTCCTTCAGCTATTTGTCAGAAGCAAGTCAGTCTGTCTAGCCCAGCGGTTCTCAACCTGTGGGTCGCGACCCCGGTGGGGTCGCCTAAAGCCATCAGAAAATACATAATGCATATCAGGTATTTACATTCCGAATCATAACTGTAGCAAAATTACAGTTATGAAGTAGCCACCAAAATTATTTTTTGGTTTGGGGTCACCGCAACATGAGGAACTGTATTGTGGGGTCACGGCATTAGAAAGGTTGAGAACCACTGGTCTAGCCTAATACAAAGACCTGCATATCACGAGCCCTGGACCTTTGGAAGCTTTTTCTAAAAGCTGCTCACCATATGTATATATTTTTAAAATCTGGGTTAAGATACTTCTTTTTATCACTGGTTTTGAGCAATTTAACTATTGTGTGATTTGTGCGTTGTATTACTCATGCTTCTTTTTTGGGGCTTGTTAAGATTCACATATAGGCCAAATTGTAGATTTTCTTACATTTGGAAAGTTTTTGGCCATTGTTTCCTCTCATAATTTTTTGCTCCTGCCCATACTGCCCCTCTTTGGGGACTCCAAGTATGTATATAGTAGAGCTCTTGAAGTTGTGCTGTTCAAAGAAGCTTTGTTCATTTAAAGAATTTTTATCTCTATGTATTTTATTTGAATTTAGCTTGCCGTATCTGCAAGTTCAATAATTTTTCTTCTACATGCCTAATTTTCCATTAAACACACTCAGTGTGTTTCTCACCTTATGTATTATAATGTTCGTGTCACGTATTATACTTTTTCATCTCTAGAAGTCCACTTCGGGTCATTTCTGTCTTTCATGTCTTGGTTTGTTAAACATCTGAAATACAGTAATGGTTTTAACATCCTCAGTGGTTAATTCTCTCATCTGTGTTGTTCTTGGTCTGTTTTGGTTGTTTGGTTTCCCTCCCAACCACGAGACATTTTCTCTGTTTCTTTGCATGTCTCGTAATATTTGCCTGGATTGCAAACATTGTGAATTTTATATATCATTGAATGCTGGAATTTGTATTCATCTGAAGATTTTGAGATTTGTTCTAAGGCACAGTTGAATGACTTGGAAACAATTTGGGCTGTTGGGGGTCTGGTTTTTAAGATGTGTTAAGTGTAGGACTGATTATTGCCCAGTCTCAAAGCAAGACTTACCTTAATACTGTACTAGATGTCTTGAGACATCAATTTTCTACAAGGTTGGTAGGAACAGGCATTATTCCAATTTCTATGTGAGCACTGAGCACTGTGACCCTAATCCTCTCATCTGGTTCTTTTTCTGACCTCATGTATTTTTTCCTTATGCATGCACTGACCATCACTTTGCTGAATCCTTGAAGGAATTCTCAGTCGATTCTTAGAATTCTCTCTGGTGTCACTCTCCAGAGCCTATTCTGCAGTCTCTCAACATCTCAGTCTCTCTGTTCTCTCAACATTATCATCTCAAGTCTTCAACTTTTCAAGAGCATTCCTTTTCCCCCCCCCCTTTTTTTTTCACAGAGACAGAGAGAGAGTCGGAGAGAGGGATAGATAGGGACAGACAGACAGGAACGGAGAGAGATGAGAAGCGTCAATCATCAGTTTTTCGTTGCAACACCTTAGTTGTGCATTGATTGCTTTCTCATATGTGCCTTGACCATGGGCCTTCAGCAGACCAAGTAACCCCTTGCTTGAGCCAGCAACCTTGGCCTCAAGCTGGTGAGCTTTGCTCAAACCAGATGAGCCCGCACTCATGCTAGCGACCTCGGGGTCTCGAACCTGGGTCCTCTGCATCCTAGTCCGACTCTCTATCCACTGCGCCACCACCTGGTCAGGCTCAAGGGCATTCTTGAAAAGTATTTGTATGTATAACTGGCTTTGCTCATTTTGGTACCTGTGTCATTGCTATGAAACATGCCCGGTAGATAAGAAACTTTTGACACAGAGCTGAGTCATTCTAGTCACTAAGTTAGACAATGAGAACAGCACTGTCTAGGGCAGGGGTCTCAAACTCGTGGCCCGCGGTCCTCATGCGGCCCGCCGAACAATTTTGTGCGGCCCGCAGACTAATCCATGAAGTTCAAAATATTTTGGATAAAATTAAGTAAGCCTAGGGGCCTACTTGTATTTTTCATTTCTCTAGCATCCTAGCTAGATATTAGCTTAGTTAACAGCAGTTGTGATGCGAACTACAGTTTCTGGTCGTTTTGTGACACTGAGTAAACTGCATGTACGATTGTGCTTGTTGTACTGATTTTTTTTTTTGTTTTCAACTGCAGTGAGAAAAGTGTTGCGTAACAGTTGCCTTTTGTAGACCTAGTGTGGCCCGCCGAACGGCTGTGATCTTGCTCTGCGGCCCACATGCTGAGTTGAGTTTGAGACCCCTGGTCTAGGGTCCAGCCTAGACCAGGAAGCAATAAAGACTTATTGCTGAGTGTCATATGGTTGTATGATTTTGGGGGGCTGTGGCATTTACTGTGGCTATCAATTTTTGATAGACTCTGCAAGAGGACAAAGTATTTAATTGAAATAAAATGCTATGTTCAGAGTTCCTATGAAGCAGAATCCAATTCCCAGTGCACCTTTTGGCAAATTGGAGATAACATATTGGGGTTTTAGATAAAATCTTAGTCAAAACTATTACATAAAGTAAGGGAAATCACAAATTGATGTTTCTTTTCTCTCTCTTAAAAAAGTCAATGAATAAATAAGAATTTAAAAAAATATGTGAAGAAAAAAAATATATGAAGATCTAACCTTTATCATTTAAGTTTATGTTTAGTTGCATGAATTTGAATATCAATAATACTAAGTTGCCATAAATAGTTAGTTGTTATAAATTAATACAGAATCATGTGCCATCAAATGGTTAAATTAAAATATTATTTACATAGTAAGTAATCTGATGTTTATATGGGGTGATAATCTCCTTACCTCTAGTGGAATTGCTAACTTTCACCTTGTTAGTAGGTCTAGCTTATGACAATTTTTTTCTTTGCCATCACAGGAAAATCTATAACATGTTGCCCTTGCGTTTAAAATAGGACTGTGGGATTATGACCATAAAGGAATATGATTATCAAATTGATTTAGTGACTTGCTCTGGGTTCATTTCCAACGTGGTGATCAAGTCATTGCAACCATGCTTTTGTTTGTTTGTTTGATTGATTTGGCTTTCCTGCTCTTCCTCGTTCCAGCATTTCTTTTCTCTCCTTCTTGTGCGGGCATTTAGGAGCAGCATCTTTATCGGACAGTATTTAGCTTTGGGTAATGATTTGTTTTTAATATACTCTTTAGAAGCACTAGGCAACTTTTCTTTATTTGCATAGAATCTTATTACCTTACTCCCACACCCTTATTAAATCGAAATTCTTTATGTATTCATTGAATTGCCAAGAATGTCAGTAATATTTTGCAAATGTTTTCAGTGTCTGTAGCAAATTTACTTCTTCATTAATTTTCACTGCCATGTGAATATCTCCATTACTGCAACTCACAACTAAAATGATTTTAAAATACTGGCACGTGCTATGTATTTGTTTAAAAACAGTTAAAAAACAAAATTAATATATGATGTAATAAAAATTGAATAGATTCTAATGAATATACTTTTTTCACATCCTCATATTCAATTACATTTTATAGTAGACAGCACTTATAATTTTATCATGAGAAAAGACAATATAAAACTTATAATAAAAAGTGATGGATAATACAGATAAACATTATTTGAAAGCTATAAATGAACTAGCGAAAAGGCTAGTGAAATTCCTCAGGGTCTGCAGTGAGGAGGAGCTATGACCTCAGCTCCCCTAGGGGTGCTGCTGGTGTAAGTGTCAGAGTGGCTGTCTGTAACTGTCAGACGAGGGGGGGGCAAGAGACAGGCTTTGAACTTGTACAAAGCATCGGCTTTTCCCTGAAATTCTATCAAACAGCCAGTCCTATTAAAGGGCTACAACTTCAGTGAGAGGAAAAAAACCCAAAACAAACAGAATTGAAAATAATTCTGGCTACTGTCAAAGAGAGACAGTATGAAATATTTTCTATCTTCACATGACTGATGAACAGGCTAAAAATCACACCTAAGAATAGATAAGGACAGACCTCCTTGCGATTTAATGTGGACATCTCCAGTTTCTGTGTGGTGTGGGGAGCTTCAAGAAAAAAATAAAACTTGTTCTGAGGGGTGCTGGATTTAAAATCATCCTAGGACACCCAGCAAAACAAATATAAAATTGTGTAGAGAGACCCACACTAAGATACTTTCACATCTAATTCAAGTCACACGGGAAGAAAGCCCCCAAGGGCTTTCAAGAAGGCAGCAAATCAACCCGCCTTCTCAGTCAATGAGCACCTGTAGACATTCATTCATAGGTTCCAATTATCAAAGAAATCAAAATGGAACTCACCCCATTGGGAATATGCCAGGATAAAAACAGACAAGGCAAATTTAAAGAAAAAAATAAATTTTTAAATAAAATAATTATAGCCTGACCTGTGGTGGCTCAGTGATTAAAGTGTTGACCTGGAACACTGAGGTCGCTGGTTTGAAACCCTGGGCTTACCTGGTCAAGGCACATATTGGAGTTGATGCTTCCTGTTCCTCCCCCCTTCTCTCTCTCTCTCTCTCTCTCTCTCTCTTTCTTTCCCCTCTTTAAAATATTCATTCAATAAAAATAAATAGAATAATTATATAATACAGTTAGATAAGTTATATCATTATAATTATATAATTGTATAATTCTTATGTATATCTATTTGTACCCTTTGGAAGATAGACTCTTTAAATGCAGTGGCTGGAATAAACAGCAGATTAGATAGTACCCACACCTAAAAAGTGAATTGGTAGATCAGAAGATAAAGACATAAGAAATAGAAAAATGAGATTAAGAAATGAGTATAAATTTAAGAGTTGCAGAAAGGGAGGTAGGAGTCAAAGAGATAAGGCATGAAGTTTTGCTAGCAGTGATGAAAGACGTGAATAGGACTCAAGTTTTAAACACTCCACAAGGGAAATGTTCAAAGATGCGCACAAAATTCACATATAAGATACCAAAGTGCGTGTACCTATAATGATATGTACATAGTATTGTATATACATACAGAAATGTATATATGTGTACATTTACATATTTATACATATTTATATGTGTGTACATATAAATATTCATGTATATGTATTAAATATTCTTCAAAAGGTGAAGGGATTATAACTAAAGACACCAATAGAAATAGCTTTAAAATTAATTAGTAATAATTTTTCTCTTTATATTACTCTAGTGAACTGAATTATAAAGCTATCATAGATCTCTACAAAGGAAGTTTTAAATTAAAACCTAAAAGTCATTTAAGCAATCATACACAAAATATTTCAAATGTCAATTTTTTTTGTTATTTTCAAAATAAATTGTTATCATTTGTTTGGATAGCCTTATAGTTTTAGTATATGAAACCACTTTAAATGCTAATTCAAGTGACTATGTGCCCTTATTTGTATGTATTCATTCATTGCTATTCAGTATATAAATATTAGGAAACTTGGAAATAAATATTAAGTTCTTCTTTTTAAAATACTTTTTCTCACTTTCTGGTATTTAAAAAGATATGACCTGTGAATTTAACCCAGGGTTTGAGAAGGGAAAAAAATGTGACCACACTGAATTTTCTCACATTTACAAGGGTATCAGAGAAAAATCAAATCCAATACTCATGTGAACATACTTTGGCTAGAAATGCTAGTTATTCAAAGGCCATTTGGCTGAACACAACTGAGAAATGAACTTATTAGATGTACTGTCAACATTGATTCCCAGGAGTTTTCTAAGAAAAGGAAAAGGCATTTGGGTTGGATGGGTTTATCACTCATTTTTTATTTTTATCCAGAAT
Source organism: Saccopteryx leptura (assembly GCF_036850995.1). Taxonomy (NCBI): domain Eukaryota; kingdom Metazoa; phylum Chordata; class Mammalia; order Chiroptera; family Emballonuridae; genus Saccopteryx; species Saccopteryx leptura. The sequence goes on along the minus strand of NC_089513.1, from coordinate 5,360,913 downwards.
TTCAATAGTACAATACATTGTAAGCATCTTAGGAACTTTCTTTCTATTTTGGGCTCATATTTAACATGAAGCTTGCCAATTTCTGACTCTTAATATATTAACAAATTATGTAATATTCATTTTAGTCCGTTCCCTCCCCCCCAATCATTAACATAATTGACAGCACCTTTTCTATGCCATGCTGTTCTCTTCTGGGAAGCATACATGAAAGAATGTCAGGAAGCTCAGAAGCTTGGAAAGTTCAATGGTGTCTTAAACTCACTGTACCAAAACTGACCATTGATAGAGAACAAGGTATTTCTGCAGTTAATATCATGCATGTGGCATAAAATTCAGATTCTATTAATAATGGGGAAAAAATGTCTTTATTGAACCAAATGCCATTTAGGAGAGTGTGATTTAGGTGCCTGGTGTCGAAAGAACACTTTGAGTGAATACCGTATGTATCATAAGAGTTGAGAACAGCCCGTGCTTATTTCTCAGAGAGGATGCCAAGCAAGTTGTAATTCTTTTTCAGAAATTTCTCATGCAAGTTCGGACCAGGTCTTCTAAACAAGAACCTAGAACTAGTGAGATTCAGGAAGGTGCTCTGTCCTTGCTAGCTACAGAGAACCCCAGTGTTGTCCCCAGGAATAAAAGACACATCATGGTTTTCGATGACTCCCCACATAAGGCTATTTAAGCAGGAACTCCGATCACCAAAACTGTTTGCAGTGATTTCTTTAAACCAGGGGCTAAAGACATTAAGCAATATTCCATCGATCCGAAACGTGTTTCTATGTGGTCCTTCAGAGCATCTCTACCTAGCTACCACTGGTCTTCACTTCTCCAGGTTTTTTCTTAACAGGGATTCTGGAAGAGGTGAGACCAGTCGGAACACATGACACCCAAACACCCTCGTTTGTGGTTTTGAAGTTCTGGGTAGAAAACAAGACTTGGCAGTGGGTGGTCCTTTCTTACCACATTCTAGAGCAGGGGTCTCAAACTCGCGGCCCGCCGAACAACTTTGTGCGGCCCACAGACTAATCCACGAAGTTCAAAATATTTTGGATAAAATTAAGTAAGCCTAGGGGCCTACTTGTATTTTTCATTTCTCTAGCATCCTAGCTAGATATTAGCTTAGTTAACAGCAGTTGTGATGCGAACTACAGTTTCTGGTCGTTTTGTGACACTGAGTAAACTGCATGTACGATTGTGCTTGTTGTACTGATTTTTTTTTTTGTTTTCAACTGCAGTGAGAAAAGTGTTGCGTAACAGTTGCCTTTTGTAGACCTAGTGTGGCCCGCTGAACGGCTGTGATCTTGCTCTGCGGCCCACATGCTGAGTTGAGTTTGAGACCCCTGTTCTAGAAGAAGGTTGAATTGTAGAAAATTCAAGGGAAAACTTGCTTTTGTAAATGGTGTGTAGTGTTAGCACGTGGTTTGCAGGAACAAACTCATTTTAAGCAGTGGGAGAGAGGAAAGAGCCTACTGCTGTAATACCAAGTACCCTGGGAGATGTCGAGGTATGGTCACTATTCCCTTCCCAAGGCCCCCTCAACTGAAGTAATAACTAAGCCATGGGAGACAACTGAACTTCTCAGTATTCAGAAAAAGCTGAAAACACAAATTTGGGGGGATGTTTGCTCAAATACACGACACCTAGGGGACAGTTGTACTTAAATCTGTAAACACATAAGACATGGTGATTCCCTGATGTAATAGGAGTGTGTCCTTTATTTGTGGTTATACAGATTTGGTCCTACTATACATTCATTAAGATTTTAAAACGTCTGGGTTTAGTGTTTGGAAAGCAAGATGCTGTTATTACCGTTTGGGAATAAGAGTGTTTCATAAGCAGTTGCAGAATTGAAGGCATTTTATCTTTACTGTGACTGGGGCTGTGCTTCCCTTCCGTCTCCACCGGGAAGAAGTGTTTCAGCTCTCAAAGTTACAGAGATGTAGACAAAATTCATGGTGACATGTTTTGCCCAATTATCTCTAGGGTTTTCAGATTATAGTTTCAAGACAGAGGGGCACACACACAGGGAAAGAATTCTTTGGAGTAAGTCCCTCAGAAGCTTTCTTTTGTGGCACAGACAACTAATTATCGCTTCTCTGCAGACCGATTCCCTAAAGCCAGTTAAGGTGACCTTGTGGCCTCTTACTTCTAATCCCTGACATAAATCCTAGACTTATTTAATTGTGAAAGTTTTGTTTTCACTTTTCCCTAGACAACGGAGGTGGTTTTTATACTTGCATGTTTACAACGTCGAGGATTTCAGAAGTGACCAGGGTGTCCTCGTGCAGCCAAGCGGGAGATCCTGCGCAGGCATTTCAAAAGCGACGGGGCGCAGGCCTTATTGCTGCTCACAGGGAGGGGTCCAGAATGGCTTCACAAACACCACACCGACTTCCCCTGGGGTTCTTTCTTCCTGGCTGACAACGTCTGACGCCTGTCGTGTGTGTGGGACCCACTGTAAGGTGGGTCCAGTCAGCGCTGATTCGGAGGGTTCCAGTGGTGCCATGGTTTATTTACCAGGCCTCTCTTTTCGGTGTCACTATTTTCATCATTTCATTTTTGCATTGTCTCTCCTGAAAACAATCTTCACCTGTAAAATCATTTTCAAATATGCTTCTTGACATTCCTTTAGAGCCGATGTACTTTTATTCTTGTTGGGAAAATACGCGCTGTGTTTTCCCGCATTGCTGGCCTGCAGTAGCCTGTGGTTAAGCTGTAGCACGTTCTGCCCCCAGCGAGGGTGTCAGTGTTGACTGTGTAGCTGCTCCCTCTCGCCCGGGAGGAACACTCCCTGCCCCACCCCCCCCCCGGCCGTGGAAGGTGCTGGAGAACGACATGTAAGCTTAGTGGGTGGGTCTAGTCAATATATTGCCATATGATAGTGCAGGTCAGTGAGCACACTGGAACTCAATTGTCCTACTTGCCTCAGTTTCCCCTTCTCACTCAGGGTTTTTAAAAATTTACTTATTGATTTCAGAGAGAGAAGAAGGGAGAGAGAGAGAGACAGACAGACAGATGACAGAAGCATCGATCCATTCCTCTATGTGCCCTGGCCAGGGATTGAACCTGCAGCCTTGGCATATCAGGATGATAATGCTCTAACCAACCGAGCTATCCAGCCAGGGCAGGCTTTTGTTCTCAGAGTAAATATAAAGGCTATGAACCTGAAAAATTATTTAGTAAGGTCTTTGGTATCTTGTTGACAATGCAAAGAATAATAGATAAGCAAGGGGGTCAGATCTGTGGCAGTGGCTGGACAGTAGACTTTGGTGGTGAGCACACTAGTGTGTACAGATAGTGAATTCTAATGACATACATCTGAAACATATGTTATTAATCAGTGTTACTTAAAATAAAGGAAGAGAAAAACAATGACAACAAAACCTTAAGACACTAAGAGTAATGATACGTGTTCTCTGATGGCGGGAAAGTGGGTCAGCCTGCGCCCTGGGTCAGCACATCTAAGTCCACCCCTCCGGCTGTCTTCCTGTTGGTGGCGCCCGTTCTGTGCTTCCTCACGGACACGTTGTGCGGCACATTCATGTCCAGTGCCATCTACACCCTCCGGCTCGCCCAGTACCCCCCTGCTCCCCACCTCCCCTCCGACCCGCCCCCTCCTCACTGCCTGATTCTCACACATCGGGGAAAGACCAAGAGGCACAAACTAACTCTGCAGCCACGGTCTGCTTCTACGGCCTGTGGCTTTTTGGGAACAGTGGGGACCCACAGCAGCTGGGACTTTCAATTTTTGAATAGAGCTTTCTTTTCTACTTATGACCTGCCAGGTGCCATGTGTTGTCTTCTTAACAGATTCAAACCCAGATCAGATTCTTTGTTTCTTAATAAAGTTTGCTGAATGTCATTGATCCATTCATTCATTGACCCACACAAGCAACACACATTTTCGGGGGCATACCAGTGGCCAGGCTGTGTGGTAGGTGCTGAAGACAGAATACGTGTACATGTATCCTTGCCTTCAAGGATTTTACAATATACTGGGGGCTGGGGTGGGGTGTCCAATATATGTTAGCTCCTGCAGTCCTGTGCCTCACTGCCCCATTAACACCCAATTCTGTTTCCCTGGAGGCATTTTCCAGGAAGAAAATGACCAAGGACACTATTCTCTTTGCTTTGCATGGGCTACCCTCCGCCGTCCAGGTTGCCCCTTTGCAGCAGGGTCGGTCTAATAGGTAAGTGATATGAGAGGCGTATGTGGGGTTCTGTGGGACCCCGGAGTGGGTGTCTGCTTCAGATTGAGAGGTTTTTGTGAAGATCTGATGAGGAGTGTTTGGGCGAAGACTAGCAGCACTGTGCAGAGTCTGGGACAGCAGGAGAAGGATGAACTTTGACCATGAAGGGAAGCTCTCCCTTGGGAATGGTAATGACAACCCACAGATACAGCCATTACTGAACTATTAGACATGCAGGTGAGGAGAGAGGCCCCGGGCTATGCTGAACTTGATGGGGCAGGGGCCCTGCTGTCAGACGATGCCCCTTGCTGGTCTCTTTTTTGTTTCTGGATTGAAAGTGTTTGTTTCACTTGTCTTGGCTTCTGAGTCTGGAATCCAGGTGTTGGTCCTGGCTGCTTACCATGTGAAACTCTTGCATCTTTTGATTGTGTTTCTTAAGGGACTGAATACTCTATCCACCCACCTCTCCTGTTCTCCTGTTCTCTGTGAAACACTAGTCTCACATGACAGTGGGGCTTTCTTCCTCTGGGTGGGGACCATGTCCGTGGGTGTGTCCCCAGAAGCTCTCTCCAGCTCTCAAAAATGGGCCACTAGTACAAAGGCAAGCCTAGACTTGACCGGACAGATGAAAGAGGAGATAGGCAAAGGAGAGACAGGAAACAAACCACAGCCAGGAAGTTAAATAAAGTCCCATCTTTTCTGTTCGCCCAATGTTTCTCCACTGCTGCAGCACTGGAAGCCTGTACCATCGCCTTTCCTGATAGGGAGTCCAGATGGATGCCTTCTCACCCCTTCCTCCAGGAAGTCTCTCCAGACTGTTAGGATTTTTCATACCTGTTTGCAGAACAGTGTCTTCTCTTTTCTGAAGCCCAGGGACTGGCTTGAAACCCGGGCTCTCACAAACACATCTTGTGTTGCAATCTCAAAATCAGAAATGATCTCAGAGACCTTGAATTCTAGTACATAAGCTGTGTGTAGAGATACTTTTTCTGCTTTGAATATTAACTTGTATTCAGTTTTTTTCTCCAAGCTTTTACACATGAACTTGCTAGTATTTAAAAGGCCAAAGACAGAATTGGTTGAGCATGTCTGTCTTATATGAAGATGATGTCATTATTTCAGTATCCCGGGAACATGGTCTTTGGGCTATTTTTACAGGGACTGAAATATGATGAGAAAACAGAATAAGCATGACCAAGAATTGAATTTGCACTATTTAATAGCATCATATTTACTTATATTTTATAGCTATTAGAGTGCACATTTCATGATCAAATAACTTAAAAGGACTGTTGCCTTTGTGAGCACCGGTATCATGTTTCGTATAGAGCAGCTGACAGATCCTCTGCAGAGGGAGCCCAGCCTCATTCCAGGTCCAGAATTGACTGGTGTGTGCTCTTAGTGAAAATGCTTCCTCTCTTCTCCTCAGTTTCCCCATGTTTAAAAATTGGAGTTCACTCATTATTTCAGAGCACATCCTAGGTAGAATCCTAACCTAATTTATCTCCAGTTCTTCATCAATCAAGGAGGACCTACCATCAACTCACTGGGTTGCTGACTGGATGACAATGTGTAGTGCTCAGGTAAGTGCGTGCCGGAGAGCATGCTACATGCTTCATAACTTTTGCCAACATGCCCCCCCTCCCCCAGCCTCTTCTTCCTCCCCCATTCTTCCCCCAGCCTGGCAGGCATGTCTCATGTTTTGAAGAAAGCTGGGGGTGGATGAGGTGTGGATGCATGGTGTGGGCACTGGGTTTTCAGGCGGCACACAAGCACTCTTCAGATGAAATTACCACGCTTCCCAATGGGTTTGCTTGGCGACTGGTAATGCACAGAGCAACGTGTTTTTTTTCATTCGATGATTGTTTTTTTTTCTTTCTCTTTTTCCCTCATCTTTAATCAGCCCCATCAAGATGCTCAAGGAACGGTTGCGCGAACTTTCCCGACGATCCCGAGGGTGCCAGAGGATTAAATATAAAATAAAATTGCTATTTTCCCCTTTTCATACAAGAGCCATCTATCCGACCGAGCGCAAGGCGGACACGTCCGCTCCGAGCACCGTGGCGTGTGGTGAAATATTGCTGTACGAATTAGAGCCTAATCAGGAGCAGCGGAGCGAGTGACGTGTCTCAGCCTTTTCTCTTCTGTCGCCAATTACCCCGAACTCCTCGTGTGCATGTCTCCCGTGCACTTTCTTTAATTAGCACTTTAATAGCTCTGCTTCAGAGAGTTGGTCCAGGAGAGAACTTTCCCAAAGCTGCCAAATGGTCACAAGCAGGAGATGATTAAATTTAGTCTGAAGCATGCTTCTTTGTGTCACAGTGTACTTTCCAGGATGTGTTCCCAATAACTCCTGTAAAAAAAATATTCATTTTAGAGAAAGAGGAAGGGAAAGAGAAAGAGAGAGAGAGAGAGAGAGAGAGAGAGAAAGAAACAGAAACAACTTGTCCCAGTTACTTATGCATTCATTGGTTGAGTCCTGTATGTGCCCTGACTGGGGATGGAGCCTGCAAACTGGCCCATCAGGATGACACTGCCTCCAACTGAGCTACCTGGCCAGAGCCCAGTAATTCCTGACCAGAGGGATGTGACCAGTCTGTAAGTGTGCCGGAGAAAACTGCCTGGGATCATTAACTGCTGTCTGGAAAGTATTGATTTAGATCAATTTTCATAATAAGGGTATTGACTCTCCATTAAGCATTGGTTTATGTTGGATGGGGAAGAAAAATATTTGTGCAGAGATGATGGTTTTATTAGACTTCAACCAGGAGGAAGAAGAAGAAGAAGAAAAACACTCTGGTTCAACTTTCTATTAGCCCTTCACATTTTAATTATGGATGGGGCTCACTGGAATACACTTTGCTTAGAGAGTTAGCCTTTTCCCTCCTATACGCCGATTCGATTTTATGCAAGTTGTGTTGATAGCCAATAATTAACACTCACTTCAGTGTATCTCACAGGACTTGCTGTGGTGAAGTCCATAATGCAATGTTAGGAAACAGAGCCAAACTGAGAAATTTATACTCCATTCTTCTAAAACTGGGTAGGTTTGTTTTCTCTTTCTTTCTGTCTCTCTCTCTTTCCATCTTTCTCTTTCTTTCTTTCTTTCTTTCTTTCTTTCTTTCTTTCTTTCTTTCTTTCTTTCTTTCTTTCTTTCTTCTTCTCCCTTCCTTCCTTCTTTCCTTCCTTCCTTCCTTCCTTCCTTCCTTCCTTCCTTCCTTCCTTCCTTCCTTCCTTCCTTCCTTCCTTCTTTTTTTCCTTCATTCTCTTCTTTTTATTTTATTTTTTATGTATTAAACATCTCTGAGGCTAGGCCGTATATTACAATAAATGCAACAGGGTATAGCTTTGCTGGTTTTCCTTGAAGGACATAAAGTAATGGTGCACCTCACCATCATGCCATCTTATGGAAAGTGTAAAGTTTTCTGTTTAATTACTTGCCTTTCCCTAAAATACAACTTGCATTAAACACTGCACTACTTCTGTGATTTAATGCACCTATTCTACCTCCCTTCTTTGAGCCAAATTTTTTTTTCTTGGTATGTACAAATAGCATGCACCATTTTTAATTTTAATAAGTGCAAGCCTTATTCATATCCTAAAATTTTCTCATGCAAAGTCCAAGTAATCAAATGAAGATTTTTAAAGATGAATTAAATTCAGCACCTGCTTAAAACAGATCAATGACTTGCCAGAACAGAAGGAGCCTGCAATGTGGGTGACCAAGGGCTGTTGTCATTGGGGACTGTCCCTGGCTCCTAGCAGCTGTGACAGGCTGTGTGTGCCCTTCCATACCACTGGGCAGGAACCGTGGGGAATGAGGTTAAGATGAACCGTGGGGAATGAGGTTAAGATGCAGTGGAGGGGTTAAGTCTTGATCCCAACCATTTTGTAAATGTAAGTGACACTCTCGTTTTTCCTGATTGTGAAAATACAACCTGTTCACTCAGAATAAAACAAAAACAACAAAAAGATTTAAGGAAAAACACGACTATGATGTGTTAATATTGAAAGTGTTGCCCAGAAAATATTTCCACAGACACTCACACACACACAAGTCTGTGTTACTGTATTAGTTTATTATTTGGGGGAGGCATTCTAGAATATAGGAAGAGTCATTTCCCTTTCATACTTGAGTGTTCCTATGCAATGTACATGAAGACATTCTCTTAGCCATAACCACTGCATACTTACGAACATACTTACCCAATCAGGACAGTATTAGAGAATCTTCAGACCCTACGCATATTTTACCTACTGTCCCGAGAGGGTCCATCACAGCAAATTCCAGATCACTCTAGCATGCCGTTCTCGGGTCCTTTTAATCTTTTGAAATCTGAATCAGCTCTTTAGTCATTTTAAAGAGTACCAGTGATGGACCATCTCTTGGTAGCAAACCTTTCAGTTTAATTGCCTTTTTGGCAAGAATGTGCAGAAGGGATCTTAGTGTGTGTGTTCTTGTCAGTGTGTGAGGCCGACCACCTCCACAACCGGTGAGGTCAGCTTTGACCCAGGTGCTATATGTCAGGCCTGTCTGTGGAAAAGTGGATGTGTTTTCTTTGTAAATCCTAAGTCAGTTGTGGGATGATTTAATATATATTTTTAGTCCTCAAAATTTCCTCTGCTTTCCTCACTATCCATTTAAGGATTCTTGCTTTGTTATTAGAAGGATGAACAGATTGGGATTTTTCTCATTCTATTATGCCTCTGATATTGATTAGTTTGTGTTTTACTATCAGGAAGAGGCTTCTATTCCCTCTGCTGCAGGTGACAGCCCCTGCCCCATTCAGTGAACTAAGTCACTAATTATGTGTGGTTGCATGGGTCCTCATTTTTGGGGTGCTCCTGGCAACACAGTCAGTCTGGCTCCAGCACTGTTGGGATGTGTGTCCATGAGCCTGTTCTTCCTTCACTGTTCCCCGCACTGGGATCTAGAATCAGCTTGGGTTTCCCCGTCCTAGCTGAAATCAATCATTTCCTCGAGGCGCTGTCAATGGAGAATGGGATTAAGAAACCAAGACCAGCGCCCTGGATGGATCATTCTACTTGTGCATAATTGTGTCTCAGCCCCTTAAATTGCTGGCACATCTAGAAAATAGGTCTGTGTCTCGCTATACACAGAAATGAACATTTACCTGCATATTAACGTGTTTCTGCAGCACATAACTGCAGTCCTTTACTGACTGATGTTGAAAACTGTAAATTCATTCGGATAGCTCTAATTCCAGTTCAACACAGCCACATTTATTAGGGAATCCTGCAGGTGCATATGAGTAACACCCTTCTCTGATCGCGAGGGGGAACCTTGCTCCCAGTGTGAACCCTGTATGTGCGCAGCTGCCTAATCTCAGAATCCACAGGGAAGTCATTTTAGACTTGCTTACCTAAATTGGGTTGGTAGTCCATACCTCTGCAAAATTAATATACAGGCACTATTTTTAAAAAAGGCACTTATCATTTCACATTGTCATAAAATCACTATATTGTGAAACAAAGAATGTGTAACACGGAAGACGACTTGATGTTCTTTGAGGGAAGAAATAACGTCTCGCGTGATTTTTATTCCCTCTGTGTACCCTCAGAATGTTGCGTAATTAATAGAATTTGTAGAACACACTGGTCTACATGAAAATGCAGTGACTGAATTAAAGTGTTTAGAAAATGGAATTGCGGCGAAGCAAATCGGCAGACACGATTTGAAGGAACCACGCAAAATGCACAGCCCCGGGGAGGGTTTCTCCTCCTGCCGTTCGTATATTTACCCCATAGGCTGGCGCGTGACAAAATATTTGCTACAGCAGAGCACTCTTCTTGTGATAATTTTAGGAGAGCAAAATAAGTGTCTTGAGAAATGGATATCATTTTCAAATTTGCACAAAGGCAGGTTGGAAGTGCCCTGACCGGTGAGCGTGGAACCCGTTAATTGATACGCCCACGGAACACCCCGCTGTGCTCCGAGGCAAACAGCACACTTACCTGATTAAAACTACTGCCTGGGTTTCTTTTCAAGTGACTCCAACTCAGAGAATCTCCACATGAAGATCTAGAAAGAAAAATGTAATTAGGAAAGTCAGAAGTAGATGTTGAATTATAAGCAGAGAGAGAGAGAAAAAAGAGAAAACGGAATAAACATGGATATTTATTAAAATTAGATAGTAAGGCCAAAAAATGTAAAACTCCAGCCCCCCCCCTCCCTGTTTTCAGAAGAAGCATTAAATTAGTGAAAATATTTTTTCACCTCACATAGCGTTCTTTTTCTCTTTACGTGAAAGCCTGGCCGAATGTTTTATTTTTAAATATAACTATTTTGCTGTCAAAGAAGAAAAACATGTCCTCTCGCTGAATGAAACAGAAAAGGAGAAGTCAGATCTTACTTTTTGGGGACACGGCTCTTGGCCAGGTATCTCAATAAATGGGGAAAGAAGGAAACTTGACGATGGGTGGTGAGTACACGCTGCGGTGCAGACGGTATTTTATTGAGTTGTACACGTGAAACCTGTATGGTTTTGTGAGCCAAGGTCACCCCAATAAATTTAATTTAAAGAAAGATCTGGGCTAACGAGGAAAACTACCGTTTTAACCCGGTCCCTCAAATGTGGTTCGCATAGGGGGGGCGTTAGGGAATGCACGTGTGGGAGGAACAAATGTCACGGCCACAGCATGAATATATACGGCATCTATGAGGTGAGTGAGTCTAGCTCCATTCTAATGAATTTCCTGTCATTTGATAAAAGGTGTCCTCATTTACACAGCCTTTATCCCCACCCCACACCAAGGTTCAGTATGCTGTGTGGGTCAACAAAATAGCAAGCTGAAAGGCTCCCATTAAGTTGCGTTCTCAAAATTTATTGAAGTTGGCTCTCTGAAATAGATTTTAATCTCTCTCAAGTGCCTTTGCTACTGGTAGGGATCTATGTATTAGGTCACGTAGCAAAACAGTTCATATAAAACGATACAACAGTGCTCGTCAAACATGAGGCGTTTTCTTGATCAATCAAGTAGTGGTCAGTCATTACTACTTTGTCTGAATATCGTTAGGGGCATTCTGGAGCGTCGTGTCAGGGTATGAAACATGTGGCATGACGTGGGTGGGATGTCGACACTGACACTGGAGAGAGCGCCGTCGTTTTAACTCAGTCAGGCATCAGCGGTGCTGAGCCACGATTCTCCCACACAGGGAAGCGCCGTCCCCTGCGTCTAACAGCGTTGCTGCTACCCCAGGGAGGATGTTTCTCTCAGTGTCACTCCTGTCATAGACCGCTCCTAATGGGCTAAATGAGAAAGAAGGGTAAATGGAAATGGACATAGTCACTCCTGGAGTACTAACTGTCTGTCAAATAGTTTCCAGGCACATTTACTGCTGCCAGAGAGGAAAAATATATTGTCCTGTCCTCAAGCATCTGTATGGACATAGAAACCAAAATGTCCCTTTGTTTCTTTTTATGTATTAAATAGGTACATCCTTCAAGCCAGGCAAGTCAATGCTCTTCACGGGCAGAAGGGGTCCATGGTGCTTTCCACAGTGTTGACTGCCAAAGTGAGTCAACTGAGGTTCCCTCCATAGGCTGAACTTGACTTGATGCTAAGGCAGCAGAAGGCGTGTTCCAGAAAAAGAGGTCCTTAGTTTCACATGGCACTTGCTTCCATGATAGCAAATGATTTTTCTCTTTCCAAGTATTTCCTAACAGCACTGAAATCATTAATCCTGTATCACTTAAATGTGTGGGTAGAATTGAACATCTCCCATCATTCCACTCCTACTCTCAAACTCATCACTGAAAGATGCATGTAATTAACAATCCCCACATTAAATGCTATAATGCACATTTCAATTGGTGATGAAACTTGGCAAATTGTAAATAATTTTATTGACATGTACAATAAGAAGACAAGTGAACTGTAATATACAAGGGAGATGCCTTTTGTTCAGCTCCTGTGTACTTTGAAATATTCCCATCTTTTTATTCTTTGAGTAGTTCATTACTTTCTGATGCTACAAGATCATTTGGGGGTTATCTTGTATATCCTCTGCCACAGTCCTGGAATCCACCATTACTTCTAAAAACTCTGATTCCTGGTGTTGGCAAGTAGTATTAGCAAGCAGCGTATGGGGACTGGCTTCCCTCACTTCTAATGACATGTCATTGTTTCTTGGGCCTCTTGAAAAGAGCTGGATAATGTATCTATGTCTACTAACTCATATATACACAGACATCTATACTTTTTTCTCTATTTACTCATCCATCTGTAGGTATATTAAGCTAAGCTTGTTTAGAAATGGTCCCTGTTTGTAGTAGTTTAAGATTTCTCAAGTTTACAATGGTGCAAAAGCAACATGTGTTTATAGACCCCCATACTTAAGAATTTTGATTTTTGCTCTTTCCTGGGGCTAGTGATGTGCAGTAGAGAGTCTCTAATGGTGCTGGGCAGGGGCTCCAAGCTGCAGATCCCTACCACTCTTGCGATCACCAGGGTAAACACCGATACTTCAGTACTCCGTAGTGTGCATAGTGTGCTGTGTTGCCAGCATGTTTTAAATGTTGTGTTTGGTGTTTTGGTATCCCACGATGCCTCCAAAATGCTCAGCTGTGTCTCCTGCTCTGGTGAGAAGCAGAAGAAGGAGCTCAGGACAGCTTCTTAACTCTAGGCTAAAGTAAGTGGTCCACGCACATTCAAGGGAGGCTGTGCTGTGCTAGGATGATGGGTGGGTCAGGGGTATTAACTACTTTTTTGACATTGATATTTTCAGCTGACATGGGTTGATGGGGTTGCACCTTCATCCTCAGTCAAGGGGTGGCTGTCTGCTGCCTTTGGCTCCAAGGCAGGTCTCAGGGCTCAGTCAGCTTTTTCTTCTTGCCTATCTGTGACTCCTACTGTGTGAAACTATTTTTTTATAGATATTTCAGGACTTTCTCTATACATAATCATGTCATTGCAAATGATATTTTTTATTTCCCCCTATATTTTAGTTTATATTATTTCCCTGCTTATGCATTAGTCAGGACTTCTAGTAAGACGTTCATTGGGAGCAGTGAGAGCCTTTGTGTTTTTCCAGATCTAGGGAGGAAAGTATCAGTCTTTCACTGCTAATGATGGTAGCTGTAGGGGTTTAATAGACACCCTATCAGGTTTAGAAATTTCCCTTTGGTTCTAGTTGGCTGAGACTTTTAAAAAGAATAAATATTGAAATTTGTCAACGTATTTGTTACACCTGTTGATATGACCATAAGCTTTTACATATTAGACTATTTATAGGTTGAGTTTCATTGATTTATTTTTGATGTTTGTTTTTTTTTTTTTTTTGCTCTAACCAACTGAACTGATGTATTTTTTGTTGAAACATCCTTACATTCATAATATAGACTTTTTTTTGTCATGATGCCTTCTCCTTTTTTATATATTGTTTAACTATATTCCATAATATTTTGGTAAGGACTTCTGCATCTGTGCTTATGAGAGATTGATCTGGAGTTATATTTTATTTTGAAGTCTTTGAATGGTTGCTTTTGTGTTAGGATAATACTGGTCTTATAAGTTTTAATGCATTCCTTTTTCTGGGCTATTTAAAAAGAGATTGTACAGAATAATTACTACTTTCCTTAAATATCTGGTAGGCTCTACTAGTGAAACCATTTGGGTCTGGAATTTTCTTTATTGGGAGGTGTTTTTTTTAACTACATATTATATTACTTACACGTAAACATTTTCTCCCCTTCTTTTGCCTGAAGTCTTTATTTTTCTTTCAGTTTTGAGGCGTGACTTTGCCCCTGAAGTTGAAGCCTTTGATTGTTAAGGGATACGAGTCTGAGAGGGTGACTTGTGGTGTTTCTCCTTGTCTTCCTGCCCCCGTCACAGGGATTTCTGCAGGAAAAGCCTGTGGAGATGTAACTGATCTCCGTGAGCTCCTCTCTCGCCCCTTCCTGACCATGGGTGCCCAGCAGTTCATCAAAATTACTGGTTAGAACTGTTCCTTCTGGCTAATGGCAGCTAGTAGCTTCTGCTTCAAGTAAGCAGATCTCTCATCCTGAACCTCCCTGGATTCATTCACCTGTATTATTGAATTATTAATTTAACTTCTTTAATAATTTTAAAGATATTCAATTTTTTAAAAATTGGGTGAATATTTCATATTTTCGCTAAATGGAATGTTCTATAAGGTCAGTTAGGTTAAAGTAGGTGATAGTGATGTTCGGGTCACTTAGTATCCTTGCTGACTTTCTCCCTACTTAGTCCGTTAGTTATTTAGGGAGAGGTGGTGATGTCTCCAAATAAAATGAAGGATGTGTCTGTTTATCCTCTTTAGTCCGTCTACTCTTTACCTCATTTATGTTGAAGCTCTATTTTAAGGAGCATACCTGTATAAGATTGTCAGGTGTCTTGGAAATGGACTCATCATTATTATGTAATGTCTTTCTTTATTGCTGATCAAGTTTCTTGTTCTGAAATGTCTATGTCTAAAATTAAGATAGCTACTACAGTTTACTCTGGTTAGTTTTTGTTTATCTTGCTCAATAGATTTTTTCATCCATTTTCTTCTCATCATCTGAATCCTTACGTACATGGTGTGTTTTTGTGCACAGAATATAGATGGGTCTTGATTTCAGTGTCTCTATATGTTAGCTTGTTTGCTTAGAACATGTATATTTAACATGATTAGTGATAATGCTGGCTTTGAATCTTGCTACCTATTTTCTGTTCCTTGCATTGTTTTCCCTCGTCTTCTGTCCTGTTAAGTGAGTTTTAATTGTATATATATTTTTTGGAACAGAGACAGAGAAAGAGACAAAGAGAGGGTCAGATAGGGACAGACAGACAGGAAGGGAGAGAGATGAGAAGCATCAAGTCTTCATTGCAGCACCTTAGTTGTTCATTGATTGCTTTCTCCTGTGTGCCATGATGGGAAGCGAGGCTCTAGCAGAGTGAATAACCCTTGGTCAAGCCAGTGACCTTGAGCTTCAAGCCAGTGACCTTTGGGCTCAAGCCAGTGACCCTGCACTCAAGCCAGTGAGCCTGCAGTCAAGCCATCAACCTCGGGGTTTCGAACCTGGGTCCTCTGCATCCCAGTATCCCAGTCTGATGCTTTATCCACTGTGCCACCACCTGGTCAGGCTTAAGTGAGTTTTTAAATGACTCTAGTTAATCTCTTCTGTTGATTTATTCTTAATAACTCTTTTATGAATCTTTTAAAATTATTGCTATCGGGTTGCAACATATATTTTTAAATAATTTGAGAACTCCTTCATAACATTGCATACATTTCACAGTAGTGAGGCTTTACAGTGGTGTGCCAACCCCACCCCTCTTTCCCACCTCCTTTGAGTGGTAGGCATAGACTTCGGTTTCTAGATGCTCAGGTTATGAACAGGCTATAGGTGCTGGCCCATCCTCCCAGTATAGCACAACCACTTCTGGCATCCTCGGTTCTATCATGGGGTCAGGGAAATTGGTTGACTTTGTTTTTGCTGACTTCTTTTTGCTGTGATCCTGGTGATGGGGACATATTTGCAGTACTCTGTATCTTCAAGCTCGGACTGGAACTTAAATCTTACTTTACATGTCAAGTCTCAGGCATCATGGCGATCTTCATGTGGGTTTGATGACCACAGATCCTTGTGCCTCTCAAATATCTTTATCTCCTGTTGCCTCCTCTGATCTTCAGAGGGGCTGTCCTTCACCCCCTTTGGGATATCTCAAAGACAACACCGGTGCATTACGTTTCAAGACAGAACTCATATCTCTTCTTAAAAATGTCCATATCTCAGTTAATGATCTGTCTACCTGTGCAGCCTGAAATGTCCCTGGACTCGTTGGTATATCTGGTACTCCATGGACTCGTTGGTATATCTGGTGCTCCATGGACTCGTTGGTATATCTGGTGCTCCATGGACTCGTTGGTATATCTGGAGCTCCATGGACTCGTTGGTATATCTGGTGCTCCATGGACTCGTTGGTATATCTGGTGCTCCATGGACTCGTTGGTATATCTGGAGCTCCATGGACTCGTTGGTATATCTGGTGCTCCATGGACACAGCCATTCATGAAGTATCTTGAAATACTTACCTTTTGACCCACAACCCATAGTTAAGGGCTTCTCTCCTCTCTCTTACTTGCACAGATTTCAAACATTGCCATTCTCTAATCTTAAAATATTAAGGATTATTTTTCTTCCAAAATGCAAATCTTCTCATTTCACCTGTCCAACACCATTGAGCTTTAGCTAGTTCTACGTCCCTTTCTTAAAACACATAACCATTTGAAAGGAGAAATTTCCTTTCTAAGAAGTCCCTAAGTGGCTTCGATTTGTTCTCCAACATTCTTTTGAGACGTTTCCCCCCAGGAATACTTTGCAAAGCTCCATTGCTTTGCAAAGGTGAGTGCTGACCTGGGGCTGTCAGAACACAGGATCTATCCTGTTCTCATAACGAGGCTACATGGCTTCAAAACACCAGTAGTAGGTCCTTTTCTTAACAATATATCCCTGTCCCTTCAGGTCAAGTCATTGTGACATTTGTGTTTGTATCTCCAGCATTTGAATAGACTTTCTTCCCTCTTTTTACATGAAGTTGGAGTGAATAGAAAGAGATAGAGACAGTTGTTTCTACCGAGTCCCAACAGTATTGTTCCAAAGAATATGACAGGTATTTTTTTTCTTTTTCACTTGAGTTTACAAAAGTATGGTCACAGGATTTAGTGGTTTTTGTCTGGGGCTTTTTTAGTTTGGACTTTTTTAATGCTTACATATTACAACATAGAGGGCCACCAGAGACGAGTGACAGGCAGAGGCCAGCATGCTTCACCACGCGGCTCCGCTCTGACCCACGAAGCTGGCCTCCACTCTCCACACTAATGATGCTGAACTGGGTGCTGGCCAACCCATCCTGACGACCGCCTCCTGGGAGCTGGGGCATCAGAGGGCATTTCCTGGCTGTTCTGCAGCACACACACTCAGCAGCCTTTCCGGAAGCAGAAGTCTCACTCTATTATTTATTCTTAAAAACATTTCGCATTTACTTAATTTTCCCTTCTGCGTCACACTTTATTGTTAAAGAAACTTGAATCATCGATTTAGACGTCAGTCTCAGAAATAATTTTTGCATGATGCTTTTCAAACAATGTCGAGAAGGGCACATTTCAAGAGGAGAGGAAATGTCACACCAGAGTCAGGTCCTAGGCAGGCAGCTGCTGGAAAGGTGTTGTGATCAGTGTGCCACGATGGTGACATCATTTTTCCATCCTCGGTCGCTTTCTTGAGCAGAAGCTGCCCATTCCCGACTTAGCCGAGACTCTGTTGTATCATGTGGCAGCAAGAAATGTCGTCAGTCCTTTCTCTGTTAGTAGGACAGACCTCAGTGCCTAGTCTAAATGTGAGAACGTATTGTTCTGCCCACCTGCTTCTCTGTTGTGTGTCTTGATTAATGTTTATAACACAACCGAAGGAAAATTAAAAATAACACCACTAGGCTAATGTGGCTTCCCTCTCACCTGCATGTAAGCAAGAAACCACTGATGTCTGTCAGGTGACAGAAAAAAATACAAGAAAAAGGGACATGTGTATAGAGATGACTTGGAAGGTATTGCAAACATCCTATTTTAAAATCAGTTCTACACCCACATCTGCACAGTTTGGGGGGGATATTAAATGGTCACATCTAACTTAAGGGCTCATTTGCTAGATGACACTCCATTATCTGATCCGCAAGGGAAAAGGGAATGTGAAACTCAATTCTGAGTCAGTCAACTGAGTCAGTATTTTAAAATCTCTGGTGCAGTTCATTTCATACCTGGACTGAGATCTTGTGATGGCCTCGTTAGGTTCTAGGTTACCATGGCAACAAGTCATTATTTCCAAAAGTAATCTGACACATCTCAAGATTTTGGCCCTTCTCCATTCCTATATGGTGCTACAAAGAAAAAGTGTTAGTTAACTTTAGAACTGTTCCTAGGAGAAACAACAAGGGAAAAATGACAATATTTTCCTTCAATACCGTTGGCCCTGGAGGAAGCTTAATTGAGATTTTTAAGAAAAGTAGTCTGTTGGGGCATAAGTCATACTGAGGCCATATTTATTTTTTGTTAATTTTGCAGCCTCTGTGAAAAAGGACATATATGATCGAGTGCATTCATTTTTTAATGAAAACTAAACACAATTAAATGTAAACTGTAAACCCACCTCATACTTCATCCTATAGTTACAATGACAAATCCTATTACTGCCTGTCCATTGTGTGACATGTCAGCTAAAGAGTTTCACCCACACTGCCTCCTCTTATAATTTACCCTTCACCTTAAAGGCTTAGAGGTAAAGATTGGAATAAATATTACGTAAGGGATCATTTTAGTTGCACTGATAAGTTTACTTGGAAATGATCTTCTAGTTACCAAGAAACCAAGGACAGTTACCATTTTCTTAAGCTTCAGGAAGTGAAAATACCAGCTCAAATCCATTCTGGTATCTAAATAAGTTAACTCACTAATCCACCATGTAGAAGGCTTTGTTTTTTAGATAATTTCTTTTTAACTGTATTAATTGAATTTCATCCAGAATTCTATGATGCTGATAGTTTCATATCTGTTATATCAATTTGTCTATTTAGACTCAGTACATTACATGCATTTTTGCTTATTAATAGGAGAGAGCTAGAATTTTAATATTGTTCTTTATGATGGGAGTGTTGGGATTGTTGCCATGGTGATATGCAGTCCATGGCTCCCTTTATTTATTCTGATTAATTATGTTGTCACCTCATGATTCTGTGAGAATGGAATCTTAGGCAGGTGTATTTTGCTGAGTGGAAAAAGAAAAAGGAATGTTTAAAGAAAAAAAATGGAGCCCATTCTGAGTAGAGTGCTCCAATGGGGGTTAGTACTGGTCACCGGTCAACAGCTAACTGGGCTCTTGAAAAGCAGACTATATAGAGGGGTGAAGGTGATGAGGGAAGAAGAGTCTGCCATAGAGTGTTTTATACCTAAAGCAAACAATTTTGATCTATTAACAATTTATCAAGACTAAGCACAACCATTGCAGAGAATTATTATACACACTTTTGAAAGCTGTGTATGACCTACGTGAAATATATATATATATTTTCAACACAAGAATCATTTTGACAATTCCCCAACAAGTCATTACATTATTAGAAAGAATCTTATTTGTAACAGAGGTAAAATTATTTTCACGCTAGATTATAAACTTTATGAAGTCAGCGTCCATTTTTATATTCTTATAGGTACCTGGCACATGACAGAGGCTCAGTGACTTAGTCAGCGGAGTGAATTGGAAAATTTCCTTGGCCCTTTTATAGGTGATAGATTTCAGTAGCAAAAGAAGAGGAGAGAACCCACAATACTTGTTCCTACTTGTATGTGTCTTGTCACATATGTCACGTTCTTGGGTGTTTCTCCCTCCTGCCTTGCAAGCTGCTTTAGGGACAGAGTGAAACTTACTCTTTGCTGTACCATCAAAGGCAGGAAAAATCACAGCACGATTCTAAATGGTCATGGGGTCAATTGATTTTTGTTGTGTATGGTTTGAACAAGAAGGAAAATATTTTAAATAAGAGAAACCATTGATTATCGTATGCTACAGTTTGGTGTGTAGTTTACTAGTGTTTAGGCAAATAAAACGAGACGAAAGATAAGAAATGAATCGAAGACTGACTCAGTTGGAAAATATACTAGTTTGTAGGTGCATATTGAAGATTTCTTTATCAGCTCTTAGATAAAATATATACTTCATTCAAAAAAGTTAGGAAAAAAAAAACCCCAAAGACCTATGGAGTCTACCTAACAAATGAATAATCAATCTCTGAATGAGTACAAGTCAGATATTTTTCCTTGCCATTTGTTTTTAAATCAAGAATGTGTTGGAAATTATTCATTTGACTTTGTTCTTCTTTAGACTATATTCTATCATCTATGATCTATCTATATATCATCTGTACATATGTAACATGCATGTATTTCTGATATCAGAGCATGACATAAAATTTGATATTCTCCAAACTATAATAGGCAAAGCATGGGTAATATTTTTAGGAGTTTTTTTTTACTTTCTGTATCCTTAAGGGAAAAATATATATTTTTAATCTTAGTTACTATTTTAGTTTTTATTGAAAATAATATAATTTTGTAAAAATTTTTAATGGCGTATCTGTCTTTGAGGCTGTGGTGATCAGTAATGCATAGCAGATAATGCTACATATGTAGAAAGTTAGTAAAATGGACAAATGCATTAAAAAATTTAGGAAATGCTCTGAAACATGGATGGTCTTACAATACATAAACTTTCTGATGAGTGGCATAGTTTAATTTTATATTTCACTGTAGATACACGTCTTTATTACAAGTGAAAAATTAAGGTGGCAATCATATCAAGTAGCAATTTAATGCAAAATAAGAGGAAATTTAACCTGTGAACTAAAAATAAATGGGAGAGATTAATGTAGCTGACATTGTGTGATTTCTAGCTAGCTGATACCCACTTACAAATACATTAATGGGTAGGAAGGACAGAGAGGGTTGGTTATGTTTGTGAAGGATAAATATTCATCTAGCACAGTGCACTCTTGTCAGCATGGGCACCTCATGAATGCACAGCAAGAACCCATTGCATTTAATCAGTTTTCTTCATAAAACTCAAATCTATGCTCTGTGTGTGGGCACATCTTTTTCCATATATGGCTACTTAGGAAGAGAGACGGCAGTAGGGCCTGTAGCGTGAGTCTGTGCCCCCTCTGCTGTTGTTAGGCATAAACTGTAATTTCCCTGAGTTAATAATTTTTACATTTTTAAAAAGCATAGATTCCCTGAATAGAGCATTGAGCAAAAATTGACCAAATGCTCTTCTAGTATGAATCTTGTCATACTTTTTGGGAAGTGCCATATTATATTAAATACACTTCATTAAAATGATGCAACTTGCAAAAGGGCTTTGTCTTCCCATCTGTGCCTGCTGGAAGCGCTTCTCTGAATGCTGAGTAACAGATGCTCCACCGATAAAATCAACTCTTGATTACCATTGCGGCGGAGACGTATTCTTTGTGTCCAAGCGCTCTACAATTAAATGTTCCGTATGTGAGACCGAGGGAACCAATTCTTTGACGCCACAATCAGTTTTCTGTTAAGATGTCCCCCAAAGTTAGATGACAGCCACGCACTTGCTCTCCGGTGACCGTCCAGGCCAGCTTGAGCTAAGTGCGGAGCCACATCCTGAAACGGGGGTTCTGCAGGAGCTTGGTCAACAGCTCAGCGATGGGAAGTGGCAGTCATTTGAGGCTTGTGAATGGATATCCTCACGAACAGTGCCGTTATTACAGAAAATATCTTGCTCCAGTTATGCTTATGCTGGATATGGACTTGACTCTTAGTTGAATAGCAGCCTCCCACAGTCTCCCAAGGGGCTTCCCATGCGGGACTTAGAAGCGCGTCTGGGCTCCAACAGGTGCCACCCCTGGTATCACAGGGAAGGTCATGGCGCTGGCACAGCTGAGTGTGCCTTTGTCATCTATGCTCTGCTCCCACTTGTCACCTTTGTCTGCAGAGGCCAGTAGGGGACCATGTCCCATGTGCAGAGTGGCCTCGGGTGTGACTGTCCCAGAGAAGCCCAAAGGGTGTCTTGTGTTATCCTGTGGAGAAGGGCTGTGTGGTCTCTGGAAGGACATCCCTGCCAGGCCCTGGCTGCACCGTTGGGAGCAGGCCAGGTGGGGTGGTGTCTGTCTCAGAGGACACGAGAAACAGGCTCTACAGATGTAAAAGGATGGTGTGCAGAAAATACCCTTTCTCCATAGTTAAGAGCGGCAAGTGTGCAGACTTCTGTGAGTGTTCACTTGCTCTGCGCTTACCCTGAGCACCCGTGGTCTCTCTCAGCCTGAGCCCCTGAGTGACCAGACCTGTCGATGGCCAGGACCAGACCGCTGAGATGCAGGCTCGGTCTTTGAGAACCATCGGGCTGGGCATGCACAGATCCAGCCCCCCAACACCCGCCCACCCAAATCTCTCCCCTCGGGGCGGGAACTCCAGAGAGCAGGGTCTCGCATCTTCCTACCTGCCTCCCTGAGTCTGGTTTAGGGACTGACTTGCAGAAGGCAGAAACCTTTCAGGGACTTCCTGGATTTCCCCCCAGGGGGAATTTGTCTTTGAATATTTGCTGAACTTGTGTGTTTTGGGGGAATAAGGAGGGTTTCCGGATCAAATTATTGACGTCACTCTGAAGTGGAAGTATTTCTAATAAACTTAAAAATGTGTCGAATGAAGACCAGGGGACTATAGGAAATGGACTTGCTATTTGCAGTGTATTTTTTTTTAATAGAACAATGGTTTTAACCTTGATCTCTCAACAAACTGAAGCTTTGCTTCCCCTTCCCTCCATGACGCCATGGCAAGATTTTCCTGACACAGTGGCTTCCTCCATCATGGCTTAAGTGATGTTGAAAGTAATGGATTTTCCTCTCCTTTAAATATATATCCCAAAGGGTTGGTTTGCCATTCTCTTCCTTTCTCTGCAAAGTCATTAGATACCACATGAGTTCATTAACTAGGGCTTCACATATTATTTATAAATATTCTCAGGCATCTTAAAAATTTTTCACTTAAAAAAAAGCTTTTTAAAAAACATATATAAGTGTATGTCATCAGATGATAGTGCCCATTTACAAAAAAACAAACAAACAAAAACAGAAAACACACACACATGCATGACCAGACCCTGACAGCTTGAAACCTCACAAGCTTAGCGTCGTTCCTGGTAATTGCTGCCATTGCAAATAAGTGGAAGCCTTTTAAATCTCTTGACAGTGGTAATGCAACTTTCTGCAGATAGCAAACTCCAGGCAGAAGATAACAGATGTGATCATTAATATGCAGCTGCATAGGCTTCAAAGCTCTGAGTTTTGTGAGTCTTTCTCTGCCTCATTATATGTCTCGATGCCAGAGATCAATGAGTCTTCCATCTAAGAAACAACGGAATGGTCCAGTTTAAATGGGTCTTAGTCCGTCTATCAAAACTCGAAGATGTATTCTCTCAGAAACCATTCTGATTTTCATAAAACATATGGTTTAATTGTTATGATAAGCTCCGGGCCTAAAATTATTTTACTTTTTTATTCTTGCTAAAAGTAAACACATACTGAGAGTTTTCCTAAGCTCTTCCAACAAGAAGCACCTGGCCTTAGTGTGCCCCGGACCTCTCACTAAGTGGCCCTGGGCCGGTACGAGCCGCAATGCCCTAGGTTTGAAGCTTGGCCTTGTCTGGGCACCTCCAAGCCCAGCACAAGTAGCAGCCCTCTGCAGGCGGCTTTGTAGCTCATGCTGGGCGGCCCCGGGCAGAAGACAGGCTGTTAATCTGTGCTTCCTGGGAGCCCCTGATCCAGCACACTCAGTGGCCAGCTTCAGACCATGTTAGAGCACCACCGAACCACAAGTGCCATACTCAAGGGGCAGACTCAGCAGGCATCAGAGCCCTGCTGAAGTGAGGCTTGCTCTGGAAGGTGGGCCCCTGCCCAGCTGGTTCTCTGTGGTGATCAGAGATCAGTGGTTGGTGGTTGCAGCCCAAGTTCCTGTAGCTGATCAGCCTGAGAATAAACCCCTCTCACTGACATGCCAACAGCAAACAGGACTCTATTACAAGAGGAGTGTGCATACAGACAACACACTGGGGGCATACCTCACGTGCACAACTTGGGTGATTGGCGAGGCTATGTCACTAGACCCTACAGAACACCTACTACATTAGGCCACTCTACCAAGCCTGAGACACATAGCAGCTCTCTCTAATCCATGGAAACACAAGGAGGCTGCCTAAATGAGGAGAATAAGAACCACAACCCAAATAAAAGAACAGATCAAAGCTCCAGAAAAAGAACTAAAGAAAATGGAAACAAGCAATCTGCCAGACACAGAGTTCAAAACACTGGTGTAAAGATGTTTGGTGAACTTGGGAAGAACTTCAGCAGCGTAAAAAAAGTACCAGTTGGAAATTAAGGGCGCCCTAACTGAAATGAAGAACAAGTTATAGGGCATTACCAGGAGAGTGAAGGAAGCCAAGAATCAAATCAGCCATTTGGTACATAAGGAAGCAAAAAACAGCCAATCAGAACAGCAAAGAAAAGAATCCAAAAAATGGGGATCATGTAAGGAGCCTCTAGTCTGGGACAAATTCAAGTATATCAACGTTCGCATCATAGGTCTGCTGGGAGGAAAAGAGAGAGAGCAAGAAATTGGAAACCTTTGTGTGTGGGGTAGTGGAGAGGAGGGTGGGGCAGTCTTTATTGATAAATAGGTTACATTGAAATACATGGAGGGATAGCTTATTGAAGAATAAAATCTCAAGAAGAATCCAGTCTGTGTGTACCAGAGCCTCTACCTCTAGCTCCTACCTGCTTGCCGAACACGTTGGACCATGAATCCTTGGTGGGTGTGCCAGGGTGTGCCAGAAATTTGGTCCCTTAGGGACTTCTGTCTTCCTGGCTGGTTGTGCAGTCACCAACTTGGCAGGAAGGGATGATAGGTAAATTTGAATTTACATATTCTTGAGTCCTGTAACTATGTATAATCAAAATACTTAAACCTTGGGATTCTTGTCTAACTTCCTACTATTTTTGAATATCATAATTTATCCATTCTCCTTAAGTAGATAATTTTAAGAAATCAAAATTCTATGGAGGAAGGTTGATAGTCAATGCATTTCCTATTTAGTTTTCCTAAATGGAGCTAGTATATAATTTTAAACAAGTTTATAAAGGGAACATTATCAAAATATGAACTAAAGAGTTTTCATATACACCTGTGTAGTGACCAATTTCAAAGTCTGTCTTAAGATTTAGGAAGCCTAAATTATACGATCGATATGATGGGATATCTCATTTGGGCAGAGGAAAGAACTGTAGTGTCTCGGATTAGCAAAGTAAAAATGAGTTTGGACTTTATTATTTGCTCTTAAATGGCACTTATGTGATAACACAGAATTTGCATCAAATAACATAGACACTATTATTTATAACATAGACAATATTATTTTGACAGTAATGTACATTGAAGTATGAGTCTTCCCTGTAAGAGAAACATAGCATGACCTTGCAGACTCACCAGCATGGGTCCAATTCACAATGAACAGATGTCCAAATAACTGCGGAATCGAGGGGTTGGATAATTTGATCATTGTTGTAAAACCAAATGTTTGAGAAAAACTTAAAGTGATTTTAGAATCAATGCACATACTCTCTGAAATGAGTATCAGAGTTCATTTTCTGACAAGTCCAAATGTGCTTTCGATAACAATAGGACCGAGTCTTTGAAACGGGGTCTCTCTTAGATTTTCTGGCACCTGTAGTGATCTTAGGAATAATTGGAGCCAAACTTTTCTTCCTGGAAAGAACTGGTTTTGTGTCAGGGGAGGACTGTTGCCTTGATTTCTAGGACTGAAAAATTTATACCTAATTCGCTGATGGGTGGAACTAATTTTACAGAGATATTAAAAATTCCCAACTATTTACCAACTCTTTAGGATAATTCAAAGACTGCCATCAGCCAATGCTAGGGTTGAAACAGGGGTTAGCTGTCCCTTCCTTTTGTCAAAAGACACATTTTTGTGCTTTGGTCCTGTCCTGGTGTCTGCTGGGATGACTGGCCATGTCAAGTGCAGAGTTCTACAAGAGGACCTGCACTTCCCACATGCCTGTGACCAGCAGAGAAAAAGTACCCGGGACTATCCAGCCTCTCAATCATATGGAGTCATGCACATGGGACACAGTCTAAATAAAGATGACCAAGAAAATGTCAACCAAAATATTTAATATTAACAGTAATAGTAACAGTCTGTAAAGAGCCCTCACAAATTGAGGAGGAAGACTCATATGAATCAATAAGAAATTAAGAAAGTTACAGGAACAATAAATATACTAAAGTTTAAGTTCAACTATTAGTAGAGTTGCTCTAATTAGAAATTTATATGATGTTAGATATTAAATATAATCAGAGGTAGCATTATTAACTGCAATATATACAAAAATGTGTTTTGACATTGGTAGGTTAAAGATTAGCTGTGACAGTTTTATTTACATGCAAATACACAGTATCTATTTCAATAAAACTATCTTAATCAGCAATTTCACATTGGCAAATCTCATCTATACTGGAGCACCGTTATTTAAAGATACAAGTATAAGTATTGTAGCACAATAAAAGAACTGTCCTGAGCAAAAGTGAATAGGTAGATAGTTCTGGAAAACATATGATAAAATATTATGAAGAAAATAAAATAAATTATAACTATAATCTTGTTTTGGAGGGATTTCTCTTACATACTAATAATTGAGGAAAACAGATATATAATTGTGAAAATAATAGGATTCTATTTCTATAAAACATGACAAAACCTACATGTGTGCGTGTCTTCGTGATAGAACACACAATTATGGAAGGATGTTCACCTGGTTTTGGGCACTGGTTACTTGTACAGTGTATGAAAGAGATAAGGAAGGTAGCAGATGAGTCAAATAAAACAAAGGTGTTTGCGATTTTGAGAGAAGCAACATTACATTTAAATAAAATGACATGTTAAAAGCCATTTGTTGAGGTTTACTTTTACTAAGTGCTAATAAGCCTGCTTCCTGTATTGCACTTTCATAAGATGAAGCCTGTGTCTGCTTATCTTGCCTGCTCCTTTCTGGAGGTCTGTTTCTGATCTTCTTAACCAAACACACCTCTTCAAGAATGTGAAGCAGAATAAAGGACAATATATTTTCAACTCATGGTAAGACAGACAGTTTTCTAAAGCAATGTTGATTTGTGACGTACATCTCTGCCTTCAGCATCAACCTTCACATTTCTTTTCCCAAAAGTAGTTATGTTCTTGTATCCATAGCAAGTAAATAATCTTTCAGGTCTTTGCTTTTTACTGACCAGTCTTCTAAGTGGTATGAGTAGACTAAAATTATGCAACCAAGTAGAATGGAAGAGTTTCTTTTACCCGTTACTTGTTCTTTTAATAAGCTGCTTGTTGTTGTTTGAAATGTCTAATGCAAATATAGTTGGAAAAAATCTCATTGTTTGAATAAAAGACACCTCATTACCTTTTAATGTTAGCTTAAACCATTCAGTTTGTAGTAATTTATTTCAGCCACACTAGGAAATTGACACATTCTTCTTCGCTTTCATGACAAAAATTAACTACAGTGTAGCTCTGATATTGCCTTTTTTAATAGTAAATCAATCCATTTATCCTAATCATAGGGTTATGTAAAAGAAAAATTCATAATTTAGACCCCACATAATTTCTCCAAATAGCTATACACATTAACAATTAATATTGGAGAAATGTACTCCCGAATTATAATACTTGAAGAACCACATTTCTCAATCCATGCTGTGGGACATTTGGAAAATTTTATTTAGAATTCCACATTCAAGAATTGACTTTTTTCAATTCATGGTAAAAATCTGCATTTATTTGGAAATCCTTTTATGTTATTTAAAGTTGGCTTATTTGTAACCCTAATGAGTATAACATTTAATCACAAATATTGCAGCAAGTTATTTTTAGATGCTTGGAATAGATGGGTCATCCAAACAAGTGAGGTCCACAATTGAATATGGAAAAACAGACAGGAAACTAACAAACAAGAAAAAGTCAAATACAAACCAAGTAGATGATAGTTTTTTTGGAGGCTGTGTCTGATTTTTGATAGTGAAATTGAATCAGGACGGGATGCTTCAGGCAGCAAACAACTGAGAAAAAATTCAGAATATTTTAGTTTAAGCAACCTGATGGATGATAATGCCATTTACTAATGTGTAGAAGTGCCTGTCTAGAAACTGCAGCCTTACAAGGTGTGTATTTATGAATCTTCCTTAGAGTATAGACATTTATGCCAAGAAAAGACCCTGAGGTAAACTGTGGGATCAATTTGGAAAAGATACGTCCGTATTTTCATAGCTAACCACACCCCCCCCCCACAAGAGATTCTTGACGTGTTTTTGTTTGTATTTTCCACATCAGTGAAATACTTCTTCATGCGTATTAATATATACTTAAGAAGAGATATTATGGCTACAATACATTGAAGTTATAAAATAGTACCATCAGTGGAAAAAATAAAATGTTTCACTAAAGGCTAAAGAAAAGTACTTGGCTACCCTCACAACCTCAAATCTGCTGGCTAGTCCCCTAAGGCAATTCAGGAGATGAAACAAAAATTCTCTGAGAACAAACTTCCAAAGAGGAGAGGTATAGGTCAGACACCTTGGTTGGAGCTTAAAGGTCATTTACTTGACAAGTTCCCAGTATTTCTGGAGATTAGTGAGACATAGTAGAGAACACTTAGATTCTAGCCCAAGGGCAGTGGCTCGCTCCTTGTGCAAGAGGAGACAGGCCAGCTTTCCTCAGCAGACCCTGGCGCTGCGCCCTGCCCCCCCGCCCGCATGCTTAGCTAGTGAACTCTTCTCATTTCTGGAAAAATGCTTGCGGCCACACATCTGTTGTTCTATACCCTGTAAAATGGCCTCATGCCCACATGTAGAAAGGACTCTTTGGTTGATTAGTACAGGATCATGAAATGGTATTCTTTCAATTACAACTGAATGACAGTGTAAGCCTTACCTTTATGTCATCAACTATGAGATCCTTTTGTTCTAGTATTAACACAGACTACCAAACCCTAGCTGATGTATCAGACAAGGTCCTAGATGTCAGGGGAAGCCTTCGTCTTTGTCACTTATAACTTGTGATCCTAATGGCAGGGGCTAACACGGAGAGGCTAGACATCGCTGCATAAATATTTCTAATATCTGCATGGAAGAATATATAGGCAAAGTCTAAATCCTAACTTTAAAGTACAAGATGTTTTTGTAATTTAAAGGGCATATGAAACATTAATATCCTTAATAAATGAAGTACTTTTCAAAACAAAATAGGTAAATTATGAAAGAATAAGACAGAGATAAGAAATTTAACAGGCAGTTAATTTACATGAGATTCAAAAAGCCAGTAGTATGTATTTTTGCAAAGTAAATCCCACTTGTAAGGGAAGAAATAATAGATAAAATAGTAGTGATATGCTATATTTTACCTAGAGGTTCAGTGAAGACTGATAACCCTTCAATAAGGCATACAGGCATTTCTGTGTGTAACTGATTAATTGTAACATCAAATGTAAGGACCTTAAGAAAAGTCCTTTTGATCCACTGTCCAATTTCTAAAAATTTATCTAAAGTAAATATCCACAAATATTCAGAACCATGAGCACAATCACAGTCCTCATAACATTTTTAACCTCTGATTATGGAAATTATATATCAAACATGTGCAAAATTAGAAAGAATACTACAATGAACCCTCATGTCCCCATCACACAGCTGTATCCGGTAGCTATATTTCACTGAATTTTATCTACGCATGTTCATCTTTTTTATTCTGTAGTAATTTGGAGCAAATCCCAGACAACACATCATTGAACTGTTTCAATGTGTGTGCATCTAAGTTGTTTGTAAGGTCTTTGAAAAATAAGCTTTTCTATTGTACGAAGGATAAAATGTCTGGTTGTATTACATTTAATGATGCCGACATTGGTTAGTGTTTCCAAGTGCCATTAAGCCATCAGTTCAACAATATGTGACCTAATGACTTAGCATTTTTAGTAATTACTATCTAGATCCATATGTTATTCCAATGTGATATTTATTTAAAAATTTAAATGGAAAACAACTAAATTAGCAATACAAATAGAATATAAAATAACAAAATATGTCAAATATTGAATAAATTAATTGATGTCCAAATAGTGGAGTACTATAAGACTTATTTTAAAATTTGTATATCAAATATGAAAATAGTCAACATTTTTGGATAAAATTTTTAAAAAGTCGTAAGAACTTTTAGTGTAGTCCAGTTTCTTGGAAAATATGGCTTTAAATAAGTACCTCTGGATTTCTAATATAAATTTTTATGCTGCAGTTTATTGTACAAAACATTAATAGTTGTATCTACAGTGATTATATTTATTATTCATTTCCTATAAAGTATATAATCAAGTACCATTTAAAATAAACAGTAAATAAAGGTAAATTGCTATTTTCTTTTAGTACAGTCTGATAAATCTATTTTAATATGTTGCTTTTTATCTCATCATTATAGTGTACCTTTTTTTTATTATAGTGAGGATAATTTGGCCAAATTTAATACATAAATAATACAGTGATAATGCTTTATATGGAATTAAGTTTTCTCAGTGGCTGTCCACTAAAATCTGTTGAGGATTTATTTCTCAGATGTTGAATTTTCTTCTCCACCACTGGCCCTGCCACTCTGACTGGGCATCACCTTTGACTTTTAGGAGTTGCTAGGTAAAAGGAGTACCGGTTGAATGTACCTTCCTTAATCCCAACTGATGTATCTTCCTCAAGTCCCCATCTGACCACTGAGTTTGATGAGGTGACTCAGGTGGTCCAGGACCCCGAGGTTGTGCCTGCTGCGTTCTCTCTTGTCCCCTAAGGAAAGATCAGGCTTGAGCCCTTAGCTTCCCAAACAGGAGCCTCAAGGCACACCTAGCCATCACAGGCTGGTTTTATTAACACTCAACCTCCAGGTCTGGCGGTGGGACCATTAGGGAGGGGCATGCGATACAAAGCTCTCTTCTGAAGCTAATGAGAGTCCATGAGGGCCTGGGGGAGTGGGGCTGAAGCTGACCCACCTCTGTCTTCCATGAAGTAACACTGAGCCGACACATTGCCTGCTATCCAGATCTTGAGTCCAGATCATTGATTTACGTTGAATTCCTTGCACTTTGGAGCCAAAAGTTCTTGATATTCAATATTGGTCAAATGTCACGGCAGTTAGCCATCTTTTCACTAAAGTGATGTTGGAAAGGAAACGTCACCGACACAGTGAAATTAAATGAATGCCAAATAAACAGTGTCACATATTGTCATGTACCTGAGCCCTGCCAAGTGTTTATTTTGCACTACACTATCACCTACTAGAAGCTCATTATTTTAACTTAGAGTTTGCAGAATGCATAATAATGTTAAATGGGGTTTTCTAGTAGTAGGTAGAAATAACAAGAGTCTGAATAATTATTGTAGTAATTGCTCTTTATAAGAAACTGCTGAATATTGCATGAACATAATTGTGGATGTGTAAGTTTAACACCACTTGATGAGGGTGTATGTCTCAATTACATTTCCTAATGATTCAAGAAGTAAACTTGAATATTATTCTTGGAAACTAAATCTCCTTGAGAATGAGTGTATAACAAATAATTTAATTGTAGTATTTGGTATAACATTCATTGCTAGTAATATTGTATCAAGAAAACTGTAGCTGGCCCTGGCCGGTTGGCTCAGTGGTAGAGCGTCGGCCTGGCATGTGGGGGACCCGGGTTCGATTCCCGGCAAGGGCACATAGGAGAGGCGCCCATTTGCTTCTCCACCCCCCCCCCTTCCTCTCTGTCTCTCTCTTCCCCTCCTGCAGCCAAGGCTCCATTGAAGCAAAGATGGCCCGGGCGCTGGGGATGGCTCCTTGGCCTCTGCCCCAGGCGCTAGAGTGGCTCTGGTTGTTGCAGCGCGACGCCCCGGAGGGGCAGAGCATCGCCCCCTGGTGGGCAGAGCTTCGCCCCTGGTGGGCGTGCCGGGTGGATCCCGGTCGGGCGCATGCGGGAGTCTGTCTGACTGTCTCTCCCTGTTTCCAGCTTCAGAAAAATACAAAAAAAAAAAAAAAAGAAAAAAAAGAAAACTGTAGCTTTGTTGCCAAATGTAGTGGAAAATCTGCAGTGGTCACTATGGATTACCTGTGTACTTTATGTGCAAACCAATTACTTTTAAGGACATAGAGCTGAGGACTTGATATCATGAAGTGATCAACAAAGCAATTGCTTTCTTAGAGTAAAATGGAAACAAATCTTGTCACTTTTGAAAGGAGAAATGGCAACTCTTCCTGACTTAAAAGCCTGAATACTGTCCCCTTAAGAACTTAGAGACAGAAGAAGTGTCAGACCAGGGGTTCGTACTCTTGGAGAGCTTTATTCAATCTGAAGAGAATCTTCTTGGCACCAGAAGCAAAAAATTAAACAGTTACTGACAGAGACAAACTGTGTTCTGACTGTGAACGCCAGGCTATGGAGATAGATGCATTTAAACACTGAGTTTTTCAATCAACTCCGTATCTCCTGATTTCATGCTTCTTGGGAAATTTATTGTAATTTTGTTTCCTTTCTGCACTTTTCTCACGGGCAGAAACCACACCAATCAGAAGGTGTGCTTGTATAATCTGTTTAATAGTTCTTTATCTACAGATTAATAAACTGATCAGTGTGTTGATTTTTTTCCCTGATAGCCTTTATAAGTTTGGTCACTGCATTGATGTCCACAAGGTGGCCCTCCTCCTTGGGTGCATTTACCATCAGGTGTCCTAAGTCAGCAGTGCCAACATCCAGTCTCCGGATGTGGTGACTAGACTCTGGTAGGGACTCTTAGGGCAGCCAGTTTCCTAGGTTAGAGTTTTCTTTCCAACAGAGGAGGGTGGGTGGGTTGCAAGACCAGGCCAGATAGTAACTCAGGGTGCTCTCTCCCACGCATGGGGCTTTCAAACCCAAGGTCTGAGATGATTGAATCATGTCACACCCCATCACCTCCCAGACCGGGAGCTCCAGCGTCAGTGTGGACTGATTACCATTGCCTTACTTTCTTTTTTGCTCTGTTCCTCTGTATTTTTCCTGATTTTCATATGAGTTCAGCTTATTACACTTGATCAAGCTATCTTAGATGTAGAAGGATTACTTTCTTGGGGGGGCGGGTTCAGTTCTGCCATATGAATTGAAATGGAAGTCTCTCACTGTTTATGTTTTAAAGGAAAACTACATCAGTTATCACATTGCAGTACAAATTTTCAATGGTTTCATAAGCTGTGTTTACTGTAACTATGGGCATAACATCATTGTGCTTCTTATATGCTACCTTGAAAAGAAATAATATAGACTATTTTCTAAAATATTTTCTGACAGCAGTATTCTAATAGTGAATCAATGCGTCATATTTAAAATATAATTTTAAGCCTGACCAGGAGGTGGTGCAGTGGATAGAGCGTTGGACTGGGTTGCGGAAGGACCCAGGTTCGAGACCCCGAGGTCTCCAGCTTGAGTGCAGACTCATCTGGTTTGAGCAAAGCTCACCAGTTTGGACCCAAGGTTGCTGGCTCAAGCAAGGGGTTACTCGGTCTGCTGAAGGCCCGCGGTCAAGGCACATATGAGAAAGCAATCAATGAACAACTAAGGTGTTGCAACGCACAATGAAAAACTAATGATTGATGCTTCTCATCTCTCTCCATTCCTGTCTGTCTGTCCCTGTCTATCCCTCTCTCTGACTCACTCTCTGTCTCTGTAAAAAATAAAAATATAAATAAAAATTAAAAAATTAAAGTATTAAAATATAATTTTAATATATAATGAACTTGAAGGAAAATCACCAAATTTTAAAATACATTTTTTATTATTCTTATTAGAATGATACATTATAGAATAGAATAGTCTTGAAGCAAATTTTTATGTTTTTATAAAAGTTGTAACATTACATTTAGTTTAGTGTTCTATATTTTAGAAAAATATTCAAGGTGTTTTCCACTATTTGTGGATTTATATAGAGAATAATATATTGCTCACAAAAATTAGGGGATATTTCAAAATGAATACAAAGCGATAAAATTTCCCCTAATTTTTGTAAGCAATATATTATTATATAACATTATGAAAATTATTGATTATTTTAGTTAGACCTATAATGATTTAGCAATATATTTTACAGCCAAAATGCAGTGATTTTAAAGAATAAAGCTTTTCATATGGAGGCAAGTGTTCATGGAAGCACTAAACTAATACTAGAATTGCTAATTGACTGCACATGATTTTTTTATAAAATTTTGTAGAGTACTTGGGATGAGTGGGTTGCCAAATAGCAAAACATTTTTATCAAGACAATTTTTGTGTATCTTATACAATCACATATTTTATATTAGATGACTTGAGCCATCTGACCATTTTTAGCAAATCATGGTGATTCTTCTGGAAGAAATAAAAGGACCATTCATCTGACTCCTAACTTACAGAAAATTATTAAAAATTGAATGCCTCATGCTAAGTATATATTCCCTTTCCAGTGCCATGATTAATTGGTTATTCACTATGTTTTTAATCTTTTATTCTGTTATTATTTTTTCAGATTCTTTCCCAAATATCAGATGGTATATGGATACATATCAATATCTTTGCCTCTAAATTATGTGTAGATATATTATGCATAATACAAATATATTGATTGATACAAAGACAGAAAAATGTAAATAGATGAACTCTAGGTAAAGCTATATACTCTTTTCTTGACTTTCAGCTGAGTAACATATTAGTTGGTAGATACTTAAAAAGACTGACCAGATAGGGAAAAAAATCAGTATCACCTCAAATGGTAGGTGAAGTGCTTTCTTCTAGTTCATTGGAGGATTCATTTTAGTTGAGAAGCCTGTTTAGAGCCACTCGGTTAGCTGTTGTGGAAAAGGAATCGTCAGCTACATCAACCGTGGTCTTCAAATAAGATAAGATATAAAGACCTAGACCTAGATTGGAAAGTCATATTTGTGCTGAGCATAGCACTCTGAATAACAAATGTTCAGTGTCAGCTCAACCTTTACAAATGCTTGGCGACAGTGCCTCTCTCACCCAGCCGTGCTAATGGAGGCACACACAAGAGTTCCCAATTAGACTATGTTGGTTTTATTAGGAAAGGAGTTGATTCTGAATTCATTCATTTATACACATTGAAATAGAACAGGAGTGAGATCTGCAGTCAATTGCCCGGCCAATAATAATAGCGGATAGACTTTTCACATTTAAACAACTAGTGATGCTTTTTAAATGATGGGAGAAGTGGGCTCAGAGGAGCCATTGTTTAGATGCTAATCTTTATGTATAACAAGGTGGTATGCAAAAATAGCCAATGATTCAGTGTTCAAATGCATTTTGAAAGTTTTCTAACTCTAGACACTTCTCAATTGTGGCTAGCTCCCAGCATAATATCTAATTTTACACAGTTGCTAAAGATAAATTTTTCCTGATCAAATTATTTGAGGATAAATAATTTTTCTACTATATAATTGGTGAGGTGGATAATTCAATAAGTCCATTTGCCATGGCTGACATCTTTTCACAAGTAGGATTTATAGGACGAGGAAGACAGTTTTGTCAAAACAGCTGCTAAATAGCAGTAGCATTAAAAAATTAATCAAATTAATTAAACATTCTGCGGGTGTAAAACATGCTATATACTGAAAAATGTAAGTAGTTTGACAACATTTGTTATGTTTTTATCGAAAGAAACTTCCTATTAAAAAGTTCTCTTTTTGTTTTTAGAAATAAATTATAGTTTTTCATTGTTCTTATAAAAAACATACAAATGCTTTTGATGATACTGTCAATTAAACTACTAAGACTATTTATCCAAGCTTCACACCCCCATTTACAATTTTACTTTTAATATCCCTTTCAGATACTACTACTGAGGTTTTCCAGATGTGTGCCCAAGAAATGCAATTATAATAACTATTTTTATTGACTCGCGAACATAATCACACACACATACACATACATATACACACACGGATGCAATGATTACACTGATTATATAATTACAGATACTGATTCATACTTGTACATCATCCACACATGATTCCATTTTTCCCTCTTTCTTAAGTAAAATCTAGCTGGGCTAAGGGCCCTCCATTGTATAGCCTTAATTTTTAATGGATACAACTCAGGTCTAGCCTTGATATAGTTCTGTGAATGCCATGCTCTACAACTATCTTTAGGCTATTCTTACTAGCTTCTAAGATTTGTTTGCTTCTAAGTGTATTGAGTCGCACAACATTGCAAGTTTAGAGATAGAGACCAATGGCTGACTGTCTCTCAGCCTTTTGGCTAAATAATGTTTACTCATCGGAGCATTTTATTTTTTTCAGGCCCCATTCCATGCTAGGCATGTGTGAAAACTGTAGTGCATAAAGATTACTGGAGATACTCTAAATCAAGTTACCCTGTTTGGCAGATTAAAATACACTTGGGCAGTTTTCTCCCTTCCCTGATCTGCTCCGTGAATGTTGACTTTGGCCGTGAGACTTGCTTTGGCCGATAGACGTTAGCAGCTATAATCCAAGCAGTGGTCTGCAATGTCCTGGCCTGTTGGCTTGCACTTTTGTCATTCTTCCCTGCAATGAAAAAAGCTTCTTCTCAGGATTCTAGGCCCTGGAATAAACAATGAAAATAAACAATGCAGACTACTGAACTCTGAAGGGTAGTTAAGGTAATAAAATTGAGGGTCCTTTGCCCAGCTAGATTTTAAGAAAGAGGACAACAATACAATCATGTGTAGGTGATGGGCAAGTATGAATCAATATCTGTAAATATCTAATAAGCATAATCATTGTATCTATCTACCTCGGTTTCGCTCTATACACACACACACACACACACACACACACACACACACGTTTCCAAGTACATACAAATAGCTGTTTGCATAAGTGCATTTCTTTCTTGGGTATCCTTTTGGAAAAGCTTAG
Organism: Saccopteryx leptura; assembly: GCF_036850995.1. NCBI lineage: Eukaryota > Metazoa > Chordata > Mammalia > Chiroptera > Emballonuridae > Saccopteryx > Saccopteryx leptura. Next base: position 5,324,135 of record NC_089513.1, on the reverse strand, counting down.
TGTAGTATAATTATTACTGAATATATTTGATACTTTTGATAAGGACAATAGAAACAGGAGTAGACAGCTACAAAGAAAGATCAAGTCTACCATGGTCCAGCCGGGCTCAGCCAGTCTCCAGCCACCCACCCACCCACGACTGAGTGAGAATAAGCACTTGCTTGGTTCTAAACCCCAGGGTTTTGTGAGGGTTTTTATGAAGTGGTTTCACAGAAATACTTGACTGGTAACACCCTGCCTCTGGCCCCCTGGTTACACAGTAAAATCAGCGTCCTTGTTCCTTGTCTCCTCTGCTTATGTGTACTATCAGAATTTCTGAGAATCCCACAAGGAGGAGTCAGGAGTGTTCATTGGTCTTTCTGCCAGGTGCTAATGTCGATGCATAGATAGATGTGATCTCTTACGAAGACTGCCCTCTCCCCAGAGAACCTGATCCTTGTGTTTGTCCTCTGGGTCTTCCTTACCTTTCATGGAGGTAACACTTTTATTAGCCTGAGTCTTTCTAGCAGCCTCCCATTATTTTATACTTTCTGTCCCTTTCAGTCCAAGATGGTGATACCTCTGCTAAAACTATTTTCTCAAGAACACTGTGGATTTTACTGCGTTAGATATAAGCTGTACCCCCCATCTCTTTGAGGTTCTCTTCTCCTGCTGATGTGGCTGAGGGACATCACCGTTCGGAACCCTCGGGTGCCTCTGGTTTGTAGAGTCTCAAGTGCCTTCTAACTTCCCTTCAGAGTCTAGCAGTTTTTTGGCACATAATATATTCCCAGCAAATATTGGGAAATAAGAAGTCTAGCTCGGTGAAGTATGTTGTGCATACAGGCTATGTGCTTTTAGTGTTCTTAGAATTTTAGACAATAGTTCAGTTTTTGATTTCTGTCAATTGTAGAACCAATAAGAGCATTAGTTTTTGTTTAAATGATGAATGAAAACCAAATATTAAAGGCACCTTATTCCTTTTTGAATTTCTAGAACTCAACACCCTGTATATGTAATGTAGTTCAAGCTCAGATAGTACTAACACCTTTAAGACAGTGAAATGAGTCAGACGGAAGAATGGGCCAGCCCAGTGCTGCCTCCGGAATGAGTGAAAACATTCTGTAAAGCCTTGTCTTGGGTGTGGGGACCTGTCGGCTCTGGTTCAAGTACAGGCTCACTGATTGCTAGCTGTGTGACTCAGAGTCAGACCACTCATTCTGACTGCTTTCATTTCTTTTTGCTGTTGGTAGAATGAGAATGATGGTGCATTCTTAGTTCATGTGTTGTGGAGGGGTACGGAAATCAAATGAATTAATACAAGAAAACAGCTTAGAATCACCCCCAACCAGCGGAAGTACAACGTGTGCGGGTCAGCGATGTCTGCTGGCACTACCAGCTCCCTGTGCAGAGGGGGACGCTGTCCCCCTAACAGCCACTACAGTCAAACCACTCTTCTCATGGAGGGACATTTCCTATTGCTGATGCTACTTGTGCTAACTCTGTCTCTACTAATCAGAGGCAAGTAAAGCCCTACTTCATTAAAGAAAAATTACACTAAATCTCCAGTGATTTTTTTTAACCTTAAACTGACTCTAAAGGGCTTATAGGGACCCTACAATTTCTTAGAGCAACAATTTTCAAACGGGCAACACAGGAAATCATTAAGGGGGTTAATTTCTCTCTCCTTGACTTCTGTGTACATCATTTCCTTTACCGTTTCCTAAAACCTGCCAAGAATGTCTTCTAATTCTTCCTTTCACCTCCTTTCTTCACCAATATGACTTATCCTGCTTCATAAAAGAAAAGCACAGCATTTTTCTCTTCTGAATCTTACAATAGTGCATTGTTCTGGAGGGTGACATTCTCCAGGAACCAACAAAAAATTATATGAGAACCTGACCAGGCAGTGTGCAGTGGATAGAGCGTCGGACTGGGATGCGGAGGACCCAGGTTCAAGACCCTGAGGTCACCAGCTTGAGCGTGGGCTCATCTAGTTTGAGCAAGGCTCACCAGCTTGGACCCAAGGTTGCTGGCTCCAGCAAGGGGTTACTCGTCTGCTGTAGCCCCTGGTCAAGGCACACATGAGAAAGCAATCAATGAACAACTAAAGTGCCACAACGAAAAACTGATAATTGATGCTTCTCATCTTTCTGTGTTCCTGTCTGTCTGTCCCTATCTGTCCCTCTCTCTGACTCTTGCTCTGTCTCTGTAAAAATAAATAAATAAATAAAATAAATTTAAAAAATTATATGAGAATGCTTTATTCTTAAATCTTGAAAGCAAAACAAGAAATTTTTTAGGGGATAGCACTCATCTCTTTAGGCAAAAGATACTGGAAAGACTGTCTCTTCTTTCTAAATTATCAGTTAACCTCCCTTCCTTTCTCCCTCTCTTCCTCTCTTCCTTCCTTCCTCTTTCCCTTCTTCTCTCCCTCCCTTCCTCCTTTCCTCCTTGCCCCTCTCCCTTCCTCCCTGCCTCCCTCCCTTCCTCCCTCTCTTCCTCCTTCCACCCATCCTTCCTCCCATCCACCCATCCACCCATCCTCTCCTCTACCCATTTTCCCCTCCACCCATCCCCCATCTCCCATCCCCCATCTCCTTATTCCCTCATCCTTCCATCCTCCCATCCCCCCACCCCCCATTTCCCCATCCTTCCATCCCCCCATCCATCCTATTTGTCATTTTTCTTCTATGTATGTATGTATATATCTAAGATTTAGGTATTATTATGAATGGTAGGCTGAATAATGCCCTCCATACACACCCAGAACAAAGTCCCAGGCAATGAATATATGAAGTTGAATGCTATGGGGAGTTAAGGTTGTAGATGGAAGCAACATTGCTCACCAGCTGTCCTTAAATGAGAGAGATCGCCCTGGACTCTCTAGACTCAATCTAATCACATAATCCTTTCAGAAGGGAGGCAGAGAGAGATTTGAAGGCACGCTGCTGGCATTGAACACAGAGGCTGGGGCCACCAGTCTGAGAATGTGGGAAACCTCTAGAAGCTGGGAGGAGTCAGGAAAAGGGTGTTTCTCTGGAGTCCCTAGGGAAGTACAGCCCTGCTGACTTTGATTTTAGTCCAGTGAGAGACCCCATTTTGCTGTTTTGATATCCAGAAGTGGAAGATAATAAATCTGCAGTACGTTAAGTCATTAAATATACAGCAATTTGTCAAAGCAGTGAAAAGAAACTAATATAACATATTTACCGGAAATGAAAGTAAAGATATGTATTGTTTGCCTTAATGGTCAATCAATTAAATCAAGTGTTCGTCCATAAGAAAATACTTTTTCAACAAACTCATAAAAATCATTCCAAAACAAAACAAAGACCTCCCTCATCATATATATATGATGCCCAGCACTGTGTCCCCCAAGGCCAGTGGTCATAATATGCATTTTTATGCATCTAATCTGGGAAGGTAAATTGTCACATTTCAGGAGATCATCTGTTAATGTCTAGTCTCCTCAATGTAGCAATTTCACTTCCCTGGATTTTTTCTTATACCACGATAATAAAATAAGTGTTGACTAAAACTATTTGAAGTGAAAGTGAAAAATAATCTAAATGAACAAGAGTAGAATAAATCTATTATTATTATTATTATTATTATTATTTAGTTCTAGAAATGTGTTGAATCCATGCGTATTTACAGTGTGAAAGCATGTTTGAGTAGTTACAGATTTTATGTTCCAAAAACCAAATCACCTCCTTTGCAGGAAGAGCTCCCCACCGGCTGCTGTTTCTTTCTTTCTCTTTTTTTTTTTTTTTTGTATTTTTCTGAAGTTAGAAACTGGGAGGCAGTCAGACTCCCGCATGCGCTGGACCGGGATCCACTCGACATGCCCACCAGGGGGCGATGCTCTGCCCATCTGGGGCGTTGCTCTGTTGCAACCAGAGCCACTCTAGCGCCTGAGGCAGAGGCCATGGAGTCATCCCCAGCGCCCGGGCCAACTTTGCTCCAATGGAGGCTTGGCTGTGGGAGAAGAAGAGAGAGACAGAGAGGAAGGAGAGGGTGAGAGGTGGAGAAGCAGATGGGAGCTTCTCCTGTGTGCCCTGGCCGGGAATCGAACCCGGGACTCCTGCATGCCAGGCCGAGGCTCCACCACTGAGCCAACCGGCCAGGGCCGCCTGCTGTTTCCTGGGCGGGTGGACCTGTGTGTCTTCCGGTTTCTTTTCTGCTCTTGTGTCCTCCGCTTATTTCTTCCTCTGGTCTCTGAGCACTTCTGTGTACGTGGATGCCTACGGGGAGAAGGAGAGGAAGGCAGTCATTTTCCTTTCATGTGATTGATTTGTCTGGAGTGCTCTTACTCTCTTTGTTGTGTGAGAAGGGGCCTCGTGAGAAGGCATTGGTCACTGTAGCATCATGCCTCCCAAACTGGCCCGGGGAAGAGGGCCGTGGGGACGGAAAAGGGTGCGCATGCATGCCGTCCTTGGCAACATTTTCTTTTCCAGGGGTGGCGGCGTCCACGACGTGTCCCAGGAAATCTGTGACTGAGGCACCGGGGCCCTCAGTAAAGACCCCAAGACGGATGGTGCTGTGGATTTAAGGAACTAGGACTTTCAGGAGAAACCAGTTGGGGAACAGGTGCCAAACCGTTTATGGAAGACCAGGATCCCAGTGTCTGAAAATACACTGGGGCGTGTTCAAGGAGGAAGATGGTTGGCAGGAGTGCAGAACAGATGAGATCTACCAGGAGAAGAGGGCCATGTGGAGACCACGAGCGGAAGAAGTAGCGAATGACTCTAGGTGCTCCCAACCCCCCCCCCCCCCACACACACACACCTGTTCTTCCCCTGTCACTTCGCCCATCAGCCAGAGGACCCACGCCTGGACTCCTGACCCTGTCGGTGATTCTGCCTGCTTTTTAACTTGAGATAAGTGCCATCAGGCGCTAAGTTTTCTTTCTCTCTTTGTCTTCTTTTGCTCTATACTAAGTTTGTAAGGGGTGTCCATGATGTTGCATAAGTCTCTTCATATCTATGATGTCCCAACTGTAACATGCATGTAACAGAGATTGATTTTTTTGGTATTATATAACTATATTAATATCCATTATATTTTTTTGTAGTAAGATTAATTGAAACTATCAGGGAGGCAGAGAGGTATGTGAATACTGAAATAACACAGAGGACCTAGATGATCTTTGTGACTCGACACCTTCCTAGCAATGCGATTAAGGGCAATCGTAGCATCAAGTCTCCGTTATTAATATTATTTCCAGTTTGCTTTTTGTTTATTTATTTATTTTTGGATTCTAACTCTGCCAGAAAGATCAGATTATGTCCAGAGCTCACTGCGCTGTAAATATTTTCTATTTTTGTTCTGTGGTTCTAGGAACTTTCAACCTAAATTAATCTTGCTCGGTTTGCATTTTTATCATATATCCAATATGACTTGTAAATTAGCCAGCAAAAGCCAACTTAGAGGCTCACCTTATGGCAAATTACATTTATACTAACAACCAGTTCCGGCAGAAGTTGATGACTCTCACTTCAAAGGAAAGAACACGTGTTTGGGTAAAGGCTGTGGGACCAATTAGGGCACCGGGAGGGGAGGGACGCTCTAGGCACCTGGGCGCCTTGTTTTGCGTGGCCTTTGCTCTGCTTTGATCTCTTTCTGTCTCTTTCTTTCTGTGTCCCTTTTATCCTTTATTCGGTGAGCATTGAGTGCTCACTTCCCAGAGGTGAAGCCTGTGACCAAGGGGTGAGGATGCTAATGCGGCAGCGCATAGATGGCAGCGGATGAAGGGGACAGGGACAGAAGCAGAGAATGTGCAGGCCATGCAATGGGGCCCTCACTGAGCGACTTGACTGGGGGCGGTGAGCACAGAACGCAGTCCACAGATGACGTGTTGCAGAGCTATACATGGGAGACCTATGTAACTTTGTTCACCACTGTCACCCCAATAAACTCAATAAAACTAAAAATATTAATGAATGACTGAGCTATAATGTAATCTGCTTTGTAACCTGTTTACTTTTCCGGGTTTTAAAAATAGTAAACCATTGAATCCTTTTGTTAAGAACAGCTGAGTTCACTGAAGTGTGTTGAACACCTCCGATGAGCCCAAGACTGTCCCAGGTTTGACTGTGACGGATGATAGGTTGTAAGCAAATCTTCACTCCCATTCTCACCCCTCCCCTCCATTGAAGGAATGTGTTGTCTTGGTTGTATTTTTTTTTTTTTTTTTTAGCTTGGCCATTATTCAAGGAAATGTTGGTGGAAATGACGTTGTGCCATTTTTAGGACTTCATGGGCACGTGCGTTTTCACTCATGACTTTGGAAGCTTGACCTCTTCTGTAAAAAGCATGCCATCCAGAGATTCATTGCCTCCGCGACCAAGGCCTCCGTGTGGGAGGGAGCTGCTGCTGCCTGCTGCTCAACTGCACCCTGAGGGGCAGGAGAGCTCTGAGCGCAGAGGAGCAGCACACAGGCGCCCCTGAGGGTCTGCCTTGGACCCTTAGAGGGAAAGCCAGCACGGAGATGTATGCAGACTCCATGCACCGAGTTCACAGCCTGAGAGGCAATGTGCACGTAACGTGGTCCGTGTCACTGGAGAGAGATGCTCTGGAGACATGTAGGAGTTGGGATCCGAGCTGCATCCGAAGGTCTAAACGTAGTCAGCCAGGAAAGAGCAGCTTCAAGTGAGTTAATTTGAGTGTGATAACAGAAAATGTTCTAACAGACGGACCAGCCTCTGCCAAGAGCATGAAATATCATCTGTGTCTCAGGAACCTCACACTGCAGTGATGTTAGTAGTGTAAGACGGGACAAGCATGAGAGAAACCCGGGTGGGGGTGTGGACCGGACACAGTGAGTGGAGCTGGGAGACTGTCCAGCTTCCCTACCACCGAGATGCCACAGTCATCAGCACCTGCTCTCCCTCCTTATTCTTCTCATCGAGTGCTTTAAAGAAAGCCACAGACCAAGTGTCATTTCTCCCTTAATGCTAGAATAGATTATGGCTTTCAGCATGGAAGTCATGAAGATATCTAATGACTCTTCTAGGAACTGAGTTTTGGGGACTCTGAATGCATCAGTGGGGAGATTTACTTGCATACTACGTAAAATAATATTAAAATGTGTTTTTGAAAAAGTGTATCAGCGCATAACTAGTTTGATTAGCTCAAGATTTTAAGACAGTCAAATACTCAGTCAATGTAGTTAAATATACGGTTTGATTCCTGATTTAATTCACTGTGATTGATTTGTAGCTTAATAAAAACAGTCACATTAAAATGCTCTCATTAGCATAATTTAGGCCATAGGAACGTGGTCTTGCCTCATAGTCCTCTGCGTAGTGTGGCAGCTGTTTTAGCACTCAAGTTGCATAGCTCACTCTAAACCCGATAACGTGGAGCCCCCACAAAATGTTTCTCTGTGTGTAGAGGGGCAATTTACTGGACTGGGAATCAAAAATTTCACCCAATCAGATTTTACAAATGCCTCTCTTCAAACTGTTACTTAGAGGCTGCTATCTAGTCTCTTACCAGCATCTAAAATATGTATCAACCTGTTACTATAACAAAATGCAAGATAAATTATTCTTAAAATACCGTGTTGTTTGTAGCAGATGTGCACCCTTCTTGGTAAGCTTTCTAGATGAAAATTTAGAGACCTAGAGGGTTTCAGAAATGTGTCAGTAACCAAAAATAAAAAATAAAAAAAATAAAAACATGGCAGAAGGAAGCTTTCTTCAGCCATGACTTGTTACTGATTGTGCTTATGAATTAAGAGTAGAAACTGTTCACTATTTCTGTCAGTAAGGTCTTTGTCCACTGTACTAGTTGCCATATAGTTTATTAGACCACTGAAATAATACTGCAGTTTTATATCTTTAGGCATAAGATGAGGTTGTCATGGGTGGTAGTTATTTATTTATTTTTGTGACAGAGAGAGAGAGAGAGAGAGAGAGAGAGAGAGAGAGAGAGAGAGGGGGGAACAGATAGGGGCAGACAGAGAAGAAGGGAGAGAAATGAGAAGCATCAATTCTTTGTTGCACTCCTTAGTCTCCTTAGGAGTTCACTGATTGCTTTCTCATATGTGCCTTAACCGGGGGGCTACAGCAGTGCGAGTGACCCCTTGCTTAAAGCCAGAGACCTTGGGCTTCAGACAGTGACCATGGGGTCATGTCTATGATCCCACACTCAAGCTAGCGACCATTTGCTCAAGCCAGATGAGCCCACGCTCAAGTCAGCGACCTTAGGGTTTCAAACCTGGGTCCTCTGCGTCCCAGTCCGATGCTCTATCCACTGTGCCATCTCCTGGTCAGGTATGGGTGATAATTATAATTCAGGAAATAGAGGCCTGAGAATCTGAAGGAACTTTCAAGCCATGTGTAGAGACGGCAGGGCAGTAAAGCAATGATTGACAAGAATACCTACGGTATACACAGATATAATTAAAAAATTATCAGATTAATGCTAGACTTACAGAAAAGTTGTAAAATCTAAATTTGCCTTCTATCCCTTATCGTACCCTCTCAGTGACACTATTTTACATAACCATGGAACAGTTAGTTACCAAGAACCTTGACAGTGGTACATTTTTATTGACTCTAATATGACCTCATTCTAATTTCGTGTTTTCTAATTTCAAATTTCGTGCAACAAAATATTTACTTCCCTGAGGTCAGGTGAAAGCCACATTACTTTTAGCTCAGATGCTGTCCATCGTCCTTGTCGTGGCAGGAAGGCCTCTGGATTTTGGAACTTAGATCATGAGTGGACTGGAAGTTGGAGTTTTAGGAATAGGAAGGGAAACAGCATAGTGTGTGATCTTAAATTTGAGTCACTTGTTACAGTAGGAAAGGAAGCAAAAAGCTTCAGTTTAAACTGGACTCTTAGAACAAAGTGATAGCATACTATTTTCGTAAGAGAGGTGAAATCTCCCTAGACCATCAGTCCATTAGCCATGAGTCAGGTTCTGGTGCTTTTTGGGAAATCACAGTTACCAGATTTTCTGTCCCCCACTGAAGCTGAATCCAGTACATAAAAGGAAGTACAAGACCAAGGATGAGATAGTGCCGATGGAGAAGCACCCCAAGATGGCAAGGGGGGCAGGAGCCTCAACCTTCTCCTAAACCCCTCTAACCCTGTATTTCCTACCTGATGTCTCATTTTATTTTATTGTATCTATTTTTAATTGAATACATTGAATAAATTGGGGTGACACTGGTTCACATAACCATACAGGTTTCAAGTGTACAACTCAGCAAAACATCATTGTGACCCGCTGTCCCAAGCAAAGTCTCCTTCCATTCCCCCACCCCGCTTTGCGCAGCTACATCTCCACCCCCAAGCCCCATCCCTCTGGCTGTCACCACACTGTTGTCTGTATCTATGTGTGTGTGTATACAAACACACACATATATATACTTTAAAAATATATATATACTTAATCTCTTCATCTTCTCTCATGTAATCCCCTCATCCCCTCCCCTCTGACAGCTGTCAGTCTGTTCCATGTACCCACACCTGTTTCTATTTTGTTCATCAGCTTACTGTGTTCGTTAGATTCCGCATAGAAGTGAGATAATAAATACCATGTCTTTCTCTGCCGGGCTTATTTCACTTAGCATAATAGGCTCCAGTGCAGGGAGTGGCTCAGAATTGTCCTCCCTGATCCGGGTCTTTCAGTGACTCTTGAGAGGGAGGGCACAAGGTTGAGCATTTAGGTTGAAGCACAGGGCCCTGTGTGTTAATGCCTGTTGTTGAGAGACAGCATGTTAATCTTAAGAACCAGCATTCTTGAACAAGATATCTAGTGCTCCTGTTCAGTGACAGCATTCCTAAGAGGACTTACGAGACATTGTCCCATGATTACATATTTTCTTTTACTTATTTATACTCCTCCTTCTGAGTCAAGTATTTCTACATCACTTTGTATCTTTTTTAACTTGGGAAGTCAGCTTCCTCTTCTTTTTTGTTTTTAAAGTTTAAATGATATTGGCCTTTCATTGGTAAAATTCCATTTGTATATATTCTCCACAAAGTTAATTGATAAAATGCAAGACATTTTATTTCTTGTGCTGGGATTCCTTTGCGTGTTGTTATGTAAAAGCTGAAGCAATTTATTTTTCTCCATTTTAAAATAATTCTTCCTGCAAATTATTGGGAACTTACACTCCTGTGAATCATTTGCTCCACGTTCAGTCCTGTATCTTCCTTAGTGTACGTATTTATTTTATTTGTATGTATTTCCTACTCAAGGAAATTAGGCAGCTTGAATTACTGGTTTGGTATTTGTGTCTATTTTGTAGATTGTAATATTCTATAATATAATTTGCTGGACATAGCATTTTCAGAGCTAAAAGAATCAAATAATATATAATAGGTCCATGTGTTGATAATCACCATGAATACTGAAGTAATTATCAAAATGCATTATCAAGAATGGAGCTAATTCTCAGAACTTTCTATTTTTTGAAGATGTTTCACAAGTTTTTCTCTTGTGATATCCAAAAGCTGCCCTCATGTTCATGTTGTCTCCATGTCTAGACAAGGCAGAGCACAGAAAGCAAATGTGAAAAGTTCAAGACACTAAAGGTGTGAAATTATTAACATTATTAAGATTTTAAAATAACCCTATGCTTCTATAATTATTTCTAATTAATACAATGATAAACAATTTGTGTATTTACTTGTACCTATCCCATCATTACATAATCATTATTTCCATTAATTCAATAACACAATGAATTATCCAAAGGCATGAGCATCAAAAACCCATGTGTGTTACTTCCTCAAATTTCTAAAAATGAGTAAACAAGCATAACTGAAAATTCTGATCAGATCAGAACTGAAATAGTTCTAATGTTTAAAGTATAGATACAGTATGAGTCAAACTTCTCTATATGTGAATTCCCAACCCTGTATCTTTGGTTATTTTTTCAATAGATTCAGACAGAATTTTTGTAGAATTTTAGAAGCATGTGAGTTACATAGTCAAAATATAAATTCTAATAAATGTTTTGAACATAATTTTTTTCTAGCCATTGTTTTGCAACTATAGAAAAGAGTAATTTATTTTACTTACAATTTAAAATAAATAAAATTAATTCATATTTCATATTTTTACCTTCTACACAAGTGACATTAAATATATCAGCAAATTTTGTACTGAATATTGCTTAGTTTAAAACCATAAATATATAATTTCTATTATTTTTTCTAATTTAGTTCTGTAATTTAATTATGAGGCGACATTATCATAAGTGCCTGCCAATAGCCTTAAATCTATAATAATGTGATATTCAGAATCAATTAGCAGTCATTGATGTATCACGTTTTATATATTTTTTACAGATTTCTTCATTTAACAAAACAAGTATATAAAGCTACAACTATGAGACAATCTCTGTTGTAAATTCACATTGTAGTGTTTTCTTTTTTAGTTAATATTTATTCTACTGACATATTTTTCATTTTAAAAAATGAATTGATAGGAATTTCTGAGTGTATGTTAAGGAACTTTCACAGAGGTTAGAAATTCAATGCTTATTTTTGGAACAGTGAGTGGATGAACTAGATTCTTTGAACTAACTCATTAGTAAGAAGTAAAACCACAGTAACAATTTGGGAAAGCTGTAATGAATCTTAAAATCCAAAGACATTATTTTTAAATTTCATATTGAAAAGTTATGGGAATTACTGAAAATTGTTGAGTAGGAGTAGTGGACAAAGATTTGTTTTAGTAAGTTTAACAGGGTAGGCAATGGAGAATGGGTATTCTAAGACTGGTTGCAGGTAATACATTTAAAAAAAGAATTTAAAAGTCTCATATGAGGCAAAGGCAATTCCTCCTTAGAGGATTAAAAAGAAGAGGTTGACGGTATATTATGTAGACAGGTTCTGAAGAAAGAATAAATGAGAATTCTAATTTACTGAATTCACCAAAGAAACAAATGTTCTGAGATTTTATACATGGATTACTAGACAGATGTGTGTGCCATCCTAGAAATATCATGTCAGGAGAGGAACAAGGGTTTGATGTTAGTGAAACAATAGATAAGTGTAGGGTGGTGGGCAATTGGGGAAGGTCATGTGGGGAACTCAGGCCCGGAAATTTTGGCTAGGGCCACCCACAACCAAGTGCACCTTAAGAAACTTCTCAAGAGCCCTTTGGAAAAGAGCGACTGTCTGTGAGCCAGTGAGATTTCACCATGTCATATTAGCTCGACCACCCTATGGACCCTTTAAATACCTCTCAGGCGGGTCACCCCTTGCGACTTCTCTGACCCCCGACCCTCGGGACCAGAGAACATTGTCTGGGTAGCGCCTTTACTATTCCACACTTTGTGGCTCGGGCCCCTTCCTTCTTTCTCGGTGGGGAAAAATACCTTACAGTAAGGTTCACAACCTGTCTTTACACTCTCTAAAGTTTATGTCAGAAATCAAAGCTATTCATCTTGAAGAATAAGATTCAGACCTCAGATAGTCTAAAATCAAAATAGAATAATTTTATAAAATGTTTGAACTTTGTAGAAAAATGATCACCTGCTTAATCAAAAATTTATTAAGGCAAACGACTGATACATTAATCTGTTAACATATTTAACTCTTTTCCCACAAATATCCAGAGGTTTACATCTAGGTAAATGTTGATGTTTTATAAGGAGATGATAATTTTTATATTCTAATTTCAAGATTTACTTAAAGACTCTAATGTATGGGGGTTTTTTTGGGTGAGGGTGAAGGCACAATTAAATCCTGACAAAGAGTACTTATACAGTGCTAGAAAGAAAGTTAGGAAAAGAAGGTCTGTCTCAAGAAAAAGATGGCAGCGGAGTAGGCGAATGCACAGACGCCCAGCTCTCACCACCAAACTGGAATACAAATCAATTTAGGAAAAATCAGCATTAAAAAAACAACTCTGAACTGCAAGAACAGCTCTCAAAAACCAAGGAGCAAAGAAGAAACCACAACAATCCTGGTAGGGAGTGCCTGAACCTCCTCTGCTTACCAGAATGGAGTGTGGGGGGGGTGAGGCTGAGAGCCCAGAGAGGATCTCAGAGGGAAAAGAGCAGAAACTACTGCTCACGGCCACTTGCCTGGTGACCAGGGAGCAAGGTGCATTGAAAAGACCAGCTTATCTCCCAAGTGGAAAGAACAGGGAGAAGGACAGACTGTGAGGGGCTAAGGAATGCAGGAAACGAACTAAAAAAGCTGACTCATCCATGCTGGGTGGCGGCCATAGCTGAGGGAGGGACTGAACCTTTCACAAAACAGAGCTGAAGTGCTTCCGGATCAGAGATCTCCGGACATCTCTCCAGCTCCAATCAGCGCAACAAGACACAGCTGAAAACAAGAAGTGGGGAGGAGGGGCAGTAACTTAGGTCTCCATGGAGATCTGAGATACACCTCCCCCTACTGAAGCTGAGAAAACACCCTGCCCCCAGTGAGATTAGCTGGCTAAAGAGGCCTTCAGAGTCTCAGGTTACACCCATCGCATTCCTGGATACAGTTTCAAGGAAGCCCCCTGCTGAGATCAGTAAACAAGACTATCACCTGTTAAGAAAACAAACAAATCAAGACTTCAAAGCTGCCCAAATCCGAAAGTGGATTACAGATAACAGCTGATACCAACCCAAGAAGACCTAGAAATAACACAACTGAAAACTGGAGGCAGACAACACCAAGCCTAGACTCAACCAACTCTACAAATAAAACACCCAAAAAAGAGGATGAGAAGACAAAGGAGTGCAATCCAAATGAAATCACAAGAGACACCTTCGAGAGATGAACTGAGTGATATGGAAATAATCAAACTTCAAGATGCGGAATTCAAAATAATGATTGTAAGGTTGCTTAGGGATCTTAGAACAACAATGGATGGTCATTATGAAAACCTAAAAAAAGAAATAGCAAGTATAAAAAAGAATCAGTCAGAGATGACAAATACAATATCAGAAATAAAGACTACAATGGAAGGAATTAAAAACAGGATAGATAGAGCAGAGGATCGAATCAGCGAGTTAGAGGACAACTGGAATGAAGGCATGAAAGCAGAGAAGAAAAAAGAAAAGAGAATCAAAAAGTCAGAGGAAACTCTTAGAGAGCTCTGTGACAACATGAAGAGAAATAACATCTGCATCATAGGGGTTCCTGAAGAATAAGAAAAAGAACAAGGGATAGAGACTTTGTTCAATCATATCATAGCTGAAAACTTCCCTAAATTAATGCAGGAGAAACTCTCACAAATCCAAGAAGCACAGAGGTCTCCATTAAAGAGAAACCCAAAGAAACCAACACCAAGACACATCATAATTAAAATACCAAAGCTAAGCAATAAAGAGAAAATATTAAAAGCTGCAAGAGAAAAAAAAGTTATCACCTACAAAGGAGCCTCCATAAGGATGACATCTGACTTCTCAACAGAAACACTTGAGGCCAGAAGGGAATGGCAAGAAATATTCAAAGTAATGCAGAACAAGAACCTACAACCAAGATTACTTTATCCAGCAAGGCTATCATTTAAAATCGAAGGAGAAATAAAAAGCTTCCCAGACAAAAAACAACTCAAGGAATTCATTACAACCAAACCAATGCTGCAGGAAATGTTAAGGGGCCTGTTGTTAACAAATCAAAGTGGGAAAAGAATATAGCAAATAAAGGAATACACCTTTAAAGAAGAAAATGGCAATAAACAACTACATATCAATAATAACGTTAAATGTAAATGGATTAAATGATCCAATCAAAAGACATAGGGTAGCTGCGTGGATAAGAAAACAGGACCCATACATATGTTGTCTACAAGAGACACACCTTAGAACAAAAGACACACATAGATTGAAGGTAAAAGGATGGAAAAAAAAACATTTCATGCAAACGGAAATGAAAAAAAAGCTGGGGTAGCAATACTTATATCAGACAAATTGGACTTTAAAACAAAGGATATAGTAAGAGATAAAGAAGGCCACTACATAATGATAAAGGGAGTAATCCAAAGGAAGATATAACTATTATAAATATCTATGCACCTAATATAGGAGCACCCAAATATATAAAGCAGACTTTGATGGATTTAAAGGGCGAGATCAACAGCAATAATATAATAGTAGGGGATTTCAATACCCCACTAACATCACTAGATAGATCCTCAAGAAAGAAAATTAACAAAGAAACAGCAGACTTATTGGAAACACTAGATTAACTCGATTTAATAGATATCTTCAGAACCTTTCACCCTAAAGCAGCAGAATATACATTCTTTTCAAGTGCTCATGGTACATTCTCTAGGATAGACTACATGTTAGGGCACAAAAGTGCTCTCAACAAATTTAAGAAGACTGAAATCATATCAAGCACTTTCTCCGATCACAATGGCATGAAACTAGAAATGAATCACAACAGAAAAGCTCAAAAATTCTCAAACACATGGAAACTAAATAGCAGGTTGTTAAATAATGAATGGATTAAGAAAGAGATCAAAGAAGAAATAAAAAAATTCCTAGAAACGAATGACAATGAGCATACAACAACTCAAAATTTATGGGACACAGTGAAAGCAGTGCTGAGAGGGAAGTTCATAGCACTACAGGCACACTTTAAGAAGCTAGAAAAAGCTCAAATAAACAACTTAACCCTGCATCTAAAAGAATTAGAAAAAGAACAGCAAGTAAAGCCCAAATGTAGTAGAAGGAAGGAAATAATAAAGATCAGAGCAGAAATAAATGACATAGAGGCTAAAGAAACAATACAGAGGATCAATGAAACTAGGAGCTGGTTCTTTGAAAAGGTAAACAAGATTGATGAACCTTTAACTAGACTCCCAAGAAAAAGAGAGAGAGGACTCAAATAAATAAAATTAGAAATGAGAGAGGAGAAATAACAACTGACACAACAGAAATACAAAATATTGTAAGAAAATACTATGAAGAACTGTATGCCAAAAAACTAGACAACCTAGATGAAATGGACAAATTCCTTGAAACATACAATCTTCCAAAACTCAATCTGGAAGAATCAGAAAACCTAAACAAACCGATTACAACAAAGGAGATCGAAACAGTTATCAAAAAACTCCCAACAAAGAAAAGTCCAGGGCCCGATGGCTTCACAATGGAATTCTACCAAATATTCATAGAAGAACTAACTCCTATCCTTCTCAAACTATTTCAAAAAATTCAAGAGGAAGGAAGACTTCCAAGCTCCTTTTATGAGGCGAGCATAATTCTGATTCCAAAACCAGGCAAAGACAACACAAAGAAAGAAAATTATAGGCCAATATCTCTGGTGAATATAGATGCAAAAATCTTCAACAAAATATTAGCAAACCGGACCTAACAATATATGGAAAAAATCATACACCATGATCAAGTGGGATTTATTCTGGGGAGGCAAGGATGGTACAATATTCGTAAATCAATCAATGTGATTCATCACATAAAAAAAAGAAGGAGAAAAACCATATGATAATTTCAATAGATGCGGAAAAAGCATTTGATAAAATCCAGCACCCATTCATGATCAAAACTCTCAGCAAAGTGGGAATACAGGGAACATACCTCAACATGATAAAAGCCATCTATGAGAAACCCACAGCCAACATCATACTCAATGGGCAAAAATTAAAAGCAATACCCTTAAGATCAGGAACAAGGCAAGGGTACCCCCTTTCACAACTCTTATTTTTTTATTTTTATTTTTTTAAATTTTTTTTATTTTATTTATTCATTTTAGAGAGGAGAGAGAGAGAGAGAGAGAGAGAGAGAGAGAGAGAGACCGAGAGAGGAGAGAGAGACAGGGGGGAGGAGCTGGAAGCATCAACTCCCATATATGCCTTGACCAGGCAAGTCCAGGGTTTCAAACCGGCGACCTCAGCATTTCCAGGTCGACGCTTTATCCACTGCGCCACCACAGGTTAGGCACCACTCTTATTTAACATGGTCCTGGAAGTCCTAGCCACAGCAAACAGACAAGAAGAAGAAATAAAAGGCATTCAAGTTGGAAAAGAAGAAGTAAAACTATCATTATTTGCAGACAATATGATATTGTATATAGAAAACCCTAAAGTCTCAGTCAAAAAGCTACTGGACCTGATAAATGAATTCAGAAAAGTGGCAGGATATAAAATCAATACACAGAAATCAGAGGCATTTTCATAAACCAACAATGAACAGTCAGAAAGAGAAATTAAGGAAACAATCCACTTCACAATTACAACCAAAAAAATAAAGTACCTAGGAATAAACTTAACCAGGGAGACTAAAGACTTGTACTCGGAAAATTACAAAGCATTGATAAAAGAAATCAAGGAAGATACAAACAAGTGGAAGCATATACCGTGCTCATGGTTAGGAAGAATAAACACCATTAAAATGTCTATATTACCCAAAGCAATCTATAAATTCAATGCAATACCAATTAAAATACCAATGACATACTTCAAAGATATAGAACACATATTCCAAAAATTTATATGGAACCAAAAGAGAACACGAATAGCCTCAGCAATCTTAAAAAAGAAGAATAAAGTGGGAGGTATCACACTTCCTGAAATCAAGTTATACTACAAGGCCATTGTACTCAAAACAGCCTGGTACTGGCATAAGAACAGGCATATAGATCAATGGAACAGAACAGAGATCCCAGAAATAAACCCACAGTTCTATGGACAACTGATATTTGACAAAGGAGGTAAGGAAATACAATGGAGTAAAGACAGCCTCTTTAACAAATGGTGTTGGGAAAATTGGACAGCTACTTGCAAAAAAATGAAACTAGATCACCAGCTTACACCACTCACAAAAATAAACTCAAAATGGATAAAAGACTTAAATGTAGGCCGTGAAACCATAAGCATCTTAGAAGAAAACATAGGCAGTAAGCTCTCGGACATCTCTCGCAGCAATATATTTGCTGATTTATCTCCACGGGGAAGTGAAATAAAAGACAGGATAAACAAATGGGACTATATCAAACTAAAAAGCTTTTGCACAGCTAAAGACAACAAGAACAGAATAAAAAGACAAACCACACAATGGGAGAACATATTTGACAATACGTCTGATAAGGGGTTAATAACCAAAATTTATAAAGAACTTGTAAATCTCAACACCAGGAAGACAAACAATCCAATCCAAAAGTGGGCAAAAGAGATGAATAGACACTTCTCCAAAGAGGACATACAGATGGCCAACAGGCATATGAAAAAATGCTCAACATCACTAATGATTAGAGAAATGCAAATTAAAACCACAATGAGATATCACCTCACACCAGTCAGAATGGCGCTCATCAACATAACGACACAGAATAAGTGCTGGCTGGCGAGGATGTGGAGAAAAGGGAACCCTCCTGCACTGCTGGTGGGAATGCAGACTGGTGCAGCCTCTGTGGAAAACAGTATGGAGATTCCTGAAAAAACTGAAAATCGAACTGCCTTTTGACCCAGCTATCCCACTTTTAGGAATATACCCCAAGGACACCATAGAACGGCTCCAAAAGGAGAAATGCACCCCCATGTTTGTAGCAGCATTGTTCACAATAGCGAAGATCTGAAACAGCCCAAGTGTCCATCAGAGGACGAGTGGATTAAAAAGCTTTGGTACATATATACTATGGAATACCACTCAGCCATAAGAAATAATGACATCGGATCATTTACAATAACATGGATGGACCTTGATAACATTATACGGAGTGAAATAGGTAAATCAGAAAAAAACCTAAGAATTATATGAATCCATACATAGAAGGGACATAAAAATGAGACTCAGAGACATGAACAAGAATGTGATGGCAACAGGGATGGGGGTTGGGGGGAGGGCGGATGGGGTGAAGAAGGAGAGAGGGGTTGGGGGAGGGGAGGGGCACAAAGAAAACCAGATAGAAGGTGACAGAAGACAATTTAACTTTGGGGGAGAGGTATACAGCACAATCAAATGTCAAAATAATCTAGATATGTTTTCTTTCAACATATGTACCCTGATTTATCAATGTCACTGCATTAAATTTAATAAATAAATTAAAAAATAAAAAGAAGAAGGTCTGTCTCTAAGCGGAAGAAGCAGTGTACCAAGAGGAGGCAGAAGTAGGCATGAGCCTGCCAGACACAGCGAATCCCCTTCCAGAGGCACAGAGATTAGGAACAGTATAAATGTCACCCAAAAAGCACCCACTGCACCATTTGCCTCATGAACAAATCTCCATAAAAATATATTCTCTTTTCTTTTTTACCCTTTCCTTCCCTTATTTTATTTTATTTTTTTGCATATTATACATATTCCTTGAGGAGAGTGTGGAATCAGCCTGGGAAATAAACTCGTTTTCTCTTTAGATTTCTGAAGCCACTCACCTCTGACTGTTCCTCTCATGTGTCTGCATATCTCTATGTCCCCAGAGTCTAAATTGATCATCTCTTTTGCAGTTAGAACACTAGTCTGTATTCACCTTTTGTTTCAAAGAATTCAGTTTCAAAACAAAAAACAAACAAACAAAAACTGCCTTTATACTGTGGAGAGGGACAGAGTTCAAAGGCTTGAAATTAGGTTTGATCTTCAGAGAGCATCTCATTACCGCCTCCTTGGCTCCGCCTCAGTGCCCACACATCTACCCAAATGGTCCTTTCAGTCTGTTCCTTGCTCACTAGTTTGCCCTTACCGGTTCCTTTGTTCTGTTTAGCCACACCATGAAATGATAATAAAAACAGTTTACTGAAGACTTCAATAGGTTGCTACTGTGCTTTGAGTTACGTCGGTAAGCTCTGAATTGTGTTTGATAGGTTTTGATTTGGGACGATGACAAAAACTGTACAATCCTCATTATCAGTTTTGTCACTCGTTAACTTTTTTTTTAGACTTCTAGTCGGAGGATTGTACAAATCAATCAACTGACTTTTAACTTGGAGCTATTTTATCACGTAGAGTAAAACATGTGTTTTTTTAAAGTAAAAACATTTCATGCATACTAAGCCACTCATATCTGTGTTGCACACAAGTGATGCAGTTGTCTAAAGCTACAATTCACCTCTGTGATGCTGCTATTATATCTTCTACTTGTCCTTAATTATCTGCACAAAGTTTGATTTGTGTCCAGCATTTGAGGAAGGGAGAGCTCTCGTGGAAAATTAGAAAAGGCTTCTAAATATTGTTTTTCATCCCAGATATATTTGTGTGATTATAATTCATGTATCTCAATCATTTTGGGGGGATAATTTTGAGATAAAATGCGCTAAAATAATTTGAACCTAGAGAAAATTTTTAAAAGTTTAAACACTGGAGGATTTCAAGTTACCTTTAGTGAAAGTGAAACGTTATAAAACTATATCTACATATGAATTAATTTGCCTAAGGATATACAGAAAAGAAAGTTTCTACTCCCTGCACCCTCTAGCTAGTGTGCTTCCACAAAAAATTGTGTTAAAAAGTTCTTGAAAATTCCAACTTTGCTCTCTCCTAGATATGGGCAGAAGGTAGACTGTTGAAAATTAGTTCCTCTCTGCTGGAGGAGAGAGAGAGTCAAACAATCACCTTATTGCTGTTAGTGGTTGTCTTTCAATAAATATGTTGGCTAGCACTCAAAAGATGTCGTGTTTACATGTGATGCTTCTAGAGTTCAAATTGTCATAGACGGTTATGGAAACTGGAGAGTATAAAATGAAAGAGATGGGCCATTTTGGTGACAAACCATGACAACTGCCCAGTGAAACTTAGCTCTCCCCTGATTCTCCTGTTCAGTAACAAAGGGGATGGAACTTGGAAGCCACAGATGAATTGGAGGACCATTCTGGAGTACTTGTTTATTCTCAGAAGGATCCTTTTTTTTTTTTTTTTTAATCAGTTGTTCCTTTTGTAATGGGTGAAAATGCGGGTGGGGCATAGAGTGTGAGTACAGAGAACTGCACGCGTGACGCACCTTCCAAAGGTGGATACCCCCACTCTACTGCTGCAATTTAGATAGATTATCTGATGATCACACCTGAGAAGCCCCTGATGATATGCCTTTGAGCCCACACATGTCGACGTCCTGCTCCAAGGAGTCCTTCACACCTGCAGACTTCATTTAGCTTTCTGTTTGGAAGATGAAAGGCCATAAACTGTAACCTATTTGCTTTTACAACTGCCATATATAAACTTTCATGGTGAGCAAAATCTCTGAGCCGTTCTAAAAGAGGAGAGCCAGTAGCATGAGGAAGGACAGCTGAGCAGACCTGTGCAGGTAATACATAAAACCGGGGCGAGGAAGATGATGGGATTGCTACAGAAACCTAGCCAGATACTGCCTGTTGGAAAAGGGAATATGACCCTGGGGTCAGTGACTGCTTTGGGAAGGGTGTTTGTCACAACCTCCCCATTGACCCCAGCTTGGGTAAATTAAAATGCAGAGCTGAAGAAGATTGAGAGGTATTAGTCCATCTGGGAAGATAGTGACAGTTTGAAAGTATAGAACTCAGTGCATTAAATGACACACATGGTCATGCTTAATGCATTGGAAAGAGTACCAGTACATTCTGTAGATATAGCTGCCACATTTACAAGGCCAACCAGTTGCATAGGTGAAGTCATCGTTAAAGCTAGAGACAGGATCAATTGATTCTCTTTGAAATTCCTTACAGAAAGGCAAATGAACCATCCTCTTGTTTATATTCCCTAATTTGCTCTGAAATAGCCAAAGTATTTCTCATTGCATCATCTCTCATTAAATATAGTGCTCTCAATTTTTTATCTGAAATGTATGACTATAGAAATAAACACCAGGTGTATATAGGGCTTAAAAGTATCCTATATATAAATATTTTTTTAAAGATTTCATCGATTTTTAAAGAGAGAAAGGGAAAGGAGAAAGAGGATGAGAAGCATCAGCTCACCGTTGCTTCACTTTAGTTGTTCATTGATTGCTTCTCACATGTGTCTTGACCTGGCAAGCCCAGGGCTTTGAACTGGCAACCTCAGTGTTCCAGGTTCACACTCATCCTCTGTGCCACCACAGGTCAGGCTCCTATATCTAAATCTTTCATCCATCTGGCTCTATGGCTAGCTATAGTTAGTGGCTCAAATTTAGATTTTTTCTCCTAAGTTGCAGGTAATATACTTAAAAATAAATTCCAATTAGCCTCGTACTCATATTTACTGGATTTGGAATATTTTAATTTTCATCTTATGTTGTAATTAACAGTTTAAAACAACAAAATAGATGAAGGGTAACTGAAAATGCAGAGCAGCATGATTGCTATACAGTGTTTCACTGAAAATGATAATTTGTTTAACCAACATTAATCTTTCGAATTTACCTGTTAGCTTGCTATTAAAAACAAGATTCTAAAGATGCACACTCTATTTCTAAACTCCAGATACAGAGAGAAAGGAACAAAATCCAATTAGTATATAATTTTATTTTAGTATGCCTCTTTCAAGTAATTACACATTTTAATTATTATTTTAATTACCTGAATCCATGTTCCTCTGCAAAGTTTATGTAGTCAAGGTTTTTCTAGACATTAAGGGGGAAATGGCCACATTAATAATATTTATTTTTAATAGTTTTGCTTTTATGTAACTGCAATTAAAAAGGTCTGTTGCTGACATAAGCATTCTAAAAAAAATATGTTAGGAGAGTTAGAGGAAAATGTTTATTATTAAATATATGATTTACTCTTCTTAATAAATAATCATATACTCAATAAAGAATTATCAAAATGTCCACTTGATTAATGGTAAGTTGATGGCCTTATCTTGGTGACTTCATTTTGGTGTGCAACAGCAATAGCAAGCTTATCCACTCAGTCACTGACACAGCTGAAAACGGCATCAGCAGAGTGAGTGCCTCATGAGGGCAGCTGGCTCCTTAAAAAGAAAAAAAAGCAATAGGATTGAAGATAAGCATTGAACTCTTTCACTCAGATGCCTCAACCAAAGAGGGCATTTCCTGTATCGTGTGATGGAGTGAGGGAGAGGAGAGAACTGTTACTCTAGTGCAGTGGTCCCCAACCTTTTTTGGGCCACAGACCGGTTTAATGCCAGAAAATATTTTCACAGACCGGCCTTTAGGGTGGGACAGATAAATGTATCACGTGACTGAGACAAGCATCAAGAGTGAGTCTTAGACAGATGTAACAGAGGGAATTTGGTCATTTTTAAAAAATAAAACATCGTTCAGACTTAAATATAAATAAACCAGAAATAATGTAAGTTATTTATTCTTTCTCTGCGGACCGGTACCAAATGGCCCACGGACCGGTACTGGTCTGTGGCCTGAGGGTTGGGGACCACTGCTCTAGCGGACAGTTCCCTCAGGAGAGGACACATTGGAAATATGGAATACACATTCTTCTTCTGTGGTTTAAAGGTCAAAATAATTGATGAACAGCACTTTAATGGGCCCACCACTCTTTTTCCAAGAGACATCAATTTTATGAATGGAAACAAATTCTCTCTTTTAAAAAAAAGAGGGTATGGCATAGCATCTTCCTTTCAGAAAGAATTGTGGGCAGGTAAAAATTGTGATATCTCACAGATAGGTATGGTATTTCTTTTTGGCAGAGAAATGAATGACATTTTGAAGTACAAATGTATTTTAGGACCATCATAAACAAAAATTGTTAGCTTTTTTTTTTTTTGTAAAAAGCTTAAGGTTCCACAAGTATGTTATTTAATATTTTTTGAGGCAAATTCTGAAAGCATCATCTTTAAGCACATCTTGAAGAATTCATGATTATGGTTGTTGGACAGATAAAATATATATATTATGCTCACTTTGTTCAAGATAGTGCTGCCCACATGGAAGCTGTCGCCCAGGTGATATTAATGTGTGTTGGGGCGGGCTGTGGGCAGGCAGGGGATCCTTGTAGCCTGGGGCTTGGTTTTAGGACTAAGCCTTTCCCACCCTTTTTGATGTGGGGTGGTACAATCCAATTTTGCCTCAGATAAGTGACTTTGTATCAGAGACTTCCTTATTTTGTATATTGGATTAAAGGTTTTGATTTCTACACTATAAAGTGGGGGCAGAAAGGGAGCTTGCGCTCTTAGTTCCTGAGATTAGCATTAGAGGAGACAGCAGAGAACAAAGAAAGGCCACGTGGAGTGGGCCAAGAGAAGTAGCCAAGATGACAGTGTTGAGTGAGAAGCCAGTTTGTGCAGGGAGAAGGAAGGTGATGGGGAACAGAGGTGAGTAAGTCTGGTGAGCTAGAAACCTTTGATTCTGGGAAACTCAAATAAGTCAGTAACTTTGTGAGCACTGAATGTGAGTGGGTTTTGGAGCCCAGTGTGTGTTTTTTACTTGCCCGCCGGGTGCAAGCTAGGATTAAAGATGATGGCCCACCAGTTTTTGGCTCCGTTGTTTCTTTATCTACTGTCCGAATCCAATGCATGGGCCAGGCTGCTGTGATAGTGACCCTGGCTACTGGCTTTACAATGGTCATAAAAAGCTAATGACATATTGTTGATCAAATAAGTTTGTAAAATATAATTTTTTTTTTTGTGGCAGAGAGGGACAGAGAAAGAGAAAGGGACAGATAGGGACAGACAGACAGGAAGGGAGAGAGAAAAGAGGCATCAATTCTTCGTTGAGACACCTTAGTTGTTCGTGTGTCTTGACCTGGAGGCTACAGCAGACGGAGTGACCCCTTGCTCAAGCCAGTGACCTTGGGTTCAAACTGGTGATCCTTGCTCAAACCAGATGAGCCTGTGCTCAAGCTGGTGACCTTGGGGCTTCGAACCTGGGACCCCTGTGTCTCAGTTTGATGCTCTATCCACTGAGCAACCACCTGGTCAGGCTGTAAAATATGATTTTTATGTTTGCTCACTTACAGTTTGCATTGGAGGCTAGGCAGCACCAGGTTTATGTGGATCTGTGAAATTGCAAATTACCTTCCTGCTTGGGAAGGGCCATTGTCTTGCTAATGTTTGCGAGGGAGGGTGTGGGAGGGGTTTTTGCACCAGAAAGTTTTGAAAAGAGCAGAGAAGAAGAAAGAGAGAGAAGCCATGTTTGCAGAGTGGGGGTATGCAGATGGAGAACCACATCTGAGGGGCTTTGCGAGCTCCTCTGAGACTGGTGGGGCCTATGATTCTAGGAGGAACCAGAGAAGATTCTCCTGGTTGTGGAACGGGAGAATGCGTCAGTGGCTTTGGAGCCCTGAGTGTGTTGCTCATTGGCCGGTGTGAGACTTGAATAAAGGAACGGCCCACCATTTTTGACTCCACTGTTTCTTTACCATCTGCCCGAATCCAATGAGAATCTGCATGTGACTGGCCATGACAGCGGCGACTACTGGCCCTACACATATGATTTAGCCTTTTCCAGGTTCCTAATAGAACACGGTTGAGAGGAAACAACAAACTAAAATAATGTGACGTTTCACCAGGCCCAGAAACTTAAAGAAATGTTCCCATTAGTGTTATGTGATAATAGTTCCTAGAATGTGTTTCAAGCAAATTATTAAGACACATGATGTAAGTTGCTAATTTAATTATTCACTCATCATGGAGGTAAATGTGGACCTAAAGAAACTCTATCAGGTTGAGATCCTTAAGTATATGAATCTATTTCCTGAAATACTATTGAAGACTAAAGCTATTCACATGCTCTGAGATTATAATGCTTAAAAAATAAAGTATTTTTTCTAAAACATATACTTAAGGTTTTAAGTGTTGTTAACATTTGATTATTTGTGGTTCTTCATAGTATGTTAAAATGCCAGGTGTATTATTTATATTTGCGTCCTTGAAAGAGCCTATGTAAACAATTTGTGTCCTTCTAAAGAGTTTATATAAACAGTTTGACCACAGGATCTAAAACATCCACTTTGATGACTGATTTTAATCAAAGATATTCTACCCGTATCATCAAGAGACATAAACAAAGATCCTGACATAATCCTGCCATTCTTTTCTTTATGGTGTGCATTAAAAAACCAGTGAGACAGCAACTAACATAAAATAATTTGAAACATTTCTCTGAATTGTCCTAGAAATATCACAGCGCGCCTTCTCATTGCTTTCTTCTTTAATTTGCACATTATTCATACGTTCTTGGTGGGGGTGTCACGCAGCCTCATTTTTTTTGCAAGCTAGCCATTAATGATGAGTTCCCATTCTGCTCCCTTTCTCCATGGCACTTTAATGATGGCGGCCCAGCCTGTGTCATCACGATGTAGCCCGGCGCTCTGCGGCCTAATGTTGCTGTTTCTGAAGAGGGTAAATTCCCACATTTATTTTACTTCTGTTCTTAAATAATTCAAGCAGTATGGTAGAAATGTATTAAATATTCATACAAAAATATTAATTATTAAGTCGTATTAAGCAAAACCAATGTAAAATGTTCTGTTCCCTCTTGCCTGGAAACGTGGGCTGTCCCGTGGATGGGCCCTCGCTCTCTGTGCCTTCTCAGTCATCTCAAAGGTGGTTGTAGCTGTGCGACACGAGCCCTGGGTCACACCCATCGGGAGCCCCCCAGAGCCGAGTTTAAACCTGCCCACTGTGCATTCTCTCTCCTGCTCCTCCCAGGGGCCTCGGACTCAGCGTCTCCACCAAGAAACTCATCAGTTCCCGACTCTCTTCAAACTTGCAGCCTTCTTGCTCTTGGTCTGCATCTCTGATATCCACACTCAAAAAAAAAAAAAAAAAAAAAAAATCCAAGAATCTCAGAATCATCTTTAATGCTTTGAATAGTGAGTTTTCTTCATGCTCCCCGACCCCTGAGAGTGAGTTTCTTTTCAAAAAATGAAATTAGTTCCAGTTTCAGTTTTATTAACTTAAAATCCTGTTTGTTCAATAACCAATTTGTGGAAACAAGAAGAACATACATTAACCATTTTTTTGATGTTGCCTTACACATTTTTAAAATAAAAATTTTTGTTACTATCGTAGACTGGACGGTCAGGAGGCACGAGCACGTACGTGAACATTCGTACTACTCAAAGGGTTAGTAACTCCCTCTCTATCAACCCCTGTGCAGTTGGTCGTTAACCCTGTGAACACCTCTGCCTGCACCCAGCGTGACCCTACTTCGGATCTCTTACTTCCTGCCTCGAGGGCACAAAGAGCTCCTGTACTGACTGCTTCCCTCTACTTGCCTGGCGGTAGGTTGCTTGCTTTTCTGTGATCTGAGGGCGTTTCTGAAAATGTTTCTGTGCTCTTGTGGCCATTATGGGGGGGCAGCATGGGCACTGTGGTGGGTGCCACACTGTAAAGGGCTCCTTCTCCATCTGGGCAGGTCTGGAAGGAGGAAAGACTCGTGTGGATGTGTGGTCCCTTCACTCGACCCCCACAGCAAAGCAGTATTTTCTGCTTATTTCAGAAGAAGATGGTTTTTAAGGTGTGAAAAAAAAATGTAATCCTCAATATTTTGTGTAGTTTTGTTGTTATATGTAGCCTTCTAGTATTTTTTGCCATCCAGTATTTCCTAGAGAAAAGGATCTCAGTAGGCCACTGGGTTGAGTGAAGCCGCAGCGGTTAGGTAGGCTCTGCCACACGGAAGAAATCCATACGAAGGGGACCTGGGAAGAGGCGTTCATGTGGGGGTAGACATTGAAGAAAGTATTTGTAAAATAATTCTATATTTTATCCATTTCTCCCACCCCCCTTGACGGGAAGGGCACGGGTAGTATCCCTCATTTCCTCTGGGTCGTGTTGTCTGCCAGAGTACAGGGTGGCATTGTTATTGGCTGGCCAGCAGTACCCGCAGGCCTGCAGGACAGCCATCAGTGCAAGAGGAGAGAGCTCCAGGGACTTGAGACACTCCGTGGTGGGTAGGACAGGCAGATCTGCTCTTTGCAGTTCCTCCTACGCAGGCAAAGCAGTCCTTTATAGACTGGTCTCCGAAAATATAAATGCAGTAGGGATTGGAGGGTCCCTCCAGGACATCTCTAATCTGATCAAGGGGACACGGATTAGGATGATGGGTGACCAAGCTGTCCTTCCCTCAAGAAAACCTTCAAAGAGGCTCCAGGTGAGTGCCTGGGGTCCACAGCTGATGTGTCACCTGAAGAACCACATGGCGAATTTGCAGCATGGTGGAACTTAGTACCAGCCAGTGTCACAAACAGGAGCAGCAACAGGCAAGGGGAGCCCAGCCTGCCGCGGATGGGCGGTACTTAGAGAAACGGTGGGCGTGGGTGGAAAGAAGGGCGGTGGGAAGGGAAGAGGAGAGAAGGAAGTAGAAGAGAGGGTTGTTTAACATACCACTCACCAGCCCTTTCCTGACTTAAAACTTTGGGTGGTTCTTCGAATACCTGGCTTCCACAGCATTGAGCCATTGAGTTTTGGTAAATCACGTGTTCTGTGAACTTGAGAAAGGATCTCATAGCAGTTATTTACCGAGGTGATTTCTCCAGATAAGTCACCAAACTTCACCCGGTAGATAAAATGCCATTATACAAGACTGAAGTTTTCCAAGACATGTGGCACGTAAGGGAACAAACTGGATGTTATAGCCGTATTTCGACAAGTGATTGTAAACTATTCTCTTTCCCCTTCAATGAGTAATAGGATTGTTAGTCTCTCTCTGGTGCAAGTTCAACTCATACTTTGGTACTGCTCTTCGTTTGGCTGCAACCAGCTTCCCTGTCTAATCATGGTAACTAAGAAGTTGACTGACAGTGGCCATTAGTGGGGTGTTAAGCAATCATGTGCCGTATTAATCAAACAATTCAGGAATACACCGCAGGGAGATAGGGAAGGAGAGGTAGGATCTACATATATCTGATCATGATCTCTGTATCATTCTTTTTCTAGAGATCAACAACCTATGAAAGGTCCTAGAATCTAACTGGGTTTAACTCTATACTCTTCGGTGATAATTGCTGGGACCAATGACTTTATTTTTTTAGTTTATTATCTAGAGAAACTCTACTTTGTGAAGTAAGTACCTCGTTGGTTGTAGGGATAAGTTCCATTAGTGAAAATTAATTTTTGTACAACTCATTTCTTATTTGGGTATAATTTCTCTTGTTCTCTTCAGGGTAGAAGGGTAACTCTGTCAGCCACCTTGCCTCTCTTGACCACCCATCTTATCACTTGATTTTGTGTGAAACCATCCACTGCCAACCTTGGCAACATACCACATTTCTCTCGTGTGCCATCCCACTCCCCACTCCCCACTCCCCACTCCCAACTCTCAATCTCCAATCCCTATCCATTCTGGACAAAGTTCAACTGAATATAGATACAAGTTACCCATTTATTTCTATCTTGTGGACTTTTCTATTGTCTGTCAAGTAACTCAGACACCAAACAGTAGCATGATTGTCTTAGACTTAGGTAAATAGATTATTATGGTAAGGATTTATAGCTATACTCCTAATTCTGCATTCTGACCATTTAAAATCACATTTTTACATTAGCTATCATAGCTTATAAACTTTTGTATTATATCTGAAGTCTTCTCCAGAATAATAAGCAGAATAAATCAAAATAAATGAAAGTTCCTCTTTTCCCTCAAAAGCAGTTCATTATTTTTTTCTGCCTTTGAATTAAACTAATTATTTGACTAAATTGATCAGTTTTGTGAGTGATGAAAAGGTCTGTTTCATCATTCTCAAACCAAAGTCCAACTAGAAAAAACAAAAGGCATAATTATTGGACATCATCGAATCCCGTGTTCAGAGCTTGCCCTTGAATGCGACTGATATTAACATTGTGGTATTTAAATTTGAATTTTAGATACTGGATCACTTAAGAAGTTGGAATGACCACCAGATTAAACACATCAGTATGATTCCTGCTTGTAAGTAACCTTGAGAGCTGGAATTATTTCTGAAATTTAGAGAGGTAGATATTTGGAATTCTGTTGTGTGTTTTTTTTAAAAATAGGCTTTTGTGTATATGTGAGCAACTGTACTTTTACAAATATGCAAAAATATGCTGTGAAGAAAGCCAATGATCAATTGAAATAATTTAATTTGCTTTTTTTATCCTTTCAACAAAAATAAGTTAGAAGGTTATGTGCTTTGATTTTGAGAGATTAGAACAAAACCTTACTTGGAACATTTTGATGTCGTTATTGTTGTTTTTACCCATTGTGTTTGAATAATCTGAAAATAATTATTTCTGTCAGAAGAGATTCCTTCTTACATTCTTCCGTCCCATCCCTGACGTCTGAGGGCAGGTAGGTACCAGCTCTGGTCTGTCTGTCTCACATTTCTGCTTGATTTCTTCTTCCACTAGATCACCTGTATCTGCTCCCAGGTAATGAACCCCCAAAGAACCATCTGTTAACACCTGTGATGACATCAGGACAAAATAAAGTGCTTCCCTTCTTTTCTTGATTTAACTTATTTGGGGATTTCCCTACACCCTCCACACAGCTGGATAATATATTTCGTTAGGCATATGTAATTTACTGAGCTTTGTCATTATGATGAAACCTAATTATTGTAGGAAAAGAAAGATTGCTCCCATGAATACCCTTGTGTTAATCTTGTTTCAGACCTGCATTATAGGGACAGGGCCAGGCAAAGGGCACCCAGCAGATGCGGTAAAGGAGGGATTCTGGCTGATGGAAGAGGTACCGATACCACCAGGCCAATTTAGGAAGCAGATTGTGGCTTCTTTTTAATTGTTCACTGTTTGTTTTGATTTGTCTTGTTGATGAAAAGCTTAGAGTAATGGGAACAGCTGCATATTTATGAAATAAGAAGGGTGGATGTGGCAATTTCGAAAATGTGTTTTAAATGGTAGGCTTCTGAACCCAATACTTTGAAAAGCTGTGCAGCTAGGGAGAGTTAAAATTTATTTGTACGTTTCTAGGCAGAGACTGGTATTTAGGAGTATATTAACATTTGTGAGCACACACTCTATTTATTCATTTGACTATTTTGTCACCAGCATGTGTGGCTGTATAGAATAGTGTACCTTCCTTGAAATTTTCAAATGACTTGCTTTTTTATACTCTTAATTAAAGCAATTCAGGTATGTGTTTTTATATATAGCCGCTCTCTGATGATATATATTAATTGCAGCAATCCAGGAGTAAAAACTGCTGTAGGATTTAGATATATAGGTGTATTTGAATATACCATAGGAACCTATGATCTGGTGAACATTTCTTCTTGTAAAGTCAAACTTCAATCTAAGTAGGAGCCATTGCACCAAGCTTGGCCCTCTCAAGTTTCCTCCAATAGTGAACTGTTTTTCTCTAAAGGTAAATGTTCTAAGTCTGTAATTAAATTTATTCCATTACCTTTTTTATTATATTCGCCTCCATCATCCCAAAGCAAAGAGTTGCTCTAATTACTTTATATTTGAAGGCTATTTGTGTGTTTGTATCATTTCTGCAATTGTTATAGGAAAAGAGATGAACATTCCTACACCCCTCAGGTAGGGTGGACACAAGTGACCCATGTCAGTTAAAGACAGAAATGAGAATGAAAGTTTACCCCTTTCCAATAAAAGAAAAAGAGGGAACAGATGGGAACTGGAAGATTTCTGAGAGTAGAAAACCATATAAATATTTTCGCAGCTGCTTACCTATTTGTCCAGAATAACGTGCTATGTGAGACTCATTCCATGTTGTAGAATATTCCTAAACAATGAGGCATGGCTTTCCAGACCGCTGCTGTCAAACTACCAGCCATGGCTTTGAGGACAGAACATCCTTTGTCCCAAAGGCAGTAATTAGGAGAGTTTTGTCTTAGAAAAAGGATATATTTTTGTTGGAGGAGATGAAGAGACAAGGTAACCCTCACAGGGTATGATTGGCCCTGGCTGGTTGCTCAGTTGGTTGGGGCATCATCCTGATACACCAAAATTGCAGGTTCGATCCGTGGTCAGGGCACATACAAGAATCAACAAATGAATGCATAAGTCATGTAAGAAATCAATGTTTCTCTCTCTCTCCTCTCTCTTCACCTTCCTCTCTCTAAAAAAATAAATAAATAAAAAACAGGATATGGCTGTAAGTAGCCAAAACTGGTGCTTAGCTTAAAAAAAAAATGTTTTCTGAGATATTATTTATTTTGTAAGAGTAGAGCTAGAACTCTGAAGGACCCTCGGTCTTAGCACCCATGGGCCTGGGAGCCATGCCCTGGGAGTCCCATGCCAGCCTTTATGTACGGGACCACATCGGGCCGGGTGAGGGCACCTGTGCAGAGGACATGATGTGCTGAAGACTGGCCGTTCTTCCTCTGATTTCTGAGCCACGTGGATCCCTTTACTTAGATTTAGAATGAATTTAGTGCTCAAACATGGTTGAGACTGCATTTTTTTTTGCTGAAACGAGGCCTTGGAATCAGAATTAACTTGGTTTAGATAAATAAACTAATATGATATATTTCTTGCTCCTTAATATTTGGCCTAATAAATATCAATTATAAGTTTTATAAGACTTTGGCAAGGGAAGTATTATCTTACGAATGACATCCAATCAGCACTTGATCATAGGAGTGGACCTTTTACAATGGTGGGCTGGTTAACACATCCGTGCAGAACTCTTGACTCTGCATCCTGGGCTTTCTTGACATTCATTTTATGATAATGGTTCTTCTTTCTCTTTCCATCCATTACCAAACTCTTGGCTCTTGCACATTAATTCATACGGATTGTTCCTTTGACCATTCCTCCTACAGGCATGTAGAGGGCGGGGTGCTCTGCTCCAAGTTGTGCCCAATGGGCAGTGTTTTATTTACATCTGTTCTGAGCACTGCCTGGGTGGGGCTGGAGGAACCATCCACTTCCAGGTACTGTCGGCGCAGCTTGTAGGGTCTTCTGTAAAACAGGCCCATACATTTCTCTCCTTCTGTAAACTGTTCCTGTAACACAGCGAGGGTAGGGGTCAGGGGAATTTGAACCATTTACTCATGCAACTTGTGCCTTTAGAACACGCTAGAGGTGGGTCTTGCTTATTATACTTCCATTTGATGAGGGGCTTGGGGGGGTCTTTCTCCACAGAACTGTGTCCTACCCAGCCCAAGACACAACGTTTCAGTGGTGAGTGAGGTTGGTAGCGTGGGAGGTGCCGGGATCCCGGAGCTGCCCATGCCAGCAGGGTGCGTGGGCAGATCAGTAACAAGTCCACGAGCTACCTGGTGCCTTGTGTAGAATGTCACAGGATTGCAAAACAAAAACAAAAACAAAAACTGGTTTGTATGTTTATTCTCTTTTATTTCTTTGACATATCACTTCTAAGTTTTTCCTGTAATGGTTTCTTTTAAAATAGCCTCTCCATTTTCTTCATAAAACCATTCCACTTTCCAAGAAGAGGCCAATATCACAGGCAACGGAATTTAGCTTCCATTCTCAGTTATCCTGACAGATTTCAGGGCCCAGCGTCTTACAGAATGTTGTAACAGAAAAACACCACACTCCACACAGCACCTCCCAAAAGATTAATGCTACTCTTTATCTAGCTGAAAGCAAAGAGGAGGGGGTTAGAGGGCCAGAAGTAACACCCCAAGCCTTGAACAGAATAAATTTCTCCAAGGCAATAAATATTGTAATACATTTCAGCCACGCTGAATACCAAAGTGTGCTCTCTCCCAGGGACGTAAGCCTGTTTGATAGCTGTCAGCAGCAAATAGGTCCTCGCTACTTTCGGACACATATTTGATATGGCGAGATGGTCAGCCAAACACCTGCCTGCCATACCCAAATAATTTCAGTATTGGGAGGAATGGGGGGATTTTTCACCCTCAACACTTCATTTTACAGTTGAGAAATGGAACTCATCCACGTGAAGTGATACCCTCAATGTCAGCTAGTGCAAGAAGTACGCCTAGACCCCAGAAGGCTGTGACTCCTAGGCCAAGTTCAGTGTCAGGACTTTTACATGTCCCTGAAGGAGTCTTGCCCTGTTATTTCAATTATATGGCCATATTTAGAAATAAAGTAAAAAGGAAAATCTTTTATTGGGAGAATAGAAATGAATAATAATCATATCTTAGGGCAGAAAATAGCATTTCATTGTTCTTCTGAAGTTAGACAGGGTCCATGGATTGTCCTGGCCAATGCATTGTGAGGGAATTGACATGGATTGTGTTTAGGGGAAGCAGTAAAGGCTGCCTCCAGCTTTGCTCTTCCTCTATCGTATCGAGTGTGGATGCCTTCTGCGGAGGTTATATAACTTTATGACTGAATCCATGTGGGTTGCTGAGCATCCACCCAGAATAATCACCCAACCTCCTGTAAATATCACATGAGTGTGAAATGAAGGTGGTGGTTCTAACACAGAGATTTGGTTATTTATTATAGAACTACAGTCTAGCCTACCTTGACTAACATATTGTAGTATAAAGCAGGGGTAGTCAACTTTTTTATACCTACCACCCACTTTTGTATCTCTGTTAGTAGTAAAATTTTCTAACCACCCACCAGTTCCACAGTAATGGTGATTTATAGAGTAGGGAAGTAACTTTATCAAATTTATAAAGCAAGTTAAAGCATATAATAATAATTATTTACTAAGTATTTTATGTCGGATTTTTGCTATGTTTGGCAGAATAAATCTTTATAAAACAACTTACTATAGTTAAATCTATGTTTTTATTTATACTTTGGTTGCTCTGCTACCGACCACCATGAAAGCTGGAACACCCACTAATGAGTGATAGGGACCAGGTTGACTACCACTGATCTAAAGTATATTTCTTTAAAATTAAGTACTAGGTAGCCCTTTAGAGGAGTCAGTAATAAAGCGTTGGTTTTCATCTGGTTAATGTATTAAGTACTCTGGGCACATGGGGTATATGGCCTATCATCACACATAAAGGAAATAACATATTTATTTAGTTAGACTTGCTAGGAGTTTGATTGGAAAATGAATTTGAATGATGATCATCTAGAATTTGTAAGTGCTGAATGGTATAACTTTAATTCTAGTTATCCAACTTGCCTCTTTGCATGTGGGTTTCAATGACCTACCTTTACCTGCTTCTGGATGGCACGGGGACCCAGTGAATTCTGAATCAAAGTGAGGTGGAACATCTATCTGTCTATAAAATGTCTCACACTGCTTTACATATCTGTAAATGATCTTTTTGATGCATTTCTTGTAAGACATATGGAAATCCAAGGAATGCCTCTTTATTTTAAAGACCCAAGTGTCATTGATATCAAATTCCCATGTTTCTTCTGTGTACATGCACAGCTATTGCTGCTAGATTTTGTCCATAAAGGTTTTGATCATTTTCCAAATTTAAAACTTGACAGGCCTGGAATGACTTTTTTTACGTGCTGGCAAGTCTAAAGGCGGTCTGTCCACGATTCCCTTGTCTTTCTGCACAGCTGTGGTTAGTGTTACTCCAAACCATCACTTTAATGGTGCTCTGTCTCTAGCATCCCAATTGTATTCTGGGCAGGACAGAGGAGAAGCACAACATTTCAGCCAGCAGAACCTGTTCACGGATAAAGGGCTCCCTACCACAGAGCCACTAAGCACTGCTCGATGTCTTATTTCTGGCAGATTATGTTACTATGGTTCCTACTCACTGCAACACAAGCTGCCATTCTCTTGTGTTGATAAGAAAGCATGAGAGTATATAGTGTGGACATTTGTGGGAAGTCAGACAACCTTACCAGTTGAGTCTGAAATGCCTAAATATTATCAGTGCAATGTATACTCTTAAGAGAACAGGCCCATGTCTTTGGTATAGTATCTCAAACAACTCAGAGAATGTTAGCAGACTTATTGTAGGAAGTAGGTATGTTTTTGCAGAAAGAAAGAGCCAAGGAATGAACATTTGTTTTAAAGTAAAATGCCTTCAGTTTCTAACAAGAAGTCCTGTTTTTCTTCATTCTTCCTCTGTTTTCAGTACAATCACGTTGCACGTTGATGATGGGTGAAGTTCCCATGGAGAAGGTTGGTAATGATGGGTTTCTGCTTCCACTTCAAGTGGGAGATTTGGAAGCAGGCATCCAAAAGTATTCAGCATGCCTAGATTTTGGGATGTCGAGATGAATGTTTTTGGATCAAAATCTGTGCTGATTCCCTTGGCTCTCAGGAATTTGAATTGTTTTGGTCATAGAAAGGCAGTTGAATATTAATAAGTTAACTGTGTTCATGTGCTAGAGTAATTGAATATCAGTAGAGAAAATGACCTTAGAGTTCACGGAAGCTGCTTTTCTAAGATGAGAAAATAGACTCAAATTTCATAATCACATGTTTTGTTTTACCTGGAAGAAGTTTCTGGTTATTGCTTTGTGAGTAACTTAATTATTCCTGTCTGAAGAGTCCTAGTTGGGATGGCAAAGTGTGCTCACTTTGCTCAACAAAAGCTGGGCAATGTGTATAGAATCACAATGTACAGATTTGCTGATGTAATCTGGATCTCCCACTTTTGGTGTAGTCTCCTTCCCCCCCATCTCGTACTAGCTCGATAAAGCAAGCACTTCTGAAAAAGGATGATGGGTGAAGTTCCCATGGAGAGTTGGTTGAAAATTCCAAGTTCTCCAAGCATACCCCCCATGGAAGTCTGATTCAGTGTCTGGATATGGCCCGTGAAAAGGCACTTTTAGCCAGGACCCTGGATGACCCCAAGGCAGGTGGCTCACAGAAATCACAAACTGAAAAAAGAGTAGAATAAGTGGAATGAGGCTTCACTTTCACAGCTCCCAAAAATTCTCACCCAGGAGAACCTTGGAGAACACACGGCTCTGTGAAGTTGAAGACAGGTGTTTCCTTGGTGGAAAACATCAACAGAACAATGTTTCAATGTGAATACAATCCTGCTCACACTCACTGAGGTAGTGCCCGTGCTGCTGCTTCATTAGGACATACATTTCATCCCCTCTGTCTCGCTTGAACGGATAATTTATGTAAGCTAATTGCGCTGGACCTGGAGTCCTCACTGCAGAAACCCAGCTGTGGCTGCTCTCCAAAGGAGAGTCCGTTCCAACAGCTCAGTGTTTGCTGCTTTATTTCATGTAGGCTTTAATTGGCTGCTCAAGAATATTTGCATCAAGCATTAATTGGCTTTTAAATATTCACCTTAACTTTTTAAATTCAGTCTGAATTTTTATTTTGATGAAAATGAAAAACAAAACAAAACAAAAACAAAAACCAAAAACCAGAAGAGATAGCTAAAAGCCAGAGAAGGGTTGATATGTGTCAAAGCAATACAAATATGCTGCCAAGAATCACGTTGGTTACTTTAGATAGAGTATCTTTAATTTTCAGGCTAACCCTATGGGACATATAATCTCCATTTGATACAATATAAAATTGAGACTCAGGGAAACAAATTAATATATCTGCATTCCATTGAAAGTAAAAATTGAAAATTAAGAATACCTCTTAACAGATTGTGGCCTCTCTTTATCTCTCAGTCTCTCCCTCTCTCTATTGACTACCTATTCTTTCACCCACCTATCCACCCATCCATCCACCTATCCACCCATCCATC
Organism: Saccopteryx leptura; assembly: GCF_036850995.1. Taxonomy (NCBI): domain Eukaryota; kingdom Metazoa; phylum Chordata; class Mammalia; order Chiroptera; family Emballonuridae; genus Saccopteryx; species Saccopteryx leptura. The sequence continues at coordinate 5,286,871 of NC_089513.1, read as the reverse complement.
CACCTATCCATCCATCCACCTATGCACCCATCCACCCACCTACCCATCCACCCACCCACCCATCCACCCATCCATCCACCTATCCACCCTTCCATCCACCTATCCACCCTTCCATCCACCTATCCACCCATCCATCCACCTATCTACCCATCCACCCACCTATCCACCCATCCATCCACCTATCCACCCATCCATCCACCTATCCACCCATCCATCCACCTATCTACCCATCCATCCACCTATCCACCCATCCATCCACCTATCCATCCATTCACCCATCCACTCACCTACCCACCCACCTACTCATCCACCCACCCACCCATCTATCTATCCATCTATCTTTTATTTCTATCTACCTCCCTAATTCTCTACTTTCCTACCACTCACCTGTCTAGCATCTTTCTTTAATGGAAAATGGGGTTGATAGCCAGTGTCCTGGGATTTGATTATACTAGAAGTTCTATCTTACAAAGTCCTAGATTTTCAGAGTGGGATTGTTACTTTAATAAACCACCAGAATCTCTCCTATTCCACGTGAGGAAGCTCAGGTCCAGAAAAATTCAACATCTTCTTTACCTGGGCACATTAAATTGTTGGCAGAGCTTGGATATAATTAAGTCTTTTGACTCAGAATGCATTTTGTCCTGGAACTTTAGGTGGAAGACTACTAGATAAATATTGAATGAACTTAATGATATCACTACTAGGTGGCTAAGAGAAGAAAAAAATATATTCACAGAGTCAGTTTGTTTCATGAGATTAAGTTGGAAGTGGTTTTGCTGATTATATGCACTAGTAGATTCCAGGTTTATTATGATGCTTTCTAAGATTGAGACTTTTACATAGTACAATGGGATGCAGTTTTTGAATGAAATTGGCTCAGTTATGAGGTATGTCTCTGACAGGTTTTTCTAAGACAGTTTTCTTTAGTATTACATTTGGATGAACTAATCCAAATTGTGTCTAATAGTTTAGAAGAAGAGTAACAATACATTAAAACGTGTCTAGGGTTATTGAATGGTCTGAAAATCAGGGCACCTAATATTGCCAGTGTACATTGATTAGTCTTTAGAAATAATATTAATTTTACTCTTTGATACCATTGGCTAATTAAATATATTTTAGTTATTTTCAAAATATTTTATTATTTGCCAGTAGTGACTTCATTTTACCAATTTGTAATCTAAAATTGAGAAGGAGTAATGGCTTGACCTGTGGTGGCGCAGTGGATAAAGCGTCGACCTGGAATGTTGAGGTCGCCGGTTCAAAACCTTGGGCTTGTCCGGTCAAGGCACATATGGGAGTTGATACTTCCTGCTTCTCTCTCTCTCTCTCTCACTCACTCTCCTCTCTAAAAGTTAATAAAAGAAAAATTTTTTAAAAAATGAGGAGTAATGGAGAGAACTACATAAGATATGTTACCCCAATGAGCAAAATGTATTTCATTTTAGCATGAATCAAAGTATGGCGGATGACTGCAGGAAGCACATTCATCACAAAAAAGCACTACGTCAAAAAAGAGAATGGTTCAAGTCGTAGTTAATAACTGACAAAATGGTTACAACCATTTTTAAATGATGGATATGTGTTTCCTTCCAGAGAATACTTCTTAAACTTTGTTAAAATATTCAGACCTATACAAAATTCAGATGTTTGCTAAACTTTTAAAATAGCTCATTCTGTTTAACAATATAGCTGGTGTGGATTTTTAAAGAAAGATCATGGAGCTTAGGCTTTTAATTTCAGAGTTTGCAAAATTATATGGAATCGTCTTTCCTAATCTATTGAAAAATTTCATGAAAGTGGGTTAGTATTACTATATTTAAAATTGCTTGTAGGAGGGTTTTCCAGAGACACAGGACCAGTGATATTACGTTTACTTAGGTATACATGTATATATACACACACACACATGCACACGCACACACACACATGTTTTGGGGACACACACGCACACACACGTTTTGGGGACTCATTTTTGTGTGGAAGGGGAGAGATTTGAGTAAGGATAGAAAGAAAACTTTCCCTTTTATTCTCATGGCAATGTGCAATCTTGTCCTAATTAAAATGAATGTTGATCATCACACGCCCACTCGACAGACAAACCATGAAGTAATATAAGGAGAGCTGAGAGATGCAGAAAATTAACTTGCCCCTGGCAATGCTCTCCATCTGCAAACAAACACAGCCTTGGAGATGAGAGAGCCCCAGGCATCTTCCCAGCCCGAGTCAGGGCTTCCCCTACACCCGGGAGAGTCCAGGACACGTGCTGCTCCAGCTGGCAGGTCCCACCACCTCCCCTGGGAGGTTCCTCGGCTATTGAGTCCATCTGACTGTGGGCACTGAAATTCAATTTAGAAACAGAAATTAAATTTAACTTTATGGAAGAGAAATTTACACTTCTGCCTAAAACTCTTAGCAGTAATGGGATAAATATTCTATAACTGCAGAGTCCTAATTTATATTTTCAACAAGTAGGATGGTATTATCAATATTTAATATATATCCTTTTATCATTCACTACAGCCAGTCCTTTATTCATAAAAAATATTTATTAAATACCTACTATGTGCCAAGCATTATGATGCTCTTTTCACACCGTGTCTACTCCCCAGAGGCTACAAGTTTGGTTATATCTTTTTTTAACCTCTCCTACAGATAAATTCTACCAATATTAATAATAGTCTGTAGCTTTATTTGTTAAATAGTAATGTAAGATATCATATATAGGTTTGCTATCATGAAACATAAAAATATAACTCAACGAACTGAGAAAAGGTAGTTCCTTGTCAGATGATTTAGCTCATTTGGGCATTATTTGATATTTGACTTTCCATTTCAATGTGGATATAAAATATTATCCTGATTTTTTATAATTAACATGACTTTGTCTGTGATTTTCTTTCCAATGAAAATAAGTGATATTCTGTGGAATCAACAGCCACATTCAAATATCTGAACAAACCCATTTCCTGCCTCAACTGACCTGTAGTGTCACAGGGACCTGTTGGCACTACTCACCCTGCTTCCTTTCTGCAGTGTGGTCAACTTCTTCACAAAGCTTTCCATTGATGCCAACTTTGGGGGAGAGGACGAAGAGGGTTATAAATCAGTAACTTGATTTACCCAATATATAAATGCAATAACCATTTCACAGTGTAAGTTATATTATTGGTCCTTTCTGCCTTAGTTTTTGCTTTATTATTATAAATGGATATTTATGACTGGTATCCTTAAAAGGTGGGAAGAGAAATAAAGACCTAATCTTAAAAAAGCTACTAAAACCACAACCTAAATAAGAAAATTTGTTTAGTTGGACTTCGTCAAATTTAAACGTGTATGCTTTTCAAAAGACACTGCTAAGAGATTGATGGATAAGACAAGCAAAAAAGAAGAATAGGAGAATATGTTTATAAATTATATGCACTATTAAAGACTTGTATCTAGAAGATATAAATATCTATCAGATGCAATAATAAGAAAACAAAGAGCCCAATTCAAATATGGACAAAAGAAATGACTAAAAACTAGAACAAAGGAGAAACACAAGTGAAAGACAAGCATGTAAAAAGATGCTCTATATGGTTATTCAATTGGGGAAATGCACATTGAACCCATAATGAGATACAACCAGATATCTATGAAACTGGGTCAGATGAAGTACTGTGCACAGATGTTCAAGGAGCTTTATAGGAAATAACAAAGCTGGATACAACCCAGTGTCTATTAGCAGGTGAATTAATAAGTTCTGGTACAGCTTTACAATAGAATATGACTCAACCACACAGCGGTATAACTTTTGATAAACGCTACAACCATGGCTCTATCATGAAATAATTATACTGAGTTAAAAAGTTAGATAAAAATGAGTATAAATGCACTCTATTTACATAAAATTCTAGAAAAAGAAGAAGCTA